>NW_023494808.1:16364578-17098328 GCF_904425465.1 Colossoma macropomum
TAACTATAGTAACTGTCTTCGATTCATCAGTACAATGAAGAGAATGAATGAAACGCTTCAGACATCTGGTTCATATCACCACCGCTGTTAACAGTTCTGACGCCGCAATTTTCTCTAGAATGGCACATTTCACAGCAAACCACTCTGAATGACTTTGCTTACATCTTACAACTATTTAATTATATTTAATTATGCAGACAAAATTGGTGGAATTACTTAAACGATAGAAATGACTCGTCAGATGAGGAGGACAAGTATCTGAAAGCTAATGTTAGCAATAGGTACAACACATCTGCTGACCTGGAGTCCGTTTTTACCACAAAAAGATGGAATTGCTGTTTACTTTACAATTTTTGTCCAACAACCGATGTAAGAGTTACACTAGTGCTTGCTTGGGTTTATTTATTAGCCTGTAGATCAGTGGCTAGCGGTCAGGATTGCCACCACAGGGATTCTGAATTATCGTTTTTCATAACACTTCCTGGATATTGTAGTGAGAGAATATTAAACGGAATGAACGAAAACATGAAAATGATATAAAATCATGAATTCTGCCAAACTGATAAGGCAGTGCTACATAATACTGCATAACAGGACAAATAACATTAAATTCTAGTTTTAGGCTGGAATGCCCCTTTAAATCCTAACACTAACCCTGTAGATAATTAAGACATTAAAGTCTTGGAGTTTCTCCAGATTTGAGGCTTTCTAGATGAGCTAAAGAGGACAATCAAAATAAGTTGTGACAGCACTGACTCTATATGTCACAAAGGCCTAAATCCCCCTATGCTTAAGTACAGGGCAGTAAACTTAAGATATTCCGTCAGGTCTTTGAGGAACACCTCTGACATGTTTGCTCAGGTGCCTGCATTAAGCGTAACTTTTTTCCATCCTATGCCCCAGTGACCCGAGATCCTCTCTGCTCCAGAGTGCCCCGTCTCTCCTGAGACGCATCGCTGTTGACTCAGCCTCGCGCAGACTCTGCCCTGACAAAACCAAATGATTCTCATTCAGGCAGCAAATAAATCTGAACAGCCTGGGTGGCCTGGTCTGACAGAACGACAAAAGCACTCATCTGTGTGGATTGAAGGGATGGAGATAAACATAAAAGTCTTTGATGTGTCTCGCACTACGTTCAGGCTCGCACAGATGAGTGACGTCAACAGAATGCAATGAGTTTTCTGGGTAGGTGAAAAGTTTGGTGGGAAAATTTTGCTTGGTTAGATCTTTAAGGTCAGTGGGAACTGAAACTACAAAGCGCCGCTACTACTTGGTATTAAATTTGGGCAGTAAAACTGAAAAACAAAGAAGTTACAAGACACTATTGCAGTCACTGATAGGGTTCATTTATATACATGTACAATGACCTCTACTAATAAACTTGGAGCCAGCGCCCAGAAAACAATGGAAAATAATTAAGGCCACGAATATCTGATCTTAGAATGAGTCGATTTTATAACAGTTGTGTAGGAAAATATTCAGGGCGTCATAAAATCATAAGATCTGGCTCAGATCATTGAAAGTGCCCCTTTAACTTATTTCAAGGTGAGTTTTAGTCATTTTATCTAGAGGAACTGTCATATTCTACTGTCAGATAATTTTGCTCATTTCAAGCATTACTTCTTGAAGTAAGCACTTAAAACAAGAACAGATGTTTGGAAGTAAGTAAAATAATGTTATAATGGAATTACAACTGTCATTTGCCCATAATTAATTTTTGCAGTGTATAAATAGAGAAACAATTCACACTGTAGTGGAACAAGCCAATATCCTATATTGCTGAAAAATGAAACAGTTTTTTGAATATTATTCTATTTGAATTTGAATTTAACTGAATTTATAATTATTGTACTTCTAATGTTACAAAATGTTTCAAAAGTGTTTCAAAAAACGTTTCAAAAAGATGTATCGTGATGTATTAATGCTCTTTTAAACCCCTAGAAATGACTCTGTGGTCTTTTAAATCTATGTTACGATGGCTCTAAGAGAAATATCTATGTTAGGACAGCCACAAAGAATCATTTAAAACTAAATTCAGCAATACTTTAAATCCACACGCTAAATCTTTTCGCCAAACAACAACTCCAGACCATTACTTGCTTTAATTATGCCATAAGATCTTCCAAATCCTACAAAATGTGTAGGATTTGGGTGTTAACATGCTTCTTGTCCTGTCTTAATCATTCTAGGGGCACGGCGATTTCAGGGATCGTGTTTGGTGTGGTATTTCTGATGGGTGCGGTGGCGGCCATCTTCCTGTGCATTTGCATGTGCATAAAGAACGGGCGCGGGGCGAGAGTGGGCGTCTTCAGCACATCCTACATCAACACTGTGACTCAGGGCTACCCAGGTAACAAAACAGTACACTTCCATGCTCTTCACTGTGAAATAGCACTGCAGCCATCTGACCACAAGATGGCACTGTTGCATTAAATGTTTACTTAGCACATCATAAAGCTCTGTTTCCACACTCTGTTATCACAATATTCATTATTTCAGTACATTCAGTACTGAGCTTACTGATATGAATGAACACAGGCTATCAACATTGCGTTTATAGACGTGTTATATTGTCCTTTATACCAGAGGCGACAGCTGTAAGTGATTTTTTAGCTTTAGTAAATAAAACAAAGGATATCCATTGCGTTTTATATTATCTGTAGATTCTTGGCTAGCTAAACAAAAATAGTGATAACAATGCAACTGCAGCTGTGCTGTAGGCTGTAGGAAGAGATCATTACAGTTGGATGCCAAATGTTTTCGTTTTGTTGATAAGTGAAAATAAGTGAACACATCCTCTTCAAAGAACACACTTCTGAACATTTTAATACATAATTACTGTTTATTGGCTGAATTTAACACATTGGGAAAAACATAAATAAATCTTTTATGTTTTATTTTTTCCAATATGCTAAATTTGTGCAACATTTTGAGAAAAATGTCATATTTAAGTTTGCTGCCTGTAGAGGATGTGTTAACTTCTTTTCACTTCAAAAATCAATAAAACACGTAATTTGATTGGGAATATTCAAACATTTGCATACAACTGCATAACAGAACCAAGAAGAGTTGAAAACTAAGGCAAGGTTCAAATTGTGGTGGAGTTTTTTTTGGGGGGGGGGTTCCCTGATGGACTATGAGGTGGCCCTTATAAATGAATACTATTTTCATATTATAGTTTTGTGAGGTTTACCCTTATAATTTGTTCACCAGTATTACTAGACTGGAGTTATTTTTAACTTCATGTCTGTATGAATCTAAAGAATTTTTACACCTACAGCCTGGTTCAGCCCCCAGCCCCATTTTATTTTATTCAGTCATAAAAATAGTTCTAATCACTTTTCATAGGTCTAATTACTTCTCCTTAGATAATTAATATGTTTTGGTTGTGTTATTGCATGAGACAGTGGGCTGGAGTGAACATTACTCATCACATATTTTCATCTAAAATTAATACTCTTCAATAACAAAAACATATTTATTTTTCATGGCTGATAACAACTTATTTTATTTCTGTTTCTGGTTGTTGCTGAAGTCAAAAGTATCTAAAGTTTCTCGGCAGTTTGAGGTTCAGTTTTAAACTGGAGCGATGCAGATTCAGGCTGGGAGAGCTTACAGTTTATCCAGGGGGAGAAATCTAATGTGGAATCCAATGAAAAATGAGAACAGAAGTGGGTCACCTCATGTGAGGGCATTAAAATTTAAGAAAATTAAAAATTAAATTCAAGAAATATCATGGGACCCCCCCAAGTTCAATTTTGTCTCTCTTATGGGATGTCCCTTTACACTTATTGGCACCCCCCCCCAATTCAAACTCTGAACTAATTACACAAAATTGTTTTCCCCAGAGTGTCACTGCTCCTGCAGTTTTCTTGTACAAGGTCCAATTATTATGTTTGTGTGGTTTAATAATTCGTAATTCTATTAAGACCTCTATTCTGATTGGTTGCCCTGTATTGTGTCTCATTAAAAAAGCAGTACAAACGCTTATAACTTCATTGTGGATGGGCTGGGCTGGACTGCTGTAGCCTGAATAGATGAATAAATTAATGTGTTGGTTTTCAAGACATCACCAAAACAATGAATTCATAACAGGCTTGATTTCTGTATATGGACTATAAGAAGTGGGGAGTGAATGGTAAATTTTTTTAGCTTTGTTTTTACATACTACTTAGTTAGTGTTTACATATTACATCAAACACTATTATCGCTAAACGAGAGGAAAAAACAGCTTTCTGTAATTTGTGCCCTTTAAATATAAAATTGACACATTTTATTCTTTTCAGTCAGAAAAAAAAACTATTTCAGCTCTGGCCAGTAAGGGAAGCCCTTCAAACTTCGCCTATGCAGTTTCAAAGTATACCATTTACTTCCCCGTCCATACTGTACATATATGGAAACTGAAAATTTGGAATGGAAACAAATTTTCTTGTTTTTGTGAAACATTTAGGTATATATCCTCCTATCAGCCTATAACAGTTTAGCCCCGCCCATTCAGAAGTTAGAAGGAGTGTTTCAGCCTAGATTTGTTTTTTAACAAGGCACAGTAGGCAGCCAGTCAGCATAGAGCTTACATACATATATCAGTCTTAAAGGCACAGGCACACAAACAGCATGTTTAATTGTAAAGGATAAGGGGAACACAAAAATGGTAATGGAAAAAAACTGAATTACAGCCAGTTTTAATACATAAAACCACACAAACATTCTAAGATGACTTCAAGAAGAAAAATGACATAAACCAAAATGTAGGGTTTGGGCTTTTAAAATGGCTATTTTTCCATTTAAAAAAGATCAAATTGACTACAGTAAAAGCGACTCAAGTATTTCTACTTGATGAAAGGTGTTTAATTTCAAAGATGTGCTTAAGAATAGGGACTCAAAGGGGCTTTTTTCTGTACTGTGTTAGATTGACTTGATTCAAATGTGTGCATCATTTCCACAAGGATAGAAAATCACATCTACACAATTTTGTCTTTCAGTTGACTTTCTTTTGGCAATAACTGTGTTGATGTGATGGCATTTATCTACGTTCACACATTTGAATCAAGTCAGTGAAGTGCTACTTTAATAAGCACATAGCGCTCTTTGCTTTTTAATATGAGTAACGTCTTGCTTTCCCTCTTACACAGGACCACCACCTCCTTATAGCTATGACTATGAGATGTATCCCCCCGATCTTCGGCCCCCACCGTACACTCCAACACCACCCAGAACAGCAAACTACTCTCCACCTCCACCCTACCCAGGCTACAACAGAAAATGAACCTTCGACGTGCTCACCCTGGAGATCATTCTGCAGTGCACAGAACAATGAACTGTTACACGCTGCCTCTGCTACATCATAGAGGTAGAAGTGAACTGTACTGCAGGCTGTGTTTTATAAATGAGGCCTTCTGCCTTTTCTAATCTTGGACCTGAGGGTCAGATTAAATGTCCTCTTTCACAGAAAAAGTTTCAGCCCAGCTGATAAAGGGGGTGTGGATCGTCCCCACTGTGACTTGTTATATACTGTTGAACAATTTTTTTTATCATTGGATGTATGGAACCACGACTTCATCTGGATTAAGCGGTTAAGATGATGAATGAATAAATGAATGAATGAATGGATGTATGGACATTTGAATGAAGATGGAAGTGTACACCTAAGTTATGAGTGATTCTGGACTACAAAGTAGAGGTGCAAGCCTAAAGAAAGGGAAAAAAGTCCATGGCTAAACTCATTCTCCATCTGGTACAGTGACTTGAACAGTTATGTGTTGTGTCATGATGCATTTTGTTCAGTTACAGGAATCAATGTGGTTTTCTTTGCAAAAATTGAGAATAAAAGAAAAAGAATAAAACATAAAATTACAAAAGATTTCATTGTCGTCAAAGTTTATGGCTGGGTATTGAAATTTCAATACTATGATACTGCACAAATTACCACAATACTATGTCATTCAAATTTTAATACCCAAGCAGACAGTCTTATCGGCCTCAATAAGCCAAGAAGCATGCATGTTCCAAAATCCAGACTGCTGATTGGTTGTCTAACTCTGTATGCACATGTTATTAACATCAGCCACTCTTGAATACTCTAAATATAAATAAATGTAAATATACCCACCTTCAGCACCTCACACACATACCAGGTTTAAGCCACACCCACTTTCGGTGTCTAATTTTGAAAAAGCTATCAAAGAAGTTAGGGATGCACATATATGGGAATTGAATAAAATTATCTAGTATTTTTATGCACATACCTGCCTATTCCAATTCATAAACATTTATGAAGGGTAGACATACCTACAGAACTACATTTGCCTGGATTGTAACATTTGTTTCTGTAGGGTCGCAAATGCTTTATTACTGATATGATTCCAATATCATTGTGCATCCGTAGGAAAATAACTGGATGTTACTGAAGTCATGCTGAAGGCATTGGTGTTGACAAAATTTAAACAATACCCAGCCCAAAAAGGAACTGAGTAGAATTCTGTTCACATTGCCAGATCTTTAGTTTTCAGGGGTTGAATGACTGAGTAGTTTCCTTGTATTCATAAACCAGCACCTAATCACTGCATTATGGACATCACAGCGCTTTTACATGACTGAAAAATTCTTGTTTTTGAACTCCTCAATTGTTTACTATTAATCTCATTGAACCTTATAAATGTATTAAAGATAACTGGCTCTGTGATCAATAAGATGAACATCTTTACTGGGGGAGATTTAATGCACCAGAGCTAATAAAAGATCTATCAAGTTTACTTTTAGCTGCTAAGGCCTAATACTGTTGGCCTGTCTCTCTCCCTCTCTGCTAGCTGACCTTGTAAGAGTATATCTGAAGCCACAGTCCTTTTCACTTTGAACTGAGGGAAGTGTCCGTCAAGCTTTGGTGTACAATGTAGTTAAAAAATTGGTTTGAGCAAGGCCTCTTATTTGATCCGGGTCCATGAAAACCAATTTCCACAGAGTCAAGACGGCACATATTGAAATATAAGCGGATTTTGTTTCAAAAAAAGCTCTGGATTTACTGGCCAGGGAGAATATAGCACTGCCATATCAATTATTCTCCTGCAGCACTGCTAAAAAAACAGAAGATCCCCAGAGAAAAGTGGCTATTGAACCAGGTTCTTTCTGCAAGAGCCACTGCTGTCTGATGAATCGCCACACAGTGGCAGCAAAGGATTTTTCCTGCTGTCTTTGGAGATTACCTAAGAGACTCATGTCCCTACACTGAGCTTGATGTGCTTTTTTCTATTAAAAAAACTGAATTATAGGGATGCACGATGATATCAGCAGGTAATTACATAAATCATCAGACAGATGTTTAGATCCGACTGTTAGTTCAGACCGGTATTTGCTAATGTATTTATTGTACTTCGATTCTGGACTACTGCATTTTACATCTGCATTTTATTTAGATTACTGCATATGTAGCCCATCAGATATCAATGTTACATTTCTCTGTAATGCTAATCCAGGTACAGGTAGTCCCAATTTCTACATTTAGTCCCCATTTCTTCATTAATGCTTATCTAGGTACATGTAGTCTCAATTACAGAATGTTTATACATCGGCATTAACCGATATGTACATGAAAAGTATCGGGTATCAGCACTGACACATAATTCCCAAATCAGGCAATCCATATTTGTTATCCTACAGAAATAAGTGTTATATTTCTCCACAAGACAAATCCAAGTAAATTTGGTATCAGCAGTTAAGTACATGAAAAATATCAGATATCTGCATTGGTCCACAGTTCCTATATCAGTGCATCTCTAGTAAATTAGTCTAATCTTCAGGTTCCCAAACCTGGTCCTGAAGAACCCCAACCTTGCACATGTTTGTATTTGCCTGCTATAACACACCCTGTTGAACTCAGGAAAGCCTTGTTAATTGGCTGATTAGTTGGATCAGGCATGTTGGGAGCATTGAAAACACTAAAGCTTTTGGTGTTTCAGTACTGGTTTTAACATGCCTTCACCAACTTCCACTCACCACTCAGAAGTGTGTCACGCCAATGTTACACAAGTGGGCATGCACAGCGGAAGCAGAGGAGGGGACAGATTATTCAATTGGAATGCACTCGCCCTTGACTAGGTTAGTTTTGAGATGTTTGAACATAACATTGTAAAGACGTTTACTGCTATGGCTTTAAATCAGTTTAGGCCACCATTGTTATTGAGTTTAAATAGGAGAAATGAGTCTTACAGGGCCATATACATCTAGGACCAGCTTGTTAAACTTTTTGTGCTGGACTGTGGCATAATCCTCAAAAAACACTAGTAAAAACCTGCTCCAAATTCCTCTAGTTCATGCTCTTTTAATGTCTGGAGTACTAACACAACCAAAACAGCTGAATAAAAATAGCATACATTCTACGTCAGTCTAAACTGGTCTGTGCTGGTCTAGTGCTCGACTGGTGCTGGCTTAGCTGGTCACCCAGCATGGTCATGCTAGTTGACAAACATACCAGCATCCAAAACACAATATATGATGGTTTTGCAGACGATCAGCCTAATAACTTCCATTGTTGCTGACCAACATACCAGCATCCAAAACACAACATGTGCTGGTTTTGCTGGTGACCAGTAATGCTGGTCTATGCTGTTTTTTCTAGCAAGGATGCTAGTTAGCACAGCTAACGTTGGCTAAACTGAGCTGTTTATTTTTACAAATATTAAAAAAACAATTTACTGCATGTAATGTGTTCTCTGCAACACACGACATCTACATACTTACAAAATTGGAGGTTTTTTTTAGGGGAGGACTTTTCAGCCATGCTATCTTACATTACATCCATGAGCTAACGACAGGCTTGTTGATGAACACGCCATTGTCCCCCTAGTTTCAGTTCTGCTTTCATAAGGCATTGACTGACTTAGAAACTTCACACTCCTGCCCTAATACATTTATGCTTCCACCCACATTTAGCCCAAAATATCTCATGGTTGTCCCCAGACGTTCTTGTTACAAGATCATGTTTGGCCACGAGAGACCAATAAAGTAATGGAATGGGCCTTAAGACGGTGTTGGGGATACCCCTGAGGGGAAATGAAGGCAGCTGAATGAGGGCATGTTAAAACTCGTATTTAAACGGGCGGTAAGATGTGCAGGGTGAGGGCTTGGAACCACTGGGGTACTCCAGTGGCTTTTAACTCCATTACTAAGGGCCCACTGCCCCAACACACCTCACGAAAAGCTTGATTATTATATGCCGAGCTTGATCAGGTATGTTGGGCCCAGGATTAGTTGAAGCTATTCAGGGCAGAGGGTCCCCAGGATTGGAGGCGAAAACCACTGGACTAACCAACAGACACAAGCTCAGTCAAGCTTCACTGTACAGTTAGCCCAAACACAGATAAAACTGCATTTATTGTTCTGTGGCCTATTGAGTTCAACCGATTTTGAAGAGATTAAGGTGAAAAATAACACAGTAATATCCTCAAGGGCTAAAAAAAACACTGAAAATAGCTCCTCTCCAGTGCCTCTCCTTGCTGCCCTCACTAGTCACGTGACTCTGGAGCAGCTGCACAGCCTCCCTATCGCTCTCCATCACACTCACACACACACACACACACTTCACACACTCACACTCATTCTCACAGAGTCGACACGAACGGAGCCATCGACACCACATTCTGACAAACACGGTGAATATCGGGAGAAGTATTATGGGGGACCGCGGGGTTTTCTTGCTGCTCATGGCTGTGGCCTCGGCGATGGCTCTCGAGGTAAGAACGAGCTTATAAAAGTGCTGGCTTTTTGTGGAAACCACTGAGCTTTCCGTCTTTTAACCACATAGCGGTTAGCTTACCTGACTGACTGACTGTGGTTGTCAACATGCCATAATACTGTAATAGCTGTTAATACAGCAACGACTACCTCGAATATAAGCGACTGAACATGTTTTAGTGCAGTATGTGTGTGTTAGCCACCGTTGTTTGACGGTTTGGCGGTTTCTATGCCAACGTGAGCGTTTTCAGGACTGGCTTTGGGTAACGAAAACTGGTCACCTTGAGGCTACAAAGGCTACACCCCAGAAATAAACAGCAGGGTAAAGGCAGGAATTCAGAGACAAAAACGGGCTAAAGGTCCCAAACTACGGAGTCTAACATGTTAGCCTCGTCGTCCGATGGCTGGCAACGATTTTGCTTGCTGCTTCGCCGACATGGCGTTGTTAAAATGAACATAAGAATCGTTGTTTTTGGACCGGAGCGGCGAAAATACAGTATGAACTGAATGGATTCCATCATATAACCTTACAGCCACGGCCTGTTCTTTAAACAGGCAACAAAAAAACTAACCTAAAATTGATATTAAATCAATATGGTGATTATGGCCCATATTACATGAGACTTGTGTGAGGTTTTACAGTCGTGGTGCTCGTTTGAATTCTTATAATGACCTAGGAAATACAAATCCTTGTCATTTGGGATATAACGACGATTAACGTTATATTCATTTAAAGCCGTTGAAACGAAGAGAACGATAAGCCAGCCGTAGCTAGTTTGGCGTAACGTTAGTGAAGCTACAGAAACAGAGAAGACCCATATCTACGGGAAACACAGACTGTTTGGTTTAAAATAACAATAAGACAGCAATATCTGCCATTAAAATGTTTTTATCCTAAATATGTATATATGTGGAGGCTGAAATGTCATCCCTGGCTTGTCGAAAGTCCAGGCCGTTGTTTTAAGAATTGCGCAGTCGTGGCGTTAACGTTAGTCCCGGTTAAATTTAGAAGGGGGTGTGAGGAGGAGAAATGGTTTTCCTCGGTTTTTTTCATATGTTTGTAAAAAATTACGGCTTATTCGACTGGACTCTAGACAAGAAGGAATTGGCTATGAATAGTGACCCCTTTGTTTCTGCCTAGCTGTCTTTTTTGTATAAGGAACAAGGAACATTTTTCCCGTCAACATGTTACCTACATGTCGCGGGTTGGGAGAGAGTTGGATGTAGTCAGACAGAAGCAAGATGGCGGCGGGGATCTGCAGTAACTGAGCTCTTGAATTCAGCGGAGCTGTGTCTGAGGGAGGACAGCGGCATTTATAGCCGCCTAAGCTATCTTTATGCATAAATACGAGGTTTCGAGGAAATCCCATTTAGACGCAGCTATTCCTGAGTATGACAAGCGGCTGACAGCAGAGTTATGTGCATCAGTATTGTTCCTACGGGCTGCTAGCACCAGCCCTGAGGCTTCCTGCCATTTGCCTTGGCCTCCAAAAACACCCAGGCCATAATTTTTTTGTGTCGTCTTGCCGCAGTCACATCTTGTCCTGAGACACATCTTGTCCACTTCCCACATTATCACGAGCAGCAGTTTCATTGTTCTGGTGTTTTGAGCTGCTGTAACCGTCCCAAGTGCATAAGCCAGAACGCCCTGTCACGAGTTGATATAAAGTCTGCGTGCGGCCCTGTTGGCTGATAAAGTGTACCCTACATTTCTGTGACCTTCAGAATAAATGTATAAACTTTGTGCTTGTCCTTGTAATAACTGAATGCGAGATTCCAGTTTTTAGTTCCTCAGTTAGTTTGTACACTGTGAATAATGATCTTGGGAAGTGAATCTTCAAGTCTAATTACACATCGCTGCTGTCAGAACAAAACCTCGTATCTCCAAAATGATAACTTTACAGGAAAAGGAAAAAAACCTACTTACTTTTAATGTAAGTCAATGGAACCAGGCTTTTTTTTTCCTAAGTCATTTTTGGCCATTTGTTTTGGTCCATTCATCATGAACTTCAGCCACAATGTAAGGGGCAACAGGCATTTTCAAATTACATAAAAAAAAACTGAAAACCAAGTATGGAGATACAAGGTTTTCTTCTGACAGCAGTGATGTATATTTTCTGTTTTATGTCTTAAAATAATCAAAATTATTTGCCAATGGAATGAGACAGTTTCATGAGATAAAATCACTTAGTTAAAACGTCTAATAATCATATACTTACAGCAATCTCAAAATGAGTAATATTAGATATAGGCCTATTGATTAGACTAAAGATGTTTTCACTTGCCAAGAGACTGTTTTGGCAGTGTGATCATTTAATTCCCTAAATGGTAATGGTTTTATTCATGTGTAATTTAATTGCTTAAGGAATTGGCTGGTGCTGATGTCCTAAGGAAATGGACAGAAGTGGTGTATAAATATATGGACTACGTCGATTGTACAGATATACCAACACAAATGTGAACCGGTTACAGCTGGTTTCCCCACACATGGATTAGGTTTAGTCTTAGACTTGCAATGGCAAAAGTTATTCACTATTGAAAAGCACTTTCACTCTAGGATTAGTCTTAATCTAGGTCTGGAAAACCAGCTATTAAGAGTAAGACACCTGAGCCTTAATCATTAGCCAATAAATTGTCAATCAGTAAAATCAGGGTTGTATTGAGGCCCAACCCAACTACCATTTCGGTTATCTTTGTAACGTGTGTGGGCTTTGATAGATGACTTCTTTTCTTAACTTTCTGACAGCAGTAACACAAAATTATTAAAAGGAAACAGTGGGGATTGTGTGTGCAGTGTCTGGATTTTTTTTTAGATGTGAAGAGTTAGGGAGGAAAAAAACTCTCAAAATGGGAAGTACCATTTTGCAATATAAATAAATGTAGTGTCATTATGTTGGTTATAGTTATAGTGATCTATGCTGCCTGTCACAGTTCTCTAAAAACAATAGAAATGCATGGTTAGGGCACCATTAGGGTTTGTCCTAAAGTGCGGACAGAAGTTTATCCAATTTTCACGCTTCTGTAACACGATTTTCTGATGTGGTGATAATGGAGAAGATTCTGAAAGTAGGAACTGTTATTCTGTAATAGCTTCCGTCCTAAACTCTGTCTTAATTAAAGTTGTCATGGTGACTAAAGATAAGATTTTGGAGTTATTTCTGTAATATGGCACCTAGTCCTGGAGTACCACTGCCTGGTATATTTTTTGCAACTAATGAACTAATTAACAAGCCCTTCCTGATGTGAACTGGGTGTGTTTAGAGCCAAGAAAACACAATGTGCAAAGCAGTGGTAGGTCTACTGCAGGACCAACATCGAGAATCATTGCACTAGGCTATATGGATGGGCGATTTGCAAAAGTACAATATCATGATACTGCAATTTTCACGATACACGATGCATATGACGATATTTTGACAGAGACAAAATATGCTAGTAGTGTCACGTTTTAAAGTTGCTATTAAAACTTTGAATAAAATGGTTGTTATTTAACATTTTACATACTGTGGTGCACTAAATCCAATTAATTAAACAGGACTAATTATGCTGTCTTTAATGGAACAATTGTCAGTGCTCTTGGGCCTTATTCACCAACCGTTCTTAACCGTTCAAATTTCTTCTTAAAACCCACTCACACAGTTTTTAGAAATATTCTGACATTCACCAGTATTTTCTTATTTGGGATTTGTTCTTACGTAAGAACAGGATCTACACACAGTCAAGAGCACAAAGGTGCAAACAGTTCTGTGGTTTAAGAACACGTCATGAATCCGAAATGGACTTTTTCTTAGGGCCTTTCTCAAGAACAAATTTAAGAAAAAACAGGTTGATTATTTGTGAATGAGGCCCAATGAGTCCAGAAATGCAATATGTGGATCACAAAAATGACAAAATACTGTCATATTGCCCACCCCTGTTTGGCTGTAGGTTCTAGTAGTCTCACAAGGTGACCATCCCTTATCGAACATCTTTTGTCAGAATTATTACCAGTTCCTTATAGTAATACATGGCTTTGGGATATTTGTCTTTCTCAGAGTATCCTTATGTCTATTGTATGTGACAGTTTGATATCAGTTATTCTCATACTTTTTGTAGTACCTTTTCTGGGTGTGGTTAAATAGGTTCATGACAATCATGATAATGTTCAGTGGAAATGAAACATGATTTTAAAATCTAAAACAAACCCAACCTTTTACAACACTAGAATCCACCACTGGTGGTCATATATCAATGTCTTTACATTGACTGTCTTAACACTGCTACTGCTTTTATTTATTGTTCATTGCTGCATCTTAGATGCTTCTGATGACAAACAATTCTTGTATATGGATATGTCAAGTACCTTTGTTGTCAAACTTCAGTCAGCGCCTTTAACCTTTATCATTGCTGCGTTTGTTCTTTATCGGTGGAAATGCATTTTCTGGCTTTTTGCTACCTGGTTTTGCCTCCCCTTTCGTGCGTTTTCTTTTCAATTAGCCTTGTGCCGCACTGCTGTTCATCCCCTTTATTCCGAGCTGCAGCCCCTGAAAGGTCACATTACCTACAGTGGAATGGAAACCATTCAGAGCTGAAAACCCCAGCACTGAATAGAGAGCTTTGTTTGTGCGCAACATGGCCTGTCAGCAGGTGAGCGATGTTGTGTCTGGAGAGATGAGCAGCACCATAGATTCCAGTGTGATGGGGGATGGCCAGCTGGCCGGGATTCTTCCTGTCTATATCACCGGCCATGTGCAGGTGGAGCTCAATTTAGATGCCCTGAGGGGGAGGCCAGGGAGCCTCCCGCTGGCTGCTTGATGGGCTACATGATGAGTTCCTGAACTAATGCATATCCTCCAGCAGACCTGCTGTCTTGGCAACGGAGCAATTGCTGAGTGGACCATTTATAATGAGAGAGCAGTCAACTGCACAGACATATTGTGACAGATGTTTTTTGTGGGGGATACGGCCTTTGACCTTCGCAGTCGACTATGAGCAGGAAGTGTGATTAGTACAGCGCTCAGATGGCCCCATGGGCCTCATCCCAAGTGGAAGCCACTGATGCAGTAACCTTGGCACCATAATATGACCTCACTACAGGTAGCAGCCTGATGAGCTGCGTGTTAAGTCTCATTGAAAAGCCTCTGGGAAAACCCTGAAAGTCATGCTTAAGAATACTGGTTTCTGGATCTTTAGAGTCTGTACATTTTGTTAGCTGCTTACATCCCCTCATCAAAGCATGCCTTAGTGAGTCTGTTCTTTGCTACTTTAAAGCGATGCATCTAAATATGTAGGATTGGTTTACCTATGAATACTTGCTGCTTTTACAAGTCAATTCTTTAGGAAATGCTTCAGTTATTCATGAAATCTCAAATTTCCAAATGATTATATCATCTTGGTATGATTTCAGGTGCCTTTTTAAAATACACTAAATGCATAAATGTGACAGTGCACCAGGATTTTGTTTGATTTTTCTGAAAACAAAATTTTACTTTGTCCAAAAAAGGTGTGAACACTTTACTGAATATTATTAATTTTTTAGGGTGTGGATACTTTACTGAATCTTGTTAATGTAACGGTTTAAGCACTTGTGTCACAGCCTTCAGATTGATACAGAGATATACAGAAAAGTATACAAATTACGTACATGTCTGTGGCACAGATTTGCATCTGTGTCGAGCCTGGTTTTATGCGGCTCCTCCCTTCTTCTTCTGCCCTCATCCTCCGAGGTTGTTGCAGCACACAGGCCGTCCCCTGGTGCCCAGCACCCAGGCTATAATTAGTGCTCCCCTAGGGAGGAGCGCTGGAGTTGGGGCGCTGCACGATATTCCTGTCTCTGCTCTCATTCCTCTCTCTTTTTTTTTTTTTTCTTCTTCCAAACCTTTCTCTGATACTGTAACTGCAAGTGCAGCATTTCCATTACTGAATCCCAGGTTGTTTTTGTAAGCGTTAGTGTGTGACACATCACCATGGGAATTTGATGATGCAATGTTTAGATCTAGATTACTATTAAGTCTATATATGTCTCTGATCTGATGTTTTGCCCGGTACAGAAACAGCAAGCTTTGCTGGGAGTGCAAACTGTGCATGAACCTATTCTGTACTTCTCTGCTTTTGAGTTTCAGTGTGTCTTTTTGAGGAGCGACACTTGGTAAGTGCTCCTAATTTTAGGCTAGTTGTGACAGGGTGGAGTGGGAGACACTTGCAGACCATGCAGAGCTATTCTTGGTTCCCCTTGCTCTTCCGTGTCTAGGGAAGATTTCCTCTGTTTGTTTGGTGACAGGAGGTGCAAAGACAAAAGGTGCTGGTTAGGCTCTGCTTTCTGCGCCCCGGTCCCATATACGTGTGTTCTGTATTGGACTGTGTATACCAGTAGCTGGTAGTTGATACTCGTCCCTATTTGAGTTATTCTTAGGACTACAGAAAGGCTACACTAGCAAGGCAACCCGAAGCTACACCATAATAACTTTATCAGGAGGACTGCAGATTATCTGGCTAGATCTTTTGAATTGTGGTTTTACTTTTCACAGAACTAACCATGGAGATCTGTACTGTCTGGGCCTGCGGCTATTGTTTATTTGTATGATCATTTAAATAATTGACTATTATTCTATTAAGCAACTAAGCAAACAATAATGCCTTCTGCCATTTCCTCTCCCAGCATTGCCGTCATTCAGAGAACAAGTTAGCTAGTAATCACGTCAAGTAATTTCTTCTTTTATGATTCAAGGAAATGACAGAAGCCTTATCGCCCTAGTACTTTTCGTGCTATTTTGCAGTCTGTTGGAATTTCCACAAATGCTGTATGACTGTCAAAGCATTATGGAGCACTTCTGTTTTTTGTTTAATGTTTTCTGTGATTAACGTTGTCAACAACTATTCGACATTGTTAGCAAATCGTTGTGGCCCTAGTCTTGTCCCATTCAAGCCCCATCCCCTTCCTGTGGTCGTTAAAAAAAAAAACAAAGAAGCCAGTTGGTTTCCAGTTGGGTTGAATGCAAATAATTCAAAAGCAAAAGATCTTCAATAAAAAGACAAAACGGTGAGTCACACTCCAGGCACGTCTCTGTACAAGTGCACCAAAAGGTTGCCTTATGTTTCACCATGGTGGCCGTGGGGGTCAGACAGCGGGCAGTGTAGCACTTCTGGGAAATGGGAACATATTCCCCACAGACATTGACTGTTGCCCTCCCACACCTCTCCTTTCCCCTTTTCTTATCCCCTTAGATGAGCGCCTTTTCAAAACACCCCGTTATAGGAGCTACTGCTGATGTCTTTAGAAGTTCCCAGTTCTCTTATGTTCTTCTCCTCTTTCAGTTTCCTGTCCTAGTGTTGTCATTGCTGTCTGTTGGCTCACTGTTGTAAACATTTAGGCATTTGTTTAACAATAGTAGTCTTCATGTACAGATCTGAGGCCTCTGTTACTCAGATCTTACCCTTAAGCCTTATAGGACCAAAATGCTGAACTGGCCCTGGATCAGTGAAATAGCACAATCGCTGGAACAAAACAAAATAAATACCAGCCTCTCCCAAATGGGGCTGCAGGGGGTGGGATAATGGATGGATAGTTGAGCGCCGTCATGGCAATTGAGTGGGGGGTTGGCGAGGCAACAGCCAGTATCTGTGGGAGCACACATCTTCACTGTCTTTGTCGTGGTGGTGTTGGTGAGTTGGTGCAGTGCAGGGAGGAATGTTGGCAGGCAGGGTGTAAGGGAAACGAGGCAGGCTGCCCTGTAATCACCGCAACGCATACACACCCTGGGGATCCGGTCCTAGCGACCAGGAACGGATATTATTTTACACACACACACACACTCACACTCACACTCATCTGTGAGCTTTCAGGCGGCGAGGAGAGAAGGGTTATCAGAGCTGCTTACGTGCACTTTGATTGCCTCCCCTATCTGTCTCGCCCAGACACACACCCAAACCTTTCTCTGTGTCCACCATTTGCTTTGTCTTGCTTTATTACCTAGCAGCAGTTTATTTTTTGTAAGCTGTAGAAATTCCTGCCCTCTTGTGAAACATGTGTGCTGCTCTTTTGCTACATTTTCATGCCAAATCTTTATTTTGTGATATAATGACAGGAGAGGGCACAATGCCCGTTTTTTATGTTACTAATACCGATATTGAAACTTTGAGTATCAGATTTAAGCTTTAAAATGAGCTATTTTAATTGAAGCACTTGAGATGAACATCTAAAAGTAGGCTGTCATGTTCCAACTATTCAAAACTCTGCTACCTCATAGGAAGGAAATACACAGCCAACATCACGTCCCACAAGGTGAGCGTGTGGTATTTCAAGATAGATTTGTTATGGGTTCGGGTCTGATTCAGTCTTCTTTTTTTTTCCTTGTTCGATATCTGATCCAGCATTTTCTGTTGATATTGGTCCAATACGGATTCTCTACTAATGACCCAGCGTTTTGGCTCGTCCTAATATCTGTGCATCTACCATTTCACTTGCTTCACACAGAGGGTTTTTAATCGGCGACAGATTTTGGCTGAACCTCATCGGCTCTCGACCCCCTCATCCACATCATGTCCTTAATGGCAGTGTCTTAGCTGGTGCGAATAGTCCCTTACTCTGCCTGTGTCCAATCCCCTGGTCTCTCGGCTTAAGTCCGAAATCCCATCAGCTGTCTTCAGAAAGTGTTCCTCCGGGCCTCGCTCTCGGATCCTGGGAAGCCGCACGGGCTGCGAGTCTCCCTGATAGCACAATTTCACAATTAAAAGCGACCCAAGTCTCGGCCGCTCTGGGAGGGGATTACGCGCTAAGGCTTTTGCATGCAAATGTGATAAAATGTGTGAGCGCAGCAGATGGTGGGAAATTCATCATGGCTGGGAACGAGGAAGTGCCCCCACCCCTCCCCCCACAATGACCAATATGTTAGCTTGGGTCAGCTGGAGACAGTGACCCGTACTGGACAATGGTTTTAACGACTTTGGTTTGATAGGGAGTTGAATTAGGTTGTATATCATCTGCAAACTCCCTGTGAAAGGTCACTGTTGATGTCAGGTCATATGTCAACATAGCTGAACCAATATTCGCTCGTCAAGTGGCTGAGTCTAATAGTGTGGTTTAAAGCATTGTACCTTTGTCAAGGACAATTTCTGACTCTTAATGATTACCTAAAGCTTGAAGATTCCTTTCAAGAGTTTGAATATTTTAGTCATTGTCTTAATATTGTCTGAAGTTCACTAAAAGTTATCATTGATATCTTGATAACATTTATCCAAGAAGTAGACTTTGACTTGAATAGTAGAAGTAGACATTGACTTGCACTTAACTACTGTCAAGTTCAAGAAAGGGTCTTTTTGGTAACCAAAGGAAAGTTGCCTTTGGACTGGACGTTCTAGCTCAGGGTACTTTTTAAGCTGCCTTTGTTGTTCATTCTCTCTGATGGGGTCATTTATTAGGCACCTGACCTGATTCATTAGTTTGGAATCCTTCCAGTACTAGTAATGTGTTTAGCAGTGACTTTACAGCATTAGAAATCAAATGCCTTTTTGCCCATAGCAAGGTAAATCAGAGCTATACCTCTACTAGTAGTGTCCACCTCAGCAGCTCTGACTCCTGCACTATCAGTGTCCATTATCAGTGGGAGGACAGACTTCAAGCTGTTGTCTTGGCCTTTAGTTTATCTGATCCTCTCCAGAGCCTCCCCCTCAGAGCCTAGCCTGGTTGGCTCCATTATGACCCCAACAAGAAGGTGCAAAAGGAGTTAGCAAGGCAGTGAGTGGATGGATGGAACTGGACAGTGTGAAGTTTAATGGGCATAAAGTGCTGTCTCGCGCTGTCCACTCTCATTCTGCCCCGATATCTGCAGGGTTACTTTTCTTTGCTTGCTGTTTAATGGACAAAGAAGGAAGTGGAGGGGATACTCAAGTTTGGGAAATGTTACAAACTGTCCAGCAGTATTATAACTAATAACTCAGGGCTTTTCTGTTGACCTCAAGCCAGCAGTGACTGACCAGATCAGGTTATGAAATCTCTCCTGTATTGTCAGAGCATTTTGAAGGTTAATGTCTAGAGTTGCATTTCACAAGTCCAGGTCCTCTGGGAGAAGTACGAAGTGTTGACTTGCTCTTTTCCTGAATTTTAATCACCCGGGTTTGATTAGTTTAGCACATACTGAATGTCAGACACCTACAAGGCAGTATGCAGTAATGTCCTTTCAGACTGATACTGTCGGTGATGGTAGTCTGCACTTGGCATAGCGATTAGTGTCATATCTTGTTACGGATGTTTCCAAAGATGCCTTTGATCGTCATCTCTGAGAGCTTAAGAGGGAAGCCATGACTTTTCCTGCGTTAATAGGATAATGGGATTCTGGACTTTAAGAATGTGGCTTCACTTTTTAAACAGCAGGTCATAAGAATGGTTTAGTTACTACTGCCAGTGTTGCTGTTAGGGAATAAAACCAAACAGCTGTTCAGTGAAATAAACTGGCATAGCTTCCATCCATTGTTACCAGCGTTAGCATTAGGCTTGTGCCGACAGAAAAACTTGGTATCACGATGTTTTTGTCATGGTTTTTGATGTAATTTTGATTTTGCATTTGCTAAAAGAAAGATGCCTAAGCTAAACAATCATCTCACTGTCATTTTGTAGGTGGTTATACATGTAGAAAGTTTTACAATAAAGTTATTATTATTTTTTTGGTTGATGATACACGTGTCTGTAATGATCATAAAGGCGTTTTAGCACTTAGGACTGAAGCTGAGAAACCCTTTTTTGTAGCAGTCATATAATAATGAACGTGCATCAGCCAAACATCATAATATAGCGGTACTTGATGGAAGTGGAAGTCTATCAGTAGCATTGGTTAACCCTCCATTATGATAATGCTAATTTAGCACCTTAATGGTTTTTCCCATGTTAAATTAGCAACAAGCTAACTGTTTAATAATGCACAGCTCCAGCCTACACCCAGACATTAAGCTTTAAGCATACATTTAACATAAAATATATTTTCACTTTGTATGTTCCAGTTTTAGCGTTCTTACATAAAGTATGTTTACTGTGGTTTTGGACTTTTTACTTTATATGCACAGAATTTGCGACTGCAAACTTATGTGTATTCATGAGATCTTGCCCTTTTTCCTCCTCCAAGCCTGGTGGGGCTTTTCAACTTTTTTTTGTTTTTTTTTTATGGAGGAAAGGTTCTGGGACATCTCGTTCCTCTGCCTGGCTATGTGCTCTGTTAATGTTTACTTGCATCTCTGATCCATTTACAGGAGGGACTGTGTCGTGTGAGCAGAGCATGACAGTATAGCTGGAGCTTGTGAAAGCAGATCTGATCTGTAAAAATTCTGGTGAAATTGCAACTTATTTGAGTAGAATGCACTGATAGTATTTCAAAGGGTCCACAGTAACGCTACTGTGCATATTTTAGGCCTGTCACAATTATTACATAATTGCTTGATCCCAATTATTTGAGCTGATCTCAGTTATTTTCCACACTTGTTTGTTTTCGCGATCATTTGTTTATGTTGCAGCTTTGATAATTGGTTGTATTTTTATTTGTTGGATTGTGGCAAATACATTAACTGAGACACATCTGGGGTCTTACGAAAACAGCAAGACATCTGACTTGGTGCTATAACAGATCTAGAGGGCAGCGGTGAGTTATGTTGGTTTATTTGAACTCGAGCTGTGTCTCATCAGTTTGGAGCTCCTAAGCATTGAGAGCTAGGAAGCAAGATGGCTAATCAGACAATTTGGCCACTAAAATTTCATGATTGTGACAGGCCTAGCATATTTAGACAGTAATATGTTAGAGTGAGTGCTGTACTGTGAGATATTGGCACCGTAGATCAACACACAGGTGCTAATAGCACTTGTGGTATAGCATGACTTCAAATGTATCATTGTGATTACATTCATTATCCAATTATCCATTTTTGTTGTATGATTTTGTGACCATTATGATAATTAGTTTCTAAGAAAGTTTATAGCTTAAACCCAGCACTGCTGCCAGGCTACTAAATATAGTACTGCAATGAAAAATCTTAAGGGTGTCTACACTGGAAACATCAAGACTTCTCATCAAGGCATAACATGCTAATAGCCAGCTACACACTTTCGTAACACATTTAAAGGCAATACCAGTAGCTCAAAGCTGAGGGTACTACTAACTGAAACTTCCGACTGGCTAGCAATGTCCTAAAAATTAGAGAAAGGTGCCTACAGTGGATCTTTCTCCACCTCATTGTTTAGATTTTCTCATCCATTTTTGGCTGGTTTAACTGTGTCTTGACAGAACCAGTCTGACTTAGCTGCAGTGTTTAAGGTGGAACATCAGCACGATGCAGCGGGTCAAAATTACAAACAAAGCGTCCCTCGAAAAATGAGCTCTGCCACTCACGTCACGGCTTTGTTGGTTACAATGGCTTTTGATTTTATCGTCACTCACTTGGGTCGGTTGCCATTGTTACTTGCAATAAAGTTGTGGCTCTTTTTGCTGTGTTATAGGTGAATAAGGCAGAGTGTGTTCAGTGCCATTATCTGGAGATATTGCCTCTCAGCCAGTCAGAATTAACTGTGGTATATTTAATATGACAGTGTGCCAAATTACTAAATATGTCTGTATGTAATATGTCTAGGTAGCATCTGTGGCAGTTCTTAATCTTATACAGTAGCCCATGGCTGTGTTGGAGTTGTCCCCAATTTCTTTCGTGACTTTTCTACACATGGGCTTTTGTTGGAATGGCATGTGTTAGATCTTTGAAGAAACAACGGAATTGGGAGGGATTTGCTTGTTTGCGTGTGAGAGAGAGCTACAAGGGATTTGCAGCTCCAAAGGGCATTCGCACATGCTGTATGCTTGGGTGACCTTGAAGGACATTAACTTCTCTAGGCCATACATCACAATCCTAATGAGCAGCAGTCTGATCTGTCTGATCCCTTGTGCGTGTTTTATAAAAGGTAGCGTGTGTGTCAGATAGTCCACTCTATTCACAACATTTTGGCCACTTCACAAATGAACTATTGTCTTCTTGCCAGCACATTCAGTCTTCTAACAAGATTAGGGAACACAAAACGTTACCTTGCATCCCTCTCTCTCGCTCTCTCGCTCACCCTCCCTCTCTTTGCCATTTCTTGCGCAGCACAATGCTGTCTTTGAGCGGCGTTTTTCTTTTGCTCTCCGTTTCCCTCATCCTCACACAAAGACCTCCTCACACAAGAATCATACATATATAAAAATAAAAGATTCAGTAAGAAACATGAGTTACTATTTTATCATGTGCACTTTTACTCTACAGCAGTTTTGATAGTGAGCAGTCCGAGGGAGAATTACAGCAGTAGTTCTCACTGCTGCCACCTGTAGTGTGGTAGCAGAATCAACAAATCTGGTTTGTGAATTAACCGTATTCGGGACAGCCAGCAGAAGCTGGTTCTTTTTTCTTTTCCTGATGACATCAGCGTTATTCTGACCCAGACAGCAGATTAAGGAAGGAAGGGAGAACGTTGGGACATTGTATGCCGAGCATGTGTGATTAAATGACATGACAGTGTTAGGGAAAACAACATTCTGGATTACAACAAGAAAGGTGTGGGGAGGGTGAGTACGAATTTATGAGTAAATGGTGACGCTCATCAGGCCTGTCCCAGTTTTCCTCCCTCTTATTCAACAGTTGTTGAATTGATTGATTACTCCATGAGTGATCCAGAAAACTCCCACAAAACTCTAGTGGTTGATGTGCTTATGAATCCAGTCACTGGCGTGTACAGGATGTTACATGATGCTGGGAGTGTTACAGATATTTTGTAATCCTTTTTGTGAGCCTATTGAGGATTCTAACACAATGAGACAGTATCTCTCTCTAAGGTAACATAAATTGGTAAATATGACGACAGTAAGGTTGAAGAGGAACAGACTGCAGTTGAGAAACAAAAAAAAAGATTACAAAAATATAATAAATTACAGTTATTATTGCTCTGTTATGTTCATTGTTTGTAAGGTGGGATGACCTAATGAGTAGGTCATCCAGCCGCTCAGCTCTGGTCTCATTAGTAGGTTGTGCAAAGCTGAATGTATTGTTGGAACCCCAAAAAGGTTCTAATGGTTGATTACAAAGTGTATAAAGTCAATTCTCTCCTGACTCTAGGTGCCGTCAGATGAGGGAGGAGGACTTCTGGCCGAGCCGCAGGTGGCCATGTTCTGCGGAAAGCTTAACATGCACATCAACGTTCAGAACGGCAAATGGGAACTGGACCCTTCAGGCACCAAGAGCTGCATTGGCACCAAGGAGGGAATCCTTCAGTACTGTCAAGAGGTAAGAGTAAAGAGGTAAAAGTGGAAGGAAATGTCTGAGAGACTAATAAAAAAAAAAAAAGGTACAGAGGAACAGGAAAAGGAATGGTTGGAAAAGGGTGGTGATACCAGAGCATAAAAGGAGGGAATACATTTAGATATGAAGATAGGGTGAGGCAGTGGTTTCCAATAACACACCTGGCAAACACACCATGATTCATGTTACGTTTGATGATGAGTTGAATCAGGTGTGTTAGAGTAGGGAAAACACAGTTATGTCCAGAGTGTTAGGTTTCCAGGACTGGGATGTGGTGATGCTCAGTTATACATGACCACTCAGATTCACTACAGTCGTTACTCATAATGGATGACTATCTTAGACAGAAAGGCCTGAAATGACCAGGAACTTTCTCCTGCTAAACTCTGATAAGTAAACAGAAGTATTGCTGTTGAGTCCTAAGTCAACAACACTAAGACAGATTTCATTATTCACCATGTTTTTTTTTTTCAGTGAAACCATTTTATAAAATTTAGCATATATTCAGTCAATAATTTAGATTAAACACATTATGCAGTCCAAAATGTAATTTGATTTGCCATCATAAGGTAACATGCCTCATTATGTGTGGAGTCCTTCAGATCCTTGACACTGAAGCTTTAGCATTAGCTAGAAAACAGTCACTAAGTTAGTTAACCTAGTTAACCTACAGTTAATAGTGCTAATTAAAATCACCATAGCAGAATGGAAAAGTTTTATTTTGCATCTTTTATCTTTTCTCTTACTTTGTTCTCACTGTCAGTAGTGTAAGCTACATAGACATTTAGCAGTGTCGCTTCATGAAAGTACTGTTCTATGATCATGTCTGCAGATGTCTGGCAAATTGTCAAAGCAATAAATACATTAAACTGGTACTCAGGGTCCTCCAGATGGTCTAGATTTTTACGCCATCCTAACTTGCAACACAGAGAGAGAGAGCAATAATGCTGACCACCTGGTGATCCCTGAGGACCGGTTTGAAAACAAATGAATTGGGGCTATTTAAGACACTATCAATTAATAATAAAAAGCCCTATGTCCACCGGATGAGGACAAGTTTAAGGTTGTACCCATTGTAAAATCGTATGGACTACTGGGATATCGGATGTGTTCATTGTTGTCAAACATAATACAAGGAAGAGTAAAAAGAGCCTGAATGTTTGATGATGGACAAAGCCAACAAGTGTAATTGTTAATGAATGGGTCAAAATGGGTAGAATAATTTAAATATAAAAAGGTGATGAAGTCATTTGAGATACTAAAGGGGTTGTTCTTCCTGCAGGTTTACCCTGAACTGCAGATCACTAATGTGGTGGAGGCCAATCAGCCCGTCAGCATCCAGAACTGGTGCAAGAAGGGTCGCAAGCAGTGCCGCAGTCACATGCACATTGTGGTGCCCTATCGCTGCCTGGGTATGTTTTAGACGAAAGGGCATTTTAACCATTTTTGCTGTATCAGAGTTTTTAAGAGGGTAGCATTCAAATTTTCATTGTTATAATAATAAAACTTCTACATGCAGCTCCACGACATGAGCTACATGCTCAGTCAAGCTTAAAGTTACAAGACAATACATGAATTATTATTATAAATTTTTTTTTTTGTTCGTTCCAAACCAAACATCTTATTTGCATATCCATTTAAGTAGTTTAAATTCATTTTTGCCTCTAGTGTGTATATTCCTACCATTCTGCTGGCTGTTTTGTAATTATCTCCTTGCCTGTAAATGATACTGTGTACAATATTAATATTGCACTGAGTGTATTATAGACGTTATTTGTATTTATCGTTTGTGTGTGTTTGTGTTTGGGTGTGTTAGTTGGCGAGTTTGTGAGCGACGCCCTGCTGGTTCCTGATAAGTGTAAGTTCCTGCACCAGGAGCGCATGGACATCTGTGAGAGCCACCTGCACTGGCACACTGTGGCCAAAGAGGTAAGCAAATGTTACATATGTGAAATCTGCATGTTTTAGAGCTGCGTCTGTCACGTGACATTTTTCTTGCAGTGGCCATATTGCTGACCATATTCTGCTGCGTCTCAGTGGGAGACGATGGTGGAGAAGCCAAAGATAGTAAATCAGTTCTGAAAAAAAAAACAGGTTCAAAAAACAAAAATTACTTTTAGTCCATGTGTAGTTCCAATTAGTTACCGATTTAACGTCACAGTGGATAACTTGCCGCCTCACACTAACATTACTTCTATTGGCATAACAAGACTTTTGCACAAATCCTCATGTTACTCTTGCGATAGTAAATTGCTGTGAATAAGAGCATCTTTAAAAAAATTAAATGGAAATATAAGCATTTAGGCATATTGTTTAGAAACATTAGAATCATTAGAATAAATGCAAATAAGCAAAAAAGTAGTTTTTATCTTGTGGACTAAGTTTGAAGAACCAAGTTTGATTCCTGATTTCTTCCCAGCCATTCCATGGATTTGTTAAATCTGATTTAACATAATGAAGGACTGATTAATCAAATTATTCATATCAAATATGGGATGATTAGCTACAATTAATACTACGATTTCCTAAGGAGAGGTTTAGAACCGGTTAAACCAAAAAACTGTCATGCACAAAATCACTTCTTATTGAATATTATTTGTATTTAGTGTACATTAATTGTTTTTTCAGCAAATCTCATTCTCTCTCTTCCTCTCTCTTACTGTCCAGATACATAGTTTTTACTCTGATTTTCTCAAGTGCCTTACAGTTTTGCTCTGTACTGTACGTGAATTTAGTACAAAGGCAGACTCTGTGTTCTAGTGATCATCATTACAAGGATGCTACTGACGCCTGCTGCTTCATCACAGTACGGATTTAAGGAAGTTGAAGCTGTATGTGAGCAGTAGCTTAATTGCATTCAGTAGATTCGCTGGTGAACTATGTGCAGAGTTATACTTGGTGGTTGTGTTGATCTGTATGGTTTTTTTATGGCTTTTGCAGGGTTAACATGAGTGAAATTATCTGCCCAACACTGAAGTAATTAACATTGTCATGTTGTTTAGATTGCATAGAAATACGTTAAAACTTTGTTTTCTGATGAAATTACTGACAAATAGGAATTACACATCGAGCTTTGAGAATCCTGTATTTGGAATCACGTATGAAATTGAGGTCATACTGTGTTCTAATGATTCATCACATTCAGTACTGGCTTTAGAGATTATAGCGATTGCATGGAAATTCAGTTTTCTTCTTGTATAGACTCGCACACAGATAAGAGCCGAGCTCACAGGCGTATGCACTTCCAACATATTCCCCAAGTGTCTCTTAAGGCATAAGCTGGATCTATCTGTTCTGCTTATTGGATCAGTACCTTGAATCATTGCAAATACCCTTTAGCGTTCTTAGAACTTTCAGCCTGGATCTTATCTAGCTGCGGTTGCTGTAGGCCAGCATTTGGAACTGATAGGAGCCCTTTCTCATTGGTAAACAAATTAATGAATTAGATCATCTTGAAGGGAATTAAATGCTATTGAATCTGTCTCACTCACTATTATCCCTCTCTCTCCAGTCTTGTGGAGACCACACCATGAACCTTCACGATTACGGGATGCTGTTGCCCTGCGGCATTGACCGTTTCCGTGGCGTGGAGTTCGTGTGCTGCCCAGCAGAAACAGAGAGGGAGGCGGACAGCGACGACATGGAGGAGGACGATTCCGACGTGTGGTGGGGAGGAGCAGAGGCTGACTACTCTGATAACAGGTGCCCACACAAACACTCATGTATTACTCATTGTTTATTTGTCTCACAAGAAGTTGCTTTGCAGCCATAGTACATGCACATACTGTATGACACAACAGTATGTGCATGTACCAAGTAAAAAAAAAAAAGAAACTGGGACAGCATATGTGCAAGTGCTTATCAAATCTTTTACAGCATATCTCTGGAAGTCTATATTGAGAGCCAGCAGGAAGATCATGTATTACTGTCTTTATGAAGGTTTTCAACCAAACTGAATGCTGCTGTAGCTTGAGGTGGTTCACACTGTGGACCGAGGCGCCTTGTTTCAATTGTTTTCAAAAGGAGAGGCGCGTTTTGCGGGTTTTGGTCAGCTGTCCTTCATGCGGAGCACTCCGGGCGCCCTGATTTCAACTTCTCAATTTCAGCTCAGTGGTGTCAAATAGTCTCCTGCGGGCCTTCAGTGACTATTCAGTCTCTGAGCACCCTCAACTGTATGATTTCACAGATCCAAATTAGTACAATGAAAATAAAAAGCAGCTTTAAAAAAAAAAACTTAATTTTTCATTCATTTAATGCAAATCATAGCGATACACTAGTGTTCCCACAGGTGATATCCTACGTTAATACCACTTTTATTGTGCCTAACAGACAAGATTGTTCTAGACCCACAGCTGTTAGGCTGTGCTAGAGGGCGGGGCACTGTATGGCATTGTTGAAGGCAGAGAGGTCTGTGCAAAAAGCTCTCTGAAGTACAGTGTATATTTTAGGACATTCTAAGACCACAGCTTCAGCTTTCAGACAGCTTCGGGTCTTAGGAAAAACATTGTCTTGTCTCATACAATTGGACAAAACTGCCTCGGACTAAAGAGGCATCAGGCTAAGTGCCCTGAAAGTTCAGGTGATCTTTGCAAATCTGTTCTTTTAGTTCAGTTCTGCTTTATTGTCATTTGTATTAAAAATACACAGGTTGGAATTTAAGTGTGGTGGTATTTTGCTCCTCCACACTGATAAGTGCTTGTGAACAGACTCTATCAGTATACAGATACTTTATGTGGGTAAAGGCAACCAGTAATCCTCTGTGCTGCAACCACAATGCTCTCTTTGATTAATTACAGTTTCATGACCAAATTAAAGATCACAGTATTTTACAACAACAACTTTGACTGATCCATGCTTTTAGGTTCTTTTGTTGACTGAGATGAAGTCTCAACTCACCTGCTTTCACTGTATGGTAACGCAAAGGGTGGGTGGTGAACAAGGTTTAACCATTTACTGCTTTTATTTTGCACACAGTTCCCTGAATAAAAAGATTTTATTACTGGCACAGGCCTGCTGTGGCACATGCTGCTTTGCCTGTACCTGAAATCAATCTGCCAGTTTCAAAACAATGCATTTCATACATTTGCCACCACACCATTAGACTTTGCATCTTTTCCTATGACTGTGGGAATATGGTGTTTACATGTTTTCCTCATGCTGTGGGGACGGAGCCATTAATCCTTTGCATTCACACACACTTGTATGCCTGTGGATCTGTTCTTTGTATATGTAGACAGGCAGTCAAGTGTAATTTGTCACACATCCGATATATATCTGAATCTTTCTTAGAAATCTAAAGCTGGCTAAAACATGGAACCAGGCAGCAGCCTTCCTAAAGGCAGAATGCTGATCTAGACTCTGTCTCTACTTTTCATTACCTAATGAATACAATTATACAGATAAAGTGGATCAATGCTCTGAGACACTTGGTAAATTTGAAGCCCTGTTTAGGTCTCAATTTTAATTTAGACAGATACCAGCTCAGCTATTTCAGCAAGAGATTATGTTCCGTTTGCTTGTCTAAATCCATAAATCCAATCAGGTAAAGAACAAAGACCAATCTGATTAGAGCTTCATAGCTGTGTTTGTTTGCAAAGAAGACTGCACAGACCAATGCACATCAAGGATATTGTAGTTTTTCTATGCTGATGGGAATAAATCTGTGACAGTTTGATTATCTTTAATTTAAAAAAAAAAACACACAAACTTTCTGCACAGTAGTCTAAATAGTCTCATAATGGCCTCTTGCAGCACTGAATACAGTTGATCAAGTGTAAAAGAAGCAAATCTGTGAAATTGTTTTCTGTAAATTTTTAGGCAGTGTGTGTGTGTGTGTGTGTGAATGTACACAAATGTGTGTGTGTGTGTGTGTGTGTGTGTGTGTGTGTGTGTGTGTGTGTATATATATATATATATATATATATATATATATATATATATATATATATATATATATATATATATATACATACACACACACACACACACACACACACAGTTGTATGCAAAGTTTGAACACTTCCAGTCAATTAACATTTAATTAACATGTTAATGTCATATGTCATAAATGAAAGTAAGTGCACGTCCTGCACAGGGAACAAACTTGTGTTCTATATTTTGTGTGTGTGTGTGTGTGTGTGTGTGTGTGTGTGTGTGCGTATTATTAAATTTTCTTCTTATCTACCTGCAGTATGGCCCGGGAGGCAGGGCCGGCGGAGCAGACAGAGGCTGAGCCTGCAGCAGCAGAAGACGACGAAGACGTTGAAGACCAAGAGGAAGAGACTCTGGATAATGACCAGGATGGAGATGGAGTTGAGGAGGAAGAGGAGGAGGAGGAGGAGGAGGAGGAAGACGATGAGATGATCGATGAGCGCAGTGACAACGAGCAGACCACTAGTGTTGCTATGACCACCACCACAACCACTACTACTGAGTCTGTGGAGGAGGTGGTCCGAGGTAAGGAAATACATGTTCGCCTCAATAAATCATTGCTGTCATAAGAAAAAGTGTATCTCCATAACGGTGAAGCTTGATGTTCTCCTGTCTTTCAAAGAGATAAAAACTTTAAGTACTAGGAGCCCCATCTTTTTTAATACCTTTTGTAATACTAAAAGGAGTCTATGACATTTGCCCAGTGCTATAAGTATAATTGTGTTACATGCCATGAAACATTGATGGCCACATTTCTGGTTGTGTGTATGTGTGTGTGCCTTCTCTCAGAGGTGTGTTGGGCGAATGCAGAGACAGGTCCTTGCAGGGCCATGTTGCCCCGCTGGTATTTTGTGAAGGAGGAGGGCCGTTGCGCTCCCTTCATCTATGGTGGCTGCGGAGGCAACCGCAATAACTTTGAATCGGAGGAGTACTGCCTTTCTGTCTGCAGGAGTGTGTGTAAGTCACGCGTGTGCGGGTGTGTTTTTCTGGACACACAGGCTTCTTAAAGGGGAATTCCACCAATTTTTCTACTTTTCTGCATAACTAAATCATGAATATATAAACAAAGTCGTTCAGAGTAGTTGATGTGAAATACTCGGTTCTAGAGAAACTTTTAAGTCAGTTGTTTACAGTTGTGGTGAAAGGAATTTCAGATTTTGGCAACATTGCATTTAAAACTTTGAAGTTCATTGGTGTTGAATAGTAAATAAAATGGCTGTTTGCATGGTAGACATTGTGAACCTTGGCCCCTGTCACCACCCTTTTAAATAAATCAGAGTAAGTTTCTCTGCAACAATATGCTTAAAACCACTCTGAATGACTTTGTTTTAGGGATGCACAATGATGTCAATCATCAGTATGGGCCAGTATTTGCTTAAAAAAATGGCCATCAGATCTATGTTTAGATTTGACCATTATTTTAAACTGATATTTGCTAACATGTTTATTTTGCTCTGGAAGAGCAGCATGTCAGTGATTTTCCACACATAGGTTATATTTTGGTGCTGTTACCAAGGTATGTGATTACCCTCCAAGTATACTTCACCATTTTAAAAATGTTTAGCTTTTTTTTTTCTCTTAGTCCGTTTCAAAGAGCAATGCACTTGGAAAGTGAGCAGAAAAAAATAAACAAGGAGAACGGAAGGGCCAGGTTACATATTCTTCTTTGCTAATTGATGGACGTATTTATTTTTGTTTTATTTTATTTGTACTTATTTATATTTACACTTTTAGTTTGGTCGTTATGAGTACGTTGTAAGTACAAGGTTAGCAGTTAGCTTGTTAGCCTTAGTCAAACCTTGCATTATGTAAGCTAGCTACTAGTACTAGAAGTGCATGGTGGGCCATTTTCAGAAGACAGTATTGGAGTAAAATCCCAAGAAATTTCTAAAACGCAGCGCAACGCAAACTTAATTCTGTGAAAGACTGACATTTCTTCTTTTTGTCATGAGGATGTGCACAGTAGACGATAAGGCAGAGAGAGGGTACGTGATATAAACAAAGCTAAACTGGACCAGAGCTGTTTGTGCTTTTATGGGTAGCGAAAACACAAACTGAGGATGAATATGGAGTTGAGAAATGCAGAGATCACAGCAAGAGCTGGAGAATATTTCACTGCAAGTTGTAACTCTGCATCAGCATTTCAGTTTACGCAGTTGTTTACATCTCAGTGATTGAATTATTTAGAAATTTTTAAAAATTAGCGTGGAATTCCCCTTTAACAGTCAAACACCACACCGCCAGCCTGCCTAACCCGATTGATCTCACTGCTACTGACTATCTCTGTGGCTCGTTCTCGACGCTCTCTCACAGCATCCACGCACCGTATGCCACTCAGCGCACCCTTCTTGCTTTTCTCACACGTTCTCACTAACAATCTCCCACTGCGTTTGTGTGTGCACCCGTGTGGTTTCGAGAAGACATATTAGCATATTAGCCTCTTTATATTTCTCACTCAGTCACAGCTTGGGTAATAGATGAGAAAGAAGTTGTGTTTAGTCACCGTCTCTGTTTTCCGTCTGGCGTTCTTTTACTGCCTGAAGTTCACCATGTAGGGGTATGTGTGTGTGCGTGTGTGTGCGTGTGTGTGCGTGTGTGTGCGTGTGTGTGTGTGTGTTTGGCATGCTCTAGTTCTGCGCTGCAGTGACTCCGCTGTTCTAAGTGGTTACTCATCGGCGTGTCCTGAATGACTCTCTGAACTTTGAACTGACCACAGCAGATCTTTCTCTCCCTTTCTTTGTTTTTCTCTTTCCCTCCTTTAGCAAATCATTCATCTGAATAGTCTCTTTCTACTCTGTCAGCTCAGATCAAATTATACACAGAGTGATGCAACTCATTATTCAGGCCTGTTTAGACACAGTAATGTGGTTCAGTCTCAAAATGCTAATTGAAAAGGGCTTTCAGTGCTGCTGCTGGATTAGAGTCAGTTCTTCACTTAAGTACAGAGCTACTTTTATTACTGTTTACAGATCAGGCAGGACTGTGTAAGAGTTTCATTTGCACCAAGTGTAGGATCTCATTTATTTTCAACAAATACTGTCCTGTAATGCTTCATAGGAGTTCCAAGAGTGCTTCGGCTTAGAACCTTTTCACCTGTCTTGTTGTATTATGTGTTTATTCATTCATTTCATTGGACTGTAATGATGTAAAATGTAATTGTAATAATGTAATTGTTTGGGAACATTGAGACTGCTCTTTGGGCAGAATCAGCATGATATTTAAAAAGCAGTTTAATAGATTGGATATTAATTAGCAGTGAGATTAGACATTTTGTAAAGTAAATTTGTCACAAAGCAAGACCAGCAAAAAACGTCATGACATAAAAAGAAAATCTTTTAAATGGCTTTATAAGAAACCTCCAATTACCACCACTAAAACAATGCTAATTACAGCCAGCCCTTTCTGGAATTTCCAGTGTTATGCTAGCACCAATCTAGCAATAGTGAACAGTAGCTGTAGTGATATGTTCTAATGTAAACATGGACATCTGAAGCCTGTAAACAGACATTCCGCTAACATATTTTGGGCGAAAATGTTAGCACTGCTATGGAATTTCTGAACTTACGTTAGCACCAAACTACAAATGGAGAATGTGTCATTACGTGACACTGTGGAAACGATTGTTGGTACAGCTTCAGAATCAGTAGGTGTCCAATTTCTGACAGAACTGCTAATCATTTGAATGTTTACATAGAAAATATAATTTCCTTAAGGAATTAGCGCTAACATTTTGCGTGCAAAATTTAAGAATTTAAGTTGACAGTTTTCATCTCTGATCACTTTGGGTCATTTTCCAGACTAATTTTCCAGATTCTTCTCTAACCAGTCTCTTTCAGTGACTAACATCTTTGCAGCTGGAACTGCTATGTGCTACGCTAACGGCAACAAATGAAACCACTCTTTCTCCTCCCTTCAACTATTTCTCTTTGTGTCCAACCACCTTCTCTTCATTCCACTTCTGCTACATTCCTCTGCAGTGCCCACCACTTCTCCCAGTTCTCCGGATGCAGTTGACCGCTACCTGGAGACCGCAGCAGATGAGAACGAGCATGCACACTTCCAGAAGGCCAAGGAGAGCCTGGAGGCCAAACACCGCGAGCGAATGTCTCAGGTGAGGGAGAGAGAACAAACAAGAAGGGATGAACAGCTTGGATGAAATCTAGTCTGGACAGTGTTGACAGGGCTGAGAGTCTATAGTGAATGGTAAAAAGGTAAAAATATAAGCATTATATATTATGTAAGTGCAATTACTCAGTTTCAAGATGTTAGTCGTTCCCTTATTTGTTCCTTTGGGGGGAAAAAATCGAATGACAAACGGCGAAGGTCGATTGGGTATAGGTTCTGCGATTCTATTTTCTCAGTAGAAGAATAATAAGAAGAAAATTGTGAACAGTAATTTGACCTTTTCAAGCCAACATAATTAAATACACTGTACAGCATCTGTATTTTTAAAAAGCTGTGCGCTACAGTTTCTTATTAAGTTGAATAGGTTTTTGCTACTGTGCTATAAAGGCAACAAAAGTTGCTACCAAAAAAAAAAACACATTTGTGGGCTGAGCACTGATGTGTCAGATCCAGTTTGGAACAGACTGAATGCTAAGGATTAATCATTCAGTAATTGCCCACCTAGTCCTACAGCATGTGGTTAATAAGCATGTTGAAACACTTCTAAGGTGTGGCTAGTAGTGAAAAATGAGGCCGCAAGCATAACATGCCACAGGACTTTCGCCCTGCCAGATTGGTCATACTATCTGTAGGATAAAGAGAGAGGCCTGATATCAACCTAATAAGCATTTAGAGTCAAATAAATTGTTAAGAAAAGCCGGAATTCTTTTCAAAACGTCTTTAAAAAGTTGTAGAGTATGCGCTGCTTTCTGATCTTAACTTTTCATTATTGTGTAGGTGATGAGGGAGTGGGAGGGGGCTGAGAGACAGTCTAAGAATCTGCCACGTGCAGACAAGAAGGCCGTCATCCAGGTGAGTTACACCCATTTAGCTTTTTATTACATGGAATATTCCACTTGAGGCAATCAGAACCATTCTATACTGATATTTTCTGTGGAGTTTTGGGTTCAGATTTCTTCTGTACTGGCCTGGCCTCTTACTTTTCAACCTTTTTTTTGTTAACAATGTGCTCAGTTTCAGTTTTTTCTCTCCTTTCCTCTATCTGATATTTCTTTTGTTAAAGTTTGGCTCAAAATCCTCTATACCAGGGGTGTCCAGCCTTATCCGAAATGGCTGGTCTGGCTGAAGGTTTTTGTTGCAACAAAGCAGAGCACACCGGATCAGTTGTTTAAAGACTGAGACAGACTGATTAAACAAGTGAAATCACTTTTGCTCTTCTTGTCTGGGACAAAAACGAGAACGAAAATGGGCAGTAGTGTGTAAAACATGAGATTAACCATGGTTAACAACTTCTTACATACTGCTCTCTTCTCCTTTCTTTTAGTATTGTGCTCAAATTAATATTTCTTCTCTCGTTTCTGGGAGCAGCACTTCCAGGAGAAGGTGGAGGCCTTGGAGCAGGAGGCAGCCAGTGAGAGGCAACAGCTAGTGGAGACACACATGGCTCGTGTGGAGGCTCTGCTCAATGATCGCCGTCGCCTAGCACTGGAGAGCTTCCTCACCGCCCTGCAGGCTGAACAGCCACGGGTACACACACACACACACGCAAATCCAGTGTCTAAAGCACTATTCGGACAAAATTAAATTTACGTGGGATCCTGGGGTAATTTCCTCTTTTGCGGGTCCTGTTCTGTGATTGGTAATGTCAGTGTTTATCTGCCTCCTTCCCAGAGGAAATTACAGGCTGAATTACTGACTGTTTGTCACTGAACTGTGTGTTGGTCAGATCATTTGAGTTTTATCACTGAGATGATGTGTAAAACTTGTCCAATCTGATCGTGGCTTAAAGGCGCCATATCATAGAAACGCCTTTTTACGTTTTTGAAATAATAAGCTGTACTATGTAAACACTGTCAAAGTTTCAAAATGTACCGCAGTCCATTCAGTCCACATATGGAAACTAAGCTGCTTAAACAGGCAGTTTAAAATTCACTGCTTTTTTTGTCACAAAAACCATCACATTTACATATATTTTCATATACAACCCACAGCAGTTTAGCCCCGCACAATAACACTGAAGTTCTAAGCTATGTTTCAGCCCAGACTGCTTTTTGTTTGAGGCACAGTACAGGGCAGCCAATCAGAACAGAGGCAATTTACCTGTATCAGTCTTGCAGGCACAGTAACAAAACAGCGTGTTTAATTCTAAGTGATGGAGAGTTTGGAAAATGATTACAAAAAATGAATTATACCTGTTTTTGACACACAAACCTACACAAACTTTATAAGAAAAAATAAAGTACAATAGATATGTATGATATGGGCCCTGTAAGTCTTGGCTGTGAACTGTGTGTATTTTCCCTGCTAGTCATCCTGTTGGTTGAAAAAGAATAAAATTGAGGCAGCCTAAATGTCATATTACACCCAGAATCTCATGCGTGCTTTTTCATACATGTTTGACTCCCAGTTATAACCCCCTCACCATCTGCACCCTCAGAAATGCCCCTCTTTCTCTCTTTTTCTCCTTCTACACATTTACTTGCTTTCTGCTCCACTGCTTTCCTGACACCTCTCTCCCCTCCAGTCTTTTTCGCTCTCTCTCTTGCTTTCTCTCTCTCTTCTTCCCCTCCCTTCCTAACTCGTCTTACTCTCTCAATCCAATTTTCTTTTTTTTTCATTTTCTGGCCTGTTCTAGTTAAGAGTCTGCACAGACGCACAAAATGGAACTGAGAACAAAGGGAATTAGATTATTCCAGACCTCATGCTTCCTTCACCCATTATTTTAATACTTGGTGATGTTAGCTAAAAAGCTGCAAAAAAAACAGGACAGTATTAAGTACTTATGGGTAGGACATCTTTGAAGTTCATTCCGAAGGCTTTTCTATTTTTAAAAGAGCTCTGGTAACTGAAAAAACCCATATCTTACATTTTTCTTGTATTTTATTTTTCCCCTTGAGATCATCCATAAGCTTTTGTGTGGGTTTATGTACCAAAAGGCAATCAAAATGATTTTTTACGTGATTAAGCTCTGATTGGCTGCTGTGTATTGTGCCTTATTCAAAAGCAGTCTGGGCTGAAACACTGCTTACGGGTTTCACCATGAATGAGTGGGGCTAAACTGCCATGAGCTGAATATATGAATATATGTAGAAGAGTTGGTTTTCATGACTAAAACATTCATATGAAAATGAGCTGTTCTTGTGGCTTAGTTTTCATGTATGGGCTTTGTGGACTGGGGAGTTGATGTTTGCATACTACATGAAAATCTTATGTTAAAAAAGTGAAGAAAATTTGGTTTTCAACTAGAGAAAGTTTTTCCATCCAGCATGTTCCTATGAAAAAGTCAAACATATTAGCACATTGGCAGAACATTCACATTAACATATTAATACATATTTATAGCATGAAAGCATGCCATATGGCTCCATGTCTTATTCTGTTTTATCGCGTCCAGCTCTGAGTGTGAATCCCCGAGGCAATGACAGGCTGACAAATAATGGCTGGCCATTTGGTGTACGCTCTCCTCCAAAAAGAATAACTGTCTCATCTCTCTCGTTCTCTCCTATCTGCAGCCACGTCATGTGTTCAGTCTGTTGAAAAAGTATGTGCGTGCTGAGCAGAAGGACAGGCAGCACACCCTGAAGCACTTCGAGCACGTGCGCGTAGTGGACCCCAAGAAGGCCGCCCAGATTCGACCTCAGGTACACCACACCAGTTCTTTTCAGTAGTCCAGTGTCATGAGCCTATAAAGATTGTGGGTTTCAACAGAATTGCAACCCTAAGAAAAACAAAAGCTGCAAAAGATTTTTTTTTGATGCATTTCAGAAGGAACATGATTTAGCAACCAGCCTGAAAGTGCTGCTTAATGGTTCACTGTTGGTTAATGACAGCATGATTCCGTCGAGGAAAATGAAGTGAAACCTTTTCCTTTTTTCTTTTTTATCTATTCTATAATTGGGTCAATGTGAATTCAAACATCATTTTTACGTTTGAGTCAAAAAGCGCATCATGTGTATATAAATATAAATAGCAATAAATGTATGTAAATATGTGGACACAACTGAATTGTTCAGTACACTGGGATGTGTTAAACAAATGTTTACAGAACAGTTGTGTTAAAAGCAACACATTTTCTTCTTAATTAGACAAGCTTGTGTCTTCAAATAAGGATATGACATCTTCTGTTACTTTTACACAAAGTGTGTTAAAATGTTTCTGCACCCAGTTACGGATAAAATAAATAACACAAGTAGGTGTGGTGTTATTGAACACCTCACTTTGTAGGAGTGGAGAAGGCGCTCATCTTTAAGGTAGGGATGTCCCGATCTGATCCGGAGTCAACCCAGACATATATTACTGCACAAGGTATCGGCTATATTAAGACTAATCCACATCCTATTCATTTTATCGTTTTTGTGCTCTATTTATGCCATTGCCATAAAGACGCCATAAATGGGCATTATCTTAGACAGGTTTTCAGAAGTTGTGAAGTGATCTAAATGCCTGTAGTGTGGAAAACCTCTCTTTGAAAACCCGTGGTATTCTGCATTAACACAATTTGGTATCAGATTACTACATACATGTTACAGCAATATGAACTTGCCTTGTAGTCAATACCGTACAAAATGGTTATTTCACATAAACAGCTCAAAGCACCCCAAAAAGCATCAGTTAGGGGTGCATAAGGGTGTAATTTTTGGGTCTGGGTGTTATTGTAAAAAATGTAACCAAGGGTACACGATACAAATGACGATATTCAGTTATTGTGAAATAAGCTCCAGCAGTGCCATGTATAAAAATACAATACTGTTATAAAACAAAGTATGAATACAATGTTTTTACTGAACATTTAACATGCCTCACTGCTCTAAATCTAACTGAACAGGCTCACTTTGGAATAAAACATGCAGTTGGTCAGAGATGATGATAATGATATGCTCAGAAATCCACATTGTGTAGTAATATGACACACACAATGACATGTAGTAATAAAATTTGTCATTTGTCACAGAAATAATAAATATTGTTAGATTGTCCAGCTCTGTGATTTTGGGGCAAAATTTTGCTTATAGCCAGATCACTCGATTACTTAGATTGATTTAGAAATCCATTTTAATCACACACTGAAATTGTCATAAAATGTAGTAACAAAACAATTACCAAACCAGACCGTTTTTATTTATTTGTTTTTAACATCATTTGAACACAGTTACTGTCCTGTCCTTTGTGAAAATTTCATGATGACTCGACCAACAAAAATGCTACAAAATTTAATGGAGTAAATTTTTACATTAACTTTAAAAGTTAAGAAATATATTAACATTAAAAGTTGAAGTTTTTGCCTTCTCCTGTAAAGTTATTATTTTGAAGATACTTGTGCTTTTGGACAGCGACAATATCTAACTTAGCTGTATCTTGGATTGGTATCGGCTGATGCTCTATTAAAGTGATTGGATTGGATCAAGTGGCCAAAGAACTGGATCGGGATGTCCCTCCTTTTAGGTCACGAGTCGTTGCCAGTTCTCTAGATGCTTTGTATTGGTTTGGCTCTGGATAAGAGCGTCTGCTAAATAAATAAACGTAAACGTAGGCCTTAAGCCTCCCTTCAGAGATAAAAGGATCAGATGCCATGACCTTTGACGTTTGCCGTCAGGTGTTGACCCACCTGCGTGTGATCGAGGAGAGGATGAACCAGTCTCTGGGGCTTCTGTACAAGGTGCCAGGCGTGGTGGAGGATATCCAGGATCAAGTGGGTGAGTGAGCTTCATGCACACTCATCTCAATTGCGCATTACATACTTACTCAACTAATTCATATTACATGGTCACGTCTTACGCCTTTCTTTCATGTTTTTCTTCTCTCTCACTCTGACCCCTCCTCTTATCCTCCTCCTCCTGTGTGTGTACAATGTTTATTTGTGTCCTGTGCGTCATTTGGCCATCTGTGAGCTCTTGACTCAGTCACAGTCTACTTCTTTCTCTCTCTCTCTCTCTCTCTCTCTCTCTCTCTCTCTCCCTCTCCCCCTCTGCCTCCACTCTTATGCAGCTAGACTATCATTAAGCACCTCTTTAATTAGAGCTCCTGCCCTGATCTCTCTGTTTGTTACTTCATATCTAATCCTATCCTCCATCTCTTCCCCAGTCTTCTTGCCGTCTTCATGCTTTTACTGTTCTTTCCCACTGCTTCTTCACCCTTGGCTCTCTTTTTAATTTGCCCACTTCAGCTTTTTCTTTCTCTGGCTCTCTCATTATCTCATCCTTTAGGCTGTAAATTTGTTCTCTCTCTCTCTCTCTCTCTCTCTCTCTCTCTCTCTCTCTCTCTCTCTCTCTCTCTCTCTCTCTCTCTCCACTCTTTTCCCTTCTCTTTGTTTATGTGCCCCCCCTCCTCCAAATGGCTGTGTCATCTCCGTCACAGTCAGTGGCCGTTACAGAAAGCGAGTCTGCACTATTGCTAAGAGCTGACGACTCTGGTTAAGCCCAAGTGCCGTAAATCTCTTGTTCTCATTCTCTCGCTTGTCAGAGCTGCTGCAGCGTGAACAGCAGGAGATGTCGGCGCAGTTGGCATCACTGCAGAGCGACGTGAGGGTGAGTTACGGTAACGACGCCCTGATGCCGGACCTGCCCGACAGCACCGCCTCGCTGGACATGCTCCCCTCTGAGGACTCTCAGAGACTGGGGCTGGACGGCCTCGGCTTCATTCACCCCGAGAGCTTCAACCAGCCCAACACCCAGAACCATGGTACTTACACTCACATCACAGCATGTCGGTGTGGAGTGTGCATTAGGCCTGGGCGCTATCTAAAAATAACATGCAATATTTTTCTAGTAAAAAAAAAAAATAAAATTCCCGATTATTGGTTGTTGGAGGAATTTCACACTGGAAGTGATGACCAAAGCCATGTTCATGTGCTTTACGTATTAAAAAACAAGTTTTCCGTTGTTGTAGCGGACTTCTCTTAATTCAGTTAACCAATGGGACACTTAGGCTGTGCCGGAAATACTGCACCTTTTACTTAGACGTTAAATTATATGCAGCAGAGATGGTGAGGTTTTTACTCTACCATAGCCTAAAAGCTTTTAAAGGCTCTGTAATAAATCAGTGTCGTAAAAGTGAATAAAAGATCATGTACACACAATTTAATATTATTTGTTACCTTTTCTGATCCTATTTTTCAGCTGTAGACAGCAGCAAGTCACACTAAAGCATAAGTTACACAGCACATATGTATTTATTTTTGGTTTCATGCACTCAAACAAAACAATCAAAGGTAAAATAACTAGAACATGAAAAGGTGTGCTGTAAGTAAAGCTAGCAGAGAGAACGAACTTCTTTACAAATCTCTCTCTCTCTGTTTCTCTCTTTCTCGTGAACAGAAAAAAAATGACATTTTCCACACTTGTTAAAGGAACCTGATCCCCAAAGAAAAATGAATCCTATCTAGTTCTCTCTCAGCTGCCTGTTGCATTGCGTGAAAATTTCATAACAAATGGAGCAACAAATTATTATTTTTTTTGGTAATTTCAAGTGTTTTAATCTCTCTCTCTCTCTCTCTCTCTCTCTCTCTCTCTCTCTCTCTCTCTCTCTCTCTCTCTCTCTCTCTCTCACACTCTCTCTCACACTCTCTCACTTGCTCGCTGCGCAGTTGAACCTGTTGATGCTCGTCCCATCCCTGACAGAGGACTTCCAACTCGTCCAGGTGCGTTTATAAAACATGATGATATGTGTATCATACGTAGTATAGTATGTTAAAGAATGACAGGCATGTTTATTAGCTGGGTAAACTGAGCAGGCTACCTGTGACAATGTAAAGCACTGCCAGACTCTATCAACAATTGCAGGCTGTAGTTCTCATCTAAAAAAAAAGGTTGTAGTAGATCTTGCAGATGTCTCAACTAATTTATTATGGTTAGCTAATTACTTTAACCCTCGTGCAAAACTTCCGCATCTCAGTATGTACTCATGTGTCTCACAGTTTGAAAGAGTGCAATTCTCAAATTGCAGTAGCTGCTATTGTAACTGTAGCCTGTTTTTTATATTGTATTATACACAGCACAGCCTATGTGCTCTGTATAGTAACCATACAGCTACAACTAATTGGCAGTCTGGCACACCATGTCCAGAATTTAAGACTCAAAGACAAAAAACATATTCTTGTTGTCTTCTGAAATAACAGGCTTGGACTGAAATTTATAGAAAATATTGGTCAGACAATCGCAATTTAATATTTTTCCCAAATCGTTCAGCCCTACACCCATCTATGTCTGTTCAATGCTGCACTGATCTTTTGTAAAACAGTAGCTCAGAGATCAGTGTGTGTGCAAATGGGAAATAAAGAAAAAAAAGCCTGACATTCAAACTTATCGTCACAGGCAAAGTTTGAGTGTAAGTCGGAGTGTAAGTAGGTTTGGATATGCAGAAAGTGAGGTGACTTTTCTTGGTTAACGAACTCTAGCATCTTCATACACTTGAATATACGAACAGCTAGGTATATTTTCAAAGCGTACAGTAGATTAATGCTGTACACCATATCCATGTGTATGTTATTTGGGTCTGTCAGATTCTAGATTTATTGATTATTATCTCTCTTTTATTCATGAACTCCTGTGAAAAAGGGATAAAGTTATATTGTATTACAGGAATACAAGGCCTGATGATAATGCTATCTCCATAATGAAGTGCATATAATAATATCTGAGTTTCCATTGCTGAGGTTGGGGAACAGTTTATATGAAAGATAATGTTAATGAAGATAATGCAGAAGCCAGTTTAACACCATCATGGAGCTGCATTATAATTTGGGGTAGTTTTGTGACAAGGTAGTGTGCCGCATATCTGGTTTAAATATAGCTGTAATTTAAATTATAGTATTATCATACAGTTATAAATTCTTATATTTATTATAGTTGTATTAGTAGTGGGCGATATACAGTCAGTATACTGTTTGCAATTCTTTAAGTATTAGTTCATTCATTACTATTATATCATTATGCCTTAAATAATGCAGATAACAAAACATACATACAGTGCAAACCACGCTAATTCCTTTACCTTCTGTGAAACGAGTGAGGTAAATTAGTTTGTTGTTGAAGGAGCAGATGCCAGAATCTAATAAGTTAAATGGGGGGAAAAGAGAGCACAAGGTAAAGCTGCTCTATTAGAGTTAGCTGTTAGCCATTAACCTAGCATGTAGACTAGCTGGCTTTCTTCCACACCACCCACAACATTCCTCGCTCAGCCAGCTGTTTCAGACGATGCCACAGTGTCATAAAAAAAACACCTCATCTAATACTGATAGCATGAATGACGGTAATGTTACCAAATTCCTAATGAAAACTTGAGTGTAAGAAACATAAATGAGTCAACTGACTTTTGAATGTAAGTGTTTTTGAAGCCGCTGCTTTACGTGCACTCGCCTTTATCTCCACATCAGTCTAGATATGATTCACTTCAATTCAGTTTTTATTGCTTCACCCAATTAAAATACCCTAGATTTGGTTCAGTTGTTAAATGAGGTTCTTATTAAAAGTGAAGGGACATTTCAGAATAGTATACCATTGATAATCTACAAAATAGCTTTACTTCAGCACCCAAAATAGTTTTATTTGGCAAAAACATACCCTGATATGTATACTGAAACTGTCATATTTGGCCATGCCATACACTATTAAGTATTTAACTATATAACTATAACCTGTTTTCAGGGTAAGAATATTTTTGCAGATTGAATAATTAGCACAGTCCTAGTGTAACATATCTTTAACATTACTAGTTAAAGCACTAAAGAGGTGATGCACTGGAAGGTATTAGCAGTTAGCAGTCCTCCAAAAGTTGAAATGTAATCTGCATCATCTGATAGTAGTGACAATAAACTGTGACCTGTATACGCTTTTCTTATTAGCACTCTTTCTCTAAACCTCACCCTCTTCTCCTCTTGGTTTTGTTTTGTTTTGTTTTGTTTTTTTGCGGGGTCCAGTGTCCGGACTGAAGCCAGAAGATGTTCCTGAGCTGAAGATGGAGGCAGAGGAGAGGCATAGCGCTGGCTACGAAGTGCACCACCAAAAGCTGGTACGTTCATATATGCAGATCCTTACTATCAAACTTCAAAACAACCATACATACATACAGATCATCACTGTTGGAACTGAACCTCATCTTTTAAATGGTAACTTTACAGGAGAACGAAAAATATTCTTTACTTGTATTTTTTTCTCCAAGTAATTTTAGAGCATTTTTTTTCTGTACATCATAAAATTTTGACAATGTAAAGAGTAATGTTTTTTTTAATTGTGCAAAAAAAGTAAAAATTGAAAATATATATGCACAACAGCAGCTATAAATTACATATATATAAACACACAGATTCAGTGTTTTCAAATTGTCAAACTGAAAAACAACAAAAATGGAGATACGAGGTTTTCTTCCGACATATATATATATATTAGGGGTGCAGGAAAAAATCGATTCTTAGATGCATCACGATGCAGACGTGAACGATTCTGAATCGATTCACAAACGTCAAAAATCGATTTTCTAAATATTTCATTTATCATTGACGAAACGCAAAGGGTGGAACTTGGAAGTGGGTAAGTGCAGCGCCCGGACAGTCTGTGGCAGCACATAACAAAAACACTACTGGATGAGTGAGAAATCCGACCGGCTCCCTCTGCATTAAAAGCCAGGTTAGGTCAGGAGTCACAAGACAAATGTTAGGAAGAGCCATTTTGTCCTTTCAACAAAAATCAAACCAGCTTGGGAGCCACAACTTTTAATGTCCAGCATGTCTCAGTATGTGCTAATGTCCTGGTTTAGGCTAAACAATGTAAACGAAAACGCGGACTTACTCTACTCTGCGTTAAGCTTTAGCTATAGCCGCTTTCCTCCCATCTCCGCCAGAAAACTTTTCCTCAAAAGTTCAATAGTTTCTTGTAAAATGTCTTTCAGCTTTCGGTTGTTTTAAGAGGCTGAAGTCGCTTCTCATTCTCCAGCTTCTTGCTGAACTTTCCGGTTCCACCTTAAATTCAGACTGAGACACCAAATGTAATTGCAGCACCATTTAAGGTGGAACAGGAAAATTAGAAAGAGAAGCTGCTTCGCCGCTTTTTAGTGTGTGACAGTCTCTCGTTGCAGATTTAACGTATCAGGAAACCAACTGCGCTGCTTATAAATGCGAATAAGTCCATTCATCTCCCAATGTTCGTCTGTCTTCGTTCGCTACTAGCCAGGCGAAACCTCGTTGACCTGCAGTCTTTCGCGCACTAAAGAATATATAATGTGCTGCGTGGTCATCCATTACCACTGGATCTTATTTCACCGTAACAGCGCATTTTATCTCAGATGAGTGGCAGCAGCGTCTCTTGTGCTCTAAACCAGAGCAGTGAATGAGAGCCTTCTAGTTCACTTGCCACATCACTTCCATTTGATTTATTAATAAAAGATATTGGACGTAAATGCACTATGGATCATTACAAACACTTTGTTTTAAAACTACAAAGTCCTCAGACAGTAAGAAAATAGAAATCATGTATAGAAAAAAAAAAGATGCATCGAGATGCATCGATAATCGTTTTATAATCGCTTCGCAGCCCTCTGAATCGTAATCGAATAGAATTGTGAGGTGCCTAAAGATTTCCACCCCTAATATATATATATGTGTGTGTGTGTGTGTGTGTGTGTGTGTGTGTGTATATAATACATATACTCTTGAGATGATGATTTCTGGACTCCACTCTCCCACGATCACCTCTAAAGTGCTGCCAGGAGTATGTGGCAAGTTTGTCCTTGTTACCATGTTACAAGGTCAGGTTGGCATGGCAACGCGAGCCCACTGAGATGGCAGCTGCTGTGGCTTCTCTTGAGCATTCTCGACACCCCACTGGAGCCGATTATAGCGTCCTTCTTTCATTTTCTTATTCTTTATTTGTGTTTTTCTCCGTCTCCTACTAGGTATTCTTCGCCGAAGACGTCAGCTCCAACAAGGGTGCTATTATTGGCCTGATGGTCGGGGGTGTCGTCATAGCAACCGTCATTGTCATCACCCTGGTGATGCTGAGAAAGAAGCAGTACACGTCCATTCACCATGGTGTGATTGAGGTCAGTGTATGTGTGTGAATCTTCGTGTTCATGTGTGTTCCTTTGTTTTTCGTGTGTTCCTTTGTTTTTCGTGTGTTCCTTTGTTTTTCATGTGTTTCTGTAAAGTCTGTGTTTAGTCTGCCATGTTCTGTTTATGTGTGGAATTGAGTAGAAGTAAAAACTGCCATGATTTGATTGACCTCTACGCTGTGCTTTCCGTAATTAATTAATAAATTTAAACCTTATATGTGTACATCTTTATGTAACAGCTTTCTTATGTTTGTCAGTATTCATTACATTTATGTGAATACAGATTTAATCAATTTCTATGGATCTGTGTAGATTTTGTAGATTTTTTTTATATAAGAATTTTTTAGATGTGTTTTATTTGCCATATATTCACACAAGCAAATCAGACTCACCTTTGCACCTTGCAAATTTCTTTCTTATGTGCATCAAAAATTGCTAAATGAGATGTTTCTGAGGAGGTTGGATATAAGATAATCCACTTGCATAAGGAAGGAGAAAATCAATTGAAAATAAGTGAAAAATATTACTTGGATCATGAGAAGCAGAAAATGCAACTTCTAAGACTGATCTTAGGAGTTATGGAAAAATATCTCTGCAGATTTCTTTGATAAACTGAAAGCAAGTCTCCTGAAAGAATAGAAGCTGTAATAAAGGCAAAGAGTAGGCACAATAAATACTGAATTGACATTTGATATTATAATTAGTATATGTTTAAAAAAAAAAAAATAATTCTTGTTCACTATTTTTGTGCATTTATTTTGGTTAATATATTTTAAAACACTGCTGAGATAAATGGTTTTAAACAATGTGGTAGACTTTTGCACAGTACTGTTACTATATAAAGTATATAAAAATAATTAGTTATTAATTATTGTATTTTCGTATAACAATTTGGATAACTATTCCATTGACGTAAATTAGTCCAACCCTTATCTCACTAATTACATCTCTTACTTTTTTTCTTTCACAGGTGGATGCTGCCATCACTCCAGAGGAACGTCATCTCTCCAAGATGCAGCAGAATGGCTACGAGAATCCCACCTATAAATTCTTCGAGCAAATGCAGAACTAATGGTCCATTTGCTAGGCTGCAGCCCCCCGACCCCCGACCCACTTCCTCCTTACCCCGCTGTGGACAGTGTAGGGAAGGGCTCACTCCACATAGTCCCTGTCCTATAGTACCACGAGCGATTAGTCACTTTCTGACAAAGTCTTAGCCAGATGGTCAGTTGGTCAATCCAATACTTCCGTTTCCTTGTGCATGAAGAGGAAGTGCCCTTAAGCACCGATTCAGGGTCAGGTGTTGTGATGTTTTTTTTTTTGTTTGTTTTTTTTTTTACTGATTATTAGAACCTGGGTAGGTTTAGTTGATCCAGGGTCTGTGTTTAAGGACATTTTACTGGAGCATTCCCACACTGTCCATTCCCACACTTCAACTGCTAAACACTGGGATATAATGGGTTAGTGTCAAAGACACTGCTCTTCCCTTTTCCATCCCTCTTTCCTACACCCAACCCACCCTCATTCCTGTCCCTCGTGTGCTTTGACGACAGCTGTGCTGTGTTTGATTACGCCAGGTTGTAAAGGATAAAATCACAACGAAAATATGATTATAGTGATGACACTAATGTAACTCTTGACCGAGCTCTTTATTTTAAGATCATTTCTTTATTTTGGTTGGTTGTTTTTTCAAGAAAAAAAGAAAAAATCATTGTAAAAAGGAGAAAGAAAATTGAGACTGGAAATTTTTTTTAGTTGCGTCTAATGTATTGCCATACTGCGGAAAAAAAGCTAGCTGTACCTATTTAGTGCATGACGAAAAACATGAAGAAAAAAAACTTCTGCTGTCTGGATGGGTCCTTTCTCACGTAGAAACTGTCATTTTAGCAGGGTTTAAACATTTAGTATCTTCTCGTGAACACGTGACTTATTCGCTAACAGAAGAAACAGACATAGTCGAATTGGCTTTCTGCTTGGATAAGGCATAAACACGATTGAAGAGGTCAGTGATTTCGTTTGGGTCGTTTATCACTTTATTTTATTTTTTACTTTGCTGAGTTCCTCCAGCTACTGGGGGCTGGATAAATCTGTCTTATGTATATTACCGTCTTTGCGTCCATTTCCTATGCATTTCAGAGATTTATTTCCTCGCTCTGCCGCTCTATTTAATTTTTCCAATTCCCATTTTGATTCACGTGGTTGTATGTGTTTTGTAATGGGGTTTTCAGGGGCTGGGGGAGGGGGGAGGGGAGGGTTATTCACTGTATGTACTGTATGTATGTTCTCTCCAGTCAGCTTTGTGTTTTTGTACCGTCCCCTGTTGCTGTTTAGAGAAAGAAAAGAAAAGCATCAGAATCCCTCTCTCCTTCAAGCTCTCCGTCGTTTCATGTTACACAGGCTCACCAAATAGGCTCTCGTTTTCTCCCCTCTGCTCTCCTTCCTTCCCTTTCACTCTTATTTCTCATCTCCTGCTGCCAGAACAGGTGAATGCTGGAGGGCGTGATTGTGCTGGAACGAAGGAAAGGATGGAGGGAGCAAGAGAGGCAGGAAATGAGACCGAGAGAAAGAGAGAGAGAAAGAGAAAGGGAGAGAGAGACTCTTTGGTGTCTTCTGGATAGATAGTCCAACACCTTTCCTGTCCCCTCTGGCCGCACACAGTGTACACTCCTGTTCTGTCCTGTCCTTTCTCCCATTTTCTCGTGACCCGCTTAACCCGTTATTATTATCGTGCGGCTTTGTAACAGGATCTCAGCCGGGTTGCCAGATTGCGACTTGTCAGTGGGCGTATGAATTGCTTATCGGAGCTGGAGAATAATGGCACAAACCTGGAAGCCATGGTGAAAGAACACAGGTCTAAGGGAGAAGCAGTGCATGCAGCTAGGCTCCAGTTTTTATTCCCCTTATAACAATGGGAAGGGAGGGGAAGACTGATCTGGATCAGTGGCTGTAAGATCATACATTGCTCCATTTTCCAGGGTATGAGTACTCATAATTTTTTAGCCTGATCTGTTTACTGCATCTGTGATCTTGCTGTGATTACCACAGACATTAATTTCACTGTGCTTTGCAAAGAACAGAATTCTCATTACTCGAAACTTGTTTATAATAGAAGCTAATGGGCAGTTGCTGAAATAAACATTAAGCTGAAACTGAGCTTCCACATGTAACTCAGATGTTGCCTAGTTTGAGCCGTTTGAACCGCTTATGGAGATTGTGATCCTCATGCGAAAAAGTTGTAGTAGCTGGGACACATGCCAACAGCATGTCACCATGCCAACAGCAGAGATGTCTGTGATTGGTCAGTGTGTTGCAAAAGTTTGCAAAAATCAAATGGAGGGCAAATAAAATAAAACGTCCCATGTTTGCCATCTGAAAAAGTGTTTTGTGTCCAGGAAATCAGTTATATACAACAGAATAAATCATGCTCTGTTTAAAGGGCTAAAGGCGAATTGACTACAATGGTAATGGATTACCACAAAGTCTTCTCTCTGAGAAAAATAGTCTCATATCAGAAAGAGTTATAGAGATTTGCAGCTTTTTTGTGTTTTGAGAGTTCATGAAAGTGTTCTACCAAAAATATGCATCATATACAGGCTTCTAGCCTGTTTTTAAACCCGATGCGCCTGTCACTAGCTCAGTGTCACGATCTGGACAAATTTCAGCTTTGTTGGCCATCTTTAGATGTGCAGTGTAGTGTAAGAGGGAGTAGCTGTGTCGATTAACTGCCCGAACAAGCTTCGAGTGGTCAGATCATTGTATGGATTTCTGTCCAACAACTGTGTGAGTCTTCTGTTCTTTCTAAGTACAGAGAAAGAAATATGTCCAGCAAATCGAGATTAAGTTTAAAGCTGTGAAGTAATCCTCGAAGGAGTCAGCAGTCTGATGCATGATCAGGTCTGATTTATGTCTGATTTAGTGAGTCGGGAAGGGGGCTGCGCACTGTAAGTAGGCCTCACACAGAAGTCTCTCACTCAGCTCTTCTAATGAATGTGACAAACACTTCACTACACCACCCATCTAGCATGCATTAAACGTCTGCACTGCTGTGGTGAGTGTCTGTAAAACAAATGAGGAATGTTGTACAATTGAAAGTTCTTGTGTACATCATTTTTTGGGGATTTTCTTTTTTTCTCTCATCGGGCTGTTTGGGCTCTCTCTTAACAGCAGTCTGGCCAGCGGTGAAGAGACGGACGTAGAGAACTCTGCCGTGGTTGGTTAATTAAGTAGCCTGAGGTGATTGTAATTGCGGTTCTTTGGCTAGGGTTTTAAAAAGGTCTTGGGGATGTGGGCAGACTGCACTGTAGATACAGAGAAAGCAGGATTTCTTTAGTTTCTTTCTCTGTGATGTTTCTTTTTCTTCCTCTGTGTAAGTGTATGGAACATTTGCTTTGACTGGGAAAACTATGCTTTATACACTGTATTCCATAAATAAAGTTTTGAATGTACATACAGATTCCTGATGTGGTGTCAGATTATTTTGTGTGTAATGTTTAGTGTTGTGTCAACCTTGTCTGGAAACATCACAAAACAGAATGATTCTTATAGCTGGGCATCGAAAGTGTTTTTATGTTACTGACAATTTCCAATAAGCATGAATTATCCAAAATCTAGACTGAGAACTGTCTAAATTATGTTCCAAAATATGTGTGTTGGTATTGAAAATCTTTAACTGATTCCTAGCTCTGCTCACCTTCAGTTTATTAGCAACACCTACCCTTAAAAATTAAATTTACTGTAAGCAGAATTGCCAGCTAGTTACTATAAGTAATGTTTACAGCGCTTCATGTTTGTTTACAGCAATGATGCATTTTACTGTTTTAAATGCAGTAAAAAAAAAATAGGCTTTAATATGAAGTATTTAGAAAATGATTCTGCCAAAAATTGCAAAATTCAATGTAAAAATGGTGTTTTCCATGAACAGAGTTAATGTCCCATTAAATTTTAAAAACAATAAAGTTATGTTTTTTTTTCTGTGGAAAGTGTCACTGACATCGAACTTTTCTGTGGAATATATTCATTAAAATTATCCAGTAACTCCATAATTACAATGTTATTTGGTTCATTTCCAAGCAATTTGATGTTAAAATCATTTTTTTCTTTAAATTTATTTAATTCATTTTATGTGCAGCCCTGTTACCCAAACCTGGTCCCCCTTGTATAAAATGGAACTTTCCATTTATTATGATATAAACAGTATAAACCTTGTTGTTTTCTGCAGAATGACTATCAGACAGATCAGTGTTCTCATTCTTTTTCCCTCAATTTACACACAAAACATTGATTTGGCTGCATGACTAGAGCTCATTCAACCCTGTTACCAAAATTATTGTTAGAAGAAAATAAATATGTGCATATCCTGAAATTTATGTAAACTATAAAGTTATTATTAGTAAGCGTGCAACACGTGCACTCTGTGAAGTTAGCCACTCCTCCACATTTTTAACAAAAAGATGTCTACTGTATAAAGTACTGTGATACAGTTGTATGTAAATGTTTGGGTGTTCCTAGTCAAATTAAATGTCATTGATTTAACAGTGAAAATAAGTTAACACATCCTCTACAGAGTGCAAGCTTATTTATTCATTTATAAATGTATGTATACTATATGGACAAAAGTATTGGGACACCTACACATTACACCCACAGGAGCTTTTATGACATCCCATTGTAAATCCATAGGTATTAATATTAAGTTCCACTCTTCTGGGAATCTTTCTACAAGACTTCGGAGTGTGTCTGTGGGAATTTTTGCCCATTCATCCAGAAGAGCATCTGTGAGGTCAGACACTGATGTTGGATGAGAGGGCCTGGCTGTCAATCTCTGTTCTAGGTCATCCCAAAGGTGTTTGATGGGGTTGTGGTCAGGGCTCTGTGAGGGCCAGTCAAGTTCTTCCACACCAAACTCGCCCAGCCATGCCTTTATGGACCTCACTTTGTACACTGGGTCACAGTCATGCTGGAATAGAAGAGGGTCTTTCCTGAACTGTTCCCACAAGGTTGGCAGCATACAATTGTCCAAAATGTGTTGGTTTGCTGAAGCATTAAGATTTCCCTTCACTGGAACTAAAGGCCCTAGACCAACCCCTGAAAAACAACAACAAAAAAACATTCTCCCTCCTCCACCAAACTTTACAGTTGGCACAGTACACTCAGGCAGGTAACGTCCTCCTGGCATTTGCCAAATCCAGACTCCTCCATCAGACTGCCAGATAGAGAAGTGTGATTAATCACAGAATACATTTACACTGCTCCAGAGTCCAGTGGTGGCGCTTTACACCACTACATCTGACGCTTGCCATTTTGCATTTTGATCTTAGGCTTGTGTGCAGCTGCTCGGCCATGGAAACCCATTTCATGAAGCTCCTGATGCACAGTTCTTTTGCTGATGTTGCTTCCAGAGGCAAATCGGACCCTGAGTGATTCAACAGAGGACAGGCACTGTGTGCTTCAGCACTCAGTGGCCCCACTCTGTGAGTTTGCGTGATCCACCACTTCATAGCTGAGCTGTTGTTACTTCTAGGTGCTTCCATTTTACAATAATAGCACTTACAGTTTATGGGGCAGATCTAGCAGGGCAGAAATTGGAAAACTGACTTGTGGCGGAGGTGGCATCCTATGACAGTGCCATGTTTAAAGTCACTGAGCTCATCAGTACGACACATTCTACTGCCTGTGTTTCTCTATCAAGATTGCGAGGCTAATTCTATCCACCGGTTAGCAATGGGTGTGGCTGAAACACCTGAACTCAGTAATTAGGAGGGGTGTTCCAATACTTTTGTCCATATAGTGTATGTATGTATGTATGTATGTATGTACGTTGAACTCTTCAAATAAATTTAAATTGAGCACTAAAATTTGCAGGAAAATGCTATATTGAACGGTGTTTTCTGTAGAGGATATGTTAACTTATTTTCACCTAGAAAATCAGGAAAACGTAATTTTTCCGTCAGGGACTTTTCAGGTTTACGCATGCGCCTGTTGTCCTGTACCTGCCGCTCTCGGTCAGTAGGGGGCGCTGTGGCGTGGCTGTCTGAACTCTCACAGAAGAAGAGGTCTGAGCGGCAGCCATTGCCTGTGTGTGCTGTTTGAGGACGGAGTTCGGTGTCGAAGGTGACTGAAGAGTTTCTCCTTTCTCAGCTCTCTTTTCCGTTCGGAGCGAGTCGTGTTTGTTGTTGTGTTGCCGGTTTAGGTCTGAGCGCTCGTGCTGAGGCTGAGAGCGGCGGCAGGCTGGAGTGAGCGTGTCACGCGCAGCGCTGCTCTCAGTGTTAGCAGTGTTAGCGGCGTTAGCGGCTCAGTGTCTGAGGCGGAGGAGAGAAACAGGAGCGTAAAACTGTGGAGGCGAACTCAGCCTCTCGTCTTTGTTCTGTTCAGTAACCGCAGCGTTTTTCTTTCCCCTCGCAGTGACAGAATGGCGCTCCGGCGGCTCTTCCGGCTGTCCTCCCTGCTCGGCTCGGCGGTGAGGGTGACTTTGAGGAGGAACATAGGCCTCTCCGCCGTGCTCCTCAACCGGGCCAAGGAGCTTGACCCTGTCCAGAAACTGTTCGTGGACAAAATCCGCGAATACAACGTCAAGAGCAAGTCAGTCTCAAAAACTCTTGCCTTATATTGCTAAAGAAACTGCATTAGACGTGTTTTCTGAGTCAGAGTTGGTGCTGAAGCTAGCTTCTTGTTCGAATTTTCCCGTTCCACCTTAAATGTTACAACAGTTACATGTATTTGCTGCACCACTTAAGGTGGAACGGGCAAGTTCGAACAAGAAGCTGGCGAATAGGAAACCAACTAACTTTACGTGCGTTGGAGGCACAAATCAAGTCCTGCAGTGAATAAATTTGTGCTTTTGCACCTCATTCAGCTGCAGAAGTGGTTGTGAATTTGTTTATTTGTTAATGAAATGACTCTAAGGTTAAAGCAGGAATGACAAAGTTGCTGCTGGGGGCTCCTGGTGGGCCTGGAGTTCTCCATAAGCTGGATAGCTTCAGACCAAAGTGTGACTGAGTACCGTAGGGTGGGCAGTGTGACAGTATTCAATCATTATGGTGATAAATTATGTCATAGTATGTTTTCTGAGCCTATCATGAATATCATCAGTTACTAAAAGAGCTCTGATAAATGGCATATTTCATTACAAAGAGAGCCTAGTTAGCCCTGTTTGACGTAGTGCAGTATTTCAGTGTGAGACGTGTTGAATAAAAATCATTGTGCACAGTCTAACAAAATATTGTGTTGCATATTGTATATGAAGTATTGTGATGACTGCTGTTTTTGCCATATTACCCACCCCTGCTGAAACAATTCCAATGCTGTATTGGAAAGATTGAAAATACATAGAAATACATAAATGTTTGACCAATGCTTCCAGTTAAAAAGGTCATTTAATTTCCAATGAACAGTTGATATTTGCACAGGTGGGTTTTTCAGTCATTTTGAGGACCGTTTGTGGAGTGTATGCATGAGGCGCAAGAGCACAACCTGTCTACTTAGTGATGCACAACTCAGGGTTTTCTGGAGTCTAGACTCCTCTTAAGTTTAACTAATAGTGCCAGAGCCGTTGATAAAGGGATACAGCAGAGATTAAACCACCCTAAATGTGGTTTACAGCACTATCACAACTTGGATATTTAGCCCCATGAGAGAGTGCTAAAGCCAGCTGCAACTGACTTATTTTAAACATCATGTTGCCTCTATTAACCAAAGCCTTAAGCAGTAGCCTACAGATGTGTTTGTTAGCTAACAGTTGGCCTGTGTAGTTAGTCCCATGACAAACAAGCTTAAAATGTGAGATCGACTGACTTTGTTAATTGTTGTTTCAACTATGCACTTGAACTTTAAGCTAGCCCCAGTCTTGCCATGTATATGTAGGCTTATAATATGTGGTAAATGTAAGTAAGTAAACTGTTACATTACTGGTAGCTATAAAACACTGTTATGTTTGCGTTATTTATGGATTGTATTGGCTGTTTTAGGTTTGTCAGTTAACGATTAAGCACAGACTAACATCAGTTGGTTGTCATCAAAAGAATTAGCCAAAATTCACATCCTTTCTCAGCCACACTCAGTGACTAGGCTTTTTTTTTCCTGATGTAACTTATTATTTTTTGGGCAGGCGTATCAGTCTCTGTAGGGCCACAGCCCTGCAGAGATTAGCATTTTACATCTTCTAACACTGCTCTGGCATACAGTACTTGTGCATGTTTGAAACAGCCTGTGCAGGCTGTACCAACACATCATGGCTTACTTACATAAGCAGAGCGTCACGTTTAAATCTTGCATGTAAAAACAATGTTAGAATTTACATCTCATTAAACTCTTGTGCTGCGGCGTCTCACTGATGTTTCTGCCTTTTTCCAAATGGTTTTGCGCTGCGTTTTTCTTAGAAACAAAAGAACCTACAAAACAGGAAACCTTTCACTAACATAACGGCCTGGAAATGCAGCCTTTCTCAGCTGCACCCCTGGATTTCTGACGTGGCTTCTGAATTAAACTCTTTAGCAACCCAGTTTGACACCACAGTTTTAGGGGTTGCAATTTTTAGGAAATGTGTATCTGTGCACTCCTACCAAAATGAGGACTGTCTGGCTGAAGTGTCCCCTACCTGTTATCATATTGGACAGGGTTGATGTTGGGTCTGGGTTGACTGAGAAATCCTTTTGCTTAGTATTCTCTGGAGACCCACCTGCACTGCACCTTTTTATGGTTAATCATCTGACATACCTGATTCATTAACACCTTTGCAGTTCAGGTGGCTGTAGAGATGGGCAATACAGCAAAAATATATCATCACGATACTTCAAGAAGTTTTCACAATACGCAGTTTTTTGAGGCTTGATGTTGGGACAGACAAAAAAAAGGACCTGAGGTGCCACATTTAAACAGTACTATCAAAAACTGAGTACAAATTATTTTTATTCAACATATTACCCACTGTACTGTCCTAAATGATTTAAATGTAACTATATTTGCTTTGGAAGATGTTTTTTCTTTCCTCGTCTTTCCTCTTATAACCCATCTCTCTGTCTCTGCAGGAGTGCTGGTGGAGTAGTGGATGCTGGACCCAGCTATCAGAAGAACATGACAGAAGAGATCGCCAAACTGCAGAGGTTATATGGAGGTGGCGACCTCACAAAGTTCCCCGACTTCAAATTCCCAGGTCAGTGTTCAGTGTTTCCAGTCAGATTCTCTCTGTAGTTGCCATAGAATTATATTTTTATATGCAAATTAGCAAACCTTGGCCTGACGGTGCCTAAAGACATCAGTGCTGCGCAGTGTAGGGGTTTCCACGGTGTAATCAAATGCTGAAACTGGCTAGTTCTCTGAATCTCACGAGAACGAACGTAATGCTCTACAGAGCAGTGAGGTCAAAGTATCTTTTAGTCTTGGTCTGAGGTTATCCTGTGTATTAAAGAATAAACTGCTGGTTGTTGTGTCTTGGAAAACCAGCCACATGTTTCTCCTTAATATTCCATCAACACTAGCCATTCATATTTGAATAATTTTTTTTTCCCCCAAAATTTTCCAGGCCGAATCCCCTGATGGTTCTCTAGTGTTAAAGAATGCAGTTGCCCAAAACGCACAGCAAGTTCATTCCTTTATAAGACCAACCACATGAGTGATGCTTGCTTGCAAGATACACAATGGTATTACTCATAGGTAGCTAGTTAGCTACAATCATATGCAAAAGTTTGGGCACCCCAAAACGTCTTACTAGGTGATCTAATGCTGCGTCTCAAACTGCATACTTTTATACTTTACCTGCTATACTAAGGAGTGCACTTCTAATGGTACTGCATCATTTTTTACATACTATTAGGTGTCCTAGTAGGTGGTTTGAGATGGCACACTAGTAACACAGTGGGAAATTTCAGCCATTTAGATTTTTTAGCTTTCATTTATCACAACAAAACAAAGCTATATATATTTTTTGAATCTGCTTGTTTTTATGTCCGTCCTCTAATGCTCACTTCTTTTTTTCTCAACAGAACCCAAACTGGATGAAGTGGCTAAGTGAGCGATCCTCTGCTAAAAACTGCATTTATGTCTTGTCACCTTCTGAATGATGGAAGTAAATATTTAATAAATGACCTTGGTTTAAAAAAATGTTTTTGAGTCCATAATTGTGGCTGCTTAGGTCTGTGATTGATCTACACACTTAAACTCAGTGTAGTCTCATTTAAAAAAAGCCTGAAAGCAAACTCCATTAAAATATGCATTAGACCGGATATCTTGCCTAAGAATGGACTTTTTCTGTAAAGAAATTAGCTCATGTGGAAGAGTCTTTTGCAAAGGCTAAAGCAGTTCAAACATGCAATTAATTCACACTTTAATGTAAAAAAAAACACACTGATAAAACATACAGTAAATCATTCATTCACTGTTTCACATCCATGCACTCAATTTGGAAAAAGTACTGTACAGCTAAGAAGAAAGGCACAGGTTCAAATAATGTCTTTGTACAAATATCATCTAATAATACTACATCATTTCACTCCTGGGTGGTACACAACAACGCTAGATTCTTGGGTTAGTGAGCTGACTAGCCTCAGTCTAGCACGAAGTTATTACTCTGAGCATATGCTGCCTGTCAATTTTGAGGACACACTGCCTTCTGTTGATATTTTCAGAGTAGTGCTCATGTTTATCAAAGGATCTTCTTTGGTATAAAGAGCCAGTTCTATCTAAATGATTTGACAGCTTTATTTTCCAAAGCACATATTGAAAATCTTTTGGCCCAGATGTGGTTTAAACAGCTGAAAGGTGTCAGTGCTGACAAACAAAGGGAAAAATGTGTGAGATTTGTATTTTTGCCAATTGTTCCTAAAGTTTTGACATTTTTCAAAGAACAACACCAAGACCTAAACAGCTTTCTACTGAAAGCATCATTATTGTTAACAACGTAAATATGCCAAAATAAGTGTTCTCAGACTTTTTACAGGCAGCATACATGCTGATCCAGTTAACTTGCTAACCAGTGAAAGTAGCATCCTAGTGTAGTTCCCTGATAAGGCACAAGGGAATACAGGTAGCATGTGAATTGGCATCTGGTTTACCAAGTTTACCAAAAGCGTTGTAGTATTAAGATCATCTTGGCTGTTAGCCAGTGGCTTCTAACCCTGCTAGAAGAACCAGCGTATGTTGTGTTTTGGATACTGGTGTGCTGGTCAATCAGCATGAGCATGCTGGGTGACCGGGTGACCAGCTAAACCAGCATGGAATTGATGCTGGTCCGTGCAGGGGTTCTTCCTCGGCAGGGAAGTCATATTTACTTTGCCACATGTTTCCTTCATTAAGATTTCATATAAAGTGGTTCGTTGTGAGAAACTGACTCTGATTTCTTTACAGTGGTGCTGATAGGAACCAGGGGTCACAATGTCTACAACGCTAATATAGGCATTGTATTTATTATCCAAAACAGTGACTAAACCTGTATGTGGCTTCTACATTTTTTACATGTAATGTTGACAGTGGTGAAATAGTGAAAAAGAAAAAAAGTTTTATTTGAGCAAATATTTTGCCCTTTAACATCCTGCATACTTCTGCTTGCCATAAATGTATTTTAAAAATCAGTTTTTAGGCCGCTTTTCGCAGAACTATTGTGTAAAATAATGTCTCAGGCATCGGGCAGCGTATTTATAACCCTTTCATGTAATGGAGGCATTCATCTCTTGAGACATGGTTCCTATCACCAGCACTGTGAACAATTGTGACTCAGCAAGTTTCTCCACAATAGAGGTTTTCATATCGATCCACTCTCAATGTCTGTTTAACAGCTCAGTCACGCAGAAATGTAAATGTAAGAACAACTGGTGGAATTTTCCTTCAAGATGAACTTCATGCTATCACGGTTTTGGGAAGCTTACCCAGGTTTACCCCAGAAAAAAATTAATGAACAAATGTAATTTAAAGTCTCTGTACTATAACACAGATGATCAGCTGTCTAAAGTTTGCTCCAGTGCAAAATTAAGAAGCAAATTTCAGGCACCAATCATGTCTTGGCTGACTGATTACATTTGAGTTAAGGGGACAACTGTGTAAATTTGATTGAGTGAACCATCATCTTTGTGTGCATACAAAGTACCACCAGAGGGCGTAGGTGGACAATGGAAACACGCACTGCAACGTTCATAGCCATTGGACACCACAAGGGGGCAGTAGTAAAATACATTTTCAACGATTGAGCCCCACATAGCATTGCCACACAAGTAGTCTTTTTTTCTGAAAGTCTGTCTGAAAGGGTGCTCACAGCAGCAGTGAGATGAGATGAAGAAGGCTGCTTTCTGTCCCACTTTGCTCTCTATCCACAGCGGCAGTGTGAGCTGGTGTCGTTTATGACACAGGCCCTTTGGTTCCAGTGTTTCTGTTAATGCTGAACATGTGTTTGTGTTGACTGAGGCTGATGGTTCCTCACAGCATGAAGGACTGAGTGTGCTTGAAGTCCTGAGTCTGGAAAAGCAAGCAAAGTTTAAGATTTAAGTTACTGTCAATGTGAGCTACATTTGATACGCTGATAAATTCAGAATGGACGTGGATAGTATGTGTCGATACACATGTCAATATGAGCTGTCAGAAATAGCCAGTGACTTCACTGAGTCAGGACATGTGAATCATTCCTGTAAACAAGTGATGTGGGTCAATTATGTAACATGCTTTTTACCACTTAAAGAAAGGTTAAGATTTCGTCATTACATGTTTGTGCCAGATAGGAAGCTGCATTAAAAGGTCAGATAGCCCTCCACAGTTTGTGGGTATTTAATGTTCGCTAGATAAATATCGCTAGAACAAATGGCATTTTGTGGTATGATTATAATTATTCCATTATGTCATGCCTACATGGTACAAAGTTTGCAAAGAACTGACTGGTGAAAATAGACCTAACAATAATATGCGTGAGAAGAGCAGAAATGAGTCATTCATACTAACATAAATCGTACTACTAATATTGCTACAATTGCTGTTACTACAACTGCTGTTACTACTGCTATTACTGTTAATTCTACTACTGTTACTACAGCTATTACTGTTACTATTGCTGTTACTGTTAATACTACTACTGTTACTAATACTGCTTTTAGTTACTACTACTGTTACTACTACTACTACTACTACAACTGTTACTAATACTGCTTTTAGTTACTACTACTGTTACTACTACTACTACTACTACAACTGTTACTAATACTGCTATTAGCTATTACTACTACTGTCGCTACTGCTATTACTGTTAACACTACTACTGTTACTACTACTAGTGTTAGTACTGCTATTACTGTTAATACTACTACTGTTACTGCTACTGCTTTTAGTTACTCCTACTGTTACTATGCATACTACTACAGTTGTTACTAATACTGCTATTAGCTTTTACTACTGTTACTGCTGCTATTAGTTATTACTACTACCACTACTGCTACTGCTATTAGTTACTACTACCACTGTTACTACACCTACTGCTATTACTTTTACTACTGCTGTTATTGCTGTTGCTGTTACTTTTACTCTTACTTTTTACTACTGCTACTACTATATCTGTTACTACTACTGTTGCTGTTACTACTACTGTTATTGCTGTTGTTACTACTTCTACTGTTACTACTACTACTCTTACTATTGGAGTTACTACTACTAGTACTATGCATGGAAAAGTAGGTAACCCTCCTGATAAATTACTAGTGGTGGGTATTGCTACAGGCCTCATATCACCACACTTGAGCCACAACACCATTTAATGGTATATTTAAAGACTTGATATGCTAAGTATTGTGATATGGCACACAGCGGTATACCTGTTAACAACAGTCATAAATGCATAAATAAATAATGACTATTGGGCCTATATGTTTTACTATATGAAGACAGACTGCAAATTCTTTATCATTGGATTACATTATTAGCACACTGGTTAAACCAAAAGATTAAATAGGGTAGATTATTACCCATATTTCCCTAAGCACTATAAGTGAATAACTTAACAGGCTGAAGCACATTACTGCAGTTGTGTTTATAAATAAAGGGAAATATAAGGTTTTAATAATATAATGTTAATATATCATGTTAAGGCCTTTACATTTATTAATATAGTTTGATCAAGGCTACAGTCAGATCAGTTAAATTAGATATAAATGTGGCTCAAATAATAAAAATTGGCATTTCGTCTGTCTTATATTCATACTCTCCACCATTAAAATGTATTTCTAGTACATGTGTATTTTAATTGGTTTTGAATATTTTTAAATATGTGGCGTTATTGGCAAAAGAAACAAACAAACAAAAAAAAACAATAATTAATACTCACGTCTTGTGGAGGAGGGCCATAACCAGCATGGGGGCTGAGGAAATAAAACACATCAGGGTTTTATAACACAAAAAGGATGCAAAATCAGCAAACAGCTTGTCTTTGCTAAACAACATGACTTATCTACACATATTTTCTTCAGAACAATTCCATTTGCTGCAAAACAACTGCTGACCTATTCCAACAGGCCTACACATGTTAATTACTCTGTTGACACTCACTCACACAAACACACACACACACTTTGATCTCTACCCAGACGTTAACCCTGTGACCATGTTAGGCTTCAGATGATGCCATTTGCCTGAGTCTCCCAGCTGTCCTTCTCTTTTCCAGCCTGTCTCACATTCTGTCTTCCACCACTGCTTATGCAGAGCACATTAACACATGGCTTTTCTTTTGTAGTACAGACTGTTTCATTTAGGTTCACTGTCCTGTCATTGAAGTTCGGACACATCATTCACGATCGATATCAACCCTTTGCAATTACATTGCAGCAAAATGCATTTTTACATCACCTATCATTAATTTACTATGGAGCAGGTGAGGAGAGCGAAAAAAGTTGTGAACTTCAGAATGTGCGAAAGAGAATCCAATTTTGCTGGCCAGCAGTGTTGTTCTTCTCTATGGGAAAAATGTATGACGTTTTCAAAAATCTCACCCTGTGGCTCATTACATATATATTCGTATATATACCAATATACCAATGTTGTCTAATGCATGCTACAAGCGAGCTAACAATACTGCATATTTAACTGAGGTCATGAGTTAGGTAAAGCTAGGTGAAGCTAAAATCAGCACTATTGTGTAACAACAGCCAGTCGATCTGTAGCCTACTGCTGCCAGAGCAAATTACCTGCTTTTGACAAAGCTTGCTGGTTTTCAAGGCATATTTCAGTGAGGTTGTGGTCAGTTAAATGAGCAGGATTGTTAGCTTTTATTTAGCATGTGTTGCAAGATTGCTTGAATACTTGATGTCCTTGTAATTCATATGTATATTTACAAAGCGTTACATTAGCAATTTTTGAAAATGGCATTCATTTTTCCCAAGGAGAAAAATGGCTTATACCCAGGGCTCGTCAGAATGCTAACGGCAAACTACAAAATGACAATACAACATGATGGTTGAAAAACAAATGTATTGAAAAAGTGTAGAAAGTTTGTCCATGTTTTATTGGCGCTCAGAACTAGCCTCAGAGCTCTGCATACGCTTTGACGCTGGATGTCTAAACGTGCTTACATTAAAAACAGCCAACAGTTGGCGGGGGAAGCGATTCACTGTAATAAAAATGCAGCCTATCTTGATGTTACTACCCCCTCTTGTCATGCACTTAAGCTGCAATAACAGTCATGTATTTCCTTCTGTCAGTCTCTCTAACTCACATGTCCTCTGTTCTGTTGAGGTTCTGGCTGCTGATGTGAGCTGCTCCATGACACTGTGGGATCCAGAATGACCTGCAATAGGGCGCCATGGGGGGGTCAGGGGTCAGAGGTCACAGTTGGGGGCAATAGCACACACTGTGCGTCATGCTGGGAGTTATAGCCAATGAGTGACTTTAAACGAAACTATGGGCGCAATAAAAACCAGCAGTTGCAAGAGTGGTGGAGATTATCTTGGTTGCATGCAAATGTAGAATGATATTCACAAAGTCATGGCAGTGTCAGCCAATCACACTTCAAAGGCACGGAGTTAGTTGAAAACATGATGGTTCGGCCAAAAATGTAATTTTTCCCCTTTTCCCAAAATGTAGTAGACAAGTGTACTTCTTTAGTTTTGCACTGAAGCTACAAGGCTAATGTAGCTAACAAGTAATGGAAACTTCGAGTCACCAGGTTAGCACTGTGTAAACTGCATGACTGAGTCATCACACATCTGCTTCACACCACATCAAGTTGTTAAGTAATCTTAAATAGAGTTAATAGTTAGCATGCTAAAGGCTACATGGCTAACAACAACAAAAATAAAAGCACTACAACACGGCTCTACACCAACTAGACAAAACAGTTACTCAAAGATAAATGTTTTGCATTGCAAAGTTTGCATGGCTAGACGGCTAGCTCACTTAGACTAACCTGCCGAGGAGAGTGTGATACCTATAAACATGAATAAAAGCCTGGACAAAATTAAAGATGGCTATGACTACTTTTATGGCTATGTGATATTTTCGTTGATTTTTATAGATTACAGAATGTCAAAAAGTATCAAAAATCATACAGTCTGCACAATGCTAACTGGCACAGTATAGGCTTCCATTACTTGTTATCTAGATTAGCCTATTAGCTGTGCAAAGCAAACTCTGAACACATCTTGGTTGATCAACTATATTCGGAGGGAAAAGAGAAAATCATGTAAATTAGATTTTTGGCCAAACCAACGAATTAGCAACAAATTTTTAATGCAAAGTTTAGCCAGCAGCATCCCAATTCAGATGTCTCTGTGATACATCCCAGTTTTAAAGAATAACTACATCCTGATGGGAGTATGGGAATTCTTTAGGGTTGATGGTTTGTTGAGAAATGACACATGAGACCATTGCAATAAAGATTACATTCAAATCAGTGTACGTGTATAAACTCCGGAATAATTTCTTCTTAGTGGTTTGCAATCTCTAACTTGGTATCAGGCCCTTAATACACAACAAAACCAACACACACGCACATACAGGCACACACACACGTACTGACTGAATTGAGTCAGTTAGTATTCTTACCTTCCTCTGTGTCCTGACATGGAGATATAGAGAGATTAAGACGGGACATAGAAATAAAAACAAAGGACAACTGGTCAAAACATTTTCATCTTGTACTGATAAGCACGTCATGACCTACATACATGGGCGGTGGAAAACGTGACAGTTGTAGTCAACTTACGGCTAAAGTAGCCTTGCCGGTGGGCATACCATGCCCCGAGAGTGCACACTGATATGACCAGGCACAGCACTACTATCCCTGCTATTATTGCTGTAACGTTCAGGTCATCTGGAAAAGAGAGAGAGACAGAGTGAGGAGGGGAAACAAAGAGAACATTATACTCATGGAAAAACAAGATAAAAATGAGTGGAGTTTCAAGAAAACACACCAAACAGTCGTGGAGTGATGGTGAAGAAAAATACCAGTATGGACTGATTAACCCAGTGGTGTTTAACATTCATTAAAATCTGTCTCCACAGTAATTAGGCAGTAAAATGTATCAGCATGTGCAGCTGGAGCTTCCTGTGTGCTGCCCTATTTTTCTATCGCTATATAATAGGGATGCATTGGTGCAACATATCACATTGTATTGTACTGGAGCATGTTAGCTCGAGGCTAGTGTGTTAGCTCAAGTTCAAATATTGTGATTTTTTTATCGCTGAATGCTCTGATCAACTGAAAATGAGATAATTTGCATTTTGGCATACGGCACATTTTCAGCCGCTCCTTATTTTTGAGACACTGAGACATTGCAGTGCAAATTATTTCTGATTTGTTACAGCCTCACTATATTAAAATGTCATGAACAAACATGACTATTTCCGCCATTTAATCTACTTTTCCCCATTAATAACGCAATTTCTCACTGCTGGTGTTCCCGTTATTCTGATATGTAAAGAACTTGAGCCAAAACTGTTTTTTTATTCGGAGTCACAAGCAAATGAAAAGGAATATAAGTCGCACATTGTTGATTAAACCAGTCAGTAATATACCGATCCCAAATGCACTCAATGAACTAGCTCGTTCAATCAGAAAATATCACAGAACATCCAGCAATAAAGGAAGCCTCATGCATTTTTTTGTGCAGTGATAGGAAACAGAGTAGCACACAAAACTCAGATTCTACATACATTTCACTCTGGCCAACTTGGACACACATCATCATGCTGCTTTCAAGTGCTCTTGGTATTATTGTAAAATAAAATAAAATAGTTTTGCACCCAGAGGCACCGCATGAACGCCCTTCGAAGTCGGATGATGAAGTCAACTATATCAAAATTTGTAGCACGAATTTGCTGAGTTATGACATCCATGCTATTTTAATCGAGGCTGGGGACAGAAGAGAATAGTCAAACGACAAAAAGCAATCATACAAATAAGATAAATGGTGATGGTAAAATGAATTTTGAACATATAGTCAGTCCACATTTTATTTCTTTGTATGTAGGCCTGTCATATTTATTACATAATTGTCTAATCGCAGTTAAATAAGCTGACTGCAGTCATTTTTTTTTCAGTCATTAGATTTTACAGTCACATTATGCTGCAACACAGTGGGTAGTGCTGTCGCCTCACAGCAAGAAGGGCCTGGGTTCGATTCCCGGCCGGGTGACCAGGGTCATTTCTGTGTGCATGTTCTCCCCGTGTCTGCATGGGTTTCCTCCGGGTACTCCGGTTTCCTCCCACAGTCCAAAAACATGCAGTCAGGCTGATTGGACATGCTAAATTGCCCCTAGGTGTGTGTGAATGTGTATGTCTGTCTGTCTGCCCTGCGATGGACTGGCGACCTGTCCAGGGTGTGTCCTGCCTTCCGCCCAATGACAGCTGGGATAGGCTCCAGCACCCCACCGCGACCCAGAAGGATAAGCGGTTTAGATGATGGATGGATGGATGGATGGATGGATTATGCTGCAACAAACAAAATATGAATTGGGTGTGTTGGGACATCCTGGGACCTAGAACATAGTTCTAACTTCTAACCTGGTGCTCTAACATGTTTAGAGAGCAGTGCTAAGTAATGTTTGTTTTTTTGTTAGCTAATGTTTTTAGCATGTAGCATGTTTCTCACTCCTGTTGCTTAATTCTGTGTAACTGTAGACATTTATGTGAGTGACTGATTTGACAGTGCGACCAGTGTGAGCTACTAATAAATACAGTTAGATTACATGAATGCCTCGAGTTTCTCCTCAGAGGAAACTACCGCCCTACTTGCACTTGAAAGCAGCACAACTCCTCTGGTGGCAGATTTAATCGATTTGCAGGGGCCGTCTCTCAAATTCTCAGAATGGATCACCGGTGAGACTCTCGGTTTGATGTGGGTTAAAGAGGAATAGATTAAAATTGGAAATAGCCACATTTTCACCTTGGCTTTATAACCCCATTATAAATGGCTTAATTAATGTTTTTACTACTAGAAATACCAACACACATGTACATGCATGCACTCACCAATGGTCATGTGATTTCCTACACAGCTCTTTGGCTGTCCTACCCCGTTTCTGGCCTCGCAGTGGTACTGTCCTGCATCAGCTCTAGTGACTGTTTGAAATGTCTGTATAAAAGAAAGAAGGGAAAATACACCACAGAAAGAATTAAGAAAGCTGTTTGGGCACTGAGTAAAAAATTTTTTTCAGCATCTGTGTCAAGGGCTCTTTGTGTGTGTTTGTTTGTGTGTGTGTGTGTGTGTGTGTGTGTGTGTGTGTGTGTGTGTGTATGTGCACTGGTGCGTGTGCGTGTATGCGTGTGTTAGAAATGTCAGTGTCGGGTCAAGATGTCAGTGTTTATTTAGTGTGATTATTCCTGTCTGTCAATATCAATCCGTCACTCTGGCTCTCTGAGTCTGTTAGTATTTGGTCTGTCTGGCTCTACTTTGTGACAAATGATTCAGCTGGACTACAAATTCAGAGGAGGTGTCCATGGTGTGACTGCTGTGACCTGTTTATGTATTGCAGGTTTATTGCTCAGTTAAGATATATTACTCAGTAAATAGCATCATTTTTGGTAACTATTACAAAACTAACATGTAAGCTGCCTAGACGGGGTGTAAAAAAGCATGAACGCATCAGGATTTATCCATCTAAAGGTGAAAATTCAGCCATATCAGTATGCAGTTTTGTAGAGTTACAGTTGATCATAATCAATTACAATAACATTCAATAGTGAACATGTTCATTTTTTGACCTGAATCATATTCAAACGTGCAGTCATATGCACAAGTTTGAACACCATCCGTCAAATTACATGTTGATTTTCTAAGTGAAAATAAGTGATCACATCCCCTACAGAGACACACTTAAATATGCCATTTATGTTCATTTCAGTGCGCAATTTCTGTTTATTTGCTGAGTTTAACTTACTGAACAAAAATAAAACATAAAATCTAAAATGTGTCATAACTTCTGCACAGACCACATTTTACGTTTTTATTTTTTTACAATGTTAAATTCAGCAAATAAACAGTACTTGTGTATTAAAATGTACAGAAGTCTGTTCTCTGTAGAGGATGTGTTAACAACAAAAAGTGTAAATTTGCCAGGGCTCTCAAATCTTTGCATACAACTGTAAAATAAAAAAACAGCTTATAATCCACTACTGTGTAAATAGCTGCTCCAGTCAGATTTTTCAGTATTTTGGTATGATTTAAAAGTACTTACATACATAGTGAAGCTTGAGATTTTACTGTAAATGTTTTTGGTTATACATAAAACAATAATAAATACAATACATACATGTCCTAGTTTTGCAGTTTCATTTAAATTTTGTTTACAATTTGTGTCTGACTTAAATAATATTTTGAGTTAATTGAAAGATAAATAAAAAGTTAATTGAACATTGATCCCTGTCTTACATTCTGTTACATAAACATAATATCTGTTCAATGAACTGAGCATCTGCAGTCAGATGTATCAAAATTTTTCTTTTTTATGTATTTAACACACAATTTTCAGGGGCTCCCAAGTAGCATAAGTCCTAGCATTTGTGATCAGGGGGTGATACCAGAATTCGACTCATGATAGACAGACTGCACCACTCTAGAGTCACGCAATTACCAAAAGACAGAATGAAGTCAGAAAATGTTGAAACCTTACATTTTAAAAGCTGTATGAACTGTCATGTCAGTGTGGTTTTTTACAGACGATGCTCTCTGTAATTAAATTAATTAAGTATTGTTGTGGCTTCAGAGTGACAGAACTATCTAACTCAGAAGGTCATAAGTCAGTCTGCAGGTGAAAATTAGCAACATCCAAACAAGTAGGAGTGTTGGAAAAAACATCCAGCAAGTGATGTCATCAGTTTCACATTATATCTTTGAGTAATCATTAACTGTATTGTTGCCCTGAGATGCTGTACTAAAAATGTGAGTTAGGAGAACATTTCACTGAACTAGGTGGAATAACTTAAGGGAGAATCCATTGATCATTCAAAATATTAGCATATTTCACTGGTTAAGATGTAAACAAAGTCAAAAAAGTCATTCAGAGTGGTTTGTTGATCACTTTTCTAATAAAACGTACCAAGTTATACACGTTCATAGTGGTGACAGGAACCAGATGGGTTTAATGCTTTTAAAAGCTCCCTCACAGGAAGTTATTATAAGAAAATGTTATCAATACACTGTCTGATGCCTGAGGCATTGTTTTCTGATCAATAAAATAACTTTACTTTCTAGACAAGAAAGTATTTTTTAATATGTTCTTAGTGCAGAGGTGCATGCAAGGCACTGAAAGAAAAATAGCAACTCCTGGTTCCTATCAGCACCACTGTAAAGAAACCAGAGTCTGCAAGTTTCTCTAAAACACACCATTCCACAGCATGTGGTTACACTGAATGACTTCGTTTACAGGTCAACAACTGAATTATGCAGAAAAACTGAAAAATCAATAGAATCCTCTTTAAAAGTTGAACTGACTTTTAATATTTTACAGTGCATGATACACTAAATCGTTCCTTAAAGAATCATAATCAGATCTGATCTTTAGGAGGTTAGAAACGTCCTCCCTTGCTATGTAGTGGAGAGTGAAGAATTTTATTGTCTTCTCACATACGGACCCTTAAAATCCTCTAGGCACATTTATGTTTACAGGCATGCATAAACTGTTTGGACTCACCAGAATGCCGGTGTTTTTGTTGATGGTGTAGGTGGAGTTGGCACGTTGAGGGGAGAGTGGTTTCTTGTCTTTGTACCAGGTGTAAACTGCGGGAGGAATGCTGTACTGGTCACTGCAGCGCAGCTCCACCAGTGAGCCAGTCAGCGCAGAGCTGGGAATCTCGCAAAACGGAATGTGTGGAGGTACTGAGGCAGCAAAGAGAGCAAAGATATAAGCTACATATTAAGGAAAAAGAATTTTTACACGTGAACACTTTTTTTTCACATGTGCAAAAACCATGTTTAGTCAAATGTGAAATCTGATTAAACCAAACATGTCTTCGCTGATCGACGTGACTGATTTCCTGCTGTTTTTCACCAAACTATTGCTTTACCAAGCACAAAGCCACAAATTCCAAAGAGCAAACTGGAGAATCAGGATTAGCCAAACAGAACAGAGCAAATCCGATGAACGTGGATGAAGCCTCCTACCCAGTACTTTGAGAGTGACGTTGGTTTCTCCCAGCTGAATAGAGTCAGCTGCGGCGCTGACCTCACAGCGATACTGTCCTGCGTCCTTTAGCTGGACCTTGTACAACGTCACTGTTGCCCCTTCAATCTTTGCACGTCCCTTAAAGGGTCCTGTGAAGGACAGGTCAGGGTGAATGCATGTCCGTGTGCAGTAAAGGAGGATCTCAGAAAATGTTCAGGCTTGCAGGTCTTGGCCACATTGGCGAAACTGTGAAATTTTAGGTGGATTTATCCTTTATTGTAACTAGAGCATGAACAGTAGTTCGTGTCATATTTAGAAACAGGCCACAAATGCTAGTCACCTGTGAAGTTGCCCTCAAAGTAAACCATGGAGATTCCATCATCTTTCTTCTTCCACTCGATGCGAGGATTTTGATCTTTCTCTGTCTTAAACAGACAAGAGAGCACGGCGTCTAAAACAGAGAACGGAAAAGCAGAAAGAGAAAAAGAAGGCTTTCACATCTTTATCTCAGTCGTAACTGGACACACACAGGTGTGGTGCATTACATGGTACACTACATGGACAAAAGTATTGGGACACCTACACATTACACCTTCAGGAGCTTTAAGACATCCCATTCTAAATCCATAGGCATTAATACGGAGTTGGTCCCCCCTTTGCAGCTACAACAGCTTCCACTCTTCTGGGAAGCTTTCTACAAGATGTTGGAGTGTGTCTGTGGGAATTTTTGCCCATTCAATCAGAAGAGCATTTGTGAGGTCAGACACAGATGTTGGAGTGTCTGGATTGCAATCCCCATTTTAGTTCATTCCAAAGGTGTTTGGTGGGGTTGAGGTCAGGGCTCTTTGTGGGCCAGTCAAGTCCTTCCACACCAGACTCACCCAGCCATGCCTTTATGGACCTTGTTTTGTGCACTGGGGGCCCTGTGGCAATGGGACTAAATGAAACAGTGATTGAGAGGTATGTCTCTATACTTCTGTCCATATAGTGTATCTCTTTTTTTTCTTCAAACCTCACTCACCTGAATTCTCCTGCACTTCTACTTTGGATTGGGAGGTGCTGACTGTCACCGGGGCAACATGGAGACCTATTGGAGAGATCATCAACAGAGTCTTGGTCACATCAGTGACCTATCCTAGCCCATTTTGGCTATTCATAATTGATAAATGGATCAATTATGAATAGCCAAAATGGATGTTTTATGTAGTTAAACATGCTTTTAATCATGTTCATGTATTCCCATTTCAATATCATCTGCACATTTTCACAGCAATCAGTCTCACCCTGAAAACTGTTTTTGTACCATAAAAGTAAATTGTTTTTTATTACTGAGTTGTGAATATATCTCACAGAATTCACTCTGATATTGTTTAAATATAGCTGTAATATAGCTCCATTTTGACACATATAAACAACTCAACAGTGAGACCTAGCCAGGCTAAAGTACAGCCTCCACATGGTGATGTTGGTACTAGCACAGTGTTAAGCCTGGATGGTTTTTATGATGAGAGCCATCAAAAAGGTCCTACAGATATGATGTGGGGATGTGCAATCTGACAAATTTTGATATTCGTGTATCCGCAAGAGTTCATGGATATACAGTTAACTGCAAGTAAGGGAAAAAAAGTGCTTTGGCCAAAGTTAATGTGCTCATTTGGATGACAGCTATGGTGTTGGGTGGCTAAAAACAAGTGGCACAAAAATTTAGTAGTAAGCAAAGGAAAACACTTCCAGTACTTCTGGACCTAGCTAACATCAGTTAGAGTAGTTGGCCTAGCCTCGTCAAATAATAAAACCATGCTACATCTGCCTTCTCAATCATGTCATTAAAGGTGCTGTGTGGATTTAGTGGTATCTAACGGTGAGCAACTGAACACCCCCCCTTCACCCCTCCCTTTCCAAGCGTGTAGTAGAACATTCGGTGGCCATCATGTTTTTTTTCTTCTGCTAAATAATAAGTATGATCCTTCATTTGCCAAAATTTGGGTTCTCAAACTTCTCACTGCACAAAATGATTAGCCAACACCAGCAGTAACCACTGATTCTTCTTCTTTCTACATCTTCCAACCAGAGCTACAGCGCCACCTAATTCAAGCTGCCACTTCAATGTAAAAACATGAAAGGCGCTCTCTAAAGCCAATGTTTGGTTTGTCCTCCAGTGATTGGTTTATCTGTTCTGGGCTACTGTAGAAACATGGCGGCCTCTGTTGGAAGAGGACCCACTCCCTAGTAGATATAGGGCTCATTCTAAGCTAACGAAACAATGATTTGTAGTTACAGGTGATTATACACTAATGAAAACATGGTTTTGTACACTATATTCCATTCCTGCTCAATAACAATGCATGCATGTAAAAGTAGTCATGTTTTGGAGTGGCACAGTGTAATATATATGTTCATGTACAAATACAAGCAAAAGCATAGCATTTTACAGACTTGTTAAAATATAAAAGTGGCATTTCATTGAATTGTTGGTCTTTATATTATCTCAGATTTTCTGTGATGATACAGAACGAGTACACAAACTGTATTTCTGTATTCCAATACTGCCACCGCACTCGGTCACTTGTACACATTGATAATATGTGTAAATAAAATATATTTCAGTTAATTATGGTACTAATTTCCTATTTTGTGGTCAGAAATAAATTTGCCAGTGTTTGACAAAGTCTCTTTTCACTAATCGTATTTATTTTGAATACATTTTCATCTTTTTGGGTTGGAAAGCCCGTCTGGGTTAAACGAACATAAAATTGTATTGAAAAAGTTATGTTTGCATCATTTTACCAGACTTTTTAGCAACAACTAGCTTCAGTTTGTCATGCCTATGTGGTATTTTTTTTTGCTGAACTGTTCAAAAAGTTAAATGTTGGAAACAAAGTTTTCATTTGTAGTGATTAATTTTTAAAATATATTAATTATGTAGCAAAACCCAAAAAGTTTGTGCCCCACTCTCCCAGGTACTTGCTTAAGTCATAGTCAAATATAACGTCTTGGCTCCAGCCATCATGAACTCCTGAAGCACGTGTTGATTTGGAACCACTTCGCTTTGGAATTGTGGACAGACACAAACGAAAAACACGGTATATTACATCTCGAGGGGAAAAACAGGGAACTGATTGTATTTAAAACGTACTCCTTTTCCCTGAAACAGAAGGGCCAGGTCGCTGCCAAGGGACTACTTGTCCAGACAATGTTGTTGCTTAGAAAGTGAAGCAACCAAAAATATAAGTACAATTTGTGTATAAATAGTATCTATTGAAACATGACCTCTATACCGAACAAACAGTGGTGAGGTTAGCTTTCCTGAAGAGTGGGGCCACAACTTACACTGAAGTCCAACTTCCTGTAAGGAACAGGAAACCGGTGCAGCCCTTCCTCTCTGCTGATTGGTTTTTGCATCACACCCATTGTTTTGCTATCCTGTTTCTGTCCAGAGATGATCCATCACATCAACCCACATTATCACATCACCAAGGCATAATTAGTCGCTTTCTGTACATCAAACTTATAATGGCCTGAATATAATTGTACTGTAGTCTTGAAAAGCATGTCCAACAGACCTTTCATCTTTCGAGTGCAACTAAAATGAGTCAGAATCATAGGTCTCCGTCGCAAGCAGTGAGTAGGAGACCTAGTCAGATCTTTCACTGGTGCTTTTTACTCACATTACTTCTAGTTAAACAACAGGTCTGACTGCAAAGAACAAAACTTTGCATATCATTTTTGAGAATATATACTCCCTAGTGGGTCCCAGCTCTGAAATGTGTTAGCTAATTTGCTAACTTAACTGTGCTAATTTTTAAATTTGAAAGTACTAAAAATGCTTAATAGTATTCGTCAGCAGTTCACTGTTTGTACAGCTAAATAACTAAATAACTTGTCACAGATTAACAGGTTAGACTAGAGATATTTTACTATCAAAAACAGTCTGGGAAATGTAGTGAAGGAAAAAAGCTATTTCTACAGAAAAATCACTGTCATGTGCAGCAACACACAATCTCCTGTTAACACTACATTATGAAATACCATGCTTGACCACGCTAAGCCACGGCTGCTCAAAGTGACCTTGGAGAGCGGGGCTCCTTGTTTACAAACATTGAAAATCTAATCAAACCAGAGAGATTAAAGATTTAAAATACAATTCTTCAAATCAGTGACTGATGGTCCTTTAAAATTCAGTCTATTTCAGGAGTTCCCTGTTATGAAAGTTTTGGTGTTTCCTATCAGTGTCTGGGAAACACACTTCTGCTTCCCGGTCACACTTCTCAAATCCATCAACATGCATGTCCCGTAGTTCCAGGTAGCGCTTCCTGCTTCTGACCCAGTGGAACTTCCTTCATGTTTCTATTTAAGAACGTGTGATGTCAAACAGGCTTACAGTCATTCGATGACATTTTCACCTGTGAAATGTAGAGAGAGTGGATGCACTGCACAATTGGAGCCTGCATGGATCCAAGAGCAAACACTTGTAGACACTTGCTCAAGGTTTCCTCTGATATCAAGGGTATTAATAGGGAGTTTCAGTACCAGCAATTCCTCTGGGAAGGCTTTACACTAGATGCTGGAACATTGCTGTTAGGGTTTGATTGTATTCAGCCATAAGAGCATCAGTGGGGTCAGGTACTGATGTTCTGGATTACTAATGCCACTCTGATTCAACTCGAAGGAACTGGATGGAGCTCCATCAGTCCAGAGAACACAGTTTCACTGCTCCACAGCCCAATGCTGAGAGGCTTTATGCCGCTCTAGTCAATGCTTTACATTGGGCATGGTGACCTCAGGCTCATACGCGACTGCTCCAGCAGTGTCATATACGTATTTGAGCTTCTTTTTAACTTTTATTCTCACATAGCCATATTTGTAATGCTCTCAGTTATGCCCCATAAAGTAACACCAAACCATATTCGGGAATTTCTGTGTGACTCATAAAAGGAAATGGCCTACAAGACACGGCTGGGATTGTTTTCACTGTAGGACATAGTTTTGTCTTTGACTATTCTCCATCCACTTCCTTGTTTTCATACTAGAGTTTAATTTTCTCTTACTTTTTTTCAGCTGGATAACAGGGAACAGAAAGTAACTGCAGAATGATATCAGGACATTGGCACTTTGGGTTTGGTCATGTAAGAAAGGACTCGTTGGCCAGGCTGGAAAACAGATTTCAGCAGTTGAGAATGTTTTGGTGCCAAGTGTGCTGTGTGTGTTGAATAAAACACCACTCAAAAACATGAAATGAAATACTTATCATATTAATGAACTCTTCAGAAAGGTGACAATAACTACAACTGTTAACTGGTCATAAAACAATACGGTGAAATTCAGTAAGGAATAGCCATTCTTCATAGGGCTGAACGATTAATTGTTTTTATATTGGTAGGTATAAGCTTCCATTACTTGTTAGCTACATCAGCCTTGTGGTGCCTAAATAACTTAACACTAAACATGTAACGTGTTTATTCTAATTGCATAGTAACTTCACTAATCAATGCAGCCCACAGGAGGATGGGCTCTGCTTCAGAGTCTTGGTCCCTCTAAGTGTTTCTTTCTCGTGCTCTTAGGACGTTTTTCCTTTTAAGTCTTAGATCCTCTTAGTGGTCCTTCCTCATGCTCCTAGGAAGCTTTTCCTGACATTGTCCCCTCAGCTCACTCTTCAGAGGTTTGGTTTGAATGTGCATTTCTGTAAAGCTGCTTTATTACAATGTCTATTGTTAAAAGCCTCCTACAAATAGAACTGAACTGAACTGCAATTAAATTGAACTGAATGGTCTTGGGTCAGAGACTTTCCCCATTTCTAAAACAGCTGTTCTTGTGCATAATTAAACAGCATTTATATAAAAATAAGGAAACAAAAGCAGCGCAATTTAATATGTTAAAAAATATTTATACATTAAAATTGTATAGGGTGAAAATTCCCCTACACAGTAGTAACATAGCTACCTAAGCCAGACCTAAACTGCCATTGTAAAGGGAGTCCAACCTCTGCAGCCTTGCTCCATACAACAGATAATTCAAGACAAATGAGAACTGTTCCAAATTTTGTCCTTTATCTGTGTTATCGCAGTGTAGTTGCAACCTGAAAGATACATACATAGCAGCAAGCATAATCTTATCGACTGTTATGTCCTTTTCGAGCTGCTGCCATTCCTGCAACACCACCTGCACTATGGGTAGAGGCATTTTGCGCTGAACTAGGACCTGCTTACTATTCCTAAAGCAATACATTTACCATTACAAGAGAAAACCCAAAAACTGGACTCAGGACTGAAGAACTCCAACATTTTTATCAACACAGCTGTGTAACTAGCCTGGCCTTGCAGCATGTCACTTTCATTCTAAGAGCTTTTGTGATATCCTGGCTACAGTAAAATAGAGGAAAAAGGGAGATGAGGGAGAGGCAAATGAAGAGAGAGAGTCTGGGCCATTGTGTGAGAGACCACTTTGACGAACGCCGTCCAAAGGAGTAGTCGCGGTCAGATAAGAAACTAGGGAGGACAAGTCTGACATGCTGCCTGCACTTCCTCCCCGAGTCCCCACTGAAACTGCCACAGTCTACACACAAACACACACATACACATACACACACCTGTCACACCAAGACACTCAAAAACCTGAGTCAGCATGGAAACATGCTCACTCACTGATTCAGAGCAAGACAGCGACTCACGTGTTACTTACAGTGATGGGTAAGGACACTGAGTTAAAGCTTTTAAAGCACTCTTCTATACGCATGGCTGGACCCAAGAACATAGACGACCTATGAATGCATGACAATAGAAGGTACAGAGGTTCTACACATATAAATCAATAAATGGAACTATGAATATGTGATCAATGTATATTGTAGGATGATATAAGTGTATGATATAAAAATATATATATATTTTTTTTTCCAGTTTTTGACATAATTTGAAAATACCTGTTACTCTTTACATTGTGTGTAACTTTCAAGATGAACGGACCAAAAAAAAAAACGGCCCAAAATAACATGGGAAAAACTCTTATATTACTTATATTAAAAGTAAAGTAGGTTTTTTCCTTTTCCTGTAAAGCGATCATTTTGGAGATACGAGGTTTTCTTCCGACAATAGTGATATATATATATATATGCTTCCAGACAGGTGTAGTGCATGATACAGTTAAGCAATTAACATCCTACCATGTGCCCTGTGGCATGTACAAAATGCTGAACAGGTCCAGTTGACCTCAATTTTGGATAAAGATGACAAGAGGAAAAGATCTGGATGACTTTGAAAGAGGCTTTATTATGGCAGGAGCTTCAGTTACAAAGACTGCTCAACTGGCTAGCATTTATGTAGGGATGACCTGTGAATGTATGTGAATGGATAGTACATATACAGTTGTATGCAAAAGTTTGGGTGCCTCTGGTTGACATTTTGTTGTTTTTCTGCGTGAAAATAAGTGAACACATCCTGTATGGAGAGCACATTTCTGCACATACTAATGCACAATTACTGTTTGTTTGCTGAATTTAACACATTAAACCAAAAAATACAAACATATTATAGCCTGTGCAAAGTTGCAAAGTTTTTTTTATTATTTGAATTGTTTTCCAATATGTTAAACTCACCAATTAAATAAAAATTGTGCATCAGTTTTTTTTTTACAAAAATGTCATATTTATGTTTGTTCCCTGTAGAAGATCATCAAATATCAATTAAAATCTAACCTCTATTTTACGTACAATGACTAAAATAAAACATTACTACATTTTTTCATGAAATAAATATCTTTCTCAGATCCCTGTGTGCCACAACTACTGCCCCTTCATTTAATACTTTGTGCAGCCTCCCTTTGCAAAGATAACAGCTCTGAGTTTTGTACTATTACGCTTAACTCTTAATAATTCTTATTAGTATAAATGGCACTTTCAACTGTTCATTTACTTTCTTGTAGCCATTTCCTGATTTGTGCAGCTCTCATCACTGCTGTATTCTCTGGTCTTTCTCATAGTGATGGATGACTGAGGGAGTTTGGCCTGTTTGTCACCTCATATTTATACCCTATAAATTAAATGGTCATGGCTGACCACTTAAGTGTTTCTAGTTGCTCAGGTGAACTTTGAAACACAACATATGAATAAGAATATACTTCAGTCAGATTTCACTCATAAGAATTTCTAGGTGTGCCAACAATTGTGGCACACATAGACTTGAGAAAAATATTTATTCCATGATAAGATTTAGTTTTTTTTTCAGTCACTGTATTTCAAAGGTCAGATTTCTGTTAGGATTATTTTGAATACTTTTACAGCTCATTTTGCTCATGTTTACAGGGTGCCAATACTTGTTGCGGGCACACATTTGTTTGTGTATATAATATATGTGCATCCAATACAGGCGCTTGTTTTCAATAAAATGCATATAGTAATATGCAGTAGTGTCAAAACACTTAAGGAAAGAGATTGATTTCTTAATCTGCACTGTTGATCAAATCTGGATCAAGTTTATTCATTTTGATTTGGATCTTAATGATGGTACCGCATAGTATTCTACACAAGGAGCATAATTCTGGTACATGTGCATGCGGCTGTTGGGTTTCTTGCCATGCAGTGACTTCCGGTGCATTTACTAAATGCACTTTTGTTTTAGATGTTTATCCATTTTATCAGTATTGCATTTTGATCTTTGTGGTCAGCTGGGCGGATATTTTCACGGCACGTTAGAAATGTTCGCATGTTAGCTGCTTGGCAAGGAGAAAGAAAACCTGGTCGAATCGCAATGTTGACAAGTGTGGTGTGTGTGCGTGAGAGAGAGAGAGAGAGAGAGAGAGTGAGAGAGAGGGAGAGAGAGAGAGAGAGAGAGAGAGAGAAAACAAAGCTTCTCTGTGCGAGTGTAATTCTGCACTGGTCAGAGGGAACAGCTGGCTCAGCCGGGTGGCACAGAGAGCCCCACCTTCAACCTCTTTCACACACACACACACACACACGTACACACACATGCACAACCATCCAGTAGTAGCCCCCCCCCCTCCACCGCCGTCTCACACACACATTAAGACCCATCAGAAACAGAGGCATCAACAACACACCCTTGCGTTCATGTTTGGACAAACACATCATTGCTGGAACGTACAGTAAGCACAGAACAATCTCTTAGAGCCTTTACCAGACTCACTGGACACGAAGCTCTGGACACAGAACTGAGTATTTGTCTGTATTTCTTATAGATAAACAATACAATTAAAAAAGAAATGAAAAAAGTAGCTTCAGCTTCCAAAGAAACACACAAACATAAACACACTGCTACCACTACAGCCTGACCAGTCATGTACCAGTAACAGTGAGTGTGCTGTACACATCGACCTACACCTAAATAAATAAACATACTGATAAATAAAAGTGTTAACTGAAAAATAATGTCAAATAAAAAATCTATACTTGATGATAAAAAATAAATACAAATAAATTAGTTTAACATAAATCTGAGAATAAAAAATAAAAATAAAAATACTTTATAGTAAAATAAAAAAAATTAAAAATAATAAAAATAAAGTAAGAAAATAAAACTGACATCAACCTACAAACAAAGTAAAATTAGCATTGTTAATATTAATGTTACATAATAACCAATATGTAAAATTACATTTTAAATAACAGTAAATAACATGATAATAAATAAAAAACTAATAAAATTAATTAAAATAAAATTAAAGTCTGACTCATAGTGCCAGCTTTTTCCATTCCATGGCCATCATGAACCAGCCGAGTCACATCCTGCCCCCAGACTGACCGCTACTGTCTAACAAAGCTGTTCATTTTTCACACTCTCTCTCTTCCCTCACTGATCTTTCTTTTCCTCAGACTCTTCTTCTAACAGCCTTAAAAGCCATTTGCCGTCAGCTTGGTGTTGTTGAGGTCGCAGGTGTCTGACCATAAAGAACTGTTTTATTTGTCTTTCTGGGCTGTGGACTGCTCCATCCGCCTCTCAGTCATCTCTCTCTCTCTCTCTATCTCTCTCTCTCTCTCTCTCGTCCCGGATGAACAATGCAGAGTTAATCTAAATCCCAAGATCCCTCATCTGTCATGTGTGCAGTCAATTCTTTGGCCATAAAACGATTTGATCCAGATTAATGGAGCCTAAACTTTTGCTTTTGAAATGAAATGGAAGAACTGAAGTGCGTATTAAAAACTTTTCATGTCCATTTATTTATTTATTTATTTATTTATTTATTTATTTTATTATTTAGTTTTTTTTTTTCATTTACCTATTTAAGAAGGCTCAAGTGCTCCACTAAAATATCTGCTTTTACCACAAAAAAACCCTCATACACACTTTCTCTCCCACTCTCTCACAATCACAACCACACAACAATGAACCACTTACTGAGAGTAGCCTAATCCGGGTCTCAGAGTGCATAATCGGGCTGTAAGGCTGTAAGGAGATGAGCGGGCTCAACTACTCACTGTGCAGCAGCAGCAGAGCGGAGATCAGGGCGAGCATTCTCAACACCGCCAACTCTTCAGCACGGAGGAGAACGAGTCCGGAGAGAGTCAGTGCCCTCCTGATGAGTGTGTGTGTGTAAATGTTAGGCTATGTGTGTGTGTGTGTGTGTGTTTGTGTGTGTGGTGGTCTCTTAATGAGAGGTGCAGACTTGCGCTTTCTTGCGTCATGGATCCAAGCAGCGCCTCTCCTCCAACGCTTCCTCTCCTCGCGCTGCCGTGTTTTTTTCCCGCCTGCATTCTGACAAGCCCCGCCCACTGCGCTGTGATTGGTTACGTTCCCTCCCCACAGCTCGAGCCGTGCCTAGAAGTGTTCAATACTGTCAACTCACTAACTCTGCTAGCCTAGGAGGCTCACCAACATCTGAGTCTACTAACTCACTAACTCTGCTAGCCTAGGAGGCTCACCAACATCTGAGTCTACTAACTCACTAACTCTGCTAGCCTAGGAGGCTCACCAACATCTGAGTCTACTAACTCACTAACTCTGCTAGCCTTGGAGGCTCACTAACATCTGAGCCTTCTAAATCACTAACTCTGCTAGGCTAGGAGGCTCACTAACATCCGAGTCTACTAACTCACTAACTCTGCTCTCCTAGGAGGCTCACCAACATCCAAGTCAACTAACTCACTAACTCCGCTAGCCTAGGAGGCTTGGAGTCTACTAACTCACTAACTCTGCTAGCCTAGGAGGCTCACCAACATCTGAGTCTACTAACTCACTAACTCTGCTAGCCTAGGAGGCTCACTAACATCTGAGCCTTCTAACTCACTAACTCTGCTAGCCTAGGAGGCACACTAATATCGGAGTCTACTAACTCACTAACTCTGCTAGCCTAGGAGGCTCACCAACATCTGAGTCTACTAACTCACTAACTCTGCTAGCCTAGGAGGCTCACTAACATCCGAGTCTACTAACTCACTAACTCTGCTAGCCTAGGAGACTCACCAACATCCGAGTCTACTAACTCACTAACTCTACTAGCCTAGAAGGCTCAGAGTCTATTAACTCACTAACTCTGCTAGCCTAGGAGGCTCACTAACATCTGAGCCTTCTAACTCACTAACTCTGCTAGCCTTGGAGACTCACCAACATCTGAGTCTACTAACTCACTAACTCTACTAGCCTAGAAGGCTCAGAGTCTATTAACTCACTAACTCTGCTAGCCTAGAAGGTTCACTAACATCTGAGCCTTCTAACTCACTAACTCTGCTAGCCTAGGAGGCTCACTAACATCAGAGTCTACTAACTCACTAACTCTGCTAGCCTAGGAGGCTCACCAACATCTGAGTCTACTAACTCACTAACTCTGCTAGCCTAGGAGGCTCACCAACATCTGAGCCTTCTAACTCACTAACTCTGCTAGCCTAGGAGGCTCACTAACATCCGAGTCTACTAACTCACTAACTGCTAGTCTAGGAGGCTCACCAACATCTGAGTCTACTAACTCACTAACTCTGCTAGCCTAGGAGGCTCACCAACATCTGAGTCTACTAACTCACTAACTCTGCTAGCCTAGGAGGCTCACTAACATCTGAGTCTACTAACTCACTAACTCTACTAGCCTAGGAGGCTCACCAACATCTGAGTCTACTAACTCACTAACTCTGCTAGCCTAGGAGACTCACCAACATCCGAGTCTACTAACTCACTAACTCTGCTAGCCTAGGAGGCTCACTAACATCTGAGCCTTCTAACTCACTAACTCTGCTAGCCTAGGAGGCACACTAATATCGGAGTCTACTAACTCACTAACTCTGCTAGCCTAGGAGGCTCACCAACATCTGAGTCTACTAACTCACTAACTCTGCTAGCCTAGGAGGCTCACTAACATCCGAGTCTACTAACTCACTAACTCTGCTAGCCTAGGAGACTCACCAACATCCGAGTCTACTAACTCACTAACTCTACTAGCCTAGAAGGCTCAGAGTCTATTAACTCACTAACTCTGCTAGCCTAGGAGGCTCACTAACATCTGAGCCTTCTAACTCACTAACTCTGCTAGCCTTGGAGACTCACCAACATCCGAGTCTACTAACTCACTAACTCTACTAGCCTAGAAGGCTCAGAGTCTATTAACTCACTAACTCTGCTAGCCTAGAAGGTTCACTAACATCTGAGCCTTCTAACTCACTAACTCTGCTAGCCTAGGAGGCTCACTAACATCAGAGTCTACTAACTCACTAACTCTGCTAGCCTAGGAGGCTCACCAACATCTGAGTCTACTAACTCACTAACTCTGCTAGCCTAGGAGGCTCACTAACATCTGAGCCTTCTAACTCACTAACTCTGCTAGCCTAGGAGGCTCACTAACATCCGAGTCTACTAACTCACTAACTGCTAGTCTAGGAGGCTCACCAACATCTGAGTCTACTAACTCACTAACTCTGCTAGCCTAGGAGGCTCACCAACATCTGAGTCTACTAACTCACTAACTCTGCTAGCCTAGGAGGCTCACTAACATCTGAGTCTATTAACTCACTAACTCTACTAGCCTAGGAGGCTCACTAACATAAATGCTGTGTAACAGTGTAGTAGTAGTCGATGCTTAAGAATGTTACCTTTAGTGTAGCAATTAGCATTATTTATATTTCGGCTGCCAAACAACCTTGTAATTTTTGAAAACACCATTAATTTTTCCCATTGAGAAAAACTGCTTAGACCCGGAATTATTAATATGGGCATGACTGACTACAGAACGAGCCTAACTTCAGAGATGTGAATCAGTCACTTAACTTTTGGAAAAATACAGTCAGACACAAATGAACAAAACACGCCAAAATAAACAGATTTCTGTTGACTTTTATCATTTTCATGATTACCGTTCTAGAGAAAACATGTTATAGATGAAATATATCCAACAACATCAACAGTTATTGGCCAAAAGTGATTATTAAGTAGCTGTCAGCCAATCGTGGCGCCGGAGGCGTGGCTTGTCAGAAAACGGGTGGGAAATAAAATAAACAAGGCGCTCAGACGCGCACTTTAAGTTGTGCTGCTGGCGTTTTCTGTGTTGGGGCTGTGTGACGGGTGAAGGGCAGGGAGGGGAATCACCTCAGCTCCCTGACTGTTTCAGCTTCTCTGAAAGGATAATCAGGCATATGCATGTGTAAAAACGATCTTGAAGAGGTAAAGACTCCAAGACAGACGATTGGCGCGCGTAAACATATCAAACTTTCATGGGAACTTGAGCAACTGTGAAGCGGATCAAACGAGTTGAGACTCCCGGGAAAGCCTTGAGTGCAGCTGTGCTGAAAAGGGCTGGAAATCGACGCCATTCCCGGGATAATCCACCTGTGACACTTGAGTGTGTTAGATCTCCTCATGGCATCTGATCTGTGCATGCTAGATCAAAAGCTCTACTAGTGCAGAACAGCCCACAGTGAGCCCCCGTTGGGAACAATAGCTGACGCTGAGATTTGTTGAAGAAACTCGCATGAAATGTCTGTAGGTTCAAAAGTATTCAGACGCCGCTTTTAATGAGTGAATGCTGACACATCTTGAATAATCTCCATAGAGAAGCAATGGCAATAGGATGGTAACTGTGCTCACTGCCAGGCGTCAGCCAGAGGGGTATAAAGCCCCCAGCAGTGGGCTGTGGAGCAGTGGAACTGCGTTCTCTGGAGTGATGAGTGATGAAACACCTTTGAGATGAGTTAGAGTGACATTTATGATCCAGAACGAATAATCCAACATCAGGACCTGACCTCACTAATGCTGTTGTGGCTGAATGCAATCCAATCCTCACAGCAATGTTCCAACAGTGTATCCCATTCCAAAGAATCAAGGCTGTTAGTGCAGCAAAGGGTTACAAAACTTCCAATTAATATCCTTGATTTCAGAAGAAACGCTGAAGAACAGGTGTCTACAAACTTTACAGTCATATGCAAAAGTTTGAACACCCCTGCTCAACTTATATGAGTTTGAAAATAAGTGAAAATAAGACATCCTCTAAAATGAACAAATGTAAATATTACACTTTTTGTGCACAATTTCTATTTCTTTACTGAGTTCAACATTTTAGGAAAACACAAATAAAACATATTAAATGTGCTATAACTTTTGCACAGGCCACATTTCCAGGTTTCTTTCCCCATAATGTTAAATCCAGCAAATAAACAGTAATAGTCCATTAAAACGTACAGAAGTGTGTCCTCTTTATAGGACTTATTTTCACAAATCAACAAAACATGTAATATGACCAGGGGCATACAAACTTTTGCACACGACTCTATATAACGTATTCCTTCAAGTCTAAACTGAGTGCGTATGTTTCTGTTAGGCTTCATCCCTCCACATTTGCAGAACTGAAGTGAAACTCCAAAATGCATACATGTGTAATGGTAGATATTCATGTGAAGCTATGTTCATGATACACTGAGCTGAGCTGCCTTTGAAGGGAACACTGGAGAAATGCTCCAGATCAGTGAGCGCCCTGCATAACCGCTACAGATGGATCGCAGAAGACTGCTGGCCCTACTGAGATCAGATTTGGCAGGGAGGTGGATAAACACTGGTGGGCCATGATGGCACCGTCTCAAACATCTCCACTGGCCCGATAAGAAGCAGCAGCAGGCAGTCCATTTGTCCTGAGGAGCGAAAGGGTGGGTCTCTTTACACAGACAGCAGCTGGGCTTTAGAGCCCAACCTCAAGAGCAGGCCTGCATTACGCAGGCCAACAAAATGAGATTCGGCGGGGGGGCTTTTTTCTTAATTCTTCTCCCAGGTTTTACAAAAGTTAATATTTATTTATTTTTCACATGCAATGAAAGGACAAAGCCAGCATACAACCACTGTGCGTCAGGGTATCTTTACTTTCAGAAAAACTTAGGATGTTAAACAAAAATGATGGATGGATCATTCTACAGAGTTGATAACCCATTTTGCACTTTTTAACTGGCTTGGCCTTCAGACTAAAATCCTTTTGCTTTGGGTGACCGCACACCGTAATTATGTTTATTTCATTAAAACAAAATGTAGAAACATTCCATTATGTCACTACTAAAACAATAATAACACTACAGAAACTTTAACAAATGTTTCAGTAGTGACTGTTTCGGTAGTGACAATTTTAGCTCATTTTGAGCAGAACCCAAAAACGCTAGCCAGTACATGACTAGCCAATACAGCTTTGAACAGTTGTACACACATAAAATCATAATATTTTTCATTAAAACACACAAAAGTTTACCAAACTGCAGAAAAAAGTGTTTCTGTAGTAACAATTCTTAATGTTCCCCACTGATTTCCAGAATTTGGGACACATTTACTTCAAAACAATGAGATCTATCTGCTCACCATGTGGCCATGAGGGACAGGGATGTAGCCTCACTTTCTGCTCTAAAATGCACGGGCGTGGCTAAAATGTTTTTTGTGTTTCAGTAGTGACATGAAAAAAATGGGACAATTTTAATTTTTTTTTTTATTTAAAATGAAACTCATGATAAACCTAAATCTATACTTAAAATTAAAAGCGATCAAAACATATAAGTATTATTTTCACAAATGTAAATTTCAGGGTTAGGGTTTGGGACGGTCACCTCCAAACAGAAAGTACCCCATAAATTATGATTTTGTATATATTTAGCTCATTGCTGAGTTTTAAAAACTAAATTTGAGGCCAAAATCTTTTCAAATCTATGGCAAAAGAATCTATGTCTCAGGAATCAGGCAGCGAATAATCATTTAATGTAATAACATTCTGTGATAGGAGTTCTTAGAGGCATTAAACCAGGGGTCTCCAAACTTACCGCAGGAGGCTGGTGTGGCCGCAGGAGCTCACCTGATTCCACTTGTTTAAATCAATTGGTCAGTCTTCAAACAACTGATCGTGTGAGCTCCCGATTTGTTGGAATGAAAACCTGCAGCCACACCAGCCCTTTGCACTTATGATTGGACAACCCTGCAATAAACGCCTCAAACATCTGGTTTCTATCTATGCTGGTCTAAGCTGGTCTGGTGCCGATTTGGCTGATTACCCAATGTGATCATGCTAGCTGAACAGCATACTAGCATCCAAAACACAACAAATCCTTTTTCTCTAGAGGGTTTTCCAGACCCTCCACCTGGCCACAGTTCAGATCTTGATGAAACCCAACAACCGCAGCCTTTTAGTCTTTTGGTAATAATCACTCGATATCCAAACACAATACAGCTGCTAAAGGTTTTAAATGTGAGATGGATTTAAGTGATGGTGGAGTCACAGCTCGTCAACCACAGTGGCATTTAAATCCTCAGCCAGCGCTCCTTGCACCTGTCCCCAAATGACGGACAGGCCAGTTGCCGCGACCCTGACGGTCACACACACACAACACTGCCTTTGTCTCAGACCAGCCGAAGTGCTGACCGCTTACTTTACTTACACACACACTCTCACTCTCGTTCCCACACACACACCTCCAGCTGACCAGGCAAGGCCAGACATGCAGCACACCAACACACCCACTGACACGGCCTTACATACACACACACGCACAGCATGACATTCCTTTAAAGCTTTAACTCCAAACAGATGCAGAGGGGTATCATGCCATGTGATCGCTGGCCACTTTCAACAAATTAGCTTTGCAACTCTATACACTCGGCTGCCACAAAACAATAGTTAGGTTTCTCGCTGACAGCAGCAGCAGCCAGACTGTCATCAGAACATATGAAAACATTGACCGCCGCCCAATGGTTGTTCCTAGTCATGTATTGTTACTGTTCTATGAAAAGATTTTATATAATGGTGTTTTATTTTTTTTAAACAGCAGCTGCCTGCAGCTGACAGAAATGGTCCAAAAGTACATTAATGTGCAGTCGTGTGCAAAAGTTTGAACACCACTGGTTGATTTTCTAAGTGAAAATGAGTTAGCATATCCTCTGCAGAGAACAAACTCAAATACAGCATTTTCATACAAATTTCAGTGCACAGTTCCAGTAGAGGGCGCATTTTATGTTTTTTTTTTCAATCCAAGATGCTAAATTCAGCAAATAAATAGTAATTGTTCATTAAAATGTACAAAAGGGTGCTCTCTGTAGAAGACGTTTTCACTTATTTTCAGTTAATCAAACATCATTTGACCAGGAGTGCCCAAACTTTTGCATACAACTGTATATTAAAAGTAACATATAGTGGGGTCTAAAAGTTTGAGAGGACTATGAAAATCTGTTTTTTTAATCAAACAGTAAGTGACAGAATTTTGAAACATCTCAAAGTAAATGTTAAAACAGTAGTTCACTATATAAATTGAAGCAAACTGTAAAACTGACCACATTAAGGCTTTTAAATAAAACAGCCAGTTTTTTAATCCTTTTCCTTCCATTGAAGTTAAGATGAGGGTGGATCTGATCTACTGATCAGAGGTTTTTGCACAAACTTGTCTGTGTACATTGTCATTAAAGCAAAAGGGGGACACACTGTACCAAATACAAAGACACTGAAATTCATGTTAAAATGTTTAAGATTCTAAAGAAAAAGTCAAAATAGAAGCATTTTTTTCTAGTATTCTTTTTCTAGGCTTTTGGACCCCACTGTACGCTTTCTTACACTATTGACTACTTCAAATAAGAACACCAAAACACTAGTTTTGGTTGTATGCAGTTTATTCAACAATATAATACACAAATACACGGTTATTTTTGTATGTATGGGTGGGTGCAGGTCACAGCTAGGAAGAAGAGGGTGTGGCTTCTGGAGGAGTGGGTGTGGTCACGCTTTCACTAGTGGCAGAGGACTGAATCTTAACCTGGAATAAATAACAAAGTGAAAGTGCTACAAAACTCAGTAATATGCACTCAAAATATGTACTGGGTAATCAGATTAACAGTAGATCAACATATAATTTAGTCTAATATACTTACTAAGTTCTCTGCTCTTTTCCTCAGCTTCCTCCACACTGAATGGTGAGCCTGGGACAAACGGGAATATATTTCTGTGAATGAACGTTCTGACAAAGTGAATGTACAGAGACATGCTATTATGGGTACCTATTAGAGGTGTAATGATTCACAAAATGCATTATTTGAGTTGATTCAATACAGTGCTGCCTGAATTTGATCACATTGCTAATGCTCTAGTCATAAGATAACATTAGCTCCAAGCTAAAATGCTAATCGTGATACAACTATACAGTGTGATATGCTATACTGATACATCCCTAGTCCTATTAGCATTAGCAGAATTTTCAATAAAATTGAATTACCAGTACTAAATACTAACACCAAACGTAACAGATTTTTATCACTATTATTGTGCTGCTTTCTACTGGTTACATGTAGCTACATTCCTTTAACTGGTGAAATTAAACATTAATCGGGACATAACAAGCATGTGACCAGTACTTTAACCTCTTAACAATCCAGGTTTATTTCATACTAAGGCTTATTATTCGGTAATTACAGGCACTTCAGTGCAAACTAATGAAGCTATTCTTAGGCTATAGAACTATGTAATAAAACTTTGTGGTTGAGCTCATAGCTAAGGCACTGGAAATACATTAAATACATTTGCTCATTTGCACATCCATCACCCAGGCCAATATAGAACCAGCAGCTCTTGTTCATGCCAACTGTATTTAAAAGGCATTTCTCCTTTGATTGAGTTGTAAGGAAATTTAAATGGTCAAACCATCTATTGAAACATGCTGCGTTAATGGTTTATTTATTCCTTGAAATACCAATTTCTTCTTACATAAACAAAACTTCATCCACAACAGTGGTTTATAAAGTAAAACAGTAGTGACAGGCTACTTTGATGTTTGTTTTATATTTATTTGCATTTTAAATGATCTGGTCGATAAAATTTTATAGGCCGTGGTGGTCGGTTGTGTGGGCTGTGGGTCGGGAGAATATGGTCTAGATAACTGCATCGTCTTCAACCTAAATACAGTTGATGGCATGAAGCATTAACTACGGTAATTTATCCAAATGTCGTGATATTAAAATTCAATAAACATCCCAGAATCACTGAATCTAGTGCTACATGTTTAGGGGTAGTGGAGTGAAAACTGCAGTTTGGATTAACATGTGATGATTCTTAACTGGCAATGGAAGTTAATGTAACTGTAAGTCCTTCTGGACCGATTCTGTTGGTTAGATCATCATTAAATGTTAACACAATGCAAAGAGTAACTGGAGTTTTCATATTATGCAAAATGTCAAAATAACAAGGATTGTGCACAATTTTAACAACTTTAATAAAAATTTGCACACCATTGCTGTCATATGAAAACTGTTTCACTCCATAGATGAGAGCAGGCATACATCACTTCCCTGTCATCCCATCAACCACGCTCCCTTATGGGTGAAAACAAACCCAGTCAGAGTGCCAGCGGCCATTTTGAAACTCTAGTGGCGCTGTGCCTGAAAGCTGCATGTATAACAATAAAAAAAGAAAAAAAAAAAAAAACAGTTTTTTAGGATTTTCCTTATTTCCCCAAACAGCGTAGGACAGCAAAGGAGAAATCTTTGGCTTCAGGCCATCCGCAGAGAGGATGAAAATGGTAAAACTGTGAGACCTGGCCAGTCAATACATGTACATCTGTGGCAAACACTTCATCACAGGTCAGTTAATGATGTTAAAGTCAACAGTTATAAAGTTAAAAAGTCAAAGTAGTGAAAGCTGATGCTGCATTGAAAGGGCAGCAAACAGAACATAGTTAAAAGCCAAGGAAATCCCAATTTCATGCTAGCCTGCAACAAAAGGGTTAACAGCTAGCTCACTAGCACTGAAAAAAGCTTCAACTGCCTCTACCCTGCAGTGATTTTATGTCACAATTATCGTCATAATAATCCAAATCCAAAGTGTGTCTAAATGTGCATTGCTGCCCTTCACATTGTCTGAACATTTCATGATGAATGGACCAACAGAAATGGCCTAAAATTCCTTGGAATAAAATCTCATTACATTAACGTACAGTCATATGCAAAGGTTTGGGCACCCTGGTCAAATTACATGTTTTGTTGATTTTCTAAGTAACAATAACACCTCTGCAAAGAACACACTTCTGTACAAATAATGTTTATTTGCTGAATTAAACAAATGGAGAAACACATAAAATATAAAATATGGCCTCTGTAAAAGTTATATCATATTTTCTATCTTTTATTTTTAGCTAAATTCAGCAAATAAATAGAAGTTGTTCACTAAAAATGCCACATTTTAGTTTTTTTTCCTGTTGAGAGTGTTTTAACTTTTCACTTTAAAAAAAAATAAAAAAAATAAATAATAAAAAAATTCAACAAAACGTCATTTCACCAGGGAGCACCTGCTCTGTTTCATGGATATTACCGTACCGTTAGGTTGAAGGGCAATGACAGTCCCTGGGCCCGGCGCTGTAAACCCCACTGTCCTTCTCCCACTGTATGCAGTGCTGTCACCTCATACTGAGAGCACAGGCCTGCTCTGGCCACCAGGGGGCCTCCAGCCAGCAACACATGATCCCCACACCTGCCATACAACAAGAGTGTACATCAGAGATGGATGATATCAGTTTAAATAAGTGTGCTCTGAGAATATACAGTTTTATGAGGATATGGTGACGCATTTATGAATACAGATACACCTGTCCATTATTGTCAGGACAAACAGCACGTGTGTGTGTGTGTGTGTGTTGACCTGTATAATGACACAGTGCCGCTGGGACTCTGAGAAGCCTTTTCCTCCACCTCTTCCTGTTTACATCTGTATAGGCACAAAATAGATGTTATAAAGATGAATAGAGTTTAGAGAAGATAAGATAATAAGATAAAATATACTTGAATTTATTTAAAGCAGAGAAGTACATGCAAGGTGTTACAAGGCAAAATAATACAGAAAGAAAACTTTTTTTCCCAAATTTACCGACATTTTATTACGATCAGCATTAGACATTAAAACTAAACACACGCAGGTTCTCTGGTCATTTTAAATGGCCGTGAACAATTCTGAGTGAATAAAATGGCTGTAATTGCATCGTAGACGTCACAAGCTTTGGTTCCTTTTACCAAAACTGTAAAGAAAGACAGATCGATAGATTGTCTATAAAGAGTCAGTAAGTCTCTCTTCAAACAAACATTTCACATCAAACCACTCTGAACGACTTTGTTTACATCTCAACAATTTCATTTTTCAAATATATTAACAATTTTCCCTTTAATGGAATGGATTGAATGCATTACTATCAAAAATGTGAATTTGAAAAATGTGAACCTGACTTTCCCAGAAAGGTAGATAAGAGTTTTCTGCTCTGGAAGAGATTGATTGTGGAGATTTATCAGGTACAGTTATATTATTATTACAGTTACTATTACAGACAGGAAAACCTCAAACAACTAAACCAATTATGAACTGTCAAATGATTTTTGCTTAAAAAAAATTACAGGCAATTTTATGCTGCTTAAATTAGGATACTAAAAGTCACATAACATTCAACGCTTTTTTAACATTCCACGAATGCGACACACAAAATTATTTTTTAAGTTCCATACCTACTAGAAGATGGCCTCATCAAGCCTTATCACTTCTCTGCGATCATTTATTTCCTTAGACAAAAAGTTATTGTATTTGCACTGTAATTTTTTAATTTGCATTGCATTTTGTATTGTATTTAAAACCAGTTCTGCAAATGGCAAACTTTGCAGTGATTCTATACATGCAAGCAAAACACTATGGCTGCATATCAAAATTTAGTTTATTTATGGTGCTGACTAAGTTTGTAAACATTGGTCCTGGGAAAACCATTTAAAAGAAAATAATGGAATCAAAATTTAATTAATAGAGTTTAATGTATGTAAAGATTGTTAATATTTCAAATAGAACTATTCAGCCCTCAGTCCATACAGTCCGAAAATGGCCTATTTTGAACTCAATATTTTTGTGTAAAATTATATTTACATATATCTACCCGTTTAGCCTACAGCAGTTGTAGCCCCGCCCATTCATGTTAAAGTTAGTGTTTGAGTCTAGACTGCTTTTTGAATGAGGCACAATACAGGGCAGCCTATTAGAACAGAGATCATTAACATAGATATGTCTTAAAGGATCAGCAACAAAAACAGCCTGTTTAAAGACTCCTTGCACTCAAAATTGAGTTTTTAGATGGTTAACTTATCTTGGATGGCTTATTATGGTTATACAGCATGATATTTGTGTATGTGTTATCATAGCACTCAGTGTATGTGTTGTGCTGCCCTGAGCTGCTGTGTTGCCTCCCACAAGCTGCTATATAGTTTGTTTGTTTTTTTGTTGTTGTTGTTTTTTTGTTTTGTTTTTTTTTGTGATTTGTGGGGCACCACGCAGCAGCTTTTTCCAGATAGTGAAGTGAAGTAACTGGTGCCAGAGGGACGAAAAAAGGCAGTATCTCTTTGATTTTTAAAGTTATAATGGGAGCATACTTTGCTTCTTTTCTGATCAAACATAGAGGGGTGGAGTCTAGAAACAGGGGTACGTAGTTTATGACTTTAGGGGTACTTTAAGTCTAAGAGAAAAATGAGAGGTTGGAAAAACAGTCTTGTAAAAATTCATCATGTCTGTTTTTGGTACACACAAAAAAAAAAAATCAGACAAATGTCATAAGTGAACCACAGTGGAAAAAAACAAATTTCAAGAAAAATGTACAATATTTAAAGAAACCCCAAAATATGTGAAACCTTTACCGTTCAGTCAGAGGGAAAGAGATACCTGCTGTGAGAGAAGATCTCCAGGGCTACAGGGGGCGTCACCTCCAGAGGCTCCCAGGGTAAGTCTTTATGGATGAGCTGGTGAGCTTCACGAGTTAAAGAGCGCAGGCTCTCCTGTTGGTCAGTCAGTGAAAGTTACAGAAATGCATGTAAACAATGATTTATTTAATGACTCCTCACTATCCCCATGTGTGTACACCTAACATTTTGCATTCCTAATTATCAATATTTATTGATTAACAGCAATGTAAATAAAATGTTACCACCTATAAGTTGTTAAACTCCAACAGTGTAGTGTCACCTTTGCTGCAGTAGACTACTGGGACATTAAACTAGCTTGCTTGGAAATGGCCAATCATTCCTTAAACAGTACACTGACATCATGATCACACCCCTGCAGACATTACAAATAACACACAGACTGACCTCTGAGGGGATCCAGGAATCCAATCGAGAGTCCAGCACCAAATCACAACAGAATGCCCCCGCTGTCACTAAACAGAAAACAAAACACCAAACAATGATACACCCACTGGCCACTTTACTAGAAATAACCGCCATTTCCATCTTACAGGTGTACAGCTAAAAATGTAGCCCCTCTGATTTTATACAGTTTGTTAGCCATCATCAACAGTCAGTCTGATCACAGTCACCGTTGGACATCTAATACTAAAACTAGCACCACACACACACACATACTAAGCTGTGTTAAGAACAGTCAAATTCACAAGTTATATCTAGTCAACAGCTGCCCTGCAGTCAGAAACTGACCAGTGATGAATGGGGTAGAGGATGGTTCACCCATTGGTGGATGACAGTAAATAGTCTGTAATTGCCCATCTTGACGGTGTGGTAGATGGACCTCACAAAGTGGTCAGTAAGTGGAAGTGCAGTATACGTATTCTAATAAAGGGTATGGTGAGGATTATATGAAGTAGAATTAGAAAATCACACTACATCAGTGTCAGCTATAGCAGTTGTGGAAAAGGCTGCTGTAGTATGGAATAGTGTTTGCTGGGAATGAATATTGAGCTGTAATGTATATTTGACAAACTTAGTTAGTCATTAACAATGTTATATATAAAAAAAGAAGTATCCTTTAGTTAAAAACAAAATGAAGCTTTATTATGTTCATGTGTTACAGTCGTATGCAAACACTTCTGATCAAATCACATGTTTCTCTGCAGGTATCGCTGTCATTCACACATGGCTCTGTTTTTAACATCACAGATAATTTAAGTGCGGTATGTTCATGGTATGGCAATGATTTGTGATTGGTTGGCTTATATTTCAATTTAATTACATTTAGGCACATCTACCATTTTAAAACAACAACCACTTTTTTAAATATGGCCAAGAAGACCTTAACAACTGGCAAAATTAAAACATACTAAGTAAAAATACAACTTCTGAGATTTTCCTAATACACCCCCCCATGTCATTTTAAAATATGTAATGTGACCAAGGTGCCCAACCCTTTGCACACTAATGTCCATGTGGTCATTCTGACAAACTGCAGCACTCTACAGAAAGTTCATGGGGTAATATGGCTTCTATTATTTTGCATAATAAAAAGATAAAACCGCTTGTCACGCAGAAGCCTGCACTGACAGGCAAAGCAAGAGCAGCAGAATGCAGACTAGATTTGTAGATTAATCAAAAACTGTCAATAGATTAATAGATTATAGTGATAATGGTTTGTGCATGATTTGAAACAAAGTCTATACCTGGCACTTCGGGAATCTGCAGTAGCTCCACACTGTACTCCTCCTTAAAGGCATTGTCGAGAACTTGGCCTAACAAGGCTGCGCAGGAGCGCCAATAGGCCTAAGAACACAAAAACCCACACATTCATAATGATGTAACAGGAATGTGCCCATTGTGTCCAAAAATGATGTCTGACCTATATTCTGATCTTCATATCACAGCCCATCACGGACTCTTTTATTCTCAGCTTCAAATAAATGGTTCCACAACTACATTCCATTTCACAACAATTTCATCACTCACCTGGTTGGCAAGCTGAGGGTTGTCGTCTTTAAAGGTGAGCAGGGTGAGGGAGCAGGAGCGAGTGAGCGGACGATGCAGGTGCCACGGCTCTCCATCCACCAGAGCAAGAGCCGCACTGCTGACGTGCCACTCCGTCAAATCTGACAAACAGAGAGAGAGCAAAGAAACAAACAAGGGAACAAACATGAAAAAATATTAGTAAAGTTCAAATTAGCAAATACATTTAATAAACAGGAGAGTTTATTCTATATAACAAAAAACAACACATGTAACATCTCGCATCACACTAGAGCAGCGTTTCCCAACCCTGCTCCTGGAGATTCCCTGCTCTGCACATTTTAGCACATTTCCTGCTCTCAACACACCTGATTCAACTAATTACCTCATTAACAATCTCTTACTGAGCTGAAGCATTAAACCAGGAAAAGCACTGAAGTGTGCAGGACAGCTGGCCTCCAGGACCAGAGTGCAAAACAATGCACTACAGCAATATGTCGACACCCTCTACAGTCTGATTAAACAATCGGATTCAGAAAAATCTACCATTTACTTTTTTTTTGACAGGTGTGTTCATCTAAAACACCACAATCAAATGAAGGTACACTAGGTATGCACAATTGGAATCGCCCAAGATCTTAACTGGAAAAATTTTTGTACAAAACACGAAATAAATCTGTCAATTTATTGTTTTTATTTTGACTGATCTCTGTTAAATAACATGAGATGGGTCACTGCATTCATATGACCCCCTCTTTCAACTGGTATGTGATTGGTTCCTAGGCGCCTCACAGTTGTAAAAAATATGCCATTTTGAAATCAGATGAATCTTTTTGAATCACCCTGTATAATATGAATAATGCTTAATATGACCAGGGACAACAAACAAGGAATGGGGGGGCGGAATGTGCAGACCTGAACAGTAAAGTACAGCAGGGGTTTACTTACGTCTTGCACAGCTATGTGGGAGTGGACAAGCCTTTGTTCATAACTAAAAGTGTTCCCTGCAGCCCAGGTCCCTGTACGGTCACCTCTATCTTCTCTATGCGTGGATAAAGTGACCGCTGACGGTCCCGCTCTTTTGAGAACAGAGAACTCCGCCAGCTGCGCACCTCCGCTGCTGAAATCCGCTCAGCTGCCGCACTGGATGCCAGACCTGCAGGACATTATCATCTGATCAAAATGCACTTCATTTAACTCTCAAACCTAAAAAAACAAAAACAGGTTCATTTTCCAGAAATATTACATCTGTAGTAACTAGAAGAGGAGATATTTTATAATAATTTGAATATGATGAAAAGTAAATTCTGTGTGCAGTGCTGTTTTATGGAAAAAGCAAACATAACTGTTACCTTTGCAATGTTTTATCACATTTTATATTGAAACAAACTGAAAAAGTAGGCCTTCATAAGAAGTAATGACAATTCTTAAAAAAAAATTCAGAGACTCGCTATGGTCAAATATGGCTGTGTGAAATGGACAATCTTTATTATATTGATACACACTGTAATTGAGTAGGTCTTGCAGCATATTAAGAACTTGCAACTCACAGAAAAAAAAATGTACTGTGCCTACTGTATATTAGTATAGCTGTGTTATTTAAAAGGTGTTCACTTTTTCGTTACAGAAAACATTTTGTATTGTACTGTATCGCACTGATTAACACCATCATATTGACGGTATTTGTATGAGGACTTCGTAACACATGAATAAGCACCAACACAAACATCCAAAAAACCAATACTTAAATATCTATAAACAGCTTGTGCCAGTAATCACAACAACTCATGTTTTGATAAGTAAATAGCAGCGTACTGTTGAAGAAAAAAAGCAATCCCTTTAGTCTGAAGGCATCAAAACCTGCACTCCATGTGTTCTTAACTACGCCTCTGCCTTAGTCCCATTACCTGAGTGCTCCATAACAGTGTTACAAACAGAAGAACTGTTAGCTTAAAAGGTAACCGATTTTCAAATTTCTATATAAATAAACGGTTGTGATGAACAAAGTCATTCAGAGAGGTCTGGTGTGAAATGCTCCGTTCTAGAGAAACTTATTGAGTCAGAATTGTTCAGAGTGGAGGTGATAGGAACCAGACGTCCACCTCTAAAATTCCCCTCACAGAGAGTTATTATTTGAAATGGTTAAGAAGACACTGCCTGATGTCTGAGACCTTGTTTAACAACCGTTTTGAGAAGGTTTTGGTTCCAAAACATATTTCAGAAATCCATTAATGGCAGAGAGGAACATGCATGATATTGTGAGGCAACACAGTGCCCAAAGAAAACTTTTTTTTTTTCAGATTTTCCAAAGACTTACCATCAGGAACATTACATATAAACCTCAAAAGACGTGTATATTCAGTGGTGGTTTTGGATGTCTACATTTATTTTGTAGACATTGTGACCCCCGGTTCCCATCACCACTTTACAGAGATCTGAGCAGTCTCTACAATGAACCATTTCATACCAAACCACTATCACCAGTCTGAATAAGTCTGTTTACGTTTCAGCAACTGAATTAAACAGAAATTTAGAAAAATGGGTGCAATTCTCCTTTAAGGCTCCTTATGTCAATACGATGTCACTTACTTAATAAAACGCATTCCACGTATTTCTAGCATAAGCTGTTAATAAATACTACTTGAATAAATACGTTATTCAGTGCTTGTGTATGTGTCGTCAAGTCAGACTAAACAGACACTGTGATTGTTACCATATAATATCACTTTTAAAGGTGAAAATTTGTAAACAGTGACTGAGATGCTGTGATGAAGGTCAGCAGCAGCCCGGACTCTGAACGCTTCTGTTTGTGTCTGCACTCAGATTAAAAGACAAACTTACGGCGCTGGACCATTTGACAAACTCTCCCACAGGCCATGACGAGCTCCTAAAGCTCCTCACCGTCTGCGCTGAGTGCTGAGGAGCAGAAAGTGAATCTAAACGGGATAAAAACTGCGCTTCTTCACCTGCTAAGCTAATGAACACACACCGAGCGCCATGCTCCCGTTTACTCCCAACGACCGCTGCTCTATAAACTCCGTGTTCAAACCGAGATCAACTTTTAGGTTCCGTTTTAGCCCCCGCCACTGTATTTGCTGCCGAAGCGTCTTCGAGCAAAAAATAATAAATGATTTCTTAATTGGTGTTTCTATTAGTTAATATCTCTAATATATGCGGGGTAGGTTAGGCTGCATGATATAGTTATAAGATATAACTATAAGATGGTGACCTGTCTTAAGGATTCTAGTACAATTTTAGTTTTGAGCAAATAAGTTAAGCTATTCAGTCCAAAAAGTCAGACTCACTCGTCATATTAATAGCGTTTGTTATGATATTAAATAATAAGTCATACAAAGACTTTATACATATATTTACATAACATAAAACAATTTGGGAACAAGAAGACCTTAAGATAACACAGCCTCCTACTGCTATCTGTTTACAGTAATTTCAGAAACTACACTGAGACATTAATTTTTTTATTTCAGATTTTATTAAAACTCGTCTCAGTGCAGCTTTCTCAATCATTTTGGCCTCAATGTATTAACTTGTGTTCTCAATAAATTAATTCGCGGCCACGCCTTATTAAAAATAATGACCATGTAACGAAATAGATCACGCTGTCAAAGGTGACGTGCGACTCTCAGAAGCATTCAGCACACAAACACTGCATAAAGAAGTTAATCATGTGGCCCTTTTTGTACGGCAGCTGACTAAATTCTTTCAGTAGAACAACGTTTTTATCTCCAGACACAGCGTGTTGAGCCCCTACACACCGGCGGACATCAGCACTTCATGTCAGTTTATGTACGCTGCGCATGTAAGAACGTCTGCGCATGCGCGACACTTCTGACAGCGTCAACCGTCTCCGTTAAACCGCTCTCCTCTCCGACGGTTTCTAAGGTAAACCAAAATGCATCCGCGGTCGGTAATAAAACTGGCTGCTCACTTTATAATTTCTTCAAACCTTAGTGCAAATATTCTGAACAGCTACTCTAACATATGTAATTTATATTACTTGACAATTCTTGTGTTTATTTATAAATATTTCAGTCAGTAAGCTCACTTTAAAATGTCAGTGATAAATTAACACGTTAGTTAGTTAGCTAACCTAGCTTAACTAGGTTAACCAAGACGACTCGAGCTGAAGGAGTTAGCCAGCCTGCTAAACTCAGCCGTCCACTTCAAGATAACTAGCTAACTTAGTCAAATAAACCGATCTCTCTGACACGACGGATCACACTCGTTTAGGTAACTAAGTGATTCAAATCTGTCATTAATGTGAACGAACCGGCGTCCTGAAATGACCCGCATGCGCACATCCTACTCAGTAACGTCACGTGAATGAATCGCGTGCATCATCAGGTCAGAACGAGCCTTCGCTGTGAAGATAATTAACTCTGATCAGCTATCAGCTGTTCATTATTAGAGCCAGACGAAGGAGAAAAGGGTGAGATGTGTTTTTTTTCCACCGTTTACAGGCTTTAACTTCTGTTCGGCGCTGCTGTCATGGTAACGCTGACTGATGGCGCACGCGCAGTGGAAAAAAAGCACATGAATTTTCGAGCGTTCTCGTTAAGGTCGCGTGGCCACGAATCAGATACGTATCCGATCTAGGACCACATATGAAAGTGACTCAGGTCGGATTTGAAAAGATCAGATTTTTAGCCCTGAAAACATCAGATCTGAGTCACATTAGGGCAAAAAATCGGATTTGTGCCAGCCTGCTAATGTGAACGTAGCCTTTATCAGCGACTGGTGGGCAGCGCTGGATTGTCATAAAGCTGGTAAACAAACAAGCGCTACTCGAACTCGACACACGCTTCAGTCAAAATGAACGAAGAGTCGACTCCAAGCATTTCGACACTCAGAGTCAGTCGGCCAAGAGTCGACTAAAACTCCCAGACTCTTGGAATCGACTCCCTATTACTACTTAACACTTTCTAACCCCTGTTTTAACAAGAAACTAATTTAAGAATAGTGTAATCTTTTATCATAGTGAATCTCCGGCACTTAATTACTGATTTTCTTACCTGTATTTTTTTGTATGTAAAGCTCGCAAAAATATATATATTTAGATATGCAAAAGAGATGTTATTTGCAACATTTGCATATAAAATTAAATACAGAAATCTAGCTTTTGAGAGGTGCTGGAATTAAGAGCAGAAACATTTAAATTGGATGAAACTGGTTTTCATATCATTTTATTGAATATAATCTAGCACAAATCTAGCTAATAGTAATATATGAAGAAATTATTCTGAAATATCCCTCAGAATATGGTTAGGAATTAACATGTTAAATATTCATGAATGTAGGTATTCTAGAAGCTGAGATTTTCAGTTCTGAATGTATAGAAAAGCTCATTTTGAAAAACAAACTTTTAATAATTTACCTTACAGCTGCATTACCTAGTGAGATCTCAGAAAGCAGGCACTATTTGTGCTGATGCTGTTATTAATACAAAGAAAATAGACATGTTCAAGCCCCATATTCACAAAGCTTCTCAGGAAATGAGGATCTAGGATCTGTTCTCATCTATAAAGTCGTAGTAAATTAGAGAGGACTCTGAGCGTCTTTGTGAATATGAGCCCAGATATTCTAGTTGGATTCTACAGGAAATAAACATTTTAGTGATGTATGACAATGTGTGGTTGTGCCAAGTCTATATATATAGACTCAAGACCACTCTCTTGGATGCTCCTGCCTTGTTGGTCCACCTTTTAGATGTAAAGTCAGAGACAGTAGCTCATCTGTTGCTGCACAGCTTGTGTTGGTCATCCTCAAGTGTACACTGGATATTATTGGTTGGTATACTATGCTCAGTCCAGCAGTGACATGGAGGTGTTTAAAAACTCCAGTAGCACTGCTGTGTCTGATCCACTTGTACCAGCACTGCACACACACACATCACCACCACACAGTGTCACCGCCGTGCTGAGAATGATCCTCCACCCAGATAATACCTGCTCTGTGGTGCTTCTGTGGGTAAAAGTACTAACAAAGTATGCAGAGAAACAGTCTACATATGGGCGGTGATCAGGTGAATATGTAATAATTGTGACAGGCCTAGTGTAAAAATGCCTGAAAATGCCTGTACTGAATAGAGACCTAGATTTATTTACAACAATCAGAAGTGCTATCGTTGAGAACTTGCAGATTTGGAGTCTTTTTGTTCTTGCAGCTTTAACAAAAAGAGAAAGAGAGGAGAAAGAGGAGAGGTGAGAGGAAGACAGGAACAAGAGATCAAAACTCCAAGGACAGAAGAGTAAGAGAGAATAGGTAGGAGAATAGAGTAGTTAGCATAGTAGCATAGAGTAGTGGAGTAGTAGGAGAAAGAGGATAAATCAGTATCTGTAATGGTAGAAAAGAGTAAATAAGGTAAAGATTTTTAATGTGGGAAATACACTATACTGAAGTATTTGTTTTTCAATGATCTATGAATATAAAAACATCTGTGATTTTTATGGTCTATTTCAGTGTAAAGATAAAATGACTTACAAAAGTATTTTGAATGCTATTCTGCAAAAATAGGTGCAATTCCTTTAGTGAAACCTGCCCATTGACATTACTATTTGTCCCACAGTAGCCTGGGAATACATATAATAGAAGAAATAATGAAGGTTGCATTCTTCATATGAGGCTGCAAGTCCTCTCATGCAGTTTATTCGTTCTTACATACAATATTATAACATTAATTCTATATATAATTATGCCAGTACTAGTATGAAGACATTCTTTGGAAATATCATGCTTCAGTCAGATCACATCAAAGCATTGGTTTAAAGATTACATAATCACAGATAACATACAATTCAAACAGAATGACTTTGACAGGAGACTGTGACCATACGGCATACACAGTAATGCAACAGTTGACTTACTTAATTCCTGTGCAGTCTGTGATTAGTGAATGTTGCTGGCTTCTGAATGTGTGAATGCTACCAAGCTGGAGTGAGTGCTGTTCTCACAACCCCAGTCATGAACAGCATTAACACAACCTCTGTGTTTGTGTTTATGAGAAAGCCTCATTTAAGACAGAATGCACTTAGTTCCACAGGTGTATCTGTGTATTGTCTTCATGATCTGACGCAAACTCACCAGCGCAGGGATAATGCTAACAGCATAGGTGTTCACTTAAATACAACCCCTATCACGATTAGCATTAAACCTGAACTGAACAGGTCATCAGGTGTGTCCATTGTCCGACATGAATGCCACCTGCAGGCTAGAGAAAGAGAAAACAGATCAGAAACATTATGGGAGTACTGTGTAATAGTAATGCTAAGAGAGAATTCAAGCTAAGCTGCTAGACTTTGCCTATCAAATATGAGGGTTATTCAGGGTATTGCCCAGCATCTGACTTTTTTTCTGTCCTACTGAGAAGAAAGCAAAAGGAGATATACTGTGTATCATATCAGTCTCTCAAACTGAAACTAGGTATTTTCATAGTCAAGGAAATGGACGCTAGTTCAAAGCTGTTTGCTATGCGAGAACACGTCAGATTGAATCCAGTGGACCGTGAATGCAAATCAAAAGATGTGGTAGGCCGTGAGCCATAAAGGACTGTGGAAAGAAACTTTTAAAGTGAACCCAATATGCGCATAGTGTGGTTTGTGTTTGCCCCCACCTTCACATCCTTCCTATAATAAGAGCTAACAATCTATGTGTAACGTGACCTTTAAATGTTGGTACCATTGAGTCATTTCTCTCTGACGCAAGACTTTCTGTAGGATTCATCACTCACTGACTAATCTGAGAGATGATGTTAGTGATCACAGGTTTGTCATGATTTTAGCAGCTATATTTACTTTCCCCCTTTATGTTTCGAGATATTTGGCTGAAAAGCATAGCATAGAAGGCCTACGACAGTTCTAGAGTGCTGAAACAACCAAGAATATGTTCTTCTAGAGCTGAGAGATCTGCATCAATTAAAGCCTTAATTTCTAACAAACACACTTAAGAACAGTAGGTGTTGTAACCCTTTCACTTTAAAGATAAGCTCAATGTTCTTGGTTTAAGTTGTTCTGATAAAAAAAAGGCTTCACTTGAAGTGTATCCATCAGCTCCAGAAGACCACAGAATTGTTAGTCATGTCTCAATGCTAGATACTCTCTATGCTAATGGTTCTTAGCCAAATATCTCAAACTTTTACTATAAATATTAGAGTTCAATGTTCTTGTTTTAGGTAGTTCTGCTAGGAAAACCTAAATATTACAAAAGATTGCCTTATTGAACCTAACATATTAACTTTTCTTAATAGTACCCTGTGAATAAAACTGCTCAGAGCTTGTGAAACTTAAAACTGGCTGAAACGCGGTCCAGGAAATGCTACAAAAACCACAGAGTTAAGCGGTTGCAGAAGAGCACCACGTGGCCATGTAGGGCTTATTTCAGCTCTAAACTACATTTACCTGCTTAGGCTCACTTCCTTCCTCTGGTCTTCCACTAATGGTGCATGTTCTCTATGAACATATTCCTCCAGAGCACTGGATCGTTCCTCTGTTCTCCAAGTATGTTTATGTGCATCTTCAGGTGTGTCTTCAGTAATGGTCCATATAGTATTCCATTCATTTTTCTCAACAAAGCAGTTCTCTCCCTCAGTTTCACTCTCACTCTCACACTCTCTCTCTCTCTCTGTCTCTCTCTCCCCCCACACACCGGCTCTAGGTGAGCAGGTCTAAAGAACACAGCCCTGTATAAAGTCTTTATATATTTGCTGGGATGACTCATCTGAAATCCCCCATGCTAGGGGAAAGTAGTTGGTTGGTGATCATGTGTAATTGAAACTAACACTGTGAACTAGTTCAGCACACCTATTAAGAATATTACTCAGTTTTTGCTATCAGAAATTACTACTTTTAAAGTGTGTATGATACATCAAATAATGTTTTAAAGGCAAAACTGTCAAACTTGGCCTGAAGTTTGGAGTAACTTAAATTTAGGTACTTCTTAGGCTTTCATTTGACATTTTCTCAAAATTGATGTCACTCTGTAGACTTTACCAGGTATTTCTTTGAAAAGTTCCCTCTGTGTGAAAAGTACTGTCATCATGACGATCTTTTAAAATTATTCTAAAGATCTAAAGATGCACCTTTAACAGACAATGAGCAGTCCAGTTAATCTGTACATTCTGTAATGTGTAAGCTTTCAAACTACTCATTTATAACAAGTGATGCCATAGATTGCTATGGCAACTCTTGTTATAAAAGAGTAGTTTGAAAGTTCACACACAGCACACTGTCATCATACAGCTTATAGACATATGACACATACTTATAAAAGATATTTTTTGACTACTTGATTTGCTGTAACTTAGTTTTGAATGATGCTGACTGAACCGAACCCAATTCAATAAAATAGCACAAGTAACACAATCAAAATTACAAAAAGACAGATTAAATTAATCCTCCACAGACTCCTTAATAAAAATTGGCCAACCCGCTATAAATCAAACCCACCCCACAGCTATTGCTATATGACTTCATATGGGTCTGCAAATTCATACGAATTTGCGGTTGTGAGGCCATGTTGACTACAAACATGGCAACTATATAAACACTTACAAACAATGCAAACTTTCAAAAAGTTTCGTAGGTCAGTTTATAGCTTCATGCAGATTCCACATTGACTTCAACAGAGGGGTGTTATGGGGATTCAGAAAATGTGTGATAAAGTTTTGAGCTCAACTATGTCAAGCCAACTTAAATATTAAAGTATTTGTTACCATTCACAATGTCTCTGGTGAACAGTGTAATTCTAGTGCATATTATCATCACAGTGGCGATAAAATGAAAAGGAAAATTCAAATTCGCATTGAAATCTTTCTTGGGAAAAAAAATTCAGAAAACCTGCAAAGTTTTGTGGTAATCTGTGAAATACGCCTGTTTTGGAACCAATAGCTGAAACTGATGGATGTAAGTAATTAACACTTAATGATAGTGTATACGGTTGCGATGGACATCAGTTTTGTGCATTCCTTTATGATCTCAACCATTCTGTAGTCATAATGGCAATGGTTAAGATTTCAGTTGGCATGAGTCAATCATGGATTTTCACTCTGAGGTGTTTTAAGACTGTTGAGATCACGCCACGTCTGTTCAACCTCAAGCGTGTATCTTGACCTCAGATGTCCTTCTTAAAATGTTAACTTTTCCTTTGCATTGTTTTATTTACCAATGTAATGTAACAAAATAAAGGAATTTGGGAATTCTGATGGTCATTTTTGAAGGTAGTTGGCTTCCTTATTTTTATTTAACTTTGCTTGAACCAATCTTATTCAGATCTCCATCTTGGCTTTAATTGGGTCTAAAAATGTATTTGTAATCCAGATATAATCTGACCGAATTCTGGAAGAATAAAGTATGGAGAAAAACTAAAAATGCAAACCCAAACATAAAATTTGAAGGTCCGACAAAGGCTTTTGATGTTTAAAATAAAATTTTACATGATCACCCCAAATGTAGTCAATCAAAAATGTTTTTTATTTTTTCAGTTTTGCACTGGAGCTACAAGGCTATTGTAGCTAACACGTAATGAAAGCATATACCCAATTAGCATCATATAAAATACATACATAAATCATCATGCACCAAGCACGTTTTGATGTAACCTCAAATAGACTTACTTATGTGGTTCCTGACACTCTATAGCCTCTAAGGAAAAAAAATAGTGCAGAAAAATTAAGGACAAACAAAATTTGGACTTAAATATGGCTCCCATTATTGTTTTTAGCTATGTGACTACTTTTTTCCATTTTTAAAGCTAACATATAGCTTATATTTATGAAATTTAGCAGATTGAGTTACAAGAGTAGTTTGTAGTTTGACCTGGAAGCGTATGTTTAAGCTAGTGCAAATAGGCTATATACCCTTGAGCCAAGACACTGGCAGAAACAGGAGTACAATACAATTACAAGTTTTGTTTTTAATTAAAGGCCCTGTATACGATTCTGAAGAATGATTGCTGATATTTGAAACAAATACAACCCTCCAGTGCTCTTTCAGAAGCTCCAACCCCCAAATTCATGGACGCGCATTGCCAAAGCAAACATTGGGCTGGCAAATTTTTTTTTTTGGATCTTCATGGCCATAAAACCCTTTGCAAATGTTGTATGGACAAATACCATGATATGACATTAGAGCGAACAACAACACAGCAAGTAAAGTAACTATTGTTAGCTAGGATGTGGGTTAGCAAACTGTTGCTACAGTTGCCACTGTGAAGTTGCTATCACAAACTTTAGCGAATGGGACAAAACAATACTGGCCTATTAGTTCTTGCTCAAATTTTCCCATTCCACCTTAAATGGTGTAGCAGTTACATTCAGGTGCCTCAGGCGCCAGAATGGAATTGCTGCACAATTTAAGGTGGTATGAGAAAACGCAAATAGGCAGACTTGTCAGCTTTCGGAGGTCTCTCCACCACTGGATCCCTCTTGCCTGATCTAAGAGTTTCTTTCTCAATCTTCGTTCTTCAGATTGTCTCCGCTTTGGCTGTTTCTCAGCCATCTTTCCTTCTTGACCATGTGTGGAGTTCAGTACGTACCCCTCCCCTTCGCCCTGTCCTGTGCGCAAGCATGGATGCCCTCTGTTGCTTATTGGCTGGAACCACCTTATTTCCCATTTATAGAGCCAAGGCTGTGTAGGAACACTGAATTTTTTTCCAGTGCGCATGCAGGGCAGAGCTAGCAGACCGTGAGGAGATACTCGCTGAATTAGACAAAAATGTTTTGGATTGAAATCAGATGGCTTTTCAGCGAGTAGGTGGTACGGAACTGTGCTGTTTGGACACGTTGGAGTCATACTAGTGGCTCAAAGGGCTTTAGGTATAGTTTGGGATTTGATAATTGGCCTCACTGATTGTTGTCTACAGTAACTCCCGTGAAGGGAACACAGTGATGTCATACGGGTGAACTTAGGAAGACCGAACACAAGACCTGGGTGGCATCAGTGCCGGGATAGTGTCAAATCCTCTATAAGTTGAAGAGAACTGAGTCAGGTTTGAAACATGAGCCAAGACTGATAACTGGTCATCCAAAGCAACACTGAGGCTTTGTGGATTTTTGGACGGAATGACTAGGGAGCCATCAAAGGAGATGGAAGTCCATGGTGAGGGCAGTCTTTCCAATGATGTATAGCAGCAAGATCTTGCTGAAATTCAGGTGTTGGACTGCTGTCCATTATGAGATGTAAGCCAGACATGGCGAAATGTGAGAGGTATGTCATACAGTGTCAGACACCACTTAAACAAGTGTATTTGAAATTACTTAAAAACTCAGTTTGAGGCATGTGTGTGATTTGGGCATGTCCACCCTGGCCCAGTGTATGTACTAATGCTTGGCCAGTCCTTGGCCAGTTTCAGCCTTTATTAGATGCGTTAAAGTAAACATAGAATAGGCTAAGATCCAATAGTGTAATTTATTTTCTTGGTTTCTTGGTCAGTTATTCTATACTCTAACCATAAAAAGAGCCTTTTAAAGGGAATGTGTGTAGTTGAACCTTAATTGAACTGTAGTTTCAGTCTGGTACTGCTGCTCTTCAAACTGTTTGTCTGTACTGATGGGTCCACAAGATGTTGAACAAAATTCTTTTGAAATGATCAAGTGACCCATTGTTCTTCCTGATTTCTGTGGTGAACTGCCTCTCCCTGACTGAAATGGTCAGTTCAAAAAGTTAATGCAGATCACTGGTTTCTGTTTCTGTTATAGAGGTGCTAGACTGAAACAGAGCAGAATTAGTTGCTAATGAGATTTTTTATTGTTTGATCCAAGTTAGCCTGGGAAATGCCGTGTACTTTTTCTGTGTTTGTGAAACTGACAGTGAGCATTCTTGATGATTCCGTTGTCCACTGGTATAGCTGTTTGTATTTTGCTGTAAACTATGATATCATTCAAATAATGTTTAAGCTACTACACCAATGCAAAGTAACGTTTGTTCTCATTTTGAATGTGTCTCCATTATGCTTTATGTGTGACAAAGAAATTGCACAATACTGATAGTTGAAACCTACAAGTAATTGCTTTATTCAGTTATTTAGCATGAAAGAATGCAAATACACATAAAACTATTCCTATCTCTCCATTTTCTTTCTCATCTACCAAATATCTAACAAGATCAGTTTTTAATAACATAACAAAATCTAACAAGATCAGTTCCTGATAACATAATTGTGCAGTGTCAATAACGTATCTCATAAAGTATCTTATCTTGTCTTATAAAGGTGTAGTACATACAGTCAGTTTGAGAGCCCCATTAAAACTGATTCTTAAATGGTTCTTGGCTCAGACGTACAGTTCTAAGAAAGCTGTTTACATTATGTTGACGTTTTTGACATTAAAAAGGTCTGCTCTCATCTCATTTAATCAAAATATTCTATGACATGGCTCCAAAAAATCCCTTTTTGGCATTGCTGGTCAACATTATTTGGAGTGTACTGGTTAAGAATGCAACAGTGACAAATAGACACAAGTACATGGCAAATACAAACAAAATGTAACACATATAATTGATTTCCGCTTTCGCCAAAGCCAAAAATGTTCATTTAACATCAATTTAAAAGTAGAAGACAAGGAATGTTAATGGTTAATGTGAGACGATGACAAAAAGAGAAAGAACTAAAAAAAACCCTTCAGACAAAAAGGTGAGGGACTTACGGAGAAACAGGGGGCTCCCCTCCAATAAATGCTGGAAATTTACAGCCTACGCTGTTAGCCATATCATGAACATGGCTAACCAAATACTTCCAGTAAGCAGGATCAAAGACCTCTTTAGCTCAACCTTAATATGAAAAAGACATGACAGCTGATGGAAAGAAGACATACATGCTCAGGTCATAAAGTGTAACAAATGCTCTGCCATATCTATACTGAGTGCTAGTGCATCCATACCGAAGGCAATAAGAACACAATGATACCAAAATCGTCTGATACCAAATCGAAAATGCTTCTCTCAGCACATGTGTAAAATGTAAATTCCACCCGGTAACAGTTGCGTCCTCCCCAGACATGTGTGCGTATAACCAACAGATGATATCACTTCCTATTTTGCAGTTGAAGCAGAGTAGTAACCATGCAAATAACATGTGTTCGAGTTCTGCATAGAAGGTTGTTTTTTTTTCCCCTCCAAATACTAGGGACTTTAATACTAAGAGTCTGACTTAATATGAAACTGTCTTTCTTATCTTCTGAAACGAGATGAAATAGCAGGAAGAACGAAAAGACACATCTAATATGCTAATGATCTGCAAGGCAAAAGGGAGGCTCAGTAATAATCGGACAAAATTATTAAAGCAGGACAGAGTACACAGAAATGTCCATATGCCTGTAGGCTGGTCTTTCCCCAGAACCACTATATGTTCTGGAAATACAACAACGTGGGGGAGTCCACACTCTGGAAAACACCTGCCATGCAACACACTCAACTGTGACCTTATTAGCTCACGTTACCCTCGTGTTCTCTGAACTAACCATACTCCCTACCATTATAAGAGCTTCTACAACATCTGTGTGGCTACTATCGAAAGTGGCTTTAAATAAGAAACTTGAGGATGCTGACAACATAATTGAATCCTTCTGGTAGTCACTTTATTAGAATGTTCTTACATGAAAAAATACAAATGAGCATGGAGGAACACATTGTTACCTGTAAAAAATAATAAAAAAAATGCTTAGGTGAAATTCTCCCTTTTCTTTTATAGCCCTGGTGTACACTGAACACCAGCTGCACTTATTAATGGGCTTCTCTTTAATAAAGAAAGAGAGCAATCAGACATTGGCATATGTGGTTAGAACCTGCATGGGTTCAGTTAGTTACACAAGTGAGAGTCATCCTGTTACTTGGGTATTTTTCCAAAATGTTTTTGACAGTTTTTTTTTATTCATTACCTTTCATTTGTCCATGTATAGGAATTGGTGTGGAAAAAAATATTATTGCATTATAAGTCAAGTTGAAATCAAAGTGGCCCTTTTTTACATTGTGAGTTCATGTCACTGGTCATATTTAGCACGATTCATCGTGTATCATTTAAAAGATTTTCGTTTTCCCATCATCTTCTGTTAAAATCTAATGACTCTAAAACGTATTCTGATTTTTTGTGGTGACATCGTGCACAGTGGGTGCGGAAAATTAATGTAACAAAGTATTTTGTTCTTTCCCCCATTACCCACTTACAATATCTGTGGGGCTTATGTACCAAAAACAGTCATAATTCATTTTTATGTGAACATTTTCCAACATGGCATGGCTTAGAATTAAACAGGCTGTTTTTGTCAAGCTCAGTTCTTAAAGTGAGCCTAAAAGGGAACGCACTGCTTTTTGTGTTCACAATGTAAGTGTGTCTCAGTTCTCTTTCTGGTCCTCTTTAGAACCCCTTGGTAACACCTAATTATGGATAGTGTTGTTCACCCAGATGAAAATTTTACCATTCAAATGTTACTCTTTGATGGCTCAGGAGACTTAACGGTAATTCTCCTAAAATTCCTTAGAAGAAACAGCATTAGGCAGAAAGGAGGCATGAGATGAAGAAGAGATGAGAGTGTAGTTGTAGATCAAGATGAGTGTTATTATCTTGGCAAATATAAGCACAAGGTGTAACTTTATTGAGATCTCTCCCAAAAACTCAAGAGGAGACATAATATATCAACAAATAATATATCAACAAATATCTGAGGAGCAGAAGTCTTTCCATCTGATCTCTTTGACAGCAATAATAAGGAGATCTGCTTGGCTGAGCCATTTTCACAGCTTTGATAAAATTGACCACCAAACTATTAAAAACTATCGTTCATGAAGTTATCTTTGGTCAAAAGTGCTTGTTAAACATTGTATTATCTAGGGAAGCATCAATACCACTTTTTTCAGACTAAGTACAAGTACAAGAACATATTTTTAGTACTCGCTGATACCGATTCCGATACCATTATGAATTACCTACTTACAATGAAGTAGTTGTTAGTGTGAATGAATGCAGTGTATCTTTACAGTTCAAAATATGTACAATTATTTTACATGAAGCGCATTAGCTAGTTACACTTTACCATATTATTTACCGTGGATCATGTAGCGCTGCAGTGGAAAAAAGCACTTCTGTACAACTGTACAGTAAAGTAAAGTACGATTTGTACTTATGATTGTTCTCATCTGTCTCTTTTAACAGTAGTCTCTGTAGCACAGTGACAGCAGGAATTGCATCTGAGGAGCTCACTCGTGGAGTTTTACGTCTGAAGTATTTAGTTTGGCTGGTTGAGCTGTAATTTAATGTCCTACAAAGCATGACACACACTATGTAATTTTAAGTTTAAATAGTTGTGTATAATTAAACTGTAAATTTAAATATACACACAATTAGGGCTGGGCGATAAAAAGATAATGATAATTACCGCGATATAACTTTTCTCGATAGAACTATAAGCAATATTTGATAAATCTTCGATGTAATACACCATTCTCACATTTCTATGTTCTAGTGACAGACCTGGAGGCGTTTTCTACTGCAAGGAAAGCAACACTACTGTGCTGTCGCCAGGAGAGGGCGGACTTCTGAGTTTTTCGACATGATTAGACAGGGTGAGGTCCACAAGTAAAATGAGTCACCAAATATACTTTAGCAACGTCTGAAATGTAGAGTTATACATTCCCTGTTTGAGTGGAGCGATCGTGATCTGTTCTACTGTGACCAAGTGTGAGTGATGAGATAAGTGGTGTAACTATACTGGCTTAGAGTGAACTCTTTTCTTACATCCTAACAAGCTTTAGCAGCGATAAATTACATGTGCACCACACATCTACAGCGCTGTTACGGCGCTCAAACAGTCGTATTTAAGTATTAGTGCATTCCCAAGCAACAAAAGTGAAAGAAAGAAGTGGGTTCATGCAGTTACAGCCCTGATTTAAACGAAAGTAAACTGAGGAAGCTGTGAGGCATTGGAAAGCGGGAGAATCTTTCCAGGCTAGCTGTTTTTAGGCAGCTGGCTATCTTGAAGCAGCGCTCTGTCACTCGCACAACACCGCAAATTGATGTTACTGTAGAACAAATAAGACACAAAAACAAAGATTTCAGTTTAAACATACCTAAAAGGAGGATTAGTGTTAGATATATTGCGTCTCACCCCTCAAATTACTATAGAGAAATCCAGACGTCTGCTAGCTGGTGTTTGAATACTGTGATGTGCTCTGACATGAATGTGGTAGGAGCGATGGCAGTAAGGCAGGTGATCCATCATTGACCTACCGAGCCAGCTAATGTTTGCTGTTCGTACTAAGCTGACGTTGTTGAGTAACTAAACAGTTCAGCACTGTTGTTGGCCACTTGTTTAGCATTTGTAACAGGATAGCCTAGCACTCGTCACCAGACAGCTAAAAATAATCTGTTTTCTTTCTTAAATTATGACTATTACAAAAATTGCGGATGTGCTTTTCCAGCTGGTAAAAACAGCTAACCAGAAACTTTCTCCCACTCTCCCAAGACAGATTTGTGAAATGTTCAACTGTTTGGCGAGTGTTTGTCATGTTCCGACCATAGAAGATCGTTAAAAACAGCAATTAACCACTCAGGAGCAAAAATCAGCCTTCAAACTTGAAAGAAATAATGATTTGACATTTATTGCGATAGTTATCGATATTGAACGGAATGAATTTTGTTTATCGTGATAATATTTTTGGCCATATCGCCCAGCTCAGTATGAAAATGCTCCATCCATGCTACATGAAACACAACCTCTACAGATAATTCTGTCTATGAAAAAAGGAAAATAAGTCTGTTTCATTCAAAATAACATGCTCCACATCAAGTAGCTGACCTATGCTGCGTGTCTCCACCCTTATTGGGGAAGCAGTTGTGATGACGTGTTTAACAGCAGGTTAAAATCGCCCAGTGTATTCCTGGTGGGAATCTGCCAGGGCGGAATGTTTGACCAGAGGTTTTCTGTCCGAACCCCATGGAGTCAGTAACACTTCTCTGTGTGAGCAGAGCCTCCTTCATTTACAGCTTGAGTTATATGTTCATTAGTGCAGCACTGTATGCTCACACACTATCAGCAGGTATCAGGCTGGTGAATTCTTATGAGTACGAGTACAAGCAAATGAGCACTATGTCGGCCCAATACCAGTATCGGTATCGATGCATACCTAGTATTATCATACTGTTATTGTTTGCAGTTGTTTATAAATCAAAAGGGCTGTGCGTTACAGTGATTTTACCATGGGCAGCATGTTTAATTCCGTTGTGCATAGCATCAACCTTTAACCATGTTAAATTCACTGTAACTATGGATTCTTGGGACTTATTGCTTTAATATTCTAGCACTGCAGTCTTTTCATTAGATTGCACAAATCCATGGGCAGCCATTCTGAAAGACTGTGCTGGAAGATGGTGGCTATGTATGTACAGTAAGCCTAGAGATTCTTTAACCACAAAGGGTCATTTTGTTTTCACAATGCACAAATCAATTAGGCAACAAAAAGAACCATTCGGGGACCACCGAGGGTTTGGTTTGTCCGTGGGTCTGTTTAAAGGCAGTCTGAGTTCATTTGACTGTTCACATATGCACAGTTAACCATGACTCAGCAGAGGCCACTTGAAACGGTCCAAGTGTGAAAACGCCCTAAGTCTGTTTGGGCGTTTTCACACTTGGATCGTTTAACCGTACTGATACATATAGTGCAGGGGTGTCCAGTGTTAATATGCAAAGGGCTGGTGTGGCTGCAGGGTTTCATTCCAACTAAGTATGAGCACAACTGACTGCTTGCTTAATCAGGTGGTCTCAGTCTTCAAAGCAGCAACATGTGCTTTGTTCCTGCAGCCACACTGGCCCAAATTAGTGCAGGAGTGGTGGACTCTTTTGCACTAATGTGTACAAGGATGTACAGTGGTTTGAAAAAGTAGTCCAAACCCCAAAAAATGTAACAGATTTTTTTTAATGTTTTGATCAAATCCTAATGTTTAAACTGAACAGTTCCCAAACGTAAAAATAAAGGAGGTACAATAAATTTCAGAAAAAAGAACCTGAAAATAGAACAGAATTTATTCTCCAACCAACGCTGGAAATTTTTCTTTGGTCTCATCTGAAGCACCATGATTAAAACATCCAGAGTTTACACACAAACACACAAAAAGAACCTGAAATATGATCATTAAACAAGACTATTTCACTCTGGCAAACCTTAATCTGAATACAGAAATGATATTTGTCCCTGCTCCCTGTAACCTTGCAGGGGATCGCTCATTACCAGAAGCAATCAGTGGCTTTGAAGTCCATCATGGGTGCAACATGGTCTCCTTTCCTTCAGTTATTGCAACCAGACGCCTTCTGCTGAGAGAAACAGTGAGGCATCGATCAAGAGGAAGAGGGTGGGGAAAGTAGAGTCGAACACGGCTAATTTCACTCACACGGAAAACCAATGGCTGCTTGCGTCCCCAACGGATTCTGTATCTGCATGAGTCTTAACACCTCGTCTTTCGCGGTCTAAATTTACTCCCGTGGTTCAGAGAAGTGTGGGTGCACCACCGTAAACCAGAGAGACAAAGGAAAAGAGAGAGTTAGAGGAAAAACAGAAGAGTTCAAGGACAGTGCTACATGTGACGAATTAAGGCAATGACATTTAAGGATCAAAGTGTGCTTCTTGTAAAGGGCTTCATGACGCCAAAGACTTCTTGATATTTAAGCTCAGCAAAGGTCACTTTAAATAAATGAAAATGGCTTTTGTGGTAAAGATTCTGGAAGAGTTCTGGCAAGAAACAACATGGCACTTTTTTTTTTTAAATGGAATCCCCCCAACTGAAAATATTGTTGATCCGCTCCATGTTAGAACTGTTTTCTGTTTGAACTGCTATTCATTTCAACCATGATGACAGTTTTATACAGCCAGCACTGTTGTGTTGAAGTTAGGTGTTTTTTCATCAATTTCAATTTGGTTCAGTATTCTCACTGGAAATTTTTATGCATAGAAATGTGTCATTTGTAATCCGTGAAAATAAGAAAGTTTCCAGTAGAGGAACAATGATTTAGGAGATAGTCTTACCACACACTGTTATAAGTGTTTGTGATATGAGTGGAATGGAATTTATTTTTATAATCAACGCATCATATTTCTATGAAATTGAAGTGCTTGAAATTTGAATGAGGAGATAAAGTAGCAAGGTGAGTAAAACTCAATACGAGAAGAGCAGTTACACTTCTGTACATCCTTTCACTTTTGTTCTGAATGTGCTGGAGAATTTCTTAGTCAGAATGTGAAATGGCTTTTTGTATGTTCTCATTCTCGTTCTCATTTCACGCCTCAAAAACCAAAGTGGCAGGTGGGTTTCTCTTAACATCTCTAACAGGTTGATGAGCTCATGCAAAGGACAGGAAATACTACAAGGTTGCATAGATGAGAAATTAAAAAAAAAGTTATTGTGTCTCATCCCTTTTTACCTGGGCCTCTCAATTCTTCCTTTCAACCTTTATATAAAGTTTTATTTTATATCCATACAAACATGTCCAGTTTTCTGTACAGTCCTATGTACCTATGTCTACCTTAACCTAACACATTGAAAATCAAGTCAATATATCTACAACCCATTTCCAAAAAGTTGGGACGCTGTGCAAAATGTAAATAAAAACAAAATGCAATGATGTGCAGATCATTTAAACCCTATATTTGATTGAAAATAGTATAAAGACAACATATAAAATGTTGAAACTGAGAAATTTTATTGTTTATTGAAAAATATTTGCCCATTTTGAATTTGATGCCAACAACACGTTCCAAGAAAGATGGGACGGGGCAATAAAAGGCTGGTAACGTTGTGTAATACTAGAAAAAAAAAACACCTGGTGGTTAATTGGCAACAGGTCAGTAACATGATTGCATATAAAAAGAACATTTCAGAGAAGCTGACTCTTTCAGAAGTAAAGATGGGGAGGGGTTTGCTACTCTGTGAATAACTGCACAATCAAATAGTGCAACAATTCAAGAATAAACGTTTCTCAATGTAAAATAGCAGAGAATTTTTGCTTTTCATCATCTATGGTACATAATATCATTAAAAGATTCAGAGAATCTGGGGAAATATCTGTATGCAAGGGACAAGGGAGGTTCTCAGGCGGCACTGCATTAATAACAGACATGATTCTGTAGTGGAAATCACTGCATGGGCTCAGAAATACTTCTGAAAACCACTGTCCGAGAACACAGGTCATTACTGCATCCACAAGCTCTAAAACGCAAAGAAGAAATATATAAGCAGGATCCAGAAATGCTGCCACCTTCTCTGGGCCTGACCTCTTGTAAAATGGACTGAGGGGAAGTGGAAAAGTGTCCTGTGGTCTGATGAATCAACATTTAAAATTTATTTGGAAATCATGGACGCTGTGTCCTCCGGGCTAAAGACCACTCAGCTTGTTATCAGTGCACAGTTCAAAAGCCAGTATTCATCATGGTACAGGGGGACATTGGTGCACATGGCATAGGTGACGTCCACATCTGTGAAGGCACCATTAATGCTGAATGATATATACATGTTTTGGCAAAACAGAAATTGTATTGTTTTTTGAAAAATTTATGCCCATTTTGAAATGGTGCTAACAACACGAAACCAAAAAAATTGGGACGGGGGCATGTTTACCACCTCTTCTTTTAACAGCACTCTGTAAGCATTTGGGAACCGAAGAGACCAATTGCTGTAATTTTGAAAGGGAAATGTTTTCCTATTCTTCTTTGATATAGGATTTCAGCTGCTCATCAGTTCAGGTTCTCCTTTGTCGTATTTTTCATTTCATAATGCGCCAAAAATGTTATCAGTGGGTGACAGGTCTGGACTGCAGGTGTCAGTTTAGCACTCTTTTACTACAGAGCCATGCTGTTGTAATACATGCAGAATGTGGTTTGACATTGTCTTGATGAAATAAGCAAGGTCTTCCCTGAAAAACCTTTCATCTGGATGGCAGCATATGTTGCCAAAACATATATATATATATATATATATATATATATATATATATATATATATATATATATATATATATATATATATATATCAGCATTAATTGTGCCTTCACAGATGTGCAAGTTACCCATGCTTTGTGCACTAATGCCCCCCTATACCACAGGACGCTGTTGATTGGATATTTTTGTTTGGTGTACTATTCTCAGTTCAGCAGTGACACTGATGTGTTTAAAAACTCCAGCAGCACTGCTGTGTCTGATCCACGTGTACCAGTGCAACACACAATACCATGCCACCACCACATTAGTGTCACTAAAGTGCTGAGAATGATGCGCCACTCAAATAATACCTGCTCTGTGGTGGTCCTGACAATTGAAGAATAGGATAAAAGGGAGCTAACAAAGTATGCAGAGAAATATCCATCAGATATACAGTCTGTAAGTGCTCTTATTTGGTAAGTGCTGAGCTGATAATAAGGACAATTAGAAGTGTTCCTGATAAAAACAAAGATAGATATATAAACAGACAGGCAGATGTGTGTATTCATATATATATATATATATATATATATATATATATATATATATATATATATATATATATGTGTGTGTGTTATGGCAAGCCAAACAGGAAATATTTAATGAACTTTGATATATATGGAATGAACATTGATATATATACAGTGAACTTTGATATATATACAATGAACTTTGATATATATGGAATGAACATTGATATATATACAATGAACTTTGATATATATACAATGAACTTTGATATATATATATACAATGAACATTGATATAGATGGAATGAACATTGACATATATTCCATGAACTTTGATATATATGGAATGAACTTTGATATATATACAATGAACTTTGATATATATACAATGAACATTGATATATATTCCATGAACTTTGATATATATACAATGAACTTTGATATATATACAATAAACATTGATATATATGGAATGAACTTTGATATATATACAATGAACTTTGATATATATACAATGAACATTGATATATATACAATGAACTTTGATATATATACAATGAACATTGATATATATGGAATGAACTTTGATATATATACAATGAATTTTGATATATATACAATGAACTTTGATATATATGGAATGAACGTTGATATATATGCAATGAACATTGATATATATACAATGAACTTTGATATATATACAATAAACATTGATATATATGGAATGAACTTTGATATATATACAATGAACTTTGATATATATACAATGAACATTGATATATATGGAATGAACTTTGATATATATACAATGAACTTTGATATACATTGAATGAAAATGTATATATATATTGAACATTGATGTACATGGATCGAACATTGAGATGAAAAAATTAATAATATAATTTATAAAATGTTTTGTTTAGACAGAGAGAGACTTTTGGGGTTGTGTGTGTTGTAGCCTTGCACCTTCTCCCCGACCCAAACAGACTGTTTACATTGTTATTTAATGTTGCTATGTTGTTGTTCTTCAGTTACAGTGTGTGTATGCGTTTGTTTACTCTGTTATTTTGTGTCCAGCTCAGAGTTATGGAGAGTGTGTTTGTGTTTGGTGACCCTCAGAAGAAAGAGCAGGGCTAGGAGTGACCTACCTCAATTTTCAGTTGCTTTTCCACAGGATCACTGTGTATAGATACCGGTCACTTTATCAGAATTCCCTCCCTTTAAGCTCCACCTGGAGTTTGTTAATGCCCATTTATTGATGTACAGTTTTTCTTGGCCATCCTCAACCCTTCAACAGCGACTTTCATTCAATATATATCAATGTTCATTGTATATATATCAAAGTTCATTCCATATATATCAAAGTTCATTCCATATATATCAAAGTTCATTGTATATATATCAAAGTTCATTCCATATATATCAATGTTCATTAAATATTTCCTGTTTGGCTTGCCATAATGTGTATATATATATATATATATATATGGGGGCCTTAGGTGGCTGCCTACCTTTGCCTAGTGCAAAGACTGCCCCTGCTGGCAGGTAGTGTTCTCCTGACAGCCGCCAAACCCAGATTCATCCAGCAAATAGCCAGAAAGTGAAGTGTGATTCATCACTCCAGAGTCACTAAGCTCTTCAGTATGACCTATTCTACTGCTGATGTTTACCATGGAGATGACGTGGTTATGTGCTTGACTTTATACACCTGTTAGCAAAGGGTGTAGCTGAAACACCTGAACTTAATAATTAGGATGAGTGACCACACTTTTGACCATATAGTGTAGAGTCCTCACAAGTAACATTATGTCCATGTGAATGCTGGGTATATTGCATGTAATAAATTGCGACCTGGTAGGATTTGCTGTAAGCTACCAGCAGTGATACGCGACATGTGATCATTAATCATTATTCTGTAGTGACTTTTTTAAGTGAGTTGAGCAAATTGATTTGCATGTGAAAACAATCATTTTCAAACAAAAATAAACAATCATAAGTATAGGAATATATGAATATATGTTTTCACAGACAGCTTCTGTGTTGTTTTGATTATTTGTAAGTCAACATTTGACTCTAATTTCAATCACAATATTCATGATTCTTGCTCACGTCTGATTTTCTTGTTTGTTGTTCCATAGTTGAAAACTGAATCAAACCCTCAATTTTCAGAAAACAGTCGACAACCAAAAATATCCAGCTAACAGCATCCCATGGGCAGCATCCTGTTAGCACTGATGAAGGACTAGAGGATGACTAACACAATTTGTGTTTTAATAGCTGCACAACAGATGAGCTATTGTATCTAAATTTACTTCTGCAAGGTGGACCAATAAGGCACCATGTCAGTGTCACTGCAGTACTTAGAACTGTCTGCCACCCAAGTAACACCTGCTCTGTGGTCGTTTTGTGGGGGTCCGGCCATTAAAGGACATGATAAAAGGGGGCTGACAAAGTATGCAGAGAAACAGATGGACTACAGTCTGTAATTGAAGAACTACAAAGTGCACCTGTTTGGTAAGTGGAACTGATTAAATGGAATGTAGATATACAAGGTGGTGAACTTAATGAAGCTTCTGGTCAGTGTATGTACCTGTGATGGAGTGTTACTGTACTGCTCATGAATATTTTATGTTTCAGTTTGTGTAAAGCATTACCAAATTATTTTCTTCACAGTATTGTTATGCTGGATGGTATATGGTAGATTAGTACTGTAGTAATAGTGTAGGCTAGGTGCTAATCATCGCCCTCTCCGCCACAACAAACAATAAAGTAATAAAATAATTATTCAATCAGTTTGTGCACAAAAATTCTGTTGGGTAAACTGAATTAAAGTACTACTATGCAAGAAATGGTTCATCATCAGTTCCTAATAATAAGCAGTTTTACTGGTCAAATTACAAATACAAATATATTGAATGAAACAATGCAAAGCAAATTGCAACAAAATCAGTATTTTACATCCATTTAAACCTAAAAAAATACTTCAAACTATTTCCACCTTGTTCCACTTTTTACAGTGCACAAGAATAAGAGAGTATGTATGTGTTTCACAAATTAGGTTTCTTTGATGGTTTTGTGGTGCTTTGATTTGTAAGATAAACTTAAATATTCCTTTTTGTTCTATTAAAAATTAACTACATTTTTCAAATAAGATAATTAGGTCGACATCAGGCACATCTGATTAGTACTGCTAACTTTGGCCAAGACATTTAGTCTTTAAGTAAGAGACTGATAGAACTGAGAAGATCACTATTCTTTTATGGTATTTAATCTTCCAGTTCAAACCATTTTCATTATGATCGTATAAGAGCTCATTTGGCACAGTCCCTTGTTGTCATATTTGGTCCAAATTTAGTTTTGTTGTAATTATAAAAAATAAATTAGAATAAAATAAATAAACAAACAAGGGCTCTTTATGGAAACACTGAAAATCTTTTTCATATCTTAATGTTTCCTTTGACAGAGCTAAAGCTAGACATCAAATTTTCTATTTTGTAATTCCGCAGTAGGAGTGAATAGTTATTTCCAGCAAAGCATTCTTAACAATCCTTACTCTTTCTCTCTCTCCATATCAAGAATACTACATCTGATGATACCTGTCTGTTTCATTTCTTGTTGCTTTACTCTCAGAGGAGCGCTTGAGTTCCTTCCAACTTCATTTTTAACCTTAGTATAAGTAATAGAGATATTTCTTCATCAATGAGATCAAAAACTTCACTGTTAGAAGATTTGGAATTATGGTCATTCTTAGCCATAATTCACCATCTGCTAGGTCCATCTGTTTAGGAGTGAAAGACAAACACCAATGTTCTTTTACAGCCGCATCCCCTATTGACCGATAGGTCCCAACGAAGAGTAATGAAAGAGCCTTATTTATTTGCAGGATAAAAATAAAAAACAGTATCTGTAAGGAACAGTTGTCTTGTTAACAGTATTAAACCTTGTAAATCAAGTGGAAAAACAGACTGTGAAGAGATTTATGAAGAGAAACATGGCCATCTGTTGGTAATAGACAGCAATGACACGCAGTGCTGATCAGTTTGTTGACTAGTAGTACAGCTTTCAGCTGGTAGCCTTGTGCATTGATATATTTGGAACCTTTTATATTTGTTATGCTTTTAAAAATCAAGGTGCCACAAAGTGTTCCTTGCACAATTCCCTAGAAGAACCACTTCTGGTTCCTTCATAAACCTTTCCATTGACGGTTCTAGGGAGAACCCCATTTGGAAATGAGACTAGTGCGTGTAAAGAACCTCTACATGATGTAAAGGGTGTAGGAAGAACCCTCAACTTATTGAACTTTTACATTACAATGAAGAAAAATCTTCACAAAAAAAGGTTGTTCACAGTCACTGATCACATTTTCAGAAATGCTTCTTTAAGAAACCAAAAGTGGTTTTCAGTAGCATTGCTCGAAGAACTTTGTGGCACCTTTAAAATAAAAAATGTATGTATGACATATGTTACTTTGAACCATTGAATCTTTGCAAAGCACCAGCTGGAAAGTCTTTATTTAAGTGGCTGTGAATTAGAGGAAGTTCTGCACATCAGACGAGTAGAATCAGTAGAGCATCGTGTCAAAGTTGTGAGGAAAGAGGAAAAAGTACACATAGTAGTTGGAGGAAGTGAATGGCAGAGAGACTACTTTTATTAAGCTATTTCTATATGCGTGGATGTGAATGATGCTTGTCTATGCACGAAAAATGCACCAGTAACGTGAGAAAGAGACAAATAAGCTTTAAAAACATGATAAAATCACAGACAGGATACCACACCTGTGATGGCTTTCTCAGTTATGTGGTCCCCTTGCACATTAAGTGCTAATGATAAACATCCGAGTATGCAGATTTGATTTGAAAGAAAAGCTTTGCAGAAAGGCCTCCGGTAGTTTGCAGTGAATCAGAGTTCAGCTAACTGAGCCTTGGTTCCTGCATTTTTTATGAGAATATATTTTCCCTATGGGGATCAGCAATTTCTCTTGTCCTTACATGGACAATAAGACATTACCCAAAAAAACAAAAACAAAAAGGCAAACAAAAAGTACACAAACACACAGCACTGTGCAAAAGTCTTAGCCGTTTGAGTAAATATCTATAGCCTTTTTTTAACTGAGCAGTAGCTGTATATTTGTTACAATGTTGTTACAAATATTTTAAAATAATATAATAAATACAAAGATACAAATAAACACTTTGCAATCTTAGGTCTTTTAGCTTAACCAATTCTTCTCAAGGAAGCCCACGATTTAAAGTTACCATCCAATACCTAGTTTATCTAATCAACCCTAAAATTAAATTAAATCAGGTGTGCTGCTCATGGAATTAAACAAATGCATGCAATGACTGAAGAGGTCAGGATTCTTATAACCAAGATTTTAATAACTTTTTTGTATTTAATTACTTTGTACAGTACTTATGTTAATGTTGTATGTAATGTATAATGTTGTGTAGTGTTTTTACTGGCAAAACACACATACCGCAACACACATACCAGAACTTGAAATAAGGAACTCCTCTGTATTGCCACAACGTCCTCATGCAAAGGAACAAGAAGCACACAGTACTTGGGCAAACATTTACCGCAATGATGCTGATTTCACGAAATGTAGAAACTTAAAGCCCCAATTTGAGAGACTTAACAGTATTCAATTTTACCAAAGAAAAAAATTTACGGTGTTAGAGAGGGAATTGGGCATGATACCAGATTTCACCTTTTCCCAATTGCTAAATTGCTGCCATCATTTTCCTTCAGCTGCTCTACAATGGTAAATGGCCGCCAGCCTTGCTTCCACAGAGGCATGTGGTAGTAGTGTGGTGGTCCTAAAGATAAATCCAATTATTAGAATCTTTGATAGACTAATCATACACAGAATACATGGACCTTTGACAAGCAAACTTTTAATATTCCTAGTACAGTAAAAAAAATTCTCTGAACAGAGATATATAGTAAATTCAGCAGCTGTCAACAGAAATGGCATGACAACGTGAGATTCACTTTGAGATAGTGGTTCCCTCCGTGGTTTATGCTAGTAGCATGTTAAGAGTTCTGAGTGCCATCTTAGCTCTCTAGCATGGGTAACGGTGCACTTAAGATATGTTTGTGCTTGTAAATGACTAAAAGTGAACCTCCATTCCCCCAGTGAACAAACGTCGCTTATCAATGTAACTGCATGAACAATTGACAAATTGCAAAGCACCATTTGTTCTTCTATGTTGCAATCAAAATGGGGCAACATTTCAAAAGAGGAAGGAACATAGACACAAGCAAACACTTTCTTAAACACGCCCACTACATCCACAGATTGGACCAGAGGAAACACTCCCTCTCTAATTGTTTCAAATACCAACTCTAACTCTCTGTGCCCCCGCACACAACGCTTGGAGACTTTTCCTTCAACTCATGTCAATGTCAGCAGGTAGACCTCTTCAGCAACAGGTAAGCCTCAAGTAACACTGTAACTATCTCCACTAAGATTATCTCCAGTAATCTCACCATTACAAATCATATTTTGTCAGGAAATGGCTAGATCTTAGAAAGGTATGCTGGTCATAAATTAGAATAAAAGGGTAAGAGTCTAGGCAGGGTGCCTAGGTGTGTTCTCATACCATGCATGCACCCTTGGATAGGTGTAGGCAGGCTCTGAATGGTCCGTTCTGCTTGTTGCTGCCTGAGGCAGTAAGGGCTAGCATTCCTTTAACCTGACACCTCTGCTTTAGGAAATGCATTATTGTAGTCATGTACTCAATTTTTTTTTCTAGTTGTAAAATGGAACATTATATGATGGACTATATAATATCACAGTGCATAATTATGTAACACAGAAGGGAAGCAATAGCTGCTAATTGATGTATAATAAATGATAATAATAATAATAATAATAATGTGCGGTATATTACAATAGATACATTATTATCTGTAATATATATTTATCTTTTTTCAAAGCGTCATACTTTTCCATTATATCCAATCCTAGACATCTTCAGAGGCAATAGCTGTCAGGACACCACGGCTTAAATGCTGTATGTTTAAAATAGGTTTTACTTTAGACTGTTAGAAGGTTCAAGGCATCGATGTGCAATATATTTCCTTTATGTAATACTGAAATGGTAGAGTGATTACGTGTCTTGGTTCACTTTACCTCTTTGTGGTTACTGGTTAAATATCACAACTTTAACCACAGCGTTCCATAAAACGCTGATTCTGCACTGCTCCTTTTCATATCATACCAATCTTCCTCTTGCACAGAAGACTGCGCTTCATGCAGGATATATAACCACCATAATAATGAAAAGATCCATAGCATTTTGTGCAATTATTTACAAAAAACACATAATTAGGCCTTGTCACTCTATTCTTAGTTTTTGGTCTTTTCTAACTTCTCAAAGCTCAGAAAAAGTAAATACTGGGTTACATATAATGTATTCAGAAAATGTCTTGAAGTATCGTGATACATTTTTGCCATATTGCCCACCCCTATTTTGGAGAATCCTCCACCATGAAACAATCAGCAAGGCTGGAGTATTTAAAGAGAAGAAACTTGACCAACATACATTTTAGAGTAGAGAAGTGCACCTTGTGATTTATAGTTTGAAATGTATTCAAGAAATTCACCACTGGAAACTGATGCGTGGTTGTGTTCATTTCACTCCTTACAGTGATTCAATGGCTGGTGAGCAGTCAAGTTCCAACAACTCCTATTCCTACCCTAATGAGGCGGCACGGGTGAGCCAGATGGTGGCAACTGTGCTGATCTTCTTCATGGGTGTGACTCTGAACGGCCTGGTGGTTTGGGTACTGGGATTTCGTCGGGCACGACATAGTGGTGCTGTAGGGGGCGAAACACAGGGTGCTGGAAGTTTCCGAGTATACGTAGTGAATTTAGCCCTGGCTGATCTAGTGCTCCTGTTGCGTACACCTCTTATGCTAGGCTACCTGGCACACCACTACAGCTGGCCCTTTGGTCAGACTTTGTGCCAGCTGATCATGTTCCTGCGCTGCCTGGGATTGTATGGAGGAGCCTTTTTGCTGAGCGCTGTAGCGTTGGAAAGGTGCCTGTGCTTGATGCGGCCTGTTTGGGCTCGACTAAGGCGCCCACGCTGGGTTGTGCCCCTAGTCTGCGCTGTGCTGTGGTTGATAGCTGCTGCCCTGTCCGTGCCCTACTTCTCAGTGAGTGGTCTTTACCCTTGGCAGAACCGGACACAGTGCGTGGAGACTGCTGGAGAAGCTACAACTGGCCTGATTGTGCTCGAGACTGCAGTAGGTTTCCTCCTTCCATTTGTGCTTTTCGTATCCTGCAATCTGGTGGTACTACTTGGTGCAAGAAGTGCTGAAAGAAGGGCGTCAACGACCACCACGTCCGTTTCCTCCCCCACCTCTCCAAACGCACCTCTTTACCCATCACAGAAGATGACCCGCCTGTACCGGATTCTCTTCTTCACCATGCTCCTGTTCCTCACCTGTTGGGTGCCCTACTTCGTTTGTCGTTTTCTGAAGGCATTGTCTTTCAAGAGGAAAGGTTGGGAAAATATTCAACAGGGGGCGTTACAGGGTGCATACGCAGCGCTGTACCTAGTTTACATCAAAAGTGCTCTCAACCCAATCCTGTATGCCTTTGCTGCTCGCGGACTGCGCCGTACTGTCCGGGACTCGCTGTTCTCAACAATTGAGCGAATTTTTAATGAGGATCTGTCAGAGTCTCTGCGCAGGAAGTCCTTACGACGAAGAGACTCACAGTTCTAAGAACATCCTGAAAGTGGACAGTACAGAATGTTTTGCTTGCTCTCTTGAGAATGCTTGGTTCAAATTGAGGGAAGGGAAACTTGCTTCTGGACAGCAAGTGCATCCAAAGACACAGCACATGGACAGCAATTAAGTTACTGGACTAAGTAATACAGACATTGAGCAGGAAAAGACCACTATCAAAGACGACACTATCAAGTCTTGATAGTGTCACCTCACATTTCTATCATGCTTGATTTGCTTTCTCCAAAGAGTAAATTATTCATCTTAAGATTTCATCACTGGTGAATAAGGGTATGCAAACTTCAAAAAGTCAAAGCTACCTTGCAAATCTATTCAAGGGAAAGCATGTATCTAACTACACATTAACCAAATTAATAGTGAACATGCTTGTGTAAATAGCTAAAAACTCCTAGCTGCTGCAATTTGTGTGTAAAATCCTATGTATGAAATGCAACTTATGAACTATGAACTACATGACTGCAGAGGAGAGAAAACACATTTAAGTTTTTTTTTCTTTCATGTGTAGACATGCTGCATTATTTTCCACCACTGTAATTTCATATTTTATTTTAGTGTGAGTGTCTGAAGCAGAAAATGTTGAAATCTAAACAGCCCACAGGGATGGTAGGCATACTTTTTTAGTAAGGGCATTAATGTTTGGCAACTTAAAAGCTGTTTCAGTATTTAAGTGTCAAATTATTGTTAAAAGTTAAAAAAAGAAATGGATACAATACAGTTACAAGTGGACAACTGTAAAATATTGTGTCAACTAGGACAGTCTTTTGACACAAAACATTTTGCATTATTCTTGAGGCTGTGGGCTGAAGCAGACTTGACAAAGCAATTTCATTTGCATGTGAAGCAGGCTGTGTATAAAACATGTTATGGAAGTTATGCCACATTAGTCACAGCAACATTTCCTTCTAACAGGTAGAGAAATTAACAGACAAAAAAGTCACTCATTTGCTTTCTTTTGTTGTTACCTCAGCAAAAGCTGATGAACTGTATGATTCAATTTCATTGAATCAATGGATCCAGGTGGCACATTAGCTTGAAAATTGATGCTGTTCAAACTGTCACAATAATTTCAGAAAAGGATAAGATGCACAATTTACTTAGGTAAAAATCAGAGTGCACTTATAAAATGTGATTTAAATGCAATCATCAAACTCTGTGGTACAGTGCTCAAAGTTTTATTTCAAATGGTAGGTACAAGTAAAAACATAGCAGACAAAGGAAAGAGTTAAAACTGGATTGCAGTAATATTCTGAATAGTGTAATATTGATATTTTATGCTTGGTCAGAGCCATGTATGTGCATGCCTTATAATGTGATTATGAAATAAAAACAATTATTTTGTTTAAAATCTGTATTCAAGTTCAGTATTATTTTTATTATCAAGTATATTTACATACAATTTATAACAGAGCTGACAATAAAACAAAACCCCATTCTCTTGTAATAAAATACTTTCACTTTTACAAAAACAAAAGGAAAAAAAAAAAAAACAGGAAAAATTACAGGACACTGTCCCCACTGTCTGTAGTCACAGGGTGTGTCAATAGCAGATCTGCCTGCTTATGTGCCATTTCCAGGAAGTTGTTCACATGCCATGTTACTTTACTGTTCTGAGGAGCCTTCATGACAGCTTTGGGATTGGGCACCATTCTCATCATCTGCTCCTAAAGGACCAACTATACGTTAGTTAAAAGGTATGCTACTGGCTCAGAGCTGCATAATGAAGTAGACTCAAGCAATACTAGAAAAAGACTGTCAGTTTTCAAACTGAAAGGTCAAATATGACTCACTATGTTCTTAATGGTCACCTTTCGTAACCAGACAAGTGAACAAAATCCAAATCTCAAGCAATATCAATAACACAGGGTGCAGAGCTACCCATAATTCCTGGCAGTTGTGGTTTCTGTGAAAGTTTAACATGTTCTTTTTTGTTTTCCATATTTTACATCATCATAATATTCAGATTTTTCTCATTCACTCTTTGTTTTAACATATCCTCATGCTGAAGGTTAGGTTTGGATGCATTTTAAGTTTTTTTTTATTTTGAACCACAATTCTTTTTGTGTTCATTTGGAATAGTTTAGCCTGTATTGCTGTAATAGAAGTCAGTCTCAATACTGGACGATATTATCTGCAAACGCATGTTTCAGCCAAGCATCAGCAACTCTGGCTATATAAAAGATTATCACATTGCATTACAAAAAACTGCCTAGACGCTGAATCACAATGCAGTGTGTTGTGCATGCAATAACAAAATGAGGAACCATTTTTCATTGAAAGAGTTGCAACAAGACTGTCAATTTCCGCGAAAGTACATGGACAGTGACGAAAGTTTAGACTGCCGCTGCTCAGTAATTCAGTAAACTGAATGCCTGGTTAGTGCAGAAATTCCGGTCAGAAAAAAAAAAGACCAATTTAATGCACTTACCTCCAGACTACGATCTACAGTGCACCGAAAAAACTTTCTGCTGTGTATTTTTGCAAGCAGCTGGGACAAAGATTAAAATATAAACGTACCTCGAGAGTAAAAAGGTGATTGCATACTGCTTTGCTACTTAATATTGTCTTTATAGTAATGCTGTAATAATGTCTTTACAGGTTTTGTGTCAGCATTTCACATGCTCTAGGTGCCAACTTAGATCTGAAAACAGGAAACTTTCTTTTTCTTAGTGGTCAACACAACTGGCTTCTAAGAACAAGTCCGTCACATGGCACATGGTTTGCCTCGCTTTTGTGGCTTTTACAACATCTGAAAATGCTATCTTTTTTTTCCCTGCTGAAAAAAATTAGCTGCCATGAAAACTTGCACACATCATTGCAGCCACAAGTGCAAACAAGCCCAACCATTTCCAACAATAAACAATTTCAAAATTCAACCTTAACTGCACAAAACAAACATTTACTATTCATTAATATTACTTCCCAATCACTTATTCAATTCTACATATTTCTAGTATTTCAATAGCTCATTTGTAGTTTTGTAGTTTTAAACAGTTTTTACAATTTAAATGTATACTATTAACTTAAAATTCAAGAGTCCTCATCTTATTTTGTACCTCATAGGCAAGTGGGGTACGTTTTATTCATTTAAAAAAGATTGTGTAAATGCTGGACTAAAACTGCACAAAGGGGTTGAGCAAAATTCAGTGATTTTATTGCTCAAACCCATCCACTATACCGGGTAACTAAACTGTCGAGTTGAAATGAGTGGGTTTGAGCAAGGAAAATGTGCTGAACTCAAACTGATGACCCCTGCAAACATATGTTAGATAGTGTACTGTACCTGTAATGTAGGATCATCATCAGAATGCGTTGGTAAAGCAGGAAGGCGCAGGACAGCTTGCTCAGACAGCTGAGTAAGCTAGCAGAAAAAGACAAGGTCAAAAACCTTACTGAACTTGTGTTAAGCAAGTACTTAAGTTACTTAGGCAACAAATGTAACAGCAGTATAGAAAAAACACTAGCTACTGACAGGAGCAATCCATGCTCCACCCAAAAGTGTTTGTGTTTTGTTTTGACAACTATGACTACTGAAGGTATTATGCTAAGAGCCATCATCCAAGATTTCAAGATTTAAAAAAACAGCAACTGAACTTTGTTCTGAGAGTCACATAAAAAAAAAGCTATTCAAATGGATTTAAAGAGGATGTTCATTTATGGCAAAGACCATGCAACAGCACTGGGCCAGATCTTACTTGCATTCAGACAATTTATTTCAATAAGCTCCACAGGCTTTTGGGGAATAAGTATTGCTAACTGTAACATCAACAATTCAACCTGGAAAGTTTTTCTCCCATTTTAAAACATGACAATTACTAGTCAATTACCAGTCAGTCAGTGTTTTTTGTGATGCACGGAAATGAACATGAATCACCGAAACTGAAACTCAGGACATACTCAGATCAAAAACATTCTTGTAGTCCCTCTGTTAAAATGAGACCACGACTACCACCACTGCCCAGGTAATTATTTGGGTGGTAGACCATTTTGGGTAGTGGATAATTTTTTAATCAGTGAATTGAAAATTGAAAACTGGTCTCTTTAAGTTGTGCTTTCAGTATAAAATGATTCATTACTGAGTGCTACATAATGCAGTGTTCCATTTCATGTACAGATGAGCACTTTCACCCTGTGGGGTGAAGCTTCATTAGTTGAAGCCATGCATAAAGTGTTGTTTTTTTTTTTATTAGTGTGATAGTAACACTCGTTCACATGGTGAAGTCACTTTAGGGGCATTCTTTGCCCTTGTACTTGTTTTTTAAAGGAAAAATTTTTGTCTGCCTGCTCTTGCAGTTCTTGATGATGATTTCTACTGATGCGACGTAGCAGTGCGTAGGACCTTATTGTATTTGCTAGAGTTTTTCTTCTTATTATTATTATTCTTTTTCTCAGCTAAAACAAATTGTCCAGACCAAACCGTAAGTCCTAGAGACATGAAACTTGGTCAATAGGTAGTTTTCCCTCCCGCTACTCAGGCGCATAACATGAGCCCAATTGGCCTAAAGGGGGCGCTACTGCGCAGCACAACGTGTTTGGCCCTGTAACTCTTTAACAAAATTTTTTAGAGACAAAACACATTTTTTTCTGATTCCTTGGGTCAAAACAAACTACTTTGCAACTTGGAACTTTTAGCTAGATAGTTAGACTGCATAATATGCAAAACCTACTTTTCCAAATTAGTCCCAGGGTTTTCACTCAATCCTCATGTACCTGGTTTCAAAAAATTCAGAAGAGCCTGAACTTCAATGATTATTTAAAAAAAGTGACTTTTGTAAACAACATGGCGGCCACATGCTAATTAACCCTTCTGAAATAATTCATAATTATTTAAAAATTCTATAACTCCTTCATCCAGCAGGAGATTCTGAGGTAGCCTATCAATTTTGGTGTGCATATGTTGTTAGGGGGCGCTATTATAAATGCTAAATAACTGTTTCTCAGCATCCTTAAATCCGATCAAGCTGAAATTCTGCAGGTAGCATCTATTAGACAGACTACAAGTGAATGTCTAAGGACAACTTGATACATTGCAATTGATGGCTGCCATTAGCCAACAAGCTTTCAGCAGGCATTTGACAGGCTTACCACTGACCAATCATCATGAAACTTGAATGGTGTTTCTATGTAGGCACTTTCTAACAACCAGCAAAGTGTTCATAAGATTTGGCCTTTGGGGGGGTGCTATTCATGAAAATCAAGTAATTATTACATATTACATGTACATATTTTTATTCATGGTCACATACCTATTTCCTATATTGTAGTAAAGTGTGCCAAACACATTTGCAATTACAATTGTATTAAAAATGCACATCTTTTTTCAGTCGTTAACTGTTTGAGAACCACACTTCGAACTAGTCTGAGTTTTGATCCTAACTTTTCAAAACTGGACTAGAAATACTCTGTACATAAATAATTATTCAGAAAATGCTGAATTGTTTTCTCATCATGGCCTCCATGGCCACAAAATTGCAAGTTTAAATCACTATAACTCATAACTCATGTTTGACTCATCTCAAAATTATAGACCTTTGTATGCATTGAGAATCGGAGGAGGTATGCAAAATCTGTTCCAGACTGGCATTTAGGGGCCACTTTAGCACTCAAAAACACTTAATCATTAAAAATGCTATTACAATGTTCTAACAAAGTCTACAGATAAACATTTGGTGCCATGTAATTCAGTTCACTGACCTCAATAACTTTGTAATTACATGTCATAAATTGGACTCCCTGTCTGGTATTTTGAATTATTCAAAGACTACAGCTTATTATAAAATGGGTCAAAACGTCAGCCAGAAGAAAACTCAGTAAACATTTTGGTTGAAGGTCCCTGATCAATAATCATAACATATGGAGACGTTTTTACCACTTTCACTTAGCACCTCTATGCCAAAAGGACCCCTTATGGGTGCATTGGGCCTCATTATGTCATGCATATCAAAGGGTCAAACATGGAAAACCAAACCACTTTGCAAATACATCTATGACAGACATTTTACTATTAGTCATTTATTTTTGACATCTATGTTGACAATCTTTTGCATGTTCAATAAAGCTCAACAGCACATGACATACAAAATGAAGCATGTATCATGTTTAAAGACCACTGCTCACCAATTGTGGCAAATGAAGGCCTTTTGATAAACTCTGACTTCCTTGCATTTTTCATCCCCTCTCTGTAAATAAGGTCCAAACTGCATTGGGCCTTGTTGGCTAAAACTGCATAATGGCTTACTGTGCTGATGTGTACTTGGACCTGGTCACTGCCGCTTGCAGCTGCTTTCTGTCTATACAGCTCAATAAATCAGCATGGGAAAGACCTCTGAGGTTGCCTAACTGAGTCTGGGTTAAGATTAGCATGCATTCTGATAGCTGGCAAACAGAGTGTACACTGTGGTTGTTTTTTTTTTTTTAACGTTCACAAGTTTACAGCTTGTTCTCTTGTTCTGTTTCTCACAGTACTGTTTACATAGCATTGGCCTCACAGGCTGTGGTCCCTATCTGATATCTGCTGGCCGCAGTGTTTCTACAGAATGCACACTAATTAAACCTAATTCCAAGAAAGTTGGGACAGTATGCGAAATGCAGATAAAAACAAAAGTGATTTATAACTACTTTGTCATATTTGAAGAAAAACAGTACAAATACAAAATATTTAAGGTTTTACTCAATCAACTTCATTGTGTGGACATAAGTTCATTCTGAAACTGATGCTTGCAACACATTTCAAAAAGTTAGAAAAGGGGCAACTAGGAACATGAAACTTTCAAATCATCTTAAACAGTAATACAATAATTCTTGGGTCCAAAAGGAGCATCCAGGAAAGGCCTAGTCCTTTATGAGCATGGGATGGGTTGTGGTTCACCTTTCTCTGGACTCAAAATCATCTGTTATTGACTAATGCATAGTGGAAATATGTTTTGTGGTCTGACAAGTTCAATTTTCAGATTGTTTATGGAAATAATGGGTTCTCCAGGCCAGATAGATTGTTACCAGCATAGCCAAAGTCACTACATAAATAATGTTATTTGTTTATTTGTTTATAGCTGTCTATTTAACCACACAAAGTGCTACATTGAAAGTAAAAGGAAACTCACTAATGAGTCATGTATGGTGACACATGCATGTTGGTTCATACTATTTTTAATTAAAACTCAGAAGATGGTTAGAGATGGCTAAAGTCATTACATTTTGAAAGAAGAGTGATTCAGGGTGATATTTGATATAATGAACTATGCATAATATTCTACTTCAGCAGAGCAACATTCATACTTTTTTTTTTCCCTCATCGCTTCAGACGGTAGTACATAAATGGAGCATGCCACATCTCTTGGACCTACAAAGGAGTAGTATGAACTTGTCTTCAGATTGTGCCATTCTGTCTTGGAATGTTCTAGGCTACAGAGAGCTTCCAGACAGCTAGACACAATTTCTTGTCAAATTTCACTACAATTCAAGCACTTTTTACGTTTGATTAAAACATTTACACACTTAAAGTGGCATGCAAAAGTTTGAGCACCCCAGTCAAAATTTCTGCTACTGTTGAAAGCTTAGCAAGTAAAAGATGATCCGATTTCCAATAGGCATAACGTTAAAGATGACACATTACTTTAATATTTTAAGCAAGATTACCTTTTTATTTCTATCTTTTACAGTTTCAATATAACAAAAAAGGCAAAGGGTCCAAAGCAATAGTTTGGGCACCCTGCATGGTCAATACTTAGTAACACCCCCTTTGGCAAGTATCACAGCTTCTAAACGCTTTTTGCAGCCAGCCTGCAAAAGTCAATTCTTGTTTGAGTGATTTTTGCCTGTTCTTCTAGTTCTGTAATATACTTGGGGCGTCTTGCACTGCTCTTTTAAGGTCTCTCCACAGATTTCCGATGATGTTTAGGTTGGAGAACTGTCAGGGCCATAGTAAAACCTTCAGCTTGTGCCTCTTGAGGTAGTCCATTTTGGATTTTGAAGTGTGTTTAGGATCATTATCTAATGTATATTATAGTAACAGCCATCCTCTTTCATCTTCAGCCTTTTTACACACGGTATGATGTTTGTGTCCAGAATTTGCTGGTATTTAATTGAATCTGTTCTTCTCCATCCCAAAGGATGATTAAATCCCACCCCCCGTGCTTAACAGTTGGAGAGAAGTTCTTTTTAATGAAATCCTGCACCTGTTTTTCTCCAAACACACCTTTCCTCATGGTGGCCAAAACGTTTTTGGCCAAAAAGATTTTAACTTCATCAGTCCACAGGACTTGTTTCCAAAATGCATCGGGCTTGTTTAGATGTGCTTTGCAAACATTTTGTGGTGAGAATGCAGGAAATGTTTTCTTCTGATGACCTTTCCTTGAAGGTTATATTTGTCCAAGTGTGCCCGCACAACAGAACGGTGCACCACAACTCAAGAGTCTGCTGAAGATCTTCTGCAATCAAACAGGGGTCTTGACTTGCCTTTCTAGCAATCCTACGATGAGTTTTCTTGATCTTCCAGAACTCAACTTGACCTGCTGTTCTTGTTAACTGCCATTTCTTAATGACAATTCAAAGTGAGAAAACGACTACCTGAAAACGCTTTGGTATCTTCTTACAGTCTTCTCCTGCTTTGTGGGCATTAATTATTTTAATTTTCAGAGTGCTAGGCAGCTGCTTAGAAGAGACCATAGCTGCTGATTGTTGGGACAGGGTTTGAGGGGTCAAAGTATTTATAAAGCCTTGATATTTCTATCACCTGACCTTTCCTAATAAGTAAAAGTAATCTGAGAGATCAAATCCTTTGGGGTGCCCAAACTTTTGCATGATGCTCCTTTCCTTTTTTTTTAAAATCCAAAATTGTACAAAACAAAATTAATACACTAATCTTCTAGTCACTTAACTATTCTCAGTAACAGCAATTTTGCATGCCACTACACAAAAAAGTGAGATTTTCCTAAAAATGTTTTTTTACATTAATCTTTTCATTTTAATTATCACTAACACAATGAAACCTCCTTTTCATTTTATTGGTACCAACCAACCAAAGCTCATATGTTCTTAACCCAGCAGCGACACTTGCATATTCCTAGCAACACTACTGTCTGATAAACTTATGCCAGCACCACTTATACCACCATGATGTCAGAACAGCACACTCCTCAAATAGTGACTAGTCAGCTGTGGTTAATCTATACAAAAGGTGACAATTTTTGCAGCAGATGAGCTGCAGTTGGTAACTGAAGGGTTTCAACACATTATAGACACACTTTTTTTCCGAAGATATTTGTTGTTGCGAGTGGGCCTTGCACATAAACGAAATTTCAATGCTATATCATGATTAATACCACCTTAATTAGATAAATAAAAATGTGTTTTCCACTATACCAGCTATATATCAGTAGTTATTGAAACACTTCAATCAAAAAGCTGCCTCTGTGCACCATTTTTGCAGGGCTTGTATTAATGTTATGTAGTGTTTATAAATAGTGCTGGGCAATTTATTGTGAGTGTGAAAAATTTAATCACAGTATCTCACAATATGCTTTTCTGGTCATATCATGGATATCGTAAGTACTTAATTACTTCCCAACTGCATGTTTGCTTAAAAACACAGAATAATTAGTGCTGTTTAATTGGATTTAGTGCAGTACAGTGTGTAAAATGTTGAATACAAGTAACTGGATTCACAGCTTTTGACAGTATTTTGAAAATGTGGCACTACTTTGCCTGGAAGTCAGAAAAAAAATTAATACTGTGATACATTATGTATCATAAAAAATGTCCTGAAGTATCGTGATGTTACATTTTGCCCTACTGACCAACTTTATTTGAAAACATTTTATATTTCTTTTGTGTTGTTAAGTTAAATATTTTTTCACTCATTTTTATGACAAACTGGACTATGGACCACTGGCCCATTCTCAGTATTGGCCCAAGGACCACAAAAGGGTAATGGTATTATTATTTTTTTTTTTTTAAAGTATTCTGACTTTGAGATCATGATCAGTCAACACTACTATGAAGCTCACCAATACTGTAGGTTTTACTTATTATGTGGCCAAACCAGTGTAGTTACAGGATATGTCCAACTATTAAAACTGCATATGCAACTGTCTCTGCTCCATCACATTTTAAATGTGCTTTTGGTGTACTTCTTACTTTAGTGCGTACCTCCTGTGCATTTTCCTCTTCTGTCTCCAGTTTGTCCCTCATGATCCTGCACTTGTCCTCCAAAATGTCCCTCGTTCCCTGCAGCTGTTCCAGCTTGCTAAGCACTTCTCTACTGCTCTCCTAAAAACACAAGCACACCTAAGCATCAAATTGGTGACATACAGGTATTTTTGTAACAGTCCAAAAGAAAAACTACACACAGCAGAGAACCATCATTCATTAATAGGCTTGTCACAATTATAACATACTCCAGTGATCAGTAATTACTGGAGCTGATTGCAATTATTTAGATGGCAATTAATCAGCAGCTAAAATGTTAAGATTCTGACTGATGTTTATTACACAGCAAAATCACACTCTAATTTAAACACTACAACTTACAAATCATGTAGTGCCACGCTGATGCATCACAATTTAACTTCTAAATAGGTCTGTCAAATCGTGCATTGACAAAAAGGGCATTTTACAATACCAACAATTACCTCGTATGCCTGAAGTTTTTTTTTGCCATGGTTAATCTTCTGGCGCTCTTCCTGGAACTGCTGGGACACCTGCATCATGTTTTCCGATTTCCGTGACGGCACGGGGAGCTGGGCACATTTTGCTAGGAACCTAACAAAGCAAAAAGTGTTGCAAAAAAACAGTTACAACATGAGACCATATCAGAAAAAAGGAGATCATCATAAGCTTGGTAACATTTCAATAGCGACAAAACAACAGATCTGCATATACAAGATCAACTTTGCGTATTACATTTAAAGGGCATTTCTAATTTTTCAACATTTCTTACTGATCCTTTAGTAAGTTGAGGTGTTTCTGCGATTCCTCTTTTTCTTTCCTCCTCATTGTGAGAACAGATCTGACACAACAGCAAGAAAAACACTTTCAGATTTGGAAGTTTAAGCAAGCTGGCATGTACATTTTAATGAAGGTGACCATAATTTTCACACTGCTCACAGTATTGACAAACCCAGCACGTTGTCAATGGCTGCAATGTTGGATTTGCTCAACGGCTTCCAATTCTCCTGTCTTCTCAGCTTTTGGCCTTTTTGGGCTTTTCCAGCCACCGCAGACACTGCTTCATGAAGAAGGGAAAGTCAGGACAACTGGACATGAATGCTGAACTATAACTATATCTTAGGTATTAACATGCCCACGATTAGACTGTGCTCAGTAGCGCTGTTGGCACACAATGGGCTCTAGTAAAAACACACATGTCTGGTCAAGAGCAAATCATCACAGGTTTAGAGTTTTGCAACTCCTAGAAATGACATCATGTTTTTTCTTCATCATCAACAAGCATGAGCAGCTTTCCTCAAACTCACCGCTGCTCTTGCTCGACTTGTCTTGCGTACTCCGATCATTAGGCAATGGTTTCTAAAACACAGAATATTTAAAAGCTTATGAACCTTTTAGCATAATTTTAAAAACAGTAACATCATGGACACAACTTTTGCTCATAATAAATAACTGGCAAACCAGTCTGGTTAACAGTATGAGTGTAATGATCTCGAAAGAGAAAAAAAAATCTAAATATAACAGTATCATTGATACATCTTTGGTTGGTCAAGCTATATTAGGGTTTATGTGGCAATTCAGGTTTTGCCTATTTTATAAGATTACTATTTCACACAGGCAAACTAATATAATTTGTATTTCCTGAGCCAAATCAATCAGTGTAGCACATAATTGGAGCTCTGTAGAACCAAGATATTTTAAACAAATAACATATCGACAACCGAATCGAATCTTCACCTCAGAATCAAAAATAGTACTGAACCTTAAAGTAAGTGTATTGTTACACCCCTAGCTAACAGTACTCAAGGTTTCACCTTACAAATATCAAATATCCAGACGTACTTGACTTTGTTGCTGGAACCCTCTTCCACCTCGACTTCCACCTTTAGGACGCTGTGTGGAGGATCGAGCTGAACCTCGAGCAGGTTTCATCAGGACAGTTAGTCACTGTTGGAAGAGAAATGAAAGCAGAAATGAAACCTGAGAAAGCAATTCATCTGCACACACTTTTATTTTCATTTTTTGGTTGAAAAAGTAAAGTAGAAATGAAATAACAGACAATAAGACAGTTATGTTATGGTACCTATTATAGACAGGGTAGAGCAACTGGCTAACTTCTGTTACTCCATTTTCTGAGATTCTAGTCACCACAGTTGGAAATTCAGGCCACTGAAGTGTAATAAAACCCTTAAATGCATTCCCAGAACTATTGTTTTTACTTCCCTAGAGCTAAAACATTAATATTTCACTTTGTTCTTAGAAACAATGCACTTCAGGAGTTTGAGTTCAAAGTGCAGAGGAGGATTAAAGTTTCTACATTAGTGACGAGTTTTAGTTTCTGATTATCGCTATTATAGAAGCACTTTCCTAGGGAGCCCCGGAGGAGGCAGAGGTAAAAAAAATAAAAACTCATTTGAGTTAATATTTTGTCATTCATACACGTTTTCATTCATTCGTGGTCAGAATTTCTTGATTCCTTTCTACGATTAACAATTCGTTCTCGCTTTCATTTAATTTGTGGGTACATTTTATTTGTGGTAATGTTTTATTAATTCGTTCTCTTGTTATCTTTTAATCGTGCTCATGTTTTCTTTTTAATTGTGCTTTTTTTTTTTTAATTCATGCGCAAACAAAATAAATGTAGTACATACAGACAGTTTTATTTGTACAAATAGGCTAACAGCTCCCTGAAACTTTCTGAAGGGTTTTGGTTTGTTAGATGGATGCGTCAAAAAGGAGTGTCACACAATTACAGGAAGAAATGTTGAGAGTTTCAACATCCTCAAGCTAAACACACACAGAAACCTTCGTGTGGTGAGAGTTTAACAGATTAATTGGACTATTAAAATTTTTATCAAATAAATAACTGTAACTATAGTACCAAAAAAGTCTTATTAAATATCTGTATATTTATAAGCTGTTTTGACATCCTGAGGTCTTATAGAGTTTAAAAGATTTATTTGAGTGTTAAAATCATAAAATAAATTACTTCACTATTTATTATTTATTGGTTTGACAATATGTCTAATAGTGAGAGTATAACAGATTGTCTATTCATTTCTTATATAAAATAAATTTTAAAAAATAATACAAATAAGGAGAGAATAATATATGAATGTATATTTCAAAGGTGATTTGACACAATGAGGTCAAAGTTTAAATGAACATTATGTTTATTTAACTACATGTGCTGCAAAGAACTGAATAACTATGTTTAATAATTTGCTGTAAAGAACTGAATAACTATATTTAATGAACTGTGAAGATAAAACCACTAAAATGGCTAAATTTAATCATGCGAGTCACACAAATGTTTCTGTGTGTGTTTAATATTAGGATGTTGAAACCCTGAATGTTTCCTTCTGTTACTTTGTGATGGTCTTTAATACTGCAGCTTGACTCATGAGCAGAAAAAGTGCTAAGCGGCTGCGCTGCGGCTTCACCTCTGTTAAATACAATTATTATTAGAAAGTGCAGTTTAGTGAAGGTTGTAGTTTACTGTCTTCCTTCATTTCATCACGAAGCTGCAGCTGCTCTGATGAATCTGCAAGCCATTTGCAGATTACGAAGCCCCATTGTGAAGAGGAGCTACAGTGATCTCATAACGCCCCCAAATCAAAATCAAACCTTATCAGCACATCTCTGTCCATTATCACATCAATCTAACAAACCAAAACCTGTCAGACAGTTTCAGGGAGCTGTTAGCCTACTTAGGCACATGACAAATAAAACAGCCCGTATCTACGACATTTATTTGTTTGCGCACAAAAAAAACGTATCCTCGAATTAAAAGAAAATGAAAGAACAAACTGTTAATCGTGGGAACAAATTAAGAAATTGTGACCAAAAATAAAACATGTACAAACTCCAAAATGTTTACTCACATTCATTTTTTATTTTACCTCCATACTTTCCCACCAGGGAGAGGAGAAAAAGTCTTTTTTCCCCTTTGTCTGAAAAAATTCTTATTATGCCTAGGGCTGTCACAATCGAGAAATTTAGCTGATGATGAACTGTTATATAATAATTGCAATTAATGATTTAATTGTCCTGTTTATTTGTTTTCCAGGAAGAACAAATGTATTTGTGGGAGGTGTTTGTGTTTAATAATGTATGTAGTGCATTGATGTTCAGATTGGACACAAACACTGAGTGAGTTGTCATGCACTTAATAATCCGATAACTTCAGAAAATCAGATTTCGACAGTAATCTGATCAACACGTTTACAAGCACTTGAGTAATCAGGTAATGGAAAACTCCGGGTCTACATGAGTCAGGCAGTAATTGGATTTCTGCTTTGTAACCAGCCAATAAACTCACAGAAGAAGAGGTGATGTAAACGTAATGTAAAACTCAAACATTCATTTAAACATTGCGCCAATTTACTTAAAAATATGAACATACATCATCTAGAAGATTAAGAATATTTAAATACTTTATTTTGTGTTTGGTTTCAGCGCCGCTTGCGGCAACGCTGCTTGCTTATTTCGGGAGCAGTCTCTCGGGTTTCTCAGTTCTCACGCATGCGCAGACTGAGAAATTCGAAAGAAATCGGAGAAATCTGATTACTGACCTAAAATCCAGCTCTCTTTATCGGATTTCTTAATCAGATTTCTAGATCGGAGTATGGTGTTTACATGACCATTTGAATAATCAGATAACTGCAGTTATCATACAATTATGATTATGCAATACAATTATGATCGGATTATTGAGTGCATGAAAACCCACTTAGTGTCTGATGTCGAAATGCAGACAGATTAATTTACCAAGGGAATTCACAGCTGTTTTCATGCTGGCCACCTACATTCAACCAAAAGCTGACTCATCAGTACCACTCTGAATAGTCAAACCACATCTCCTTGTTTCTCTACCTAGCATACAGACCAGTCTTTAAGCCCCCAGTGAGTAAAACTATTAAGGCACTGACTAAAGAAGCAGATTATATGCTTCAAGACTGCTTTGCTAGCACAAGCTGGGAGATGTTCAAAGATGCTGCTATGCAAGAGGATAGTACCATTAACAGGTGTGACAAGCTACATCAGCACTTGTGTGCCTACAAAGCGCATCCAGACATACCCCAATCAAAAACCCCCGATAAACAACGAGGTTCGGTCCATGCTGTGTGCCTCCAACATGTGTCAAGCAACTCTACTGACTACAAAAAAACATCAAAACCAGCACATCCAGACAGCTTTTTCCCCCAGAGCTGTATCACCCATCAACCACAGTGGACACGTCACACTTCAAACCTAAACTGAACCAACAAACCTTCCTTAATGTACTACAGTACAACTCCTCCTGTAGCATAATGCTTTTGCACTACTGTACAAGGACATTTTTACAAATGTTCATATTACTCTGTACATAATAGCTTTTATAGTATATTTTATAGTACATGACTACTTGACCTACATACGTAGATTCATATCTGCATGTGTACACATCTTATCTGTACATCTCCTGAGCTCCTTTCACATTGACAGTTTTTTTATTAGTCTTTATTCTTTGTTCTATTTCTTGTATTTTTTTTTTTACTTTTCCCTTAGCTGAGTACTTGTTACTAGCCTGTGTGCTGTCTGGTCAGTATGTTCCACCAGGTGCATGTGGTCAGGGCTAAAAAGCTCACAGATTATCAAAACAAGAATAGAGGGCAAATCAACTGCCCCACTGCCCTGCCAGATGAGTTGAATGACATCTATGTCCACTTTGAAGCCTTCAACACAAAACCAGAGAAGAGAGTTCCAGTGAGCAAGGAGATGCAGGAGCCAACTCTGCCAAATCTACAGAAGTGAGAAAAACTCTGAGCAGAGCAAATCCAAAACAAGCTGGAGGCACAGATAACATAGCTAGTTGTGCTCTCAGGTCATGTGCAGCAGAGCTGGCTGAGGTCTTTGCGGACATTTTCAATCCTTCTTTAGCACATGCTCTAATTCCCACCCCCTTCAGGACAACCACTATTGTGCCACTCCCAAACAAAGGCACAGTGGCCTGTCTTAACAACAACAGTGTAATTGCACTGACTTCAGTTGCAATGAAGTGCTTTGAAAGACTCACCTTGGCTCATATACAGAACATTATACTGGACACTCTGGACCCCCTCCAGTTTGCACACAGAGCAAAGAGATCCACAGAAGACACCATCTGCACATCTTTTAAACACCCAGAGAGGAAGGTGAGAATGCTATTCATTGACTGCAGCTCAGCATTCAACACTCATATCCCATTAAGGCTGACTGAAAAGCTCCAAACCCTTAGACTGACAGCCACCTTGTGCAATTGGGTGATGGAATTCCTGACAGGCAGACCTCAGTCTTCACGGACTGGAAACCACACCTCCAGCATACAAATTATAAAAACACGCATCCCCCAGGGCCGAATCATGTGATGTGTATAGGGGTGCAACGATTATTCAGCTTAGTCAACTAAAATCGACGACCAAATTAGTTGGCAACTAATTTAATAGTCGATTAGTTGGTGACATTACGTGTCTTTCTCGCAGTAACTAGGAATGCTTTGAGATTACCGCTCACTGAAGAGTTAACAAAAGCACAATGGCAGCCTCAAGAACAAAATTCTCAAAAGTGTGGGAGCATTTTACGCTAAACTCAGAAAAAAGGTTGTCAGTTGTGCTATTTGTAAAGCCAACCTCAGCTGGCAGGGGAGCACATCCTCCATGTTGGAGCACCTAAAGAGGACAAACTTCGGCTCACTGGCTGAAGAAGATTCATGACGACAGTAAGTTAGATGTGCTAGCTAGCTAAAGTTAATGTTCAAAGACGTCCTACTTCATGTTATGAGCTGAGGTATAACGTATTTCGAAATGCTTTTTCTCTTGAATCGTTAATGAAGTTGGAACGGAGAGGCGAGTAAAAATTATTCACAACAACCCTGTTCACTTTCCAAATAAAGTCAAAGCCACCAGTGTGTTCAAATTTGGCACACAGGAGGTAGTTCTACGCGAACATACAGGCCAGCTGGACAATGGATTACCGTTGAAATAAGTGTTTAAACAAAATTGTTCAAATTTAACTGTTCATAAAGAACAAGTTTGCTACAAACGTTCACCACTTTCCCATCTGCTCCATCAGAGCACGTCTTCTCTGCAGCTCTCTGAGGAGAGCAAGTCTCTCACAGGAGTGCAGAGAGATGCTGACTCTCCTCTATTTCAATAAAGACCTGTGATGGTAGAATTTTGTTGCAACAGAGTGTAGACAGACAGCAGAATGCACAAAGCACACACTGCACTGATTAAATTTGAAATGTAAAGTTTTTTTATTATTTGGAAAACCGATTTAGTTTTGTTATATTTTATTGCTGCTACTTTGTACATCCTTAGTTTTAAATTCTGACAGGAAAAAAAATACTGGAGTTTTAGTTATCTTTTGTATTAGCAGGAAACTTCATTAAAACAGTGAATTTATACCTCTTTATTGTCTTCATTGTTAGCAAATGCATAAAACAACCTCCAGCTAAATTTAGAAGTCGATCGCTACATGAGAGTTATTTGGTAGCGGTTCATAATCCGAATAATGGATTATTCGTTTCAATAATCGAAAGATTATTCGACTATCAAATTAGTCGTTTGTTGCTGCCCTAGTGCTGTACACCCTATTTATGGGTGAACATGTTGCCTCCCACAGTAACACCACCATCATCAAACTTGCCTCAGGATGGAGATGGCAAACCTGGTGGCATGGTGTCAGGCAAAAAGTCTTTTCTTTAATGGTGACTAAACGAAAGAGATGACCGATGACTATCAGCGGAGGGCAGAGCAGCACAAACCACTGCTCATTCATCAGACGAAGGTAGAAAGAGTGAGCACCTTCAAATCTCTTGGTGTCCATGTCAGTGAATATCTCACCTGGTCTCCTAACACAACACAACTGGTTAAGAAAGCTTAACAATGACTGCATTTCCTGAAGAGGCTCACGAAAACTGGCATCTCGGCCAGTAGAAGGAACTTCTACAAGTGCGTCATTGAGAGTATTCTCAACAGCTACGTCACAGTGTGGTTAGGAAACTGCTCCAACCAGGACCGCAACTGTCTGCAGCCAGGTGGTCAGGACAGCTCAGACAATCTCAGGAATGGCCCTCTCATCACTAGAGGACATCTTCTACTTCAGGTTCCTTAGATGATGCCAAAAGATTATCAAGGACAAAACCCACCCTCAACACAATCTTATCTTACGTCTCCGATCTCAAAGACGATACAGGATTGTGAAATCAAGGACCGTCAGATTACGCAACAGTTTCTAACCCAATGGCCCAACCTCCAACCACCATATCACCTCATACGCCGCTGACACAAGAATTCAGCCATTAATGGGTTTCCAGACCCCAACCTCCACTGTATCACGAGATGGCTGCTGCGACATGTACAATTTCAACAGTAGCTGCTATGTAATACACTGCACATATTGCACAACTGCACTAAAAACTCAGACAATATCATTATTTGGACACTCTGCTCCCAGAAAATTCGACCTGACGTAATGGGCCCCTATAGCCCTTATTATCCTTAATAAAAAGTGTGGGACGTAAAACTATTCATCATCATCAGCATGTTAACATCTACACATCAACAGTTTAATGACTGCAGCAGTTCGATAATATAGACGCTATTTTACTGAAGTAATCAGACCCCTTATTAAAAATAAATCAATAAACCACGAACACTTTCCAAACTCAAATCTGTTGTCCGTTAGTGACGCAGCCTCAACACAACGCAGACCTCACATCTCGGTGCACTGGTTTAAAATGCCTTATTGTTCAGCTTCTAATTGGAAAAAAAGCTCGGAAACAAGTGTCGACAGTAGAAGCAGCACCGCTAGCCAGCTGATTTCGTACACTTAAATTAACAATCTTCAGTTTTCCTACATTTCTCGACTTTGTTTTGTTGAGCTCACCACTCACCCACTCCCTCCTGCTCGGTTTCGCGGTAAAAGCTTGAAAATGGAAGAGCTGCGCATGCGCTCTGTGAAAGTGGGCGTTAAAGGGCGCCATGATAAGAAGGTCAAACAAAAATAGTTCAGAGTCGTGTCTGAACGTTTGAAGACGTCAAGGGTCGTCGTATTTCAGGACTACCTCAATCATATTATATAATTCTGTTTAGAGGTGGCCAATATGACAGTATTTTGTCGTTATCGTGGTAAAGGATGTTACAATTACAGTAACTTCTGAGCACAAATATAGTGTCATGCAGTTGGTCAGTGATCTTTATATTTACATGGATACAAACAACACCGACCAACTGCGTGAGTCTTTACACAGAGTGCAAAATGAGCTGCTGGGGCTTTTTGCTTGTTCTAACTTCAAAAACCTAAAATCCTGATATTGTATTGTGTATTGAGAAAACATTTTCAAGTATTGTGATTTTTGCCTTATCACCCATCCCTAATTCCAATGGTTTACTTTTCACTTATGAGCAGTTTTCTTAACCTATAAGCAGGATTATGCAAAGGTAACATTATCTGGTGCCACATCGTCTAACGTCTGTTTGCTATTCAGGCAGAGACTGACCAACAGTTCAGCCCTGCTCATATCAGGCACTTCCCCTGAGGAAAGTTCATATTAGGCCTCAAAACTCTAAAAATAAACTTTTATCTATGACGTTTTTGACAAGGTCTTAATGGAAGTAAGTGCTAAACCTTTAGAAAATGTTATCTTCCCACCTCAGGCTGTCAAATCAGGTACTATATGAGCATTTTTTCCTGAAATGTACAGCAAAAATACATAATGTTTACAGCATAAAGCAGAAGAGGGAGTTGTATGATGTAGAATAATTTTTATTTGAAAAAAAATGAAGGTTAAAAAAATTAAGTAACAGGATTGCAAACTTCAGGAGAGGTTAGCTTGACAGTTGTGCACCTGATGCATGCTAACTATTAATAACCATATAATTCACATAAATTAAAAATATATATTTATTCCTTTTTTGTAACAGAAATTTTGCTAATAGGGTTGAATGATAAAGCTTTACTCATGCAGCCAAATCTATTTTTTGTGTGTAAATTGAAAAAATATAATGAGAACAATGATCTGTATGATGGTCATTCTGCTGAGTGCAAATTCTTGTATCATAAATAATCAAAAAAAAATTTATGTGGGCGAACAGCGTTGGGGAACAGGGTTGCGCATAAAATCTGGGATAATGGTTAAAATGACTTTTTTTGTAAAACGTAAAGAGGTTCGGTATCAGTGAGGTGGGACAGCTCAAACCCCCATTTTAAAGGTGGATAGAGACACTTTGTGTTTTTGTGATCCTTTAAATGTATTTTAATGATTTATGTTGAGTTAAAGTACAGATCCCTTCACTCATCTTAGAAATAACCAACAACAGTCATTCTATTGCTTTAAAAAAGGTAATGAGACATAGATAGAGTTCTGTTCCAAATATTCTTACTTTTGTTCAGATGATTTCATATTGGAACCACTTCCTAGATGATACTGAATAGAAGAGGGTCTGGCATATAATAAAGTTCAAGAAGTGTCATTTAAGCTTATTCACAAAATCTCCCCAGCTAAAAAAAGAAAGATTTTTACTCATTTGTACAAAAAAAAAAAAACCTCAGAGATGGTTTTTGGCATTGTCAAAATGTGAAAATTTTTTGTTAAAACCTCAGTGCCTTTTTCGTTCACAACACTGATGAAAAGCATAGTTTATTAAAGAAGCATACTATTTGGTCTTTGGGAAAATCACAGAGAAAGATGATCTCATGCCTGCATGATAAATCATGTACTTTTGATAGGTACATTTTACATTCACAAATGGAAATTCTGTTGCGTTTAAAAATTAGATGGAACAATGTATTGAAGTCATTCAGCCCTCTTTAAAACAAAAACAATTAAAACAAATAAAGCATGATGCACTTCAATATTTTTATATAGTAAGATGTATGACCCCTATCATTATTAGTTTGTGCATGCGTACACTGATGTATGTACTTTTAAATGTAATGTTTAAATTAATATTTTTCATTTTAAACAAAACTCAATAATATTACTTTCATTCTTTGTATACAAGAACGAAAATGAAATATTTCTTCTACAAATGCCATAATTTCTAACGTAAATAGAGCAAAACATGTTTCACTATGTACAAGAAAAATAAAACAATACATACACATAAAATAAATTGTATGTATGCATCATCCTCTTATTTTTTTTTTTAACCCAGTGATATTAAAAAAGCCAAGTAAGAAAGAACCAGTACTACAGGAATATAAAAGTGAAAAAATTAGATTATTAGAGAAGTATCAGTATAAAAATTGCATAGCTTATAATACAGATCTTCCAGTTACAACTGTGCTGGACGGACATACAAAACATATTTCCTCAGTTAGTGCTTTGGTGATGGTGATGGAGAACCCTGTCTTGGTCCAAAATCCCACTGGGATTGGTTGACTGTAGGCTAGAGTACATGACTTCCATCATTTCCATACTTGTGTTACCTTTTTTAACACTTATGTACTTGTATTGTTTTCTGATTTAACACATTCTGTGTTAAAAGTAACTCAAAACGTCTCCAACTGAATACACTGATGAGACAGGGGGCATTACCAGCTTTGAAGAGATCACTGCCGTCAGAACTTGTAAAGAATATGGTGACTCATCTAATATATCACTTTTGTCCACATTTCTGTAGGCCAGTGACAGTGGTTTTTACACCACTGAACTCTTTTAAAAGTGCATGTGCCTAACGAGGGTTTATGCACTGCAATCCTTTTATAAAAACCCCTCTCTCTGTAGTGGTTCACAGACTGTTCTTGCTGACACGTCTGATCATGATGCATTGACATTTTTAGTCATCTGAGTAAGCTGCTGTTCCATTTTTCCTCATGATTCACATTCAAAGTCACTGAACCTTTTTGAAAATGGTTTATGTAGCACCAAAAATGGGTAACAATAGCGGAACTCTTTTTTGGTGCTATTTAGAAACATATACAACACATTTTCCATCAGTCTGAAGAACAATTTTACCACGCAAAGAACCATTTAAGTATGCAATGGTCCTATATACAACTCATGGTTCTAAAAAGAACCATTGCCTTTACTAAAGAACCTTTGAAGAACCATCTGTTTTAAGGGTGTATATCTAAAGCAGATGTCATAGTCTCTCTTTCTATTGAAACACTAGCCAGTCTTTGTGACCAAAGCTCCTACCATCACTGCCCCAATAATGAACCCTTTTTCAAAGTCACTAAGATATTTTCTTTTTTGCGATCTCGACCCAAAATCAAGCTCAACAGTTCATTACATTTATACATATATACATGCATATATAAATGTATGTATATTTACACATACATTTATATATTTATAAAGTAGCATGTTTACTACTGTGCTACATCACCTTTCCTTTTAACAGCACACAATAATCGTTTAGGGACCGAAGACACAAACTGATCCAGTTTTGAAAGCAGAATGTTTGCCATTTTTCAGCTCTTCAAGGGCCTTTGACGTCATCTTGCATATTGCAACATATTTTGAAAGGGGAGACTGCCCCCACATTCTCTGATTAGGCAGCCAGACTGTTGTAATACATGCAGAATGTGGCTTGGCTTTGTCATGTTGAAATAGGCATGGGCATGAAATAGGCATCCTTGAACAAGATGGCATCTAAAAGAAAAGGCAGCATATGTTGTTCAAATATGTGTAAATAACTTTCAGCTTTAATGGTGCCTTTACACATGTCCAAGTTACCTATTAATACCCATCATAACATGACAGGCTTTTTTTTATGAATGGTCCTTTTTTTCTTTGGCCCAGAAAACACAATATTTATTATTTCCATAAATAAATTGAAAGGTTGACTCGTCAGAACACAAAATATGTTTCCACTGTGCATCCATTTCAGATGAGCTTGACCCCAGAGAAGTCGGCAGCGTTTCTGGGTGTTGTTGATATATGGCTTCCTCTGTGCATAGTATATTTGCATTTGCACTTAACTTGCATTTGTGGATGTAGTGACAAGCAGTGTTTATTAACAACAGTTTGTCAAAGTATTCCTGAGAGCATACCGTGACATCCATCACAGGAACATGGTGGTTTTTTAATGCAGAGCCATCTGAGGGGTCGAAGATCCTGGGCACACATTTGTGGTTTTTGGTCTTGCAGAGATGTTTCTGGATTCTCTGCATCTTTTAATATTATTATGCACCATAGAGGGTGAAATACCTAAAAATGCTGCTTTTAAACAGTTGGACTATTTCTGTAGTGCACAGGCCAAAATGGATTTACAAATCACTGCTTCCTGTTCTAATTAGCATTTACATACTGTTCCAACTTTTTGGAACTGGGATCATTATTCATTCTATCATCACTGTCAGAACAAAATCTGGGATCTCCAAAAAGATTTACTGGAGAGAAAAAAACATTCTTATGTTTCAGCGCAAATTGATAGAACAAGACTGCTAACATGGCATTACCTTGACACACAACTGTATGTATGAGACATATCAAATAATAGACACACAACCACCTTACTGAGGACTGTGTAAAGAACATCAAAGACTGGCTGTTGAGTAATTTCCTCCTGCTTAACTCAGAAGAAGAAGCACTTAACGGGAACCACAGGCAGCAAAATACCCTTTTTGAAGCATTTTTAATGGTTATATTCATTTACCAAAGACCAAAAAGGCTTTCCAAACACCGAAAAACAGTCACCTTAAATTAAGCAAAACAGTCTGAATGGGACAAATGACCTAAACAGGGTGAACATAGTTAAAATACATCCAGTCTTAACCCTCAGATCAACACATACAAGAAATCAAATCCTTTATCTAAGATTGTTGAGAAAAACAGAAAATGGGTGGGACCGTCATTAATTATATGCTAGTCATTAATATTAGACATTACTGGAACAGCATACTTCTGGAAGATATTCTCTCAATTGATGTTATGATGATGGTGGTAACATGTTGGTCCAAAATCGTCCGTAGGTGTTCAACTAGGAGGAGATATGGTGACTGTGAAGACCGTAGCATATGATTTACATAATTTTCATACAAATCAAGCCCCTGTAGACTCCGCTGCCATCCACTGGGTCAAGCATTCAGACCTGTACTCTTCTCTTGTTTACAACACACACACTCATCCACAGGTCAGTCTAGCACCCACATTCTTTGTTTATGCAGCCAGGCTGTTATAATACATGCAGAATGTGGCTTGGCTTGTCATGTTAAAATAAGCATGGACACCCTTGAACAAGATGGCATCTAAAAGAAAAGGCAGCATATGTTGTTCAAATATGTGTAAATAACTTTCAGCTTTAATGGTGCCTTTACACATGTCCAAGTTACCTATTAATACCCCTCATAACATGACAGGAGTTTGAATTTTTTTATGGATGGTACTTTTCTTCTTTGGCCCAGAAAACACAACATCAATTTCCATAATTAATATGAATTGTTGACTCTTCAGACCACAAAATATGTTTCCACTGTGCATCAGTCCATGTGAGATGAGCTTGAGCCCAGAGAAGGCGGCAGTGTTTCTGGGCGTTGTTGATATATGGTTTCCTCTGCACAGTTCATCTGCATTTGCACTTAACTTGCATGTGTGAATATAGCGACGAAGCGTTTATTAATTGGGTCATTGGTTCAAGCATTCAGGCTTGTACTGTTCTCTTATTTACAACACACACACTCATCCACTGTTTAAAGACCTGCAGGCACCCTGGTGACGTTACTAGAACAGTCTATTTTCATTCTGTCTCAATAAACTAGTGTAGTGGAAATAACATATTTTCCTTCCCTACAATGTCATATTTTCAAAAGAAACACAGTATCACAGGGTTTCTGAGCTAGCCGAGCCTGCACTTGATGTCAGACAGAAGTGGCAAGAGGAAGAGATGAAGATGATATTATTGGTTAACTTTTTTCCTCACACGCTGGTGAACAATGACGTGATCAAAACTCAGAAGACGGTTTAGAGGCAGAAAAATGTCACTATATATTGATGGGGAATGATATGATGAATTGTCCTTAATATGAAAAGGCACATAAATGAACTAACATGGTAAAAAAGGGTTTTAATTCATTTTTAATCAGGTTGACTTTAAAGGGATCCCAAAAAGAGAAGAATAGTGACTAACCAATGCCACTTCCTGATAGATGTTAGATGTACGGTACATGATGTACCAAGAAGTTCCACAGCAGTGCTAGAGAGAACCCAGTTCTCAATTTTGGATCTGATTCTTCTTTAACTCCTAATTGCCACTTCAGTCATCATTCCATTTACGTAACAATGCCTTTACCCAACCATGAGGTTAGACTACAACACTCATCTAAGCCTTTATGACTGCTAACCTCCGCATGAACTAATTTCTTGATGTTCTAAATCTGCCCTGTCTTCATGAGTATCTTTTATTTTGGGGAACCGGTTGATTTAGTCAGTGTGCTTTAACTCACTAACTGATGTTAGGTTCTTCTAGCTGGCCATCCTCTGACAGTACAAATTGCTGCATCCATGTGTCATAACAGCTTACCAAGATCTGAATCTCTGTCTGTGGTTTACTCATTAATTTTAGCTACTTGCCACGAACACCTCCGTTTTCACTTCTCTCAATTTGCACTGCTGAAAATATCTCTGATGGAATAATCTTAGCAACAGGTATACATATATAAGCATGATTCACATAATGGCATAATTGAGAGAAATTACAGATACATACAGCTTTCCACCAAAACGTCCATCTACAAGGCTACATGCTTATTTTTTTGGTAACAGCAGGTCCTAAAGGAAAAATGTCTTTCTTAAGATCATGTTTTCTTAGAAGAAATAAAGCATCTTGGATGCCAAGTTTCTGAATCATTTCTCATAAATTATCCTCAGCAGAAATGATCGGCTTAACTTAATTATTTAATTGAAAGAAGTTCTGGCAATAAATGAGAAAATGAAAGACCTCCTTCTACACTGAAAGATGCGAAAAGATTTAAGAGATGTAGAAGAGAGCTTAATCTGTAGTTTATCTGAGAGCAGTTTATCTGTCATTTACCTTAACTGACAGCTCTTTTCCAAAGTGTAATATCTAAAAAAAAAGAGAGTTAGCAAAACAGACACAAGGAACATTTTTACTGCAGGAAACCTGAAACCGACAAACAGCTAAGACAGTGAGTGTTTACATGCACTTAGCAATCCGATAACTGCAGAAAATCAGATTTTGTCAGTAATCCGTTCAATGTATTTATATGCACTTAAGTGAATGTTCAAATTCTTCATTTAATCAAGCATGTAGTTGGTTTCGGCATCAGTCCAAAATTGCTGTGTTGCTATTTTGCAAGTGCTGTGCTAAACGCTGCTTGCTATTTTCCAGACAGCTGTCTGTTTCCACACATGCACAGACTGAGAAATTCAAAAGAAATCAGAGTGAGAGTATACATGCGCTGAAAAACCGATTTATGAGCTAAAATCCAGCTCTTTTTTGGATTTCTTAATCAGATTTCTAGGTTCCAATCCATTCTGAGAAATCACAGTATAACCAGATAACTGCTGACAATCCAATAATGATCACTCTACTGTGCTCCGCAGTATCAGCATAGCTATAATGCTTAAGAGAATATTTCAAGCCTTATTAACTTTGTACATGAAACTATGCAGACCTGATAACAGAACTACTATAGCCTTTTAGTATTGGTTAGCATTGAGTTCTGCTGGCTAGTACACTGCGTGGAGCATGCAGTGTTATGTTAGTAATATCTGCATGACTATGATCTAACAATACAAGGGATTATTCTCTGATACTCCAACTCAAATGCCTTTGCTTCAACATACTGATGTTAGCGAACATTCTCCCATCAAGCAGCATGCTTACCAACTAAACTCAACTAAACATGCAAATATGTAAGCCAAGCTCCAGTATCTACTTAACAACAGCCTTACCATACGTAGCTGTAGCCTGTGGAGTTCTGCTTGTAGTATAGTTCCAAAACCAGATAGAACGTTGCATTTTTGTGCAGATTATCATAAAGTTAATGCCATTACCAGCTCTGATTCATTCCCATTGGCTTACATGGATGATTGTGTGAACAGTGTAGGTACGTGAGTAAACTTTTAAAAAGCTACTTGCAGGTCCTGCTAACGCAGTGTGCTTCAGAAGTTCCTGCAGTTCACTGTTCGCTGTACACAGGTCACCAACAGCCACGCTCTTTCACTACATGTTAGGCACACGAACTCCACTACCCAACCCCAGAGCCCAACAGAGCATAGCACAAGTAACCTGCCAACACATTTTAAACCCCAAACAACTTATTTACAGGTTTAAAGTCTCTTGCTTACCGGGAGCAGCGTCTCCCCAGAGCCCATGCATCCACAGCCAAAGGAGCTAATAGCGGGATGCTACAATACCATTAGAGACTATCAGACACCACCAGGAACCAACAGAAACTTTTAATGTTTTCCATTAATTTTTTTTCAGCAGGGTTATGAATTGTTTGTTGTCAGGAATATGAGGCGTATTTGGATGATGTCACAGTGTATTATTCTACTTGGTTTAAACATCTAGGAACTTCTTGCACAGTTTTTAGGAGGAGATGGGACAAGGTCATTTCTTTAATGCTAAAGTGGAGGCTGTGTGTTAAATTTCTAGTACAAAAGGTGAGCTACGACACTTTCTAGGGACCCGCAGTCATTCCTGAGGTTATTGCAGAAACTTTGTTACATTTGTACTGACTTTCTTAGTAATTCTCGCTCATTTATTTGGTGTACAGCGTCGGCAGGCTCTCGACACTGTTAAAAGCTTTTGCTTTGTTGCGGCCTGTGCTTTGTCATGACAAAATTTGAAAGACCTTTCAAGCTCGCAGTTGATGTTAGCAATACTGGAGCTGGTGCCATTGTTTTACTGGAATTGATCACCCACTTTGCTATTTTTCCAAGGCATTAGCTTAATTATTTAACTACAGACATTACTAGCCTTTTGAAGTGCAGGGGAGCGGGGGAACAACCTAACATGGGGCACAATTTAACACAGACTTTTGATGTTTTTTAAAGAAAGTCAGGCACTGTGTGTTTTTCGCCACATTACCACATTTCCTAGCCACGGCCTCCCGCAGTTTGTCAGTGTTTAAAGAGATCTGTGCCAAAGAATGTTTTCAGGGCATGCAAGTAATTTTTTCAAACACGTTTTTTCTTGTTTACTCAGCTATTTGTTTTAATCACAAACTACAAACTTATATTATTTTAATGTATATATTACTTTAACACGTTGTTGCCTACAATGCAGCATTTTGAAGCAGCTGAGAAGCTCACAGCAGGTGCTTGCTACACTTAAGTACAGCCTCTATTCTGCGGGGTTAGTTACACGGCTGTCTGTCTGTCTGTCTGTCTTATAGAAAATATAGAATGCAGTTTGGTTGGAAAAAAGAGACACAGAAAAAAACATAGAATTATGTTGCAACATTGAATTAACTTTGCACAAAGTTTGTTAGACTTTTCTAGCAAGTGTTAAATTAACCCTATGTCTGTTACAGTTAACCCACCCATGGGGTAAACTGTAACATTGACCTGTCCTGTCATTTTCAGTGGAATTTGAAGAATCCAAACCCTAACTAACCAGGGAACTAGGTCTGTTGTCTGGAGAAGTGAAGTTTATTTGTTGTGCGCGCAGGTTCCAGACATCCAGCCAGCCCGTAAGACATTGGACTGACACAGTTTTATAGCTGGACTGATGCCAAGATTAAACCCAGCTTATATAGGACAAGTAACAGGTGTGACAAACATGACCATATAGGGAGAAACACAAAATAGGCAGCCTAAAATACAACTTCAGCACATTCACACACACTACAGAACGTATAACACAGCACATTTCACAACAATATTCCTTCAAACTGTTCACGAACAGTAGGTGGAATAAACAAAGTTCAAGTGTTCGTTTGTAGCAGAGATGTGTATGTGGCTTGTATAAAAATATAATTATTCCAACTTAAATATTTTTAAAATTACTCAACAAAGACCAAAATGTGTTGTGCCCCGCTCTCCCCCGTGTTGGTTCAAGTTTGCAGGCAGTCATTGTTTACACTGACCACAAGCCTTTAATATTTTTGAACTGTTTGTGTAATTCGAACCAAATGCTAATGAGGTGAGCTCTGTTGGTTCAGTTACACTTTGGATGTGTGGCGTAAGTGCAGTTCTGAGAGTGTTTTGACTGATGCTCTCTTTTGCATTTAAACATTTTCTGAGCTATTTAAGGGAATGCGTTACATCCTAGGACATATTCTTTAATGTCATTTAAACATGTAACTGGTCTGGTGTTGCCCTTTTCATTTTTTCTTTCTTCCAGACTGCCATTTTCTGGCTTGGAGAATGGCCCACGTGGTAGCTGAACGTTGGTGCTTCACGATTATTCGATGACATTTGACGCAACACTGAAAAAAAGCCCCAAACAATGAGCAGTGGCTGCCCAGGGTGCTCCAGTCTGGCCCCAGACACCACATGGTCACAGCAGTTTGGGCTTTGGGCTAGCCTTGTAGTTGTTAGGGTTGTTGAAGGTGACTGTACATTATTTCTCGTTTCTGGACTAAGGAAGGATGTTCTGTGGGTGGTTAGTTCTTCTTTTGTTGTTTTGGCCTTAGCCCAACTCCTGTTTTGATTAATAATACTATTTATATATGTCCGCGTAAACTTCAAAAGGTAAGTTGCAGCATTCTGGCAACCTTTTTGGCTTAAGTCCAACTTCGTTGTGCTGGTCTTTTATTTTATGTTATAGTCTACTAAACCCTAAACTAAGGATTAGCTGGGGGGGTTCTTTGGAGGTTGCAACAATGAGGATCTTCTTACTTTTTGCATTCTCATATCTGACATCCGGTGTATGTCTAACTCATGAGCAGTTCCCCAGATCTCTGACATTTAGCACTGGCTTATCTCCAACTTTCCTTTGTATGATAAGTGACTGTTTAATTGCAGATTTTTATAATTTTACATCAGTGCACATACCGAAATACACATCTAATTCAGCTCACAATAGTGGCCAGAACAGACAATGTTTTCTGTGCAACATGACAGGTTTGGACAAACTTTGACATCTGTTTCCTGGGGGCCACAAGCAATTGCCCAATATTCGTTTCTGGTAATATGCATCATCACATTTTCTGCACTTCGCAAAGGAACTGCAGTAGAAGTACTTTTATGATTTTACTGATGTGTCAGATACAACACAATGTCGTGGTAATACAGTACAAACAACCTACAAACTGCCTTCACCCCCTTCAGTCTTTTCTGACTTTATTGAGTCTCCTACTCAAAAATGCTTGCATGTTACAGGAAAAAACAATGAGATCTTGCTGTCATCAACAATGAAGTAATGTTCTTTGCCTTAAATAACTCAAATAATGTTTACTTTAGAAGCTCCTAACGGGTTATCTGATCACCTAAAAAATATCTCAAAGAGGGTGTGATTACAATCTTACACACTCAAAACCCACATCAACCATGCTTGCTGTGACAGCATCCTGTGATACAGCATGAGAAAAAAAAGCTTCTGCACAATTCTCACACTTTTCGTTAACCACTGTCAGCTTTTGCATCAGCTCAGACCCTGGCTGGGTTAAAGAACTTTCCGGTGTAGCGACCATGGTTGTGGAGGTCAAAGGGGCTAATGACCTTCCGGATGCCCAGCATGTTGGATCTGGCTATTCTTTGGAAGGTCCAGGGGTTCTGGTTGTTGGCCTCTTTCTCAGCTTGCTCTTGCTGCATGGCAGCCAGACTTTCTCTGCTCATCACCTAAAGGTTAAGAAGAACATACATTGAGTTGCCAGTTCATTACAGCTCACAGTTCAATTCTACCTTGTTGCTACACTCACTGGCCATTTTATCTATTATATGGACGACTATATAGACTATATATGCACTTTGTAGGTTTACATTTACTGACAGTAACTCATGTGTTACTGCACAATTTGTTAGGCCCCCTTCATCAATGGGACCTCCATATGACCTCTGCAAACCAGACAGACTACTCTAAGCACAACAGTGACATCATCTGTGGCGTATTAGTGCTGTGCTGATATCAGGAAAAGCATAAATAAATAAATAAATAAATAAAATTAGATACACTTGCTGTTAGGTACACGTGTACTTATAGATTATAGCTTGTACTGTAGCTCATCTTTTCTTCATGCTTAATTACTGTTAGTCTGTTAGGGTTCTTCGTTTCTGGTATTGGAGGTCTAGAGTGCAAAAGCTACACCCAACATTAGCCTCTGACACCTAGTAATGCCTACAGATGACTTCTGTAGAAGAAGACAAGACCACACAAGCTGACAAAGACAAAATAAAGTAAAAGGCAAACCTTTGCTGGGAAAGGCAGTTTCTTTGCCACTTCTTTAAGCACCGATTCCACCTCGCCGAGTTCAATGTGGCCTCCAACCTCCACTATTAATCGGCCACTCTTTACTGGAGTAACATAGAAGTCAATGGCTCCTTTGCCTCCGCCCATCCGCTGGCCCAAGCCCTTACGGGTAAGGGGCTTATATGGGGCATTGATGCGCCAACGAGCAAAAGTGGTCCTCGGGTCTAAACGCCGATTAATGGTGAGCCTCATCATCTCCATATGTCCCCACTGTAGATAGCCTCCACCCATGGCCTACAACAGACGGCAAAGGCAAGAGTATTCACTTAAGAGAAGACTTTGGAGTGAAATGCTCAAATCAGATCTCTCGTTTTATGTTCATTCAAATATTTTTATTAGTAATTAGCCTGGCACCAGCGATCCTGTTTTCTGGATTTAACATGAGTCAATCGGTCTACAGTCATTCTTTTGTGGTACATAGCAGAATATGTCCAATTTGTCATGCTAAAAAAAACAAGTCTCTGAAATGAAGAGATGATTTTACCACAGTGCCCATGCCTGCTAGGGCATGTGAAAACAAATCTGGCTGACTCAGTTCATGAAACATCAGTTGAAAGGGGAAGAGAATATGCATCATGAACAATCAACAATAACATCAAGGGCAGAGGGGTCTTTCCGCTCATAAGTGATATCTAGGGCTGCAATCACTGAACGTCACATTTTTGAATGATAAACAGTTATTTCCACAGCAAGTAGCACAAATTGCTCATGTTGCCTGTTCTGTTGGAACATATCAGTGATGTGCGATGCAGGAGAGCAGAGGAAACAGGAAACCATCTTTATATATAAAAAAAAAAACCCCTTTTTTGGTCAACTCTTGTCAGCGAATTGCAGAATGGGGGAGTATCTTGGAATCTGTTCAAGATTTTACCTGCTTTCAACCAGAGCACTTGCTAAACTCTGTGCAACGTCAGTGTTAATGCCCGGTGCAATCTGAATGATTTTCTACCCGTTTCGGGCAGCTCGCTAGCAAGCGCACTCTTTTATTCTGTGAAATAAAATATCAAAAAACATGCCAGATAGCTAGCAATCCAGAGCAGGAGCAAACTTATTTGGACTGTACTGGGTGATAAAGACCAATTGTCACCTCAAATCATATCAGTTAAGAACCTAAAGGGCCTGTGTGCCTCTGGGAATTTCATACTATCAATGGCAAGCTAGCATTTAGCTTGACAAACAAACTGTTGTTTCCCCCAGAAAAAGTGGTAAAAGTCTAAGTTATTCAAAAGGCTTTATCAATTTTCAATATTAAATGATGAAAATTATTGATCATTAGTAAATATTTGTATCACAGCTCTTGTAAAATCACATTTATAAAACCAATATTTGTGGCCCTATTTTGATTGACTGGACCACCTTTAAAGCCATTGTAAAATACTTTAGTTCACCAAGTCACAAAAAACCGTGTTGTGAATGGACTGCTATGCTGCTCTTATGGAATATCCACCAACAGGTTAAACAACTAGTCATTGTTGGGCTTTGAATTTTATTTTTTACTGAATTAAATATTTTTTGAATGTCATATTCCAAGCGTCCATGTTTTGGTTAGTTTGCCTTAAGCAGTACGAGTTCCACGAATGTGAATAATAAATAAAATTTAAAATAAACAATGTGGCACCGTGGCTTCATGCTAACACAACACAGGAAATCACATTTAAGCGCTAGTGGAAACCAACATTTCCCATTAATTACCTAGATTGTAGCAGCGTGACAGTCTAATTTGTCCTACCAGTTTCATAATGAACTGAAAATATCTTTACACTTCACAAAACAACAAACAATGCTGTGTTTTGCCCAGTTGCCAAGAAATGTTAAGTTTACAGTATCCACTGCAGGTATCCACTAGTCCAAACACAGCCTTATCCTTATCAGTGCAAGACAGCAAACAGACAACGTCAATACAGAAGTTATCATTGATAATTAAGATTAATCTAACTTTAGCTTAAGGTAGGGAACATTAACGCGAATGTGTCTAACACCCATCTCCTCACTGTAAAAAAAAAAAGTGTTCTGTTGAAGTTGTAGAGTTTTAACTGAGTCAGAAAAGTTGACATCAATACTACTAACACATCTTTTTTTCATGATCCTTCAAAATACAACTGCATGCTTTAACCAGAGCTATTGTGATATTTCAGCGAGTTCTGAGATGTGATACTTTGTTAAGGTCTTTGCCGCAGCTGGCACGGCAGCAAACATACATGCTCATGTCATGCACACACTCTGACAATGTAACTGTTTTCAGCCTCTGAGCAGCAAGTTGGCTATGTTAAATAATCAAGTAGAAGTAGAGGCAAATAATCAAGTTGCTAACACTACTGTTTCAAGCTTAATGTTCATGCTATGTATGCTCTAGTTGTTTTTTGTTGTTGTTGTTTTGACCATTCGTTAACTGTTAACTGCTTTGCGGGTGTGAACTTATTGCTGTCTCATCACCCTTCACACCCATACAACAAGTGTGTTTATGATTCATTTGCTAGAGCACAAAATTGTTTAGTGCATAAGTTCTTTATAGATCTAACCTCTTCATTTTGCTCTCAAAGTGCACCAGAGTGATGCATCTCACCTTAAAATGTACTAAATATTCTTATGCTGGACCATGCTCAGAGTGAGGTCCACTCAATATAGTTTCACAAAATCATGGGGGAAACAATGAATTAGCATTATTTGGTGGTAATTTGGTGAGCAAGACTACTTATGAAGAAAACTTTCATATTTTAATTTTTATATGACAAAAAATGTATTAGCCTATGAGATGACTGCAATATAACATACTTTATGGGTGACAAAGTTCTTGTATTCCTTCAGCAGTCCATAACTGCTTTGCAACAATACTCTAAAAATACTCAACAAAAAAGAAATACTGATCACTGGTAAACGCAGAGAAAAATACTTTATGACAAGGTTCTATAGCTTCGTATACCAAACCAGAAGTACAAAACCTGGGTATGATCTTAGACTCTGAGCTCTGCTTTATCCCACATGTAAAAGCGGTTACTCAAGTATGTTATTATGATTTGAGACATATTGCTGAAGTTCACCCATTTCTATCTCAGAGCAATGCAGAGAAACTTGTTCATGCATTTGTTACAGGCAAAGAGTTAATTACTGCAATGCTTTTCTTATTGGACTTCCTAAGAAAACAACCCATCCTCTACACCTAAGATAAAAATGCATCAGTACAGATCCTAACAAGAACAAAACAACTCCCAGTTTGAAAAAACCACACTGACAACCTGTATCATTCAGGATAGATTTTAAAGTTCTGCTCCTAGAGCCTTTTAAGGCTCTAAACAACCCACTAACATCACTGTGTCTGTGTTCTCTCTGAGGTCTTAGATCTGCAGATACTGGCCTTCTGCAAAAATACGTCCAAAAAATACAGGAAATGTGTAGAGGTGTCTTTCGGCTTTTTATTTTTCTAAACTGTGGAACTCAATTCCACCTTTCATTTGACAATTAATCTTAGTGCACACTTTTAAGAAACTTTTAAAAATATGTCTCTTTAACTTTGTGTTTAATTAAAACTATGTCTCTTTAGCATTTATCTTTTTAATTTAATCTGTCATTGTCTTATAAGTTTAAAGGAATACTCATAGTTTCTTCTATTAACATTTATCTTCTATTATGCTTTATCACTTGTCTGTAAAACACTCTGACCTGCCACAGGTATGAAAAGTGCTCTATAAATAAAGATATATACTATTATTATATAATACCAAGGTTACCCAAACTAGAGCCTGCAGGCCAAAGTTGGCCCCAGAGAACATTTGATTTGGCCTGCCAGAAAGTTATCCTAACCCCAACTCTCACACAATGAGTGAACACTTTTATACCATATATAACTTAACTATTTCTTTTTTTTTCCTTATAAAAATAAAAAAAGACTTTTTGTAACAACATTACACTAAATGTTAAATAATACATTTCTAAAACTAACTAAACATTGGTGGAATTGTTTATTGTGATTATTATTATTATAATTTATTATTTTTGAACATTCGTGGAATTTGTACTAACTTTTATCACAGTTACATAAAATCAAAGCAACACACAACCTCTTGTGGCTTACTGCTTTATTACATATTTCTTGACTGTAGCCATTACCATCCAAGCAGCTAGACTCTGGCAAAGACACAGACAAATTTTGCTTAAATATTTTCTCTGATCTTAATTTTGTACAAACACAAAAGATGCAAGACAGTTATCTGCTCCCCTTAAGTGACACCGCCCTCATCTGGAGTGTTCTGGTATCACAATCTGATTCTTGCTGTGGACAAAACACCCAACATGTACCACACAGAATGACCATCTCAGTTATTAAAATGAACAACATTTCAATGCCGGTGTTTCAGTAACAGGGCAATAAAGTGAAATGCTGTAAATTGATATAAATGCTGGATTATGGAGAGGGCTGGATCTGTGGAGGGTGATTGCTGTTTTGGATTCTTCTGCCCTGTTTTTACTATTACCACTACATTCAGTCCAAATCCTACCGAGAAGTAAAATGAACACAAAATGACTTTGGCCATTACAGACATTACATTTTTAGTATGGATAAACATTTTCATAAACAATCTCAAACGGCACCTTTGACATCACTTTGTCTGTGTCTTTTGCAAAAGCTGTGGTGTAATGCAATAAAATAAGTATGAATCGTAATTCAAACAAACAAAAAAGTAAAACAGCCTTAACTAATGAGTTAACATTGCCATGTTACTCTTTAAGCTCAAGCTTAGTGCAGCATCTGATACCGCTGATCACAAGATTCTAATCTGGAATAATGGGAAAGCCTCCCAGGAACAGTTTTAGAATGATTAAAATCATATTTATTGAATAGACAGTTCTTGGTTTCACTGACAAAATCATTCATCAAAAAATTTTACATTTCTTGTGGAGTCCCATAGGGTTCACTTTTAGGGCCTTTGCTTTTCTGTTTGTTTCTATCTCAGCGTGACACAGAGAAACTCGCTCATACAGTTTCTACAGGCAGAGTTGATTACAGTAATCACCCGCTTACATCACAGAATGTCTGTCTGTTTATGCTCTAGCACGTGATCTTAGATCTGCAGATACTGGCCTTCTGCAAAAACCCACCTGTAAATACAGGAAATGTGTGGAGGCCTCTTTCAGTTTATTATTCTTCTAAACTGTGGAACTCAATTTCACCTTTTATTAGACAGTCAAGCTCAGTGCTAACTTTTAAAAACTTTTAAAAAGCATCTCTTTAATTTAGCGTTTAATTAAAATTCAGTGTCTTTGTCTTATGTATCTTTTTAATTTGATCTGTCATTGTCTTTTTTTTATTTAGATTTTAAATAAATACTCAGTTCCTTGTACTACTGTTATGTTTTATCACCTGTCTGTAAAGCACTCCAAGCTGCCACCAGCATGAAAAGTGCTCTATCGGTACAGATATTATTATTATGCTTATATTATTTTTATTATTATTATTATTATTATTATTATTATTATCAAGCAATTAACATTGCTTGAAATGTTAGGATAAACAGTTACTGTCACTATACTGACTTTAAAACATTAACAATTTCTGTAACACTGAAGATATCACCTAACCAAAGTTAAACACTTAATTTGGACATTGAGAACTCCTAAGGTGAAAAAACTAATCTAACATCAGTGTTATTTAATATAAGTGACAATAAAGTTAACCCTGAAATCAAAATCTTTTTGCATCTATTTTAGTTCATGTTCCTGGTCATATTAAGCACAATTACTCATAATATCAATCAGAAGACAAAATTATTGTTTTCTAAGGTTTGGCCTGTTTGTAAAACATCTGAGTTTGAAACACATCAGCAAGAGTCAGGAAATATAACCAATAATATCATGTTGAACCACCCCCATCATCGATCTCAGCGAGCTCAGAGACCCACCCTGTCAAGTTATGGTACGGAGGAAAAAATGGATGGAGGTTTCAGATTCAAGTATGTAAAGAATAAAAAACTGAAAGAAGTACTGACCACAATTGCATACTGTCCAGTCGTAAATGTGTTAGCACCTTTAGTTGGCCCCTGGATGTCACGTAGCCTCTTCATCTCCTTCTTGGCCTTTTTCAAATTAGGAACTTTATTGAGGAATTTGAGCTTTGGCTTATCTGGAAGAACCACATCTGTAAGGGAGAAAGGAAAAAAAAAAAATCAATAAACAGTGCAACAATTTATCAGCGCTGATACTATCTCTATCATTTTTGTTTGTTTGTTTGGTTTTTTTGCTTTTTTCTTGACAAACAGACTAGAAATGGTCCAAAATCACTTAATAAGAATAAAACCTCTAACCCAGCTTAAATTGAAAGTGACAAAGCATTTTTTTCTCTGTAAAGTTACCGGTTTTTAGAAGATACAATGTTTTGTTCCAACAGTGACAATATCTATGAAAACAATTACTTTAATAAATATAATGCTATACAAAAATAATACATAACAAAACAATTCAGTCACTAAAATACTTATTAAAATAATTAAATAAAAAATGGGATGTGTTAATATTGATAATAACAACTAATATTATTACTATTATTAACATAAGATTTTGTTCTGACAGCAACAATATTAAACAAATATAATTTTATACAAAAATAATACATCACACTTAAAAATGTATCAAATACTTTAAATAATTTAAAAACAGGCATAATTTCTAGGAAGGATTCATATTATGATTAATGTTGTGTCTTGATATTTCTGTGACTTTTATATGTTTTATGAAACTAAAGTTATTAATTTACCTTCAAGAACAAATTTTATATTTATATATATATATATATATATATATATATATATATATATATATATATATATATATACACACACACACACACACACATAACATATATATAACAAATAATATATAATATACACACACACACACACACATTATATATATATATATATATATATATATTTATTTATATTTATATTATATATATATATATATATATATATATATATATATATACTAATGATGATGCTCATCAGCAGTAGTGGGGATGTGTCATTACCACTGTAGTCTGGAGGCAGCTCGTACGTCTTCAGTCCAGCTGAGAGGACTTTTAAGTGATGCTGCAGGACAGCTGCAGGTACAGAAAGACAGTTCAGACAAAGAATAATGATCCCTCTGATATTTACTCGTAAGACCCGGTTGGATCTCAGTGAAAAACAGAATTAAACAGAGCTAAACTGAGTGTATAACCGCTCCGCTATACCTGAACAGTCCGCTGATCTGCTCAGCAGACCTGCACACGCGCTCCTCACCACTTTCAGCATTGGTTCATCTACAGAATCAGGACCGGACCGGTTTAATGGCCCCGGTGTGGAGACCCGGGTTTAATGGTCACGGTGTGGTGAAGTGACTGAAGTCCTGCCCGCAGTCAGCAAGGTCGGAGCCATCCGAGAGCTTCACCAACATCCGGCGGGCCGTTTAAACAGCGCCGCTGGAAACCGGAGCTGCCGGAGAAGGTTCCTGATGTCTCTCTCTGCCACGGAAGCTGGAAAGCGTTTTAATTGTATTGTCAGTTTTGATATCACTCAGTCGTTTCAGGCTTCCAGCAGGCCTAACATTACCTGAGGCTCATGAGACCTTATATGAGGGGCTTAATAAAGACTAAAGCCCACTCTGTCTCTGTATTTTGCAGGTGTGATATGGTGCCTTCTGCTCGTGCAGTTTTTCCAATGATTTCGTGAATGACCATCTTTCAGTGTGCTTTTGAAAACTAATTGTAAAAGGACAGTCCGCTAAGTAGACGAGGCTGAAGTTTCCTTTTCGTTAGCATCTTATTGGAAATTTCCTGTACCACCTTAAATGGAATTGAACTGCTGCACCGTTTAAGGTGGAACAAGAAGATGACGCATAACAAACTGACCAAACTGACCCTAAGTTCGTGCTGTGTAGGAGAAGTAATGGCCTGTTTGGAAATGACTCACTGAGCAGTGTTTCTCAGCCCTGGTCCTGAGGCCCACGGTTCTGCAGCTGTCAGTATTTTCTCTGCACTCGACACACCTGATCCAACTAATCAGCTCAATAACAATCACATACTGAGTTGGAGTGGGTGTGTTAAAGCAGGAACAGCACTAACAGGTGCAGTGGGCCTCCAGGACCAGGGCTGAGAAACCAGAGTGAGAATAAAGCTTTACCTGAGGTAACATCACCGCTCTACTCACAACACTCACCAGGTTCTTTGGTTTCTCCTCGACTGCGTCCAAATTTCATGATGAACGTGAGAAGATAATTTCTTTCATTCTTTGACGAGGACACTTTAAAAGTTCAAACCTGTTACCTAAATTATAGACTAAAAGTAAAGAAAATCAATAGAATGGAAGTGTCCTCATGCCATTAGCATGCATGCTAGTTAAACACTTTTCTTGCTAATTCTTTGTTTGAAAGAACCTACTTATTTAACCAACTGTAGGCAAGGAAATCTTGTACAAATGAGATATTGTTCCTAAGATGAGGTAACACTGTATAAGATTCACTTATGAAAAGTTTAGTTTTTAAAAGTTACAATAGCTAAATGGCATATTTAGAGAAAGGGCTACAGTCCAATCACTGGGATTAAAACCTGATTGTTTTGCTTTCTAATGGTAATTGGCTTAATTAGAGACCACTAGTTTTCTATAGGACACCTTTAGATTCCATTACGAAACCATCATTTGCATCTGGAATCAGTCCCAGAACACCAGTTAAACTGTTAAGAGTCCTTTACACTGTGATACCAACTCATCAGGAAAACACAGAATACCAGTACTGGCTACAGAAACGTTTAATGGTTTTTATGATTTTTTTCAGAAGGGAGAAAAAAGGATAGCAGAGAGGAAGAGAAGTTTCATTTAGGCTTTTGGATGCAACCTGAGAATTATAATTAGAACCAGATGCTACATGTTTGAATCATCAGGTCAGAGCAGCCATAACAACTGACCAAGTTTATCCTTCAGCCTCCATATCAGGATGAGAAATGTCTACAGTTCAGTTCTTTTCATGGGCATCAGTGTAGATGTTGCTGTGTCTGAAACTGAGCACTATAGGCTGCACATTTCTTCAGTACACACAGCGCTAGTTCACCTGCTTACTTTATGCAACATCCAAGTGATATAATCGGATATCGGAAGAAAACCTCATATCTCCAAAATGGTAACTTTACAGGAAAAGGAAAAACCTGCTTTACTTATAATGTAAATCTATGGAACCAGACTTTTTCCAAGTCATTCTGGCTCATTTCTTTTGGTCCATTCTTCATGAAATTTACACACAATGTAAAGGGCAACATGTATTTTTAAATTATGCCAAAAACTGAAAAACGACAAAAATGGAGATACAAGGTTTTCTTCCGACAGCGGCATCTAGGTACTTTTTATGTGCTGTTTGCTTAATACTGTGATTTCAGATGTACCTTTTATTGAGATGCATCTTTGTGGAGTACTGTTTTGGCACACTATCCAAAGTAGAAGCATGCAATTCTGGGTGCAGTTTTAACATTTTCTCTGCTGTAAACACTCATTCCACTTAACAGTGGACTGATGGCTTGAATTAGGTGTTGGAACATGGAAAATCTGTGCAGGGCAGGAGGGAATGTCATTGAAATACTTACTGTCACTTACTTTCTGAAATATTGGATTTGTAGCTGTATACTGCTTGATCCACAGGTGGTAAATGATGTTGGAGTGCTCTGAACCAAGCAATCAGACTCCATCAGACTTCCCATATTTCTTCACTGAGGATGGACATCTATGCCACAGAGACACTATGAAGCCCTACAAGTTCTCGTTCAAACTTAATGACGTCCACGGAACTGTGAGGGAACATCTGACCCTTTGTCGCTGCATCACGCAGCATGTATGTAGCATCCTTGAGAAGAAGCTTAAACTGGTCAAGGTGCACCTGGACAAAAGAACCCAGGCCGATTCCTATTCTCTTGGTTTTGTGTACACGAGCCCAGGGGCACTTAATCACCACGGGACCCTGATGGTTTTGATCCAGGACAAGGGCACAGTAAGGTGTGGTGTGTGGAGCTGGAGGGCTGTGGCACGTGAAGGTTTAGACAGAGGCAGTCAGATCCCATATGTGCGCTGGGCTTTAGAGAAGTCTTGTGCAGTTTTGTTGATGAACCCAAATGAAGGAGGGCTGTCGCCAGAAGAACATGTCCGCTTGGTCTGGGAGCGCTTGGTGTCCAAGAGTGCTGCGGAGCGCATCACAGTTGTAGCCCATGGCTACGGAGGCCTGGCTTTCGTTCATCTGCTGTGCCATCAACTGGAAGAAATCCGCCAAAGAGTCTGGGCAGTGGCTCTTATTGACTCCTCCCACAATCAGTGGCACCAGCCCCTTGGAGCAGCAGGTCGTGACTGGCTGAAGGCTCATTCTAGAACATGGATCCTCAGTACCAAGCCAACAAACCGCCCGGTAGGGTCCCTCAAAGCAGGGTGCCGAACGATGTCAGCTGGGACGCAGTGTCACGAGACAGCACCTGCAGTCTGCATGGAGGCCGTGTTTCGTTTCTTTGCAAAGGTGATGAGGCCCAAAGCTGTACCTGCTGCCTTTGGCATCATTACCAGGAGCAGGAGCTTCAGAGGGAGTAATCCCAACAGGGAGGCTGGTGGCACAAATGACAGGAACAATAATACACCCTGAATGGGCTTGTTTTCTGTCATGAGTCCAGTGGGATGTGAATGTTGACAGGGTGAACCACTGCATTGGGTGGAATATAAAAGGTGGTGTATGGTTGGTGGATGTGAGATGAATAAATACCTACAAGCTCAATGTGTGTACTATTTATTTCACTCATTAGTTAAAAATATTTCATTTATGCACTTGGATCAGGGGAAAAAATTAATTTTAGCTATGCAACATACATGTGCCACATTTTTAGACAACAGCTGTCATGCAGTATCAGAAACCACACAAGCAAGTCTATTTGAGCTTAGTTAAGAACATGATGCAGTTCGAGGCATAAATGTTATAGACCTGTAATTTTCATGATGCTAATTGGTATAAGCTTCTATTACTTGTTAGCTACATTAGCCTCATAGCTCCAGTGCAAATGTAATGAGGCTTGGCTGATCAAGTACATTTGAGGTGAGGAGAAAAATATGTGAATTTATCTAACCATGTTAAATACACAAACAGCTGTAACAAAATCATTATATACAAACATTTATTTAATGCAAAAATGACAAACATGAACCAAAATTATCATCCAAACTTTGCTGCTCTCTGTTTTCAAAAGAAAACAAGCACATTTAACAATAATTTCCATAGGAAACAAATGGAAACCTTTGAAATATAGTTGCTTTATAGTTACAATCTATACTCGAACACTTCTTTATATAGAACTATAGGCTTAGTTCTTAACTATGTGCATATTCCATCTATCAAAAGCCAAAGTTGGTGGTGACACACAGGTAGCTAGATATCATGGTAGAGGAGATCATATTTAGGTATGTTCCTTGGATCGATGGGGCTTTGCACAATCAGTTTTCCTCTCATGGCTCCTCGGTAGATCACCTCAACAAGATCAATGAAGTCTTGCTTGGTTTTAAAGCATCCAACAAACTTGGTATGGTCTGGAGACCTGGAAAAAAAACAGCATTATGAACATGTATATAAACACACACTATTTTTCCCCACATACCATTTAAAACTAAACATCTTTGACTACAAAGCTGATTCATCATTTTAGTGTCACTCAGAGGACTGACACGTCTACCTAGACGTAATTCCATCTGAGCTGCTATTGAGCGGATTTCATCGTTATATACTCACCCATAATCAACCTTCATGTGCTGTCCATTGAAGAAGAAGACAGTGGAGGGAATATAGCTGATGTCAAAGTATCGAGTGTAAACTGGCACTTTGTCCACGTCCACAAGATAGATTGAAGTCATATTCTTCAAGTCATGGGAGGTTTTTGACAGCTGCCACAAAGAAGTGAAAGGGTATGATTTGCAAAGGCTTTATGATCAGCAGTTACTTGAAGCTTAAATATTCATCTTAAGTTTAAAAACTTCTACATAATTTGATGGTTGAGATGAAAACAAGTCATTCAGAGTGGTTTGGTGTAAAATGCTCCGTTCTAGAGAAACTTGCCGAGTCAGAACTGTTCACAGAATTGTTCGCTGGTGATAGGAACCAGACGTCTGAAGAGTTTAATGCCTCTGAAAGCTCCCTCACATTCAGTTATTGCACAAAATGGTTATGAATACGCTGCCTGAAGTCAGACATTGTTTTGCGATAGCTTCGTGACAAAGTTTTGGCCTAAAGCATCTTATTAATCCATATATTTTAATCTATTCATGGTGGAGAAGTACATGCAGGGTAAGGCAAAACAGCCCCCCTGAGATTTATGGCTATTTTACCATCATCATTACATGTAAAACACTCAGGAGACACGTGCAAGTTCTCTAGTGGTTTTGGATAGTAAAAAAATGGCTATATTTGTAGACATTGTATATATGTTGTAGACATTGAGACGTTTGGTTTCTATCACCACCACTGTAATCTTGAGTCTCTCTACACCGAACCATTTCACATCAAACCACTCTGAACTGTTTACATTGCAACAACGGAATTCTGCAAAACTTTGAAAAATCGTGGAATTGCCCTTTGATGCTTTAAGGAATACATTTTAAGAGGTGTATTTGCATTTCATTTTGGAACTGTCCAAAAACTTGAATCAAAACTTAAACAGCTGTTTTTTTTTTCACTTTTCACAAGAGAATTTACTCTGTTCACTCAAGGCAATAAGTCAGTCTCCTGTCTGCAGTTCTCCAGATCTCTTGGTCCTCGACTGCTTTGCTGTTGCTCACAATTATTAGTTTTTTTGTATTTTAATAAAAAACAATCGCAGAAAAGAAAAGAAGCGAAACCAAACTGCGCTGGCCTAACCTAACCTAACCTACATTACTGAGCTATGGACATACAGAGCTCTGACTAAACTAACGCGAGAAACACTCACAATCTCATCCAGCTGCAGGCAGACAGAGTCCTCATCTCTTCCGAAGCGCAGCACCAGAACTTTCTCCGCCACGGTTTTGATGGCTTCATCGACATCTTTCTTACACGACAGTTTAGGGAGGAAGAAGCTCATTTTGACACGAACTGAGAATAACTGTAACGCTTGACCGCCTCTCTATTCTGGCCGAGCTTCTTCGTTTGGGCTGTTGTCGACAGGCTGAAGCGCGCGAGCCGCTTTGCTGCCCCCTTCAGTACAGAAAACACACTGAAGGAGAAGTCCACCCGTTAATAAAAATTCTGCTTAGTTCAGATGTCAGTAAAGTAATTCAGAGTAATTTGATGAGAAATGGTGGATTGAAGACAAACCTGCCGACTCGGATGATTTTCTCTACAGTGGTGGTGAACGGGGGGTGCAGCATGTCAACACAACTATACACGACACAAATGTAGCCATTTCATTTACTATCCAAAACCACCAATGAACCTACACGTGTCTATATACATGTTTAAATATGTAATGCCGATGATGGTAAGATAGTGGTGTGTGTGTATACACACACACACACACACACACACACACACACACACATATATATATATATATATATATATATATATATATATATATATATATATGTATAGTAAAGTAAAAGAAAATAAAAAGTTACTTAGAGAAAAAATAATAGATAAAAATAAATATAAGTAGATAAAAAGTAGATATAGTAATATACTAATATTGAATGAATATAGTATTGAATATAAATACTATATAATGAATATAGTATTATTATTTGAGAACTTTTTATTCAAGTATGTAGCTGTTACATTTAATATAAGATTATAACATAAAGCACGAAGTGGCAGCTTATGTTTGATATAAATAAAAAAAGACTGCACACAGTAAAAAAAAATATTTATGCAAATATACATAACAAAAATAAAAATTAAAATACAACTAAAAGAAACACAATAGATTAATGTTTAGGTTTTTTTAAAACTGGAAAAAACAATACAAACTCGTTAATTTGGCGGAACCTGCGTTTAGTGAAGAGCGTTTGTGTTTCACTACGGCGGAAATAGTTGACGCATTGCTCGTCAACGTGACCTCAAAGCGAGCTGCGGGGCAGCGCGGTGAGTTTACTGAGAGATGAAGTGACTAAACTGAACCTGTTTCTCTGTCCGGCGGATCCGGACCCTCATCACGCTCGTCGGTTCAGACACCTCGTCTGTGATCGCCGGGTCTGTTCCTGTGATGTTAGCAGGCTAGCTAACCCCAGCTGTCCGTGTCTGCTCTGCTCCTGCGGGCTCTGCCGCTCCTCTGCCATGATCTTTCTCAGGTTTCGTGTCGTGGCTGTGCTGAGGAGGTGCTGCTGCTGTCCTCAGGCGTCTGCAGTTGTAAAATTTCGTAACCCTAGTTTGCCGACGTCTAGTCTGACCTGCGTTTACCCCTCAGCAGTTACTGCAAGCAGAGCCTTGAGTACCAGCTGGACTCTGAGGAAAGACGCCCCTCAGCCTCAGGACCTGGACACAAGACATGAGCTAGACTTGGACGTGTGGAAGTCGGTGATGCGATCACAAGCTTTGCAGGAGGAGAAACTCAAGGACGGAGAAGAAGAATCCACCACTGAAGTGGAGGGAGAGCTCTCTCCGCTGGAGGCGAGCCGCAGGTTGGTGGAGACGTGGCGCCTGGCCGGCAAGCTTGTTCCTGAAAACATTACGGATGAGCAGCTGGAGACGCTGGCTGAGCTGACCACCAAGTCGTCCAAGAAGAAGTTCCTCAAGTACCTGGCTGTCAAGGAGGGCCACAAGAAGGCCAACAAAGAGAAGAAGGAGAGGAAGAGGGCTGAGAGAATGGCTGAAAAGAAGGAGGAGACAGAACTTGCAGATGGAGAACGTGAAGAGATGGATGGAGAGGAGGAAGGAGAACCCAAACTGAAGAACACCTATCTTATGCAGTTCTGGTCTCGCTCTATGGATAAGCTGTTAGGCTGGAGGGTGGCGCAAGCCATGCGGTTCGGCCAGCCGCTGGTTTACGACATGAGCTACGAGCAGCACATGTCGAGGCAGGAGATGGAGAACACCGTCTCACAGCTTCTAGAGACTGAAGGCTGGAACCGGCGGGCTGTAGACCCCTTCCACTTGCACTTCTGCAACCTGCAGCCTAACGGCGCCTACCACCGAGAACTTCTCAAACGCTACAGCCAGGAGACCTGGGAGCGTCTCCTGATCACTACCACCAGCCAGCGTCACATAGACGTATTCCCCCACGAGAGTCTCGTCTATCTCACTGCGGACTCTCCAAACGTTCTCCGCACCTTCGACCACAGCAAGGTGTACATTGTGGGAGCCTTGGTGGACCGCTCCATCCAGTCTGGAGTTTCTCTGGCCAACGCCAAGCGCCTCAAGCTGGCCACTGCCCGTTTGCCTCTGGACGAGTATCTGCACTGGGACAGTGGGGCCAAGAACTTGACCCTGGACCAGATGATCCGGATCCTGATGACAGCCAAGGAGACCGGCAGCTGGGAGAAGGCTCTGGAGTTTGTGCCCAAGAGAAAGCACACTGGTTTCCACCAGCAAAGAAGAAAGGACAATGTTCAAAGTGCAGCACCAGTTAGAGCCACAAACAGAGAGCCGGAGGCAGAAAGTGGTCAATTGTTCGTAAGCAAACAGAAAAAGAGAAATCAAAGGGCAGAAAAAACGCCTTCTGGATCAGAGCGTGTCTCTGGACAGACCAGATTATGGACTGCGCTGAAAACCAAAATGGAGGAACGCAGTAAAGTTAGGAGTAAAAGAAATTGGTGGGATGAAGAATAACCTCATGACTCACAGTTTTAATTTCAAAGACTTTCTGTCCTCATCTGTTCATCCAAAACTATAACAAATAAACAGTTACTCAGTGAATGTAGTAATTCAGTCAGTTAATATGTCGGAGTTAAATAAACAAATTTACATTAAAGGAGAATTTTACTGTTTATTTCATAATTTCTAGCCATTCAGAGTGGTTTAATGTGAAATTATGTAATCAAGAGGAACTTACAAAGTCAGGAGTGTTTACTGTGGTGGTGAAAGGAACCAGATATCTGAACTTTAAATATGTGTGAGAGTTTCCTCACCGGGTGTCATGAGGCAAAATTGTCGCCAAAGAAAACATTTTTCAGATTCATCACTATTTTACCATCATCATTACCAACATATCATACAGTTGTATGCAAATGTTTGGGCAGTGAAATGACATTTAATAATGTCAAGTTTTATAAGTAGTAAATAACACATCCTCTTGAGAGAACACACTTCTGCACATTTTAATTGCTGTTTATTTGGATTTTGAATTTAACACATTCAAAAATAAAACATAAGATGTGGCCTCTGCAAAAGTTGTAGCATGTATTTCTTTTTTCCCCCCAATATGTTTAAGTCCAAAACCAAAATTTGCAAAACAAGTTTATATTTAAGTTTGTTCCCTGTGGGGGATGCTAACTTACTTTCTCTTACAAAATCAACAAAACATAAACTGGGGTGTTGAAACTTTTGCATACAACTGTATAAATAGAAGACGTGTAGATTCACAAGTCATTCTGGATAGTAAATAGAATTACCACATTTACACTGTAGATGCCCCAGTTTCTATCACTACCAGTGTAAAGAAATCAGAGTAACTAATCTGAATGACTGTCTACATCTCAACTATTGAATTATACAGAATTATTTGAAAAATCAGTGGAATTTTAACTTAAAAAGTAAACTTGTAATTGGTGCCTTGGCTTCCCAGTAACAGACAAGCCTTAAAATTAGTAAATATTTCTTTAAAATAGATATTGACCTATATGGTACACATATGTAACAGATTTACAAAATTCAGGATAGTAATTCAAAGCTCTGGTGTGGTTTTACTGCAATTTCACATTTTTTTTGTCTCTTATCAAATCCAACAAAAAAATTGCTTACCAAACTTTATTTTGGTCACTGCAGACAATTATGAATTTTACAGAGAAAAATGTTTTTGAAATGCCTAAAAAAAAAGTCACATTTCACACATCCGTTTCAGTAGAAATGAAACAATTGCATATTGCACCTTACAGTAAGTTCATTAAAGCCTAGGCACAACACTAACCAATCCATTTCCAAGCTAATGCACACACCAGTGCAAATACATAAATATGACACTGCAGTTTCATTCAGTACCAAGTTTTTTGTTTCGTTTTTAAAGATGGTTTCAGCTTGTTCACGCTATTATGCATCACTTTCACAAATACTGCATCATCATACAGCGGGTGTCTACACATCATTCGTCATATACAAATAAACAGGCAAAAGTCTGTCTGTCCTCTGCTGCCTGTTTTGAAAATTCACAAATTTAATGCAACACACATGATTGATATTTTAGACAGAAAATAACATGAAATTCAGACTCCTATAAATTGAAGACTTCCTCTTCAAAAGCAGCTGTTGCATTGCACACTGCATAGTCCAAAACTGCAAGAATTTCATCAGTTCATCTGTTTTAAATTAAGCATCTTTTCTGGATCACAGGTACAAATACTTGTGCAAAGACATGGCAAGTCACTCTACCTCAAGACCACTGACATTCAAGGTCTGATAAGTAGGCTAGAAAAAAGACAAACAGCTTAACGTTGCAGGAAAGTTGCTACTATTTAAAACATTTCATTGTATGCTGGTCAGACTTGTTGAGCGAGTCCATGTGTGCTCTCTCTTTGGTATTCACAAAAATAGACAACATATTGTTATTTGACATGATTTATATTGATAAAGACCACTGAGTTGTACAAAACAGTAAGAAAGTCAGCCCTATTGTCACGACAGTACAGTAGTGGTCTCTGTCTTCTGATATGACCATCAATGATCTAGTCTGAATAAATACCTGCTCCTATCCAACTTTCTAATAAAACGTAGTTGCAAAAGAAAGAAAATATTGAATAAGGTTGCTGTCTACTGGAGGTAAGAGTAGACATTAGTTTAAGATAAGTTCATCTCAGAGTACTAGAAGTTCCCCAGAGCAGCGCTCACAACAGTTGAAGGTGATGTTTTCGTATCGAGTGTATGGGTGGAAACGTCCGATGCTTTTCTTGTTGGGCAGGAAAGGAGAAGTGGTGGGGTCAGAAGCTGCCGGCTCACCTTTGTTGTCTGAGCAGGCAATGGGGTCTAGATTTCTGAGTACCTAAATTGGGACCAATGTCAAGAGGAATATTTCAGTACACCTGAATATGACCTGCAATGTCATATTACTTTAGAAAGAAAATATTGCATCTTCAAAATGGAAACTTAGGAGAAGGAAAAAAAAACATTATCTGTTATGGTCCATTAATCATTAAATGTTCTCACTGTAAAACTGTGTAAAAAAAACTAAAGAAATTTTAATTACAATAATATAACTTTATATTACATTCCATCAGATCTTAATCACAATCTCTGCATGGAAATCTGTCCACAGTCCAACAGAAAAGAAAAAAACGGAGAATCTATTGAAAAATAAATATTAAGGAGTTTCATACCTTCTCTGCCATCTTCTCAGCCGGCGTATTGCAGAGTTCTGAAGCTTGGCTGCTCTTCACAGTAGTGTTGCAAGTGCTGCTGCCCACATTTCCCAGCAGGTGGGAGTTGATGGCATCAGCCAGCTTGCGATTGGCTGCAGCGAGTTCTCCGGTGCTGAGAGGCTGGGCACTGGGGTAGTAGGTTTGCCGTCTACCCCACTGCAAGGAGACTAGCAGCTGCTCCAGAGACCTGCACATAACAGAACATAAGTGAGCTGTTTCTATTTCACCCAAAGACCTGAAGCAAATCCAAGATCTAATCATCATTGCTGAACGACATCTAAAATGGACCTGACAGTTAACGACTGACTGTATTATTTAAGCATGTTTTCTTTCGTTTCTAATCAAAAACCATGTCTCTTTAGTCTTACCTATGCGTGTACATCATATCTCGGGAGAATTCCTCCCTCTCGAGCAGCAGGTCCTGGATGGCGCTCTGGGCCTCTCTGGTCTGCCGCTGGAGAGCAGCTCTGGCGTTTGTCAGCTCCTCAGCCATCACTCTAGATTTCAAATGCACAGATGACAATTAGGCCTGAAATATCACAGAATTGCTTGTGGTGCCACATAACATAAAGTGAAAGTGTGCAGGTCACGTTATAGCAAAAGCTACATATAACTTTAAATTAACATAAAAGTAGCTGGATAGGTATTATACTAGAATCCCAATTTGTTTATTTTAAACTGTCCAATTTTGCACAAATTTGATATTTCTGCTTTTTGTAAAGAGCTAAACTGAATTTTAAAAATCTGGTATTTTATATGACTATCTTAAGTAAAGTGCATTAAAATAGCTCATTTTAAAGCTTAGGTTTTTTCCAAGAAAATAAATATCTGGTATCGGAAAAAAGAAAGTGACATGCCACCTCTACTTGTAAGAACAAATATCCCGATATATTTGCGTATATTAAATGTAGTGGCTAAACACAGCTGGACTGTGCAAAAACAATGTATGTCCTATAAATAAACACTCACCGACTGGCAAGAAACTTGCTCCTCCAGACATCACACTGAATACTCATGCGCTCCAGCTGCTCTGCAGTGTGAGCGAGGTTACGGCCCAGTGCTTCATTCTCCAGTATTAGCTGGTTCTTCTCTCTTGCCAGTCGCTCAAAGTGGTACTGCAAGTCATCGCCTACTGAGGCCACCAGTAGCTTCTTCAGCTCCCTGTTTACCTGCATGTGAAGGTAAAGAAGAGGAACTGATGGCAAGTTGTACCAAACTGGCATAATTTTACATTCTATTTATAGAATTTGACTAACACAATAAGTAATGTTTTCGCATAGAGGAGAAAACTTACATAGAACTTGGCTTACAGCAAGATTTTATGCAATTTTAGTCACTCTTACATAAAGCAGAAGACTAATTGACTCTCAGCTGCTCTACCAGATCCTCCTGTATGTGAAATTCTACACTAACATCTGTTCCTTTACAATGTTCCACCCTTTTCAGGAGAATTGCTTTCATTTTTTCCCCCCAAACCTGCAGAAATATTTTTCCACACCTCTGAAGTTCCTTAGTTCTTAGAAGTTGGCTGCAGTTTCTACTTCTACTTCATCCCAATTACAAATATAGACTCATCAAACCTCATAAAACCTTAGTCCACATTTCAGATATCCAGTTTTGATGTTCTAGTGTAATTTTTATTTAGTCATTAATGGCTTCTTGGTAGCTGCACATCCATGCAGACCCATAGCATTGAGTCGTTTTCTCACAGTGGAAGGATTTTTTTTTTAGATCTGAAGCGAGAGTGGAGTGTATAAATTTAATCCCAGTGTAGTGCATCACTGTCTGTGCAGTCAGTGTCTGAAGAAAACTCTTTGTGATCATGGTCTGTGTGTAGCAAAAGCACCACTACCATTCCTCCATCTCTAATAGGCACAAATATCCAGGAACCAAAAAAGGTGCATACTGTTTTACACTGATAAAACATGTACCAAATGTACTGAAATATCTTCAAAAAAAGCTCCTGAAAAATGAAGAAATTAAGTACCTTATGGTTGTTTTGACCATAAATTAGATCAATTAAGAATTGTCTCTGACCTTTGAACTGTACCCAACCTCAGCAATTTGCCTTGTACAAACCACATGCCAAAATCACACAGTTGCCCAAAACTGCCTTGATTAATTAATCTTTTACATGTTTGCTTATGCGGTTTCTAAAACTATTATCTACAAAAACAGACAAAAGTACGATGCACAGCTAAAAAAGAGTAGTAGTGTCTATCTTGAAGCCTGAATTGTGTCAGTACTTGTGTCCTTTTTCGATAAAACTACAACATTTCCATTCCTTTAGCTAAATAGTAACGACTCACCTCTGTCTGAACACGCAGCTGGTTGGAGAGGCCCTCTTTGTCCTGCAGCAGCCTGCGCTCAGAGTTCTGGAGCTTCTCCAGGGCGCTCCTGTAATCCTGTGGCTCTGGAGAGGGTGAGGGTGGCCGGTCCTCACCATGCTGCGGAGAGGCTCTGTCATCTCCTTTGTTCTCGTGAGCCCCGACTCGGCCACTTCGGCTGATGGCAGCACGGGGCACCACAATCCTCACAGCCTCCACCTCAGTGCAGGCCTCCCTGTTCACTTTTCCCAGGTGGAGCACTCCCGGAGAGTGTGGTGATGCTGGAGCAGTCTTGAGTGCTGAGTGCTGCTTTGGTGACGGTACCTTCAAGGCTGGGGTCTCCACTGAGATCTCCGGGGCCACCACCGGTTTATCTGTCTCCATGCCATCTCCAGGGCCACGGACAGGCACAATGGCCAAGTCTGAGAGTGGAGAAGATAAACTGTGAGATCAAATACACAAACTGCGCAATCTGTTGAATCTGCATACATGCCTAGTTGGCTGAGCAGATATTTTGTCTAAGGAAGTCACAAAGGTATGTAAAAAACATAATATAGAGATTGTATGGAAGATTACTCACTCTTCATGGCTACTTCAACAGACATGGTTGGAGAAGACTGTTAAAGTGGCAGCAGAAGTGTATCGTGAAAGATCCCAGACAGTAACAATCTGTATGGTTGGCTTTCCACCTTGAACAAAAAAAAGACTTCAGTTCAATAAAGAATCCTTGGTAAATGCTTAAGACTGAGGGCCAATATACATAAGTCAGTTTCAGATCCAGATTAAGTCTAACTTAGGCTAAAAAGTATTTCCACTGGTGGTTCACCACTGGCACTGCAATTTAGTCCAAGACCAGGCCTAATCCATGTTCAGGAAACCACCCTAAAATACTTTTTGAACTTTTTTTTTAGATTTGCCTCTATCAACACTACATATAAAAACTTATGTAGGATCACTGGTGGTTTTGGACAGTAAATAAAATGGTTTTCATTGTGCTGTAGTTGGCTGGTTCCTATCACCACCACTGTACAAAAATCAGAGTCAGTAAGTTTCTCTACCATGAATCATTTCACGTCAAACCACTCTGAATGGCGTTCCTTATTCCACTGAATTAGGCAGAAATTTTGAAAAATGGGTGGAATTCCCATTTATGTGATTCAGATGTCTGGTTCCTATTACCGTCACTGTGTTTTAATCAGTCAGACCACTCTGAATGACTCTGTTCACATCTAAATCATTTAATTATGCAGAAAAAAATTTCCCTTTAACACCTAATAACTTACTCTATGTACATACTATAAGCAGAGAAGTATTTCTGTAAGGCATGCTGGTGGTGTACATTGCTTAAATCCCTAAGCAACCAAAACTGCAACTCAGCTGTTTTGTAGATAAGCTAGACAACAAGCTGTTGTGTAAAAGTCTGTTAATCAACAGTAACAACTACACACTGGTCCTTCAATGGTTCTTTAGTAAAGACACCGGTTCTATTTAGAACCATGAGTTCTATGTACAACCATTTCCAGCTTAAATGGTTCTTTGCATGATCAGATTAGTTGAAAATGTTTCTGTGTAGCACCAAAAAGGTTCTTCTATTGTTACAAGTTTGACACGTTACAAAAGCAAATCCCTTTTTGGTGCTATATAGATTCATTTTCTATAAAGAACCGTATACAACACATTCTCCGTCAATCTGAAGAACCATTTTCCATGCAAAAAATGAGTTATGAGTAAATTGTTCCATATAGAACCGTTGTCTTTACTAAGGAACCCTTGAAGAACCATCTTTTTTTTAAGTGTGTACTGACAGTAATATCAAAATAAACTTCACATTTAGATTCACAGGTGTTAAATGTCGTACTGTTCAGAGTCTTAACCGAATGTCGACAGTTTAATGCAGTTAAAAAGACAGACAGACAGCAAGAACTGGAAAATAAGCTAAAGTGAAATCACAAAAATAATCAGAGCGGTTCTGGGTTAGCTAGGTTAGTATCCGCTATCGCCAAGCTACTGAAACAGCAGCTAACAAACGAATTACCGGTGTTGAAACAGCGTTTCGCTGGTGAGTTTAGTAGTTACATCCCTTCACAACCTCCGCGACAATGTTTGTGAATCACCCCGTTTTTATCGTTATGGTCGTGTTTTATGACCTGCTGAGCGAACATTAACAGCCAGCTGTTTATGGCCGGTAGGCTAACGCTAGATAACCCGAGCTAGCTATTTGGCTAGCGATCAATACAACCCGCTTTCGGGGGGAAAAAAGCAGCATAAAACCACTACGCCGAAACAAAACATACGGGATTTTTTTGATAGGTATTACACGGTCATATAAATGGCAAGTAACGTTCGTCAAGTAAACAGTTCGACTACAAACATCGACATTTTTAACCACTCCTGCCACGTAACCTACCTTTCTCACCAGCAGCCGGAGTTCCCCATTTTCCCCTCCGACTCGGAGCGGAACTGATTTACACAGTGAGTGTTTCCGCAAGACATTTCCAAGTAACGTTACGCGAACGCTGCTAGAAACGGAAGAGCATTGTGCTAGTTAGTTAGATTCGCCGGTGAAAAGTTTGTTATTAGTCTATAAGAGTTGCAGTTGCGGCAAAATATATAGCTCCGTACAGTGGCACCGCATAGAGGTTTATTTGCCCTGTGAAGGCAGTAAATCCAAGAGAGACACGATAGTAGCTGTGTGGGCTCTTCGGCTGGTTATTGTTGTGTCTCAGAGGGCTCTGTACTCCCTAACTAGGGCACTAGGTTTACAGAGGGCACAAAACCATGGATTCTACACTCAGATAGTGCACTAGGGGGTCCGATAGGGATCCACTTGAGTTTCAGCCGTAGCAAAGAGCTCCTTTCACGTTGCCTCTCCCCGTTGTAGGTGTCTGAGACCTATGAGAGGAGTGCAATGGGAGTTCACGGGTTATGGAAACTGCTGGAGAGCACAGGGAAGCCCATCAACCCTGAAACACTCGAGGGGAAGATCCTAGCAGTCGGTATCCTTTCTACTCTAAGTTACACTCTTGATTCTGTCCTTCTGCCTCATGTTGTTCACTGATGAGCCATTACTTTAAAAACACCTCGTTGTTTCTACACTCACTGTCCATTTCATCAGCTCCGCTTACCATATAGGTGCACTTAGTAGTTCTACAATTACAGACTGATCTTTTTCTCTGCACACTTTGATAGCCCCCTTTCACCCTGTTCTTCAAAGGTCAGGACCACCACAGAGCAGGTACTATTTGAGTGGTGGATCATTCTCAGCACTGACGTGGTGGTGGTGTGTTAGTGTGTGTTGTGCTGGTACAAGTGGATCAGACACAGCAGTGCTGCTGGAGTTTTTAAACACTGTGTCCACTCCCTGTCCACTCTATTAGACACTCCTACCTTGTTGGTCCACCTTGTAGATGTAAAGTCAGAGAAGATAGCTCATCTGCTGTTGCACAGTTTGTGTTGGTCATCCTCCAGTCCTTCATCAGTGGTCACAGGATGCTGCCCACAGGACTCTGCTGGCAGAATATCTTTGGTTGGTGGACTATTCTCAGTCCAGCAGTGACACTGAGGTGCTTCAGCAGCACTGCTGTGTCTGATCTGCTCCTGATCATTGAAGGGTAAAAGGGTCTAACAAAGTATGCAGAGAAACAGATGAACTACAGTCTGTAATTGTAGAACTACAAAGCACATCTGTATGGTAAGTGGAGCTGATAAAATGGACAGTAAGTGTAGAAACAAGGAGGTGGTTTTAATGTTATGGCTGATCAGTGTATTTGAAAGCTGCAGCTGTGCAAGTACCTACAACTAAATCAATTGCGTTTACCATGTACGCCTGTGTAAGTGAACAACCGTCCATTTCAGCTTCTGTTTTACAATATTTAGCTATTACATTTGCAATATCGTTTACAGCAGGAGGAGCTGTGTAAATGCCCTAGTACTGTAACGAGTTGTTTTGCTTGCTTTCAGAGCTAAGAATTAAAAGCAGTTCTCCACACAAAGAGCTATCAGAGCTGTAGCTACAAATCAGGACTTTAGATACCATTTTGGTTATTGAACATTAGAGGGTTCTGAATTTTGTCTATGGTAAATTTAGAGCGGAGACATAGCTAGAACCTTTCTAAAGGGGTGGCCCAGTTAGACGCAGCGATTTTGTTGGGGTGGCAAACTTCCAGGGAAAAAAAGGTGTGATAGTCACCTCATCTTACCATTGTTTAGGTTTACTTATTATATAATGTAGCAGACAGAGCAGGACTGCTGAAGTACACTGGGCAAAATAATTACTGTGGTCATAATTCTATGAATATTAACAAAATAATAGCATTATTAACTGATAAACAGCATTTTTAAATACAGTTTCACTCTGAAAAAAAAATGAGTGAATTTATCCAGTTATGTGAAAAAATAGCATGTTTTTTCTGTCATTTTGTGCTCTCTCCTAAATACTGTTAAAATGTTACATTAATCCACATAAAGCACAGTGTGTAACAAAAATACTGTAATGCACCGATGTAGGTTTGCTTAGGTGTTCTCAAATGTTTTCCTAATGTAGAAAGCCAATGTTAGCTGCTTTCTTAAGCAATATAACAAGGATAATGGTATTAACGGGTGACAATGTTTCTTGGGAGGGTTGCACTGGCCACCCCTGACCACTCCTTACGTCCCTAATTCAGAGTGTGAAGGTTGGCGGGCAGGCTTTGTAAGAATAAGATTACTGAGAGCATTTCCAAAACAACTAGCTTGTCTAGTAGGTCTCAGCAGGTCTATTGTATTGTTTTTAGTTTGGATACTGATAACAACAGGAATGCTGAGGCAGTCATTAATGGATTCCAGTAGTCACTTAGTGTTAAAAACAGAAAAATATATATGATCCCATATCCCATAGGACCTGTGAACCCAAGCTGCTTTTCTAAAACGTGTGTGGCATGTGCTGTTCAATGGTGTGTCTTTGCCATCCTTGACGTCTGGATTCACAGATATCAGTATCTGGCTCAACCAGGCAGTAAAGGGGGTCCGGGATCGGGATGGTAACAGTGTCCAGAATGCCCACCTTCTCACACTGTTTCACCGCCTGTGCAAGTTGCTCTTTTTCCGCATCAGGCCCATCTTTGTGTATGATGGAGATGCACCACTGCTTAAGAAGCAGACCCTGGTGAGTAAAGGCTGCAAGCATGGAAGATACACAGAGACACATTACTGTATTTGAGAGTAGAGCGTGCTACTAAGTGGGGCATCAGGTGTTTAATGAAAATGAATGGGGGTACAAAAAGTAGAACAATGCTTTTCCTTGGCACTCTTCTAGAAATAAAAAGCCTCAGTTGCAAAATTTGCCAAACTTTTTGACTTGATAGGGTTTGTGCTGGGCTGAGGACCAGAATACAAAACAGTATACCAGTAAAGAAGGTAGGTAGGGTTACAAATCAGGTGTTTAAATCAACATGAAATCAAAATCAACCTCTTTTTTAACCTTGTTAGTTGATGTTTCTTTTCATGTAAAGCACAAATTCATCATATATCATTGGTAAGACAAAATTCTTGTTTCCATCAAAATGTAATGTTTTTTGTTCACCTATAAAGCGCCTATCTGAATTTTGATTACGAGACTGTGCACCAGCAGATGAGGAAAAGTAATATTAACCAATAATATCACCTCCTCCCACCCACCCAGCTTTCTAGTGGGTCATATCAAATGTTTTCAGCCAGTTTTTTTGGGCAGCCCAGTTTGGTTGTTTATTGCCAGTGGCCAGGAGGTGAAAAGCCACTTCAACACATTTTTGTAGGCCTTTATCAGTCACACCAAATAAAACAACAAATAAAAAATATGCTTTTGAATACAAACATTTGATCAATATTTACTCTCCCTGGTTGGCTTTTTAACTTTTTGTCCATAGCCTTGATACTTTTTAATTTCTAGAAGAGTTCCATGGAGATCCATTTTTGAACGGATGGCAGTGCTAAAGGTGTTGTATTGGAGTAGAAATGAAAATGGTTGTACCTCAGGCCATCAGGAGACAGAGGAAGGAGGAGATGGCTCATGAATCAAAGCAGACCAATGAGAAACTCCTCAGGACCTTCCTGAAGAGGCAGGCCATCAAAGCTGCACTGGGGGACCGCAGGTTAGGACGCAGTACAAATGTCTATATTACAACTGTTGATAAAATACAGTAAAAGAATGCATCAGACAGCTACATGTTTTTGGTTTTTTCAGTCAAGAGACAGTTCCTAGTATCTCCTCAGTTCAAAGAGATGCGGAGGATGACATGTACGTTTTGCCAGCACTGCCTCCTGTAGAGGAGGAAGAGAGGAGTAGGTAAGAAAACAACACACTGTAGAGTCAGTTTTTAAAAAAAATTACTTAGTGCATTTTGACCATAACCATTACTTTCAACAAACCCTATCTTAGCTCTGATGAAGAAGAGAACAGAGATGGGGATGAGATGCCAGAAGCTTATCTCAGATTTCAGGTGAGATTAAGCAGTGAAACCCAGTCTGATGGATGAAATGCACCAAGTTTAAATCAATTCAGGATTATGTTATCCTGCTTTTTCTTATTGTTTATGTTTCAATATAAATGCCTTCGAAAGGAGGAGTTCTGTGACAATCCCAATTCCGTTGACATAAACTCTGAGGAGTTTTCCCTCTTATCACCGGAGATCAAACATGAGATCTTGAAAGAGATGAAGGAGTTTACCAAGAGAAGACGTACATTGTACCACACACCTCCAGAGGTACAGCAGACATGCAGATACAATGACCTATTGACCGTTACAGCAGTTATACTTTAGTGCACTTTCCCTTTCACAGTCATTCAGATATTTTAAATATTTGATTATTGATAAATCTGTAAAATTATTCTAACATGGTACTAGTACTCATAGGATTCAGATCATTTGTGTGAGGCTGTTAAAAAAAAATAATAAGAATTTTTATACATATAGGTCTATATGTTACAGTATATTAAATAAATACATAAATTAATTAATAAAACATTTACAGTGTTATTTATATCTTAGTTATTTTTGTTATGAAAAAGAAATATATTCCTAAAGCTGCACTATGCAAGATTCTTTGTTAAAATTGAAAGAAGTATCATAATTGAGTCAGGCTGAAATATGGTATTTGGTACCAACCCTCTTCTGGAGATCTACTTTCCTGCAGAGTTTAGCTCCAATCTGCATCAAACATGCTGCCCCTCCCTTTACCTAACACTACTGCATCTGATCCAACCAATCAAGAACTTCTGAAGAATTTAATTAGTTGGAACAGGGGTACCAGATTGCGATTGGAACTAGATTCCACAGGAAGGAAGATCTCCTGAACCAGGGTTGGTGACCACTGCTGCAAAGCTTGAAATAGATAGAGGTGGTCAGATTTGCCAAGAGTTTTTCAGACCATGCCATGTGTCTGTATGTATTAATGCTGCATGCACAGGCTCAAAAAGAAGGTCCAGCTCGATTAAGTTTTGATGATAATAGTACATCTTCTGAAGATACGTCCTTCACCAAGTTTTGACTAAAAACATGTACAATGTTGCATGCAATTACAGATTTCTACCAGAGAGGTCTCCAAATCCCCAAAACTTTCATAGTTTAGCTTTAACTATTGAACAAAGCTTCTAAAATTACCGCTTGATGTCCAGTTTGGAATATTGCATATATTGTGTGTGTATATATATTGATAATGGCAAGTGTGGGAAGTTTCAAACTTTTGAATGGTCTCCAGTGTTTGAGGGTAACTGCGGTCTCCTTGCAGAGATCAGGGGACTTCTCTCAATACCAGCTGGCAGGGCTGCTGCAGAGGAATAACTTGAACCAGCGTCTGGAGGGAGTGGAGAAGGAGATGAGCCAGAGGAGCTGTGGAACCGTGGAGGAGCAGTACAGCCAAGGAGGAGAACACAGTATTGAGGCCCGCCGGCTCATCTCTGAGGACTCCTCGCACTACGTTCTCATCAAAGGTCAGAGCACTGTTGTGTGAGAGTATCCATTAAAGTGATTGTTTGTGGAAAATCCAACTGAAACAGTTTTCCTCTTACCTCAGATATAGTCAATCAGCCAAGACATGTTTAATGTCTGAACTTTGGTTCTTTAGTTTTGCACTGAAGCTTTGCTGGAACTGTTGTAGTGAACAAGAGATCTTTGAGAGATCATCGCCCCACAGTGACATCTGGTGGCCAATTAGTAATCAGTACAATGTTTCATAGACTACAGAAAGCAATGCATTTTCATAATAGTGTTACTGAACGTTCAGACATCAGATATACAGCCTCATTGTTTATATTCAATATGCACTGATGGTTATTTTATTGAAGCAGATGCAAAATATTATTTAATTAAAGCTCAATTTCTCAACTCAACTAAATATGTCCATAAAAAACATATGCATCAGTGTGAAAAGAACAGGAAAGTAGTTTTTAAACACTCATATCCATGTCAGCAGGTTAATATTAAAGATTTTTATTTGCTGTACAGTTATAAGTTGTAGGGAAAGTGCTTGTGTAAAGGAGGCATAGCTTTGTATCTCTTTCAGAGTTTGTGATGGTGCAGCAAATCAGGTGACTGACAACAGTCACAGTTCTGGGATAAAAATAGGATTTTCTGGCTCTCAATTAGGAGTATTTTGGGTCACAAAATCCTGGTCCCAGATCAGCAGCTTGTGATTTTCCCCTGAAACATGGAAAAACATTCAAAACCTAATGAAACATTGTGCTTTGATGAAACTTAATTTGGGTATTCATGTGACTTAGAACGGGAGCTTAAAAGGTCTTACTTGTTTTATTTTTACATTTTATATTTTTCTCCAAAATTAAAAATAAAACTTATTTAGGCAAACTATCATCTGCAAAGGAAACAATCTAAAATATTTAGTAAAAAAAAGTTTGCTGTACATTTACAGGGCCCCAAAAGACTGTAAAGGCTCCTGAAAGCCAACCAGCTGCCACTCCTTGGTCTAGTGGGCCGTGGTCAAGAAGAGGAAGGCCCAAAGGACGGCCTGAGCCCCTTTGGCGGCCAGTATCAGATGATATCCTAGAGGGAAATGACCCTTCTTCTTCTTCTTCATCATCATCTACAACCCCAAAGCCAACTCTTTCTGTGGAGAAACAGTCCTCGGATGGAGCGCCCCCTTCTCCACGAACACTTCAGGCCATTCAGGCAGCCATGATGGACACCAGCTCTGATGAAGATGAAGGTGTCTCCAAGAAATCAGTCCAAGGAATCAGAATGACAAGTTCTCAAGATGAGAATGGGGGTGTGTCTCCTCGCACTTTAGAAGCCATTCAAAGAGCCATGATGGAGGATGACACAGCATCTAAAAAGGATCAAACTCCTCAGAGGAAGTATGTCATCATCACCAGCTCTGAAGATGAGGATGGAGAGGAAAGTAAAATAAGTGTCTTATCTGAAGCTCAGGAAGAACATGGAGGTGGAGTTTCTCCACAAACTTTGCTGGCCATTCAGAGATCCTTGGGAGAAAGTGGCACGAACCACATGGAGCAGCAGGATCACTCAACCAGCTCTGAGGGGGAGGAAATGGAAAAGGTGGTTGGAATGAGGAGCAAGGCTTTCAGATCTGCTGTGCTCACTGAAGGAGAAGAATGCAGGCAAGACGAGAAGAAAAGCAGTCTAGCAGATGCCCGAAGAACAGTTTTTCCTTCCTCAGATGAGTCAGATGAGGAAATTAAACCTAAGACCCACCACCATGCTTCACTCCATGGTCAAGAAGAAATACTTGAAGAAAGTGACTTACCTGAAAAGGTTTTTCTCCAGAAAGGAAGCTTGGAAACTGGTACTGACCAGGTGCCTTCAGACTTTCACATTGAAAAGCAGAGAGAGGAAAGAAAAGGGCAAATTACAGTAAAGAGTGAAGAGGAAGACAGCAGCTCTGAGGGTAAGAAAGCCTACACTGTTCATGCTTGCTTTTTTTCTGAGTACACACAGTCTATTTATTATATGGACTAAATATTATGTATTTTATTTGTCTGTAATGCTTTTTTGTGTCTGTATCTAACTTAAAACGTTTTGTCTTTTGTACTGACAGAGGATTTCATCGAGGTCTCAGAAGGGGAGGAGGTGTCCGAATTAAATGATTCGGTAACCAGAGTCGATGAACTGTTGACAAGTCAGACCACACAGCTAGATGTGAATAAGTCAGAAGAGGGGGTGGAAACATGTAATGAGGAGGCAGATTCAAGTGACACAAGTCTCCACTTATCCCTAAACCAGACTGAAATGGAGAAGCAAGAAACTGAGTCCTCTCAGGAAGCCACAGCTGTCCCTGCTTCCAGTGAATGGGACAACATTGACACGGTACATTTACCATTACATTTAAGCTATTTAAAGTAATAGGTTTAACAGTTTTCCCCTTACTCCAAATGTTGTTGGTCAGCTTTGCATGTTTGATGTGCAATGTTGGCTTATTCAGAAGACTTGGACAAAGGTATGGACAAAATTGTACGGGTTGCTTCTACTGTTTTTAGCTTTTCTGCATACGTTTGTCCTTTTTAAGGGTAGCAATATGTAAAGAGGTGTTTTTTCACTGGACAGGGCAGTACAGTTACAAACTCATAATCATGCATTTAGTCATCATTCCCACTGCCAAGTGAACTGTCCTGCTGGGCTACCAAGCATGCCGGGCTGGGTATGTATGGTTGAAATATTAGAAATATTGCACTAGACATATTGCACACTGACTGTCAGTCAAGCTCCTACTTTGTTGCTATTGTTGCTTGTTTGCTGTTAACACTAGCATTGCATAAGAATTGAAACTACCTCCTAAAAACTATTATGTTCACAGGGTACGGATAGTTCTGGGTTTAGATTAGTAACCATGTCATGCTGTATCACAATGGCTGGCTGAAAAATTCTTATACAGTATCCAGACCTAGTCTCAGACACTCCGCCCACTTGTACACAGAGCATCTGATAATTATACTAAGAAGAGCTTCATGATAAATTGTGTTTTTTAACAGGCTGCTTTGACGGTACAGATGAAATTATCTCACATGTAGCGCCAAAGTGAATTTACTAGATTGGCTGGAAAGTATCATTATGGAATTAACTGTTAACTGTGAAAATGCTAGTCAGCATTGCCACTGACTTGTGTATGTGTCCTGCAGGAGGAGCTGGAGCAGTTGGAGAGAGATTTGCAGGCGGAGCAGAGCAGTCTACAAGAGCAGCAGCAGCAACAGCAGCGCAGTGCTGCTACAGTTACAGGACAGATGTGCCAGGAGAGCCAGGTGAGGACAGTGAACTCACTTGGTTAGCGAATGTCAGCCATGTCAAGGCAGATGATTGCAATAAAAACACAATAGAACTTTGGTATGTTTATGCAGCTTTGCATAACGAAAAAATGTATCCATTTTGTATTTACACCTGAAAGTTTTTAAATTTACACAAACACATAAAATCTGAAAGTTTGCATACATCTTACTGTCTCAGTGTATACAGTGCTGTAAACAATAATTACATTTTTGTCTTAACTCAGGTTGTCTTTGTCCTAAATTTTGCTTAAAGATCTGAAACAAAAAAAGAACGAAAAGAAGAAAGTCAAGAAGTTGCAAATTTCTTTTTACATCATTGTATATCATACAACTTAAAGCCGACTTCAGCAAATTTTCATTGTTGACTGATGTTGTTTCTTCTGTTCTGGTTTATTCTCTCAGTGTGTTATCATTCATTATGTTCCTGTGAATGACCACATAGCTATTTTGGTTTCTCTAGTGGCCCTCAATCAAGGTTTTTATTTCCACTGGTGTTGATGGCTGATATCGGCCCTCTAGCATGTGTCTGTGGTTGTTTGTGGTTGGGGTTTGGAGGGGGTCTGATGGCCACAATGGGTGTGAGTTTGGAAACTCAAAGACTTGTTTACTGCTCTCGCCTGATATCGTAGGCTGCTGACATTAGCATAGCTGCCAAGTAGAGATATTTTAGAATAGACTGTCATGAAAGATGATAGCCAGAGCCATATATTTTTGGTAGGAGACCAATCATGGATATTTTTTACTTTGTTCCCACTTTTACATGATTCTCAGTTTGAGGATTTAACAAGGCTTCTCTGTAAAACTTTTTCTCTGGATTGTGCTGAGCTTGAAAAAGATGGACCTTTTTTGTGCTTTCTTAGGTGAATTGTCATTTACACTGATCAGGCATAACATTATGACCACCTCCTTGTTTCTACACTCATCGTCCATTTTATCAGCACCACTTACATATATAGGTGCACTCTGTAGTTCTACAATTACAGACTGTAGTCCATCTGTTTCTCTGCATACTTTGTTAACCCCCTTTTACCCTGTTCTTCAGTGGTCAGGACCCCCATGGACCCTCACAGAGCAGGTACTATTTGGGTGGTGGATCATTCTCAACACTGCAGTAACACTGACGTGGTGGTAGTGTGTTAGTGTGTGTTGTGCTGGTCAGACACAGCAGTGCCGCTGGAGTTTTTAAACACTGCGTCCACTCACTGTCCACTCTATTAGACACTCCTACCTTGTCAGTCCACCTTGTAGATGTAAAGTCAGAGACGATAGCTCATCTGCTGCTGCACAGTTTGTGTTGGTCATCCTCTAGTCCTTCTTCAGTGGTCACAGGAAACTGTTGGCTGGATATTTTAGCTTGGTGGACTATTCGCAGTTCAGCAGTGACACTGAGGTGTTTAAAAACTCCAGCAGCACTGCTGTGTCTGATCCACTCAGACCAGTGCAACACACACTAACACACCACCCCATCAGTGAGAATGATCCACCACCCAAATAGTACCTGCTCTGTGAGGGTCCATGGGGGTCCTGACCACTGAAGAACAAGGTAAAAGTATGCAGAGAAACAGATGGACTACAGTCTGTAATTGTAGAACTACAAAGTGCACCTGATAAAATGGACAATGAGCGTAGAAACAAGAAGGTGGTCATAATGTTATGCTTGATCTGTGTGTATTTGTGATTAACAGTTTAATTGTCTTTTTTGTTCATTGTAATCAACTATTAAAGTACAAGCCTAAAGTGGCCAAATTCGCTGATTGGCTTGCTGATCTTGCTTTCTAGCTGTTGATTACTTAGACATTCCCACCTGACGACACACAGCTTGAGCTCAAACAAACAATAGTAATCCCTAACATGTGATGGCACCAGTCAAAAGCTTTGGATTGAAAATGTTAATGAAAAAGTACTTGAAATGTCGGTGCTTTCAACAGAACAGTATTTTGAATAACTGAGAACCAAGAACATGGGTGTGGGATACTGCCTATTACACATTGCTTTTGCTGTTTGAATGTGTCTGTGATGGCCGGTGCAGGAAACAATATTTTTTAACCTCTATTTCTAATACTCATTAACATAAAAATGGTTCATAAAGTATTGACACAAATAAATAGAAATAGTTTAACTTCCAAAATTTTCATGTGCCAAAACATTGATTCAGGAGAAAGTTTGTATTAGGATTCACAGCAGAGCCAGTGGTGTAACACGTCCTGTTTTCTCGGTGCAGGAGCTGTTGCGGTTGTTTGGTGTGCCCTTCCTGGTAGCACCTATGGAAGCTGAAGCTCAGTGTGCAGCTCTGGACCGAACCGACCAGACTCATGGCACAATCACTGATGACAGTGACATCTGGCTGTTCGGAGGACGACACGTCTATAAAAACTTCTTCAGCAATAACAAATATGTGGAGCATTACCAGTATGTGGACATTCAGAACCAGCTGGGTGAGAATTAACTGTTAGACTTCTGAACTTCAGACAGTGCCAGCAACTTCAATTGTATTTGTGTGTATTTGTTCTTATATGATGGGAAAGTGGCCAATATAATATTGGAATATTTATTAAAGGTACTGTAGTATAGAGCATTGTAATGTGAATGACTTTGTTTGATTTTAAGTATGTCATTATCTTCCTTAGGACTAGACAGGACCAAGATGATCAACTTGGCATATCTGCTGGGCAGTGATTATACTGAGGGGATTCCAGGGGTTGGATACGTTACAGGCATGGAGATACTCAATGAGTTCCCTGGGTCTGGACTGGAACCACTCACTGAGTTCAGGTAGGACACTTTGATTCACCTCGATGTCATCACGATTGGAACAAAACCTTGTATCTCTAAAAAGCAACTTTTCAGTGGAAGCAAAAATTATCTTACCTTTTAATGTAAGTTAATGTATCAAGGTATTATCATAGGTCATTTTGCACTGTTTCTATTGGAATTGGTGATGCAGTGTAAACAGTAATGGTCTTTTTTAAATGAAGTAATAAATAAATAAATAAAAAGGGCAATTAAATGTTTTGTTCTGACTGCAATTAAAATTTGGACACCTGCATCAAGAGAAACTCCTTATTCACTTTGTACTTAGTGAATAACAAAAGGCTCTGATTCTGATCTAGCTATGCAAACACAACTAGAAAACAGTGGTTGAGCTTCCATTTTGATTACTTAATAGACAAGGTATTGTGGATCAGCAGTAACGCTCTGTGTCTTCTGGCTGCCGCAGTGAATGGTGGAGTGAGGCTCAAAAGAACAAGAAGCTGGTCACTAATCCTAAGGACACCAAAGTCAAGAAAAAGCTGAGAAACTTGACAATACATGCTGGGTTCCCCAACCCTGCTGTCGCCCAGGCCTATCTCCAGCCAGCTGTCGACCAATCAGAGGGCTCCTTTAGTTGGGGCCGCCTGCAGCTCCATCTAATCAAAGAATATCCTTCAAATACAACCTTGCTGGGATATGTGGCAGTGATTACATGCTGTCTATAAGACTAGTCATGGTTCTCAGTATATTAAGTGCATGTATATGTGAGGAAATCAGTTAATGAGTTTCAAGATTGTAAAAATGTTTCTTAACTAGGTCTAAGTTTTGTTTTAGCCGTTTTGGTTGGAACAGCAAGAAGACAGAAGAGACACTGCAGCCGGTGCTCAAACAGCTCAACACTCAACAGGTAAAGCAGGTTGAAAATATTTCGCTACTGTTGTTTCAGGATGAACAGTGGCTGCTTACTCGGTGGCAATGCCCAGCTTTAACTCACTAGACAGGATTGGAGTAAAAGTCTGGCATTCACTTATACACAAACCAGCAATACAGTTTTTTACATTTTTATTTACATTTTTTTTGACTTACCCCTATATACACACAGTATATAAACACAGAACTTAGGCACCTAAGCATACTGTTTAAAACTGTTTATCTGAGCTATAACAGTTTTTGCTAGTAAAAACATATAACAGTTAAAAAAAATGATGTAATATATTAAAAAAGTAATTTCTTGTTTTAAAAAAAGTGGATTTTTTTGTGAGCTAGTTAGAAAAAGGTTTCGATTCCAGATTGCCTTCAGTCATCAGATAGATTTGTCAAATTTCATCAGCAGCAAACCTGATTTAACCGAATGAAGCACTGATTGAGCGAAACCAGGTATTGGATGATAATTATAAATAATATCAGGCTGCCATGAGAAGAAGTGTAAAAATGTACAAACACAGTAACATACATAAAACACTGCTTATTGTATTAATATCATTTGTATTTATTCTAATATAAATTCTAACAAGAGAATAAATGCTTACTAACAGTAGCTTTATGAATATTAATTTCCCAACACACTTTATCTGTTATACTGCACTTATTATACTAATTTTATTCTATTTTGATAATCATTTTGTATATTATACCAGAATAAGCCCTTTTCTCTCTCATAATACCATCTGGACCTAAAATTGAGCATTAGAAAATGCATGCATGCTATTATCAATATCCGATGAGCTAAAAAATATTGTAATACGTCTTTGTCTGTGTTGCCTAGCCCTTCTGAACATTATCAACAAAGGGAAAAGAGGAAGCTGATCTTGAATCAGCACTGCAAATCTTAATACTTCACAAGTACCAGTGAACAGTATAGAGCCATTTTGTCTCATTTTGCAATGATCGCATGGCTTTTTGTCTGCAGACGCAGCTGCGCATCGACTCCTTCTTCCGTTTGGAGCAGCAGGAGAAGCAGGCCATCCGCAGCCAGCGCCTGCGCAGAGCCGTCACCTGCCTCAAGAGGAAAGAGCGCGAAGGAGAGAGCAAAGAAGAGGAAAACGACGAAGATGAAAAACAAGTGTCCCCGGTCAAGAGGGGAAAGAACGAGAAAGCACAAGAGGGAGACACAGACATTACACCTGCAGGAGCATTTGGAGGAGGTTTTATTGGCTCAGACGTCTACGCCGACATCCTGGAAGACAAGATAAAAGATGAGCAGCCTGTTCTGGAGGGGAAACAACCTAGCAAACCCTCAAAGGTGGAGTCCGTCAGCAGCAGCTCGAGCTCAGAGGATGAACGTGAGAACAGCTATGGAGCTGCCATGGTCACCGCACGCTCTGTGTTTGAGGGGAAGACGAGAGGGAGAGGGAAAAGAGGAGGACGAGGTGGGAGGGGAAAGGCCAAGAAAAGCTTATAAAGATGAAATTTAAAAATAATATTTATGTATGTCTAAGAAGCAAAAGAGGACAGTAACCTATGATGTGAAATGAATTTTAGCTTTAAAGTGATAGTTTGTCAAAAAATCAGTTGGTTCCTCTTGTGCCAAATGTAGTTAGTCATCCAAAATGTGTTTGGTGTCTTCAGTTTTGCACTGGAGCTACAAGGCTAAGAAAAAAAGCTAATGAGTAATGGAAGCTTCTGGTTTCTGACGCTGGATGACATACTGTTATCTATGTACATGGACAAAATACAAGATGGCTGTGTCAGAAACCACATAAGCAAGACTTTGGCATGACATTCAGTTTGCACAATGCTAATTGGTGGGGTATAAGTTTCTATTACTTGTTAGCTACATTAGCTCCACAGCTCTAGTTCAAAACTAAAGAAGCAAAGTTCAGACACCAAACATGTCTTGGCTGATAAACTGCATGTGGACTAAGGGGAAATTAGCTTTTTTGCCAAATTTTCACTTTAAATTACAATAAATTACACAAATGATTATTTTGTATATAATTTATTTACACTGTTATATTAGTTGTGTATTATTTGTGTGCGCTGTCAAATTGTGTATTTTTCTACAATTTTGTATAAAAACTATAGCAATAGCTCCCTATTGCTAAAAGAATAATTGTATAGCAGTGATTGGACAAATTCACTCTCACCATTGTGGTTAAAAAAAGTGGAGAGTTTCTGAGTGTTACATTACTTTTTTATCAGAGCTGTAAATAATTTCCATAATTGATTATGATTTCAATCAGTCACGAAAAAAGGCCATAAACTAAGTTATTAGCTTGTCACTATTAATGTTTAAATCTTTAACGTTATATGTAATGTTTCATACGCAAGCATTATTTCTCTTTTTGCACCTACCTCTTTCAAATAGTGTTTCCACAAAAAGGACTTTTATCAAGGGCACAGTTCTCTTGCTTTGATCATTAAAATGCTGTTTCACTCAGTGTGAAAGGTGCGAAAACAATAAAGGAACAATTTATTTCCCTCTAATGACCCCTGGTCAAATTTGATGTTTTGTTGATTTTGTAATTGAAAATAAGTTAACACATCCTTTACATGGAACAAACTTGAATATGGCATTTTTCTACTAATTATGCTTCACAATTTGTCATGTTTTATGTTTTTATTAACACATAGAATTAAAGCATAAAATTGGACCAGGGTACCCAAACTTTTGCATAAGACTGTATAACTCCCTGATAGTTGTACCACTTACTTCCTTCTTTAAACTGTCTATGCTACCTTTGTGTTTTAATCAAGTTGGCTTGACAGATTGGCCTAGCAATACCTTCAAAACCACCTGGGATAACATGGCAGTGGTCTAGGAACAACTTAGCAATCACCTGGGATACCGTAGCAATAAGCTAGCAGCACCTTTACAACCCACTGGGTACCATAGCAACAGCTTAGCAACACCTTAGCAAACAACTGGGATTCTATAGAAATGGATTTGCAACACCTTAGCAACCGCCTAGGATAAAGCAACAGCCTTGTAACACCATAGCAACCACCTGGGATAACAGCAAAGGCCAAGACTTTAACAGCCACCTGGAATACTATAGTAATGCCCTAGCAACACCCTAGCAACCGCCAGGGATAACATAGCAACTGCCGAGCAACACCTTAGAACCACCTGGGACACCATAGCAACCTCTGGCATTCCATAGCAATGCCCTAGAAACACCTTAGCAACCACCTGGGATAATATAGCCACTGCCTAGCAGCACTTTATTAACCACCTGGGTCACCATAGCAACAGCCTAACAACATCCCTGATAGCAAAAGGATAGTGGGCCATTGTTGGCCTGCTGATGGCAGAGCTGGTGGTCCACTTGTGTTTTGCGCAGTGTTTCCAAGTTGCCCACCTGTAGTTAAGCAGAGTATCAGACAAAATTCCATTATTCAATCGCTAAATTCACACTCACAGTCCTATTTACTTATTTTTTCTTCTCTCCTTTCTTTAGTTATATTTTGTAAATTAGTTTAAATAATTTTACATTTTCTATAAAATAATTCTAAAAAATAATTTAATATTAGACATTTGTCTTAGTTGTTTGTAATATTTGTCTTAGTGTATTTTCTAAAATAAAAGTCTGTGCATTTAAAATCTGTTTGAGGAGATTAAAAACTAGTTGGAGCACGTATGCAGGACAGTAATCTGGGTGGTCTGACGGTGGACCAGCTGTGGCAAACAGTTATCGGGGTGTCGACCTTATCAAGCCAGCAGACCGATATATGCTGGCTATCTGAGACATTAGCAGCCCTGGCTTTCCATAGCAATGACCTACCAACCACTCAAGATTTCATAGCCAACTTAAGATTTGGTCACAGACGTTCCCTTTCCAGCTGGGTTATGTAATGTTAGATGGCTCAAAGCCATAACGAGATGTGTTACCTCTTTTTAATTATTGATTTAATCAGTTTTCAGCTGCAGCTCTACTTTTTATTGTTGTGGCCCAACAGTATCATGGCTATGATTCTGCACCGCACAAACACATTTCAATCATGCTGTTAACCTTTATCTGAGAATGAATTTTGCATAATTCATCATTGTGGACCTTTCAACATCAGTTCAATGGCTTAGATATATTAAGACAAGTCATGCACACCTAAGTTACAAAGCAGACCACCCCTCTACATAGTGAGTCCACTGAGCCTGCAGAGAGGTCTATTAAAAACCTACATGGAGCAGGACCATCTAAGGCCATAATATCCCATCCACTCCAGGCCTGAAGATTTAACGTTGTCTGTATCTCACCCCGGGAGTTATTGTTTTCTTAACCCGATCTAGGATTCAGTTCTAAGGTTTCTATCTGTGGAGATCAATCTAGATCATGTCTGTGATACTTTTAACACAGCAGGTGTGTGAGTGTGTGTGCATGAGATGATTGACATAGCAATCAGGTTGTATTTCTGGCCTTCAGTATCTGGTTGGCCCTATTTCTCTGGCTGTCCCTAGTCATCTGAAACTCCACCTTATTGGAAGTCTGTCACTCTAGTCTGGACGGAGAGAGTGGAGACTCCATTTTGAGCCCCAGCTACCTTCATCCCAAAACATACAGTTTGCGTCCAGCCATGGAACAGGACCCTGCAAAGGAGACTGAAGCTAAGGGTGGGTGACAAAAGAGCCATTTCTTTCTTTGCCGTGATGTTGACTAAGGAAACACTCAATGCTGTATGGTGTTTAATCAGATAAGATAATTAGCAGCTCTCTTCTGGCTGAAGACTGAAATGTGCTTTGCAGTATTTAAGACAGTAAACAGACTAAATGATCTCACCAAAGTTGTGAATATATGCAAAATATGCTTTATTGTTCCTGAGTATACTCTTTATTTTACCAAAATAACACCAATGGGACAATATTGATCATTCAGTGATGAAAACACAGTCTTAGAGAGACCCTGACAAAAACAACTGCAAACTTCAGACAAATGTGTATTCAAGGTCTAGAGTCTGCATGGAAAAGCTTTCTCAACCTTTTCAATGGCCTTAATGAAGGAAGTGAAGCTGTAATAACAGTACACATATTATAGAGCCTCTGTCTTACTGCTTATATAATCCCGCAGCTGTCATTGCCTGAAGAAGCTCAGTCATCACTGTGTAATAATAGAACATAACAACAGTAGCAGCACGCCAAGTATTCCAGTTGTCAGCGCAGCGTTTGGATATGCTCCTTTATGATTTATGGTTGAAGGAACGTGATAAATTATTACGTGTGTGACAATGTTTGTGAAAGTGCTACCTTTTCTCTCATTTTTACTCCTTGCTGTGATCATCAGCACTTAAACCTTTCAAGTCTTTAAACCACCTTTGGGCCAAACCAAGTTCAGTATGTGCAACGCTTTGGAAACGATAAATGTTGAATCATTATTTAGGTCAAACCTGCACTTCATACAGAGGAAGATATTTTGAGGAACATTAAGCTGAGTGTCAATGCAAAATATATAATAAGCGTTTTATGTTAACAAAACATTTTCAGGTATTTTATCTTACAAAGTAACAGTCAACCATTACATTTCTGAATATGTCAATAAAGTTCATATGTCCTCAAACATTACATCAAACATTACATTTTAAAAGAAGCCTAAAAGGACAGATATGCCAACTTTTGGGCAGTGCACACAGAGTATACACCAATCAACCATAACATTAAAATCACTTCCTTGTTTCTACACTCATTGTCCATTTTATCAGCTCCACTTACTATATAGGGGCACTTTATAGTTCTACAGTTACAGACTGTAGTCCATCTGTTTCTCTGCATACTTTGTTAGCCCCCTTTTACCCTGTTCTCCAGTGGTCAGGACCCCCATGGACCCTCACAGAGCAGGTACTATCTGGGTGGTGGATCATTCTCAGCACTGCAGTAACACTGACGTGGTGGTGGTGTGTTAGTGTGTGTTGTGCTGGTCTGAGTGGATCAGACAGCAGTGCTGCTGGAGTTTTTAAACACCTCAGTGTCACTGCTGAACTGAGAATAGTCCACCAAACAAAAATAACCAGCCAGCAGCATCCTGTGGGCAGTGTCCTGTGACCACTGATGAAGGACTAGAGGATGACCAACACAAACTGTACAGCAACAGATGAGCTTCTGTTTCTGACTTCACATTGACTAACAAGGTAGAAGTGTCTAATAGAGTGGACAGTGAGTGGACTTAGTGTTTTAAAACTCCATCAGCACTGCTGTGTCTGATCCACTCGAACCAGCACAACATACACTAACACACCACCACCACAATAGCGTCAGAGGATCATCCACCACCGAAATAGTACCTGCTTTGTGGTGATTATTGAAGAACAGGGTAAAAGAGGGCGAACAAGGCATGCAGAGAAACAGATGGACTACAGTCTGTAATTTTAGAACTACAGAGTGCTTCTATAAGGTAAGTGGAGCTGATGAAATGGACAATGAGTGTAGAACCAACGTTGTGGCTGTGCTTTATGAGGCCTTTTTAACTTTTGTTCAAATTCAGACAAAGTCTGTCATATTCCCACTGTTCACTGCTACAGATGTTGCTCCAGATGCTGAGCTGGCCACAGCTATTATGAAGAGGCATTTCCGCCCGTCCCTGATCAAGACTGAGGCGTGGGAGGGATACACTTTCGCTGACCTGGAGATTAAAATCAAGGAGTCAACTGACTGTTACGGTGCTGTGCTGTGGCCTTCAGTAAGTCTCATTTTGGTCACAAGACTATTCAAACATCTGATTTGTTGTTAAGAAAAAAAATTAATTAAAAAAAACATTTTTTTTTGAAAAGCAGGTCTTTTGTCCCTTTCTATTGTTTCTCATTAATGACCTTATGTGTGTGGGAAAGTGTGAAGAAATTCATTGAATGTGCAGATGTTCTCGCTTCTCTATAATAAAGTACAGAAATTTCTGCTTTGTGTTTTCCCCACAATAACTAGAATGACTGGTCACTGCCATCACAAGATTTTTGAGCAATATGATTTACTCCAACAACTGAACAGTTTTTATGTGGTTACAATTAAGGATGGGTGTCAAATTAGTACTTTTACCAACAATTATTATTATTTCAATACTATGTAGTACTGAAAACTCTGTATCGTTCAGTATCCACTATCCGTAATTAAGCATTTGGTCTTATCAGCATCTGTGAGCCAATAAGCATTTATTCTAAAATCCAGACTGCTGATTGGCTGTCTAAAGTACATTCTGTATGCATGTTGTGAATGTCAGAACATCAGGTGAATGTCAGATGTTCTTGATTTGTCTGTAATCTCTTACTGTCAGTAAAAAGATCCACTTCTAGCACCTCACAATTATTAATAGCATTATGAATTTTTAGAAAATAGTTTTTGCTATAGTTTATAAAAACACAGAAGTTGGTTCATATAATGGGTCTAAGGAGTTTAATTTAATGTTTAGGAAAAAATATTTTCTTCAACTGTTGTTCTTGCTGATTGAAACACTAGTTTTGACACCCTCCCCCCATCCCCCTCAGTGGCATGGCCCCTGAAACCTTTTCCCTTTTGACCCTCTTAATGGGGGCCATGTGGGTATCAATACTGGAAAATTTTGAACTATACCCAACACTCGTTACAATGGAAATGAGAAGTGAAGGGAAGTACACAACGTGTGTTTGATGGCTAGAAATGTAGTTTGAAGATTTAAGTTGAGTATTCACATTGTGTCATCACCAGATACAACAATATTTGAGAATATTAGCTCAGAAAACACCCCACTTAACTTTTTTTACATATGCATTTTACATTTGAGTTAGCAAGTTCAGTGCTTGTCCATCACTTTCTCCAAATAGTAAGAAATGTCAGTTGGTTGTGACATACAGTCAGGTCTATAAGTATTTGGACAGAGAAAATTTGTTGTTTTGTTGTTTTGTATGTTGCAGTTGTAATTTTGCCTCTGTACACCATCACAATGGATTTGAAATGAAGCAGTCAAGATGTGACTGATGTGTAGACTCTCAGTTTTAATTCAAGAGGTTTAATAAAAATAGACTATTGCATTAACCATTTATGAATGACAGCCATTTTTTACACAGTCCCTCCATTTTCACAGGCTCAAACGTAACTGGACAAACTAACATAATTATAAATACTGGGATTATTTTTAATACTTGGATGCAGATCCTTTGCAGTCAATGACTGCCTGAAGTCTGCAACCCATGGACATCACCAAATGCTGAGTTCCTCCCTTGAGATTCTTTGCCAGGTCTTTATTGCAGCCGCCTTCAGTTGCTGCTTGTTTGTGGGTCTTTCTGCCTCCATTTTTCTCTTCAGTAAGTGACAAGCATGCTCAATTGGGTTGAGGTCAGTGACTGCCATTTAAGAACATTCCAACTCTTTGCCTTAAAAAGCGCTTAGGTTGCTTTTGCGGTATGTTTTGTAATGTGAAGTGCTGTCCTATCAGTTTTCTAGCATTTGACTAAATCTGAGCAGAACTTACAGCTCTACACACTTCAGAATTCATCCTGCTGTTTCTATTAACAGTCACATCAGCAATAAACACCAATGACTCAGTTCCATTGACAACCACACACGCCCATCCTATAAGACTGCCTCCACCATGTTTGATAGGTGATGTGGTATGCTTCGGATCATAAGTCCTTCTTTTCCTCCTGAGTGGTTTCATCTTGAGGTTACACCCTCTGTATTTACATCCATGAAAGCGTCTGTTGATTGTAGATTTTAACAACGATACACCAACCTCCTCTAGATTGTCCTTGACTTGACTAGATGTTGTGAAGGGGTTTTTCTTCACCATAGAAAGAATTCTGTGATCATCCACCTTAGTTTCTTGGAGGAACTATGTAAAAATGGCTGTAATTCCTAAATGATTAATGCAATATCCTATTTTTGTTAAGCTCCTTGAATTAAAGCTAAAAGTCTACATTTCAATCACATCTTGACTGCTTGATTTCAAATTAATTGTGGTGGTGCACAGAGGCAAAATTACAAAAATAGTGTTACTGTCCGAATATACAATAAAATGTGTCCATAACTGAAGAATCACCCTAATATTTTTCTGAACAAGGCCATGGTTTTGTGTCATTTCCTTGACACTCATCGGGAAAAGTACAACCTTATGGACAAGAACGTCATCGAGATCGGAGCTGGAACTGGCCTTGTCACTATAGTATGCAGCCTTCTAGGTGAGCATAATTGAATCTTGGTGTGCTTTGACCATTCATGCACTGATCTCATGCTGCAGTGATATCATTTGTCATATCTGTGAGTCAGTGTGCAATTTATAACCTGCAGGTGCAAAGGTGACGTCCACGGATCTGCCCGATGTTCTGGGTAACCTGCGGTACAACGTTAGCCGTAACACCAGGGGGTGCTGTCGCTATGAGCCCCAGGTGACGGAGCTCAGCTGGGGGCAGCAGCTGGAAGAGCGCTTCCCTCGCGCCTCCTGTCACTACGACTACATCATGGCAGCTGATGTGGTGTACGCTCATCCTTACCTCGATGAACTGATGGAGACGTTTGAACACCTGTGCTCGCAGGACACTGTGATCCTGTGGGCGATGAGGTTCAGGCTGGACCCTGAGAACAGCTTTGTGGACAGATTTCAAACCCGCTTTCACTTGGAAGAGCTCTATGACCTGCCCAGTCTGCGAATTAAGTTGTACAGAGCACAAAAGAAACTCTCACAGAGTCAGTCTGGGGCTGCAGCGTAGAACTGAGAATGAAGCTGTCCTGGATCTATTGTGTGTGTGGACATTTAGCTGTTTGTCGGGACTGTATGTCACCAGAACGGTAACAATTTTGATTTTGTTGGGAGATCTGGCTGGTGTCTATGAGCATCCTTGCTGTTAGATTCAGCTAAATGTGGGCATGTTTATAACTTTGCGTTGTAAACTCTCAGTTGGCAGCTAAAGAAACTATGTTTCCAGTGTCAATTCCAGTGCATTAAAGTCTGAGACCACCGGTGAAAATGCTTTGATTTTGCGTTTCTTACTAATTTAATACAGAGATGTTTATTATAAATGATATTGGGTAAAAAATAGAACCTTTGAAGGTTTACATACCAGATTTTCAAAGTGGTCTCAGGCATTTGGACTCCACTGTATATATATAAATATTGGCCTTCACAAATATTGACACCCAGGTAAACATGAGCAAAACGAGCTGTAAAAAAACATTCTGTATTGCTTATCCTTATGATCTTTTATTAAAAATAGTAAGAAATATTAACCATTATACAGTGTTTGAAAGAAAAGACTTGAATCTCATCATGAAACAAATCATTTTATATGGGACACAATTGTTTGCACCACTATTCTTAGGAGTGAAATCTAACTAAAGTATATTCCATTCATATTTTATGTCTGAAAGTTCACTTGAGTGATTAGAAACACTAATGTTTCATAGCTGACAAGTGGTCAGCTAAGACCATTTAATTTATAGGATATAAATATGTGGTGACAAACAGGCCAACCAGAGAATACAGAAATGATATGTGCCAAAAGGTTGTTGAGCTACACAAATCAGGAAATGGCTATAAGAAAGTAAATGAACAGTTGAAATGTGCTCGGATACTTGGTGTCATGGACCAGTACCAGCAGATATTAAGTCAAGACCTGACTGCCTCAGCCAGGACACGTACATTCGACTGTCGTTGGATCTTCCAGCAGGACTGCACAAAGTATTACATGATTTAAGATCACAGTTTTGACAAAAATATTTCTTTCCTGATAAGATGTGGGTTTTTTTTTAAAAAAAATCAAAAAGAAAAGCAATAAAGAATGTTTTTTAAAGCACATTTTGCTCATGTGTACCAGGGATGCCAGTATTTGTGGATGCCACTGTGTGTTTAATTCTAATAATTATATTGCTTTGTTGCTGTATTTTTATTAAATGCAGTGTCTGACCACTGATACACCATCACAGCAAAAGTATACATTTAATTAAGAAGTACTTTGTCATTGTGTCATCAACTTAAATGGTGATTTATTACAAAATGCATGCGGAAATTTGCAATCATACATAGTTTAAATGGCAGCTGATTATAAAACCTTTTCAATTCTTTTCTGTAGCATCAACAGTTTTAATAGTTACAACTAAAATTGATCTTTTAACAAGATTTGTAGCAGTTTTTCTGTAATACAAGACAGAATACTTTGTAAATTGTATAAAATAGACTTTTTGGATGTTATAATATCCGCTGCATAATTTAGCGGCTTACAGTCATATGCAAAAGTGTGGGCACCCCGAGTGTATTTACTTATTTTTATACTTAGAAAATGAAGAGGACATCATTTATATGTCTAGTTGATTTTCTAAGTAAAAAAATGAGTAAATACACTGCAGAAAACACACTTCTACACATTCTCAAACACATTTACTGTTTATTTGCTGAATTTATTATATTGGGGAAAAATGAAACCTGAAATGTGGTCTATGCAAAAGATACGGCTCATTTAATATTTCATTTTTTTCCATTATGTTAAATTCTATAAATAAATAGAAACTGTAAACTTAATTTTGCAGAAAAAATCTCTCTCTCTCTCTCTCTCTCTCTCTCTCTCTATATATATATATATATATATATATATATATATATAGAGAGAGAGAGAGAGAGAGAGAGAGAGAGAGAGAGGGAGAGAGAGGGAGAGAGAGAGAGAGAGGTCAACATGAATCATAAATCATGTACTAGGACCTATTTCCGAGTATCAAGGAGGGTCTCTGAGCTAGCTGAGCGTTTCACTCCGTGATAGTTGGAGGTGGTGGGAGAAGGAGTTAAAACATGGTATTTTTGGTCAATATAATTCTTAATCAGAAGACATTTTAGATGTGGGCAAAAGTCATCACATTTTGATGGAACAGGAAAGCAAAAATATTATCTTTTAAATGATACCATGAACCATGCTTAATATGTCCAAGAAACTTGGACAGTAGAACACTACTGTCTTGTAGTGCTCAGCCAATGGCAGGACAAGCACACTCATACTTATTTCTACAGGTAATAAAATTAGACAAAACTACAATGGTTTATGTCTTTTATGTATGAACTGTTTGTCTGACTGACACTGAACTAAGGAAACAGCTTTGAGGACATTAGTAATGAATTTCTAAGCTATCACAGATGTGCTGTACTGCGTGCTAACCCAGAGACGTGCCTAATGCTGTTTAACCTACATTCAGGAATAAAAGTCTTCAGTTTTATTTATTTTTGACAGCACTGTCATGATGTTAAGGCTGTGATTCATAACACATCTGGTAGGTTAAAAAAGTCCTTTGCTGTCAGACTAAATGGATGTATTGAAAGGAATCCTAATGATATAGTGAGCAGGGCATGTGATACTCATATCATGACATTAATGGAGGCAACAGAATCCTGCTGACTGCACTGTACTCTGCATATATGCATGCGGGCATAGACATGCTCCAGTGCATGTACAGCACACAGAGACAAGTAAGAGAGAGAAGAAGGTAGTCTCTATGAATGCTAAACTCAACGTACACCAATTCACTTCAACATCCAGATCGATTCCAAAAGGAAAAAAAATATATATTCCAAATGTTTTTATCAAGTACATTTTTGCAAAGTACGAAAATGGCCAAAATGGTGCTCACACAAAATGTATTCCAACAAATAATAAACAACATATCAATTCAAAACAGTGTGTCAATACCTACAACATTGCTTTTGCCATATTAAAGGTTTTATTGCTAATACCCAAAATTAAGATTAAGATTAAGAAGTGAAATACACATTCATAGCAAAGGTAACCAAACAGTAAAGTGCATTTGGCTATTTTGATACATTTTCAAATGTATTTGAATTATTCAGCATGGCTTGCAATGTATTTGAAATGTATACCAAGTATATAAAATAACGTACATAATTTTTTTTCCAGATGGAATGTATCAAAACACAAAGAGATTTTGCCAGAATTTTCAGCTTGCCAGAACCAAGTGCCAAGAGAGTGGCATGCAAGGCTGGAAATGATGTCACCTCTGCAAGGCCCCCCACATACCACCCAACCTAACACGACAGGGCAGTTAAATCGGCTGCCAGCTTTGTGGGACGTGTTCACCGTGAGGGAAACAGGAGATGTGGAGGTTTGATGAGGGTCAGGGTTACCCAAGATTTCCAAATGGTCCAAAAGGGGAAGCGATGCCCGTCCTATTGAGTTTCCCTTCTGCAGAATCAATTAATCACATAACAATTGTGCAGAGCATAAAAATAAAAGCGCTGCAAAGTTTTATTATATGTGTACCAGACTTCAAAGTTGTCCACCAAAACAAGCTTAAATCAAAGGTGCTGACCTCACGAATCCAGACAAAACTAGTGTGCGTTTGCTCCCATGGTTTCTTTAATCATTTAAAACAGATCTGGAAATGCAATGATTAATATCTACGTCTAAAACCTTCTTCTTTATGCATATAACATAAGAAACATATTGTACTTTGACTCCTTTTTGACACATTTCTATGCTAAAAAGTGCTATAATAGACCTGCTGTGATCTAAACCACAGGACACAATCTCTTCATCTACCACTGTGATTTACCACCATCCTACTTGAGCCATAATGTTTATCATGATAGTCGTGCCAGCAGAATCATGACACACTTTCCTCAAATAGAAGCACTCTCCTGTTCTTCCGAATATCTCCAGTCTCTCTTTCTCTCCATTTGTGTGGATGTCTATATGCATGCCTGTTTTATGTGTCCATTTCTAAATATAAGCCAGGCTCCGTGTGATGTTGGGAGTGTCTTACATGATGCTGTTTCTCTATAACCTTGCCTTAAGGAAGCCTGAAGATGCAGTTGGAGCACCATTACCTGGATACTTCTGGAGAACCACTGACTAAAGGTGTGTACACTGCTTATACTTGCAGGTGTGGCATGGGTGACCCCTCCTTTGGAGGATAGGAATCAGGCAGACTTAGGGTGGAATCATTTGAAGAAATATTTCTGAGGGGATTCTTGAAGTGATTTGGAGTTTAACGCCTGTTGTCATGTTGGGTTTAAGCTGTTCATGCTGTTGTTGATGGGTTTAAGATTTTTATGCTTATAGACATATTTTAATATGACATATTACATTTCATATTCTTACTCATATTCTTTTTAATGAATTTTTGTGTTCTTTATAGATAGTGGATTAAACAGAATCATTTGAAGCTACAAATATTTAGAATGTATTTATTGATGATGTTTTGCATGCATTACAACTTTCATAAATATTACTTATAATTTACTTTAATAATCTGTAAAGTATACATTTTGAAAGATTTAAGTTAAAATCATATCATGCAAATTCTTCTCATCAGTTAATCAATAAAATATTATACTCTACTAGTGCCAAGACATTTGTATGGACAGAGTTTGCACAGAGAAGGGTGTGAAAGAGGACAGCATGGGAACCGAGGATGAAAAAGAAGAAAATGAGAAGCAAGGTTGGTATATTCATGGCTGGCAAAACAGGGTGAAGAATTTTTGGCAAAAACAGCTCATAAATTTGTGCCAGTGTTAATAAACAAGTTCTATTCTTGTCTTATGACTCAGAAGTGCATCAGAAACTCTGGCAACCAAGTTTCTACATTAAAGTTGATAAGGAGATTCACTACTTTGCTGGTCATGAAATCAGTATCTGGCAGTCTCTTGACTCCTACGGCGGCATCATATGGCCAGCGGTGAGGCATCACATTGAACATACACAAAATATAATGTGTGAAATAATCTGTCCACTCTATCTATATTCCAGTGTTTTTCAGTGACCATCTTGAATACCTGTACTGCACACTTTAGGATTTGGCAAACCTAGCTCAGCTAGAGCACTTCATAAATACCTGATAAGTTAAATCAAGTAGTCCAGGCACAAATCCAAGCCATGCATTTGCCTTGAAATCATGCCACACTGCATTCTTACTAGAGGCCTGGAGTTGATTAAGACAAAGCAGATAAACGGAGCTGCTGCCAGACAGACATACTTTATAATTATAGTTATTTTCAAACAACACAGACACTGGCTCTCTGTCAGTATCTGGACATGAACCGAGGGACAGTTAATCTTCTGGACAAAGCAGTGTTAGAAATTGGAGCAGGGTCTGGCCTAGTGTCCATTGTGGCCAGCCTGCTGGGTGAGTGATATAATTCTCATTCAATTCATTTTTGCTGTAAATAAATGTGTTCATATACTTCAGAATTGGATGATGTGATGATAATAAGTGGACTCTCTACAGGTGCATCATATGACTCAGAGAGCAATGCACAGGTCATCTTCCAAAGATCCTGGGCACCCAGTGTCTACTATAGACTAAATAAAGAGATTCACTACTTTATGGGTCATCAAATTACTATTCAAGAATCAATTGATTCCTATGGTGGCATGATATGGCCTGCAGTGAGTTCTTGCTTTAAAGAAATAATTCATCAAAAAATGTAATGTATAAAAAGTACTTGATCAGCCAAGGCATACCGGTGTCTGAAGTTGGCTTCTGGAAGCTTATACCATACCAATTAACAGTGTGCTAACTGCATGCCTTGCCTCAAACTGTGCTGAGTTGATGACACTGTGAAGTAAAGCTAACAACAATAGTAGCTACCATGTTGAAACCTGTCTGGAATTTTGCACAATACTAATTAGTTGGGTATTTGCTTCCATTACATCTCCAGTACAAAACTAAAGCAAACTTCACCTAAACATGTCTTGGATGATCAACTTCACTTGTAGTTATGAGAAAATGTGATTTTTCTTGAAATTCTTATAATGCAGCAACTGATCAAAATGAGCCAAATAATCATAATAAGTTTGCTTATCTTTCCGTGCAGGCAGTGGCCCTATGCAAATTCCTAGAAACACCAGCAGGCCGAGAGCAGATCAATCTACTTGACCAAGAAACTCTAGAACTTGGGGCAGGCACTGGTCTGCTGTCTGTAGTGGCAACATTGTTGGGTATGTCTCATTATGAAGCTGATTATTAAGAAATAAAACGATACTGTACACATTACTAAAATAGTGTAACTGGTTTATAGGTGCCAAATTAACAGCTACAGATCTGCCAGATCTCTTGAGCAACCTGAGATGTAACTTGAATCGGAACACAAGAGGTCATCGGAGGCATGAACCTCAAGTGGCTGCGCTGTCCTGGGGTCATGAACTTCAGCAAAGTTTCCCTCACTCAGAGTACCATTACGACTATGTGCTGGCAGCTGATGTGGTCTACCATCATGATTTCCTGGATGAGCTGCTGGTTACCATGCAATATTTCTGTCAACCAGGCACAACTCTGATCTGGGCCAACAAAGTTCGTTACCCATCGGATTTGGTCTTCATTGAGAACTTCAAGAAGGCCTTTAATGTCACACTGCTAACAGAGTTGGATGAGGTAAGGATTTACTTGGCAGTCTACAGACAACTAGATGAGGAAGATGACCGTATGAAAAGCATAAACAAAAAAGAAGAGATGGAAAACAGGCACAATTACAGGAATGAAACAAAGAGAAGTGAGCAGGCAAAGCTGAGAACACAGGAATGCAGAGAAGCAAAGGAAAAGAGTGAAAGCCAAGGAAGCCATGCAGATTACCCCACAGGAGAGGAAAGTCAAAATGAAAAAGAATCCAACAATGGTTCTGTCAAGAAGGACATGGAACATGACACAAAAGAGAGACGAAGTGAAGATGCAGCATTTGACCAGAAAGTGGAGGATGAGGATCATGAGCCTCAGAAGGAGGAGAATGAGCAAGAGAAGTACATTGGTGAAAAGGTCAGAGAATCTGCAGGTGTGAAGAAAGATGAAGAATCCCAGGAATCAACTTCTAATGCTCATACAGGGGAAAGATCAGGTCCGTACTATTAGATAAAAAGTGATACTCACCATGTTGCTGTATTTTTTATACATCTTTGGGTCACTTTTCAGATTGCTTGGAGACAAATGGACAGTCAGCTTATCGGAGGGCTTGGGAACCCAACATGTACTACGTGCCTGGCAAAGAGATCCACTACTTCTTGGGTCACAAAATAACTATAGAGGAATCCATCGATTCTTATGGTGCCATGATATGGCCAGCGGTGAGTTTTGATTGAGAACAAGGAAACCAGTGATTGAACTGAATTCAATTGCCATTCATTTACCATTTACATGCCAGTTTCTGATAGAAAGAAAGGGTGTCTTTGTAACCATAGTGGTGATGACAATCATTAACATTTGCTTTTTTTCAGGCGGTAGCTCTTTGTAAATTCCTGGAAACACCAGCAGGTCAACAACAAATCAATCTACTAGATAAGTCAGTTCTGGAGATTGGAGCAGGCACTGGTCTACTGTCAGTTGCGGCCACATTGCTTGGTAGGTCAAACTATGCTTGGATAGTTACTGAAGCATTCTATGTAAAGCAAAATACCTTATCCTTAATAAATTGTGTAATTTGTCTGCAGGTGCCAAATTAACAGCCACAGATCTGCCAGAAATCTTGAGCAATCTGAGATTTAATCTGAATCGGAACACGAGGGGGGTCCGGAGACATGAACCCAAAGTAATGGAACTATCGTGGGGTCATATGTTAGAAGAAACCTTTCCACGGTCCACTTATCACTATGACTATGTTTTAGCAGCAGATGTGGTCTATCATCATGGCTTCTTAACTGAGCTTCTGGTCACAATGTATCATTTTTGTCAGCCTGGCACAACAATCATCTGGGCCAATAAAATACGCTACCCATCTGATCTGGTCTTTGTTGAAAACTTCAAGAAAACCTTCAATGCTACATTGATAGCAGAGTTGGATGAGGTACGGATTTACTCTGCAACCTACAGAGCACTAATTGAGGAAGATGACCTCATGGAAAACATGACCAAAGAAGGGATGGAAAAAGTACACAATTACAGCAATGAAGAAATGCGAAATGAAGCCCAACAAAAAGAGGAAGGGGTGAAAAAACAGGAATACAGAAAATCAAAAGTAGAGAGCGAGAGCCAAGGGAACCATGGAGATAAACAGAATCCAGCAGGAAAGGAAACACCAAATGAAAAAGACTGCAACAATAGTTGTATCACTGGGGACACAGAAGTTGATAAAAGAGAGAGAGAAAGTGAAGATTTAATGCTTCAAAAGAAAGAGGAGGATGAGGAACATGAGCCTCAGAAAGAGGAGGATGAGGCACTTGGGCCTCAGAAAAAGGAGGACAAGCAAGAAGAGTATGTTGGAAAAAAGGACAGAGAATCCGAAGGTGCAGAGAAAGATGAGGAATCTCAGGGTTTTATTGAATACAAATCAACTTCTAATGATCATATGGAGGAAAAATCAGGTCAGTACAATTAAATTGAACATAATACTCATTATGTTGCTATATGATATATATATACATGTTTGGGTCTCTTCTTAGCTGATGCAGACTGCTTGGAGACAAGTGGGCAGTCAGCTAATCGGAGGGCTTGGGAACCCAAATTGTACTACATACCTGGCAAAGAGATTCACTACTTCTTGGGTCACAAGATCAGTATAGAAGAATCTATTGATTCTTATGGTGCCTTGATATGGCCAGCGGTGAGTTTTGATTGAGAACAAGGAAACAATGCCAAGTTCTAAGATAGAGATGTTGTCTTTGTAGCCATAGTGGTGATAATAGTTATTTGCTGTTTTCAGGCGGTGGCTCTTTGTAAATACTTGGAAACCCCAGAAGGACAGGAGCAAATTAATCTACTAGATAAATCAGTCCTGGAGATTGGAGCAGGCACCGGTCTACTGTCAATTGTGGCCACATTGCTTGGTAGGTCAATCTACGTTTGTTTTGTACCCAAAGCTTTAATGCTTACACTAATCATTGTGTGATTTGTCTGTAGGTGCCAGATTAACAGCCACAGATCTGCCTGAAATTTTGAGCAATCTAAAATGTAATCTGAATCGGAACACCAGGAGTGTCCGGAGACATGAACCTCAAGTAATGGAACTATCTTGGGGTCACAAGTTAGAAGAAACCTTTCCACCGTCCACTTATACCTATGACTATGTTTTAGCAGCAGATGTGGTCTATCATCATGGCTTCTTAGATGAACTTCTGGTCACCATGCATCATTTCTGTCAGCCTTGCACAACAATCATCTGGGCCAATAAGATACGCTACCTGTCTGATCTGGTCTTCGTTGAGAACTTCCAGAAAACTTTCAATGCCACACTGATAGCAGAGTTGGATGAGGTCCGGATTTACAAGGCTACACATAAGTTTTCAGATGACAATAACGCTGTAAATAGAGTCATAAAGGAAGAGGAAGGGAAAGACAAGGAGGAAGAGAACTGTGGAGAAGACAAAGAGCACGAGGAGAAAGAAAAGAATGAAGCCTTGGAGAAAGTTCAAAAAGATGGGATGATAGAGCAGGAAGTGGAAGAACAGTATCATAGAGAACCTCAAGAGAACAAGGGGCTCCAACCTACAGCAGGTGCTACAATACATGGTAATCCATGTCAGTTCTTCAGTATTCAGATCCAGTATTTCCTAACAGTCATGCGTCTTGCCTCTCCACAGGTGAACCACAAAAGCTAGAGGAAGATAGAAAACTTGCATGCCATAGATCACGTACACAGAGTGTACCCCAGCAGAGCAAAGAGATTCACTACTTTGTGGGTCGCGAAATCAGTCTTGAGGACTCCACTGATTTCTGTGGGGTTCAGAGAAGGCCAGCGGTGGGTTTTCACATGTACATAACTAAGAAACTTTGCCATGTTAAAAATGTTTCTTTCTGAATATTTATTACTGGGAAAGTAACCCAAATAAGTCTCATAGCTTCAATCAAAACAATAGTGATGAATCTGTCGCCGTGATTTTGCTTCTTGCAGGCACTGGCACTTTGTAGGTTTCTGGACTCATCAGCTGGTCGCCAGAAAATCAAGCTTCTTGATAAGACAGTTCTGGAGCTTGGAGCAGGCACTGGCCTTGTTTCAATTGTAGCAACTTTACTGGGTGAGCTTCTATACAGTATCACTAAGCTGGAAGTGCCTGTACCATAAAGAGCAAAGCCAGTGAAGCATAGACTTTATACTAAATAGTGTAATTGACTTGTAGGTGCCAACGTAACAGCTACAGATCTACCAGAGGTTTTGAGTAGTCTGAGATGTAACCTGAATTGGAACACAAGGCACCATCGGAGGCATGAACCTCAAGTGGCTGCGCTGTCCTGGGGTCATGAACTAGAGCAAAGGTTCCCTCACTCAGAGTACCATTACGACTATGTATTAGCAGCTGACGTGGTCTACCATCATGATTTCCTGGATGAGCTACTGGTTACCATGCGATATTTCTGCCAATGGGGCACAATTCTGATCTGGGCTAATGAGGTCTGTTACCCATCTGATCTGGTCTTCACTGAGAACTTCAAGAAAGCCTTCCATGCTACACTGATAGCAGAGTTGGATGAGTTGAAAATTTACTCAGCTACCACCAAAGAATGGGGAACTAGGAAAGAAGTTGTAGTTGAAAAAACAAATCTTAATAAGACTGTGTTTAAAGAAGAAGAGAACCTTGATTATCATATCTCAACAGACAATGAGATGACACAAAAACTTCAAGAAAGAAATGGTGTTGTCATAAATCAACATGGAGGTGAAATGAAAGGAGAGGAACTGTCTGAAGAAGTTCAAGCGATAAATGATAGAGAAGAGAACAGGACAGAATGTTTCATGGAATCTCAGAAAAGCATCAGAGAGCATGAGAGGGGTCATATACAGTTCGAAACAGAAATTACAGATAAAGATGAAGGATATGAAGAGGAGACAGCAGATGAATCAAGAACTGAAGTAACAGATTTTATTAACAGTGAGTCTTTGAGATCCTGCATGCTTACTGATTTCTTCCCATGGTGTAGATGCTTTGGCATTTACTGCTAATTATAATACAAGTCAATATTCAATTATGTTGTGAGGGAAAACCTTTGCTTTTTGCACTTCTCAGGTAACAGAGGAAAGAAGAAGTCAGTCTACCAAAAGGTCTCAGAAATGGACAGGAAGCTTTGCGAAGAGAGGTACTACTTTGCTGGACATGAAATAAGAATCATTGACAGCTTTGAGCCCTATGGACCTACCGTTCGGCCAGCAGTGAGTTTTGACAGGATTAAGAAGAATTACTAAGAATATTGGTCCTAAACTTAGTTTTGTGGATGTGTGACTCTACAGAGAGAGTCATACAGTTAGTGAAATTAACGAAAGTAATGATGTTCTCTGGTTACAACAAAGTGTCTGATTTCAGGCCTTGGCTCTCTGTAAATTCCTGGAGACCAATCCAAAGCAGATAAACCTTAAAAGTAAAGCTGTATTGGAACTTGGGGCAGGTACAGGTTTGGTGTCTATTGTGGCCAGTCTCTTAGGTAAGTGTTTTATTTACAAAAGGTGTTGCAATATTTTTTCACAATTTATGCTTTTTCCTGTTATTATTAACAGAAAAAAAAACAAATCAAATGTACACAGTTTTCCTCTTTAGCCTAAATGCAGTCAGTCAGCTGAGACAGTTCGTGTCTGATGTGTTCTTCTTTAGTCTTGCACTGGAGCTACGAGGCTAATGTAGCTAACAAGTGACAGAAATTTATTCCACAGTGATCGGCATTGTGAATTACACACTCACCTCAGCTTTAAATTGTTTGGGAATTCCACACCGTTTAAAAAAATTCTGCTTTACTCAATCGTTAAGATGGAAACCTCATCCAGAGTGGTTTGATGTGAAATGGTTCATTGTAGAGAAACTAAACAACTGTGATTTGTTTACAGCGCTGGTGATAGGAACCAGGGATAGTGATGTTTGCAACAAATGTTTGCCATTGTATATACTATCCAAAATGACCAGTGAACCTACACTGAACTATAATTCGAGATAATATGTTTCTTTGGGGACTAATTTGCCTTACAATGCTCTTCAAGTACCTCTTGACCATGAATGGATTTTATAAAATATGTTTTAATCCAAAATCTTAGCATGAAGCTGTCATAAAAAATCACTGAGAGTGCATCATAAAAATCCTATTTAAATCTGTGGTAGACTTGCTTACACCAAATGTCTTGACTGGTCAGCTGGGGAAAACTGTGGTTTTGCCCTGCAGGGGCCTGGGTGACAGCAACAGATAAACCAGCTCTCCTTGACAACCTGTCCAGCAACCTGTCTAGCAACACAAGAGGACTCAGCAAGCATGCTCCACAAGTGGAGGCACTGTCCTGGAACAATAACCTATCCCGGTCCTTCCCTCGTGCAACGTATCACTATGATGTTGTCCTTGCAGCTGATGTGGTATATCAGCACAACCTCTTTGATGATCTGCTCGCCACCATGCACCATTTCTGCCAGCCTGGCACAACCTTGATCTGGGCCAACAGAGTGAGGACTCAGACCGAGACCACCTTCACTGAGTGCTTCAAAAGAACCTTCAGCACCACATTGCTGGCACAGATGGGGGAGGTGGAGATATATATGGCAAAGACTCATGGACAGCGATGGAAAATATAGCATCACTGTCATATCAAAACTATGCCTGCTAGAAAAACCAGCATAGACCAGCATGGCTCGTCACCAGCAAAACCAGCATATGTTGTGCTCTGTATGCTAGTCAACCAGTATGACCATGTATGCCCAGCTGAACCGGCTTTAGACCAGCATAGAATACGTGCTGAAAACATGCATTCCATGCTGATCTGTGCTGTTCTTTTCTCAGCAAGAATGTATTGCCTTTTTTTCCTATTTTTATTTTTGTACATGATTTGAGCAGCTGCTCTTTCTATTGTATGAACTTCTCATGATGAAATGTACCAAAAATGGTCTTATACAATAAAATATTGTATTCAACGTGCTTGTTTTTATTTATGTGTAATTCATCCTTCGAGATGTAAATAAAATTATTCAGTGTTTTAATGTGAAACAATTAATTGTAGAGAAATTTACCAACTCTGGTTTCTTGACATTGGTAGTGACAGTTACTATATCAACAACACAAATATTGCATTTTATTTATTATACAAAACCACCACAGAACCTACATGTGTCTTCTGAGCTTTTATAAGTAATGTTGATGATGGTAAAATTGTGATAAATCTGAAAAAATGTTTTCTTTGGGGACTATTTTGGCACACACTTCACATGTACCCCTCCAAGAATGGATTCAAAAAAAATTTAATTGAAGCCTGAAACTTTATCAAAACCTACTGTAAATTAATAGCCCTGTTCAGATTGGATTGGTTTATGAGTGAGACATCTGTAAAGGAAAAGTACACGTCTCCTCAGCGATAAAACTCACACATCCAGACAATAATAGGCAATGAAATCACTACAGGAGGAGCTTTGGGCTGTAATTTCTACAAACTTGGTCATTCTGTTTCTATGCATACTGTACTTTGTTAGCCCTCTTTCACCCTGTTCTTCAATGGTCAGGACCAACAGAGCATGTATTATTTGGGTGGCGGATCATTCTCAGCACTGCAGCGACACTGATATGGTGGGGTGTGTTGTGCTGCTACGAGTGGATCAGACACAGCATTGCTGCTGGAGTTAGTTTAAGGAAAACAGATAATATGGAAATAAAATCACAGAGCAGCTGTAAAAGAAGAGATTCTCCCAGAACTCTGCGTAAGTGTATTACTGTCTGAATAGGGCTGATATCTCAGTTATGCAGCATATTCATAACTATTTCATGCAATAAGTTTGTGAGGTAGCTTTTAGAGGCATTAAACTTTTCAGATATCTGGTTCCTATCACCACCACTGTGAATGATTCTGTCTCTAGAATGATGCATCTAGCATCGAACCATGTTGAATGACTGTTTACATCTTAATGATGGACATTTTTGCCTTATGCAAAGTAGTTACCATGTTGGGGGTTTTTTTGGACAGCAATGATATGAAATATCCACAAAAGACAAAACATTCCCAAAATTAAACTGCAAGAACTGATATTTAACATATCTTCAGAAACTCAATTCACAAAGCCACTGAGATTTGTAAAGTTTGTTTTAAACAAAATGTTGTGTAAATTATATTTTCACACAAAAAAAGATTAATATCATCCAATAAATCAGTACCTACTCATTCTTTCATACATACTTGAGCTCACCATTAAGGCACTTTTGGTTTCAAATAGTTTTATTCAGAATTTTCTCCATCATAATCACATAATTCCCAACATTTACCATGATAACAAAATAACTTGTCATGACTTTCCATACATCTCTTGAGGAATAATGGTTATAAAATAATACTAGCACATATCATAGGCTTCAAATTAAAACTATATTTTTAAAATATTGGCATTACCTACTTTTTGCTTTAAACTTTATAAATACAGGACATCCATAAATAGATCCTAATGTCTTTGACAAAGCAAGCGAGTGATATGAGACCCCTGACTGTGCTCAGAGGCGGACGGTATTCGCAGATCGTGACATTTTTAAGGCCATTATCGAGGAAACTGTTGTTGGCAAAGTCCTGCCAGCGTAACCCTGAATGTCATTCCAAAGCAAAAGATTAAAAATAAAAAAATGTACACAGACCAAGAGGGACACAGGAAGAAAGAATGCCTTTAGCACATAAGCCAATGCAAGAACCATCTCAGGAAAATAATAAATTCATAATATTCTTAGAGAGGTATAAGATCTTGTGGAAACTGTGACCATTGCTGGCTAAAACAAAGTCTCAAGGAAACAGCTCCTTTTTTGATGCCAACTCTCTCAAATTCATTCATTTCTTAGCCTCAACTACAAATCTGACACTTTTCTTTATGGTCATATAAAAGACTGAGGATATATTGCTGGCTTGTGAGCTTAAAACCATCATTCCCGTTTGAACACCACTTTCGTGGGGACGACAATTTGTAAACTTACATACCTTTAAAAAAAGAATTCAGCTTAAAGCCCCAGTGAGCAATTAACAAACAGCTGCCTTAAAATTCTGCATTGAGTGTACCAGTAGATTTTGGATGCTGTGAAGCTGGATTGATGGCTTAACAAGATAACTTTGGGCTCAAATTAAGGAAGCGCTGAGGTAAACATGGAACAGTCAACACTAATAAGTTTGTATTACAGTACCAACAAAATAAATGGCCACCCAGGGTTTTTTTGTACAGAGATGATCACTTTTCCTGGACTGCTTTCCTTTTAATGGTGAATCTCCATTCAGAATGCTGCCCTGGAAAATATTAGCATTTCTCCTACAGAAAGATCAAGACCAAGCTAACGTTGCATAAGTACAGATCACCTGAGGGGATCTTTATGAAGTTCGATTTATTGGTTAGAAAGAGAACCAGTTTAATTTAAGATCTAAACTTAACCCTGATGGCTTTGGAGTCCAGCTCAATCCAGCATTTCCTTAAACTGAGCTTAAAGACATCCTGTTAACCCTTCAATCCAGCTTTCTAGAACTCAAATGAAGAATAAGAGGTTACTATGAGTTGGAAATGAAGGTATCTTGTCAACACATATGGACTCCAAACTTACACTACAGCAGTGATGTGGTTCAAAAGCCTTTTTTTTGCAATACCTTAAACCAGCCCATCATTCGTTCAAATTCCTGACTGGGGCTTTAAGGAAAACATAAAAGCAAGAGGACTAGTGTGCCAGGTAAACTTTGTAGGCATATGTAACCAAAATTATATCAACCTAAATTAACAGTTTGCACAGAGACACACTCACTCGTACACTAACAAACACTCCCACACACAACAAACCGCACAAAGACAGCTATACTTGGTAATTTCACACTCATTAAAAAGGCATGACATGGACTCGTTCGATAGTATAAAAGCCCAGTCCAATTTACTCGATATACATGATTGAAAGCTGAGCTTTCAAGCCAGAACTAATATTTTAAGCTTTATAAAAACATGCATACATTGTACATATACTGTATATGAGGGAAAATTAGGTTTACATATATTCATATTGCCTTGATAAAGTCATGTGCGTGATGATACCTGTTTCTACATTTCAACACATCAGTTCAGACATTCTACTCTTGCTGTATCTTTGACAGAAAGCAACGCAATTGGCACTCCAAACCACAAAAAGGGCTCCGAGGAGCAGTTCTGGAACCGTGTCTACTTCAAACACTCTCTGTTTGATGGATGAGGTGGGGAAAAAGGTCCAAGGAGCAGAAGCTCCGTCCCCAAAACATATCGTAACATTGGTGATAACGGAGGACACAAAGAAAGGAAATGGTGTCGTCACCTCTTACACGCAAGTGTGACCAAACGAGTGAGGAGCTGTGTCGTTACGCACGGATGACAGGGAGGAATCTGAAACTGGGGAGCTGGGGAGCTGGGGAGTTGTGGAGTTGTGGTATGGGGCTGAAATGTGAAGCTTTGTGTCCCTTGAGAACATGCTGTGAAGGACAGTCCTCGACAGGGTGGAGATGTACAGCGTCGCAGAGTGACACTGCACCAAGGAAGGCATAGTGGGATCCAGTTAGGATCATGTGAAGAGAGGTGGTCGTTTCCAAACAAGGCAGCTTTGAAACACGGTACTGCATTCACAGGCGTGCATCCTGTCGTTAGGTGTATCAGAGTGCACTGGGGTCATGTGGGAAAACGGGGCATTGGGGAATCCGTGTACTTTTCCTAAAAGGGGGTGAAGTCTGAGGGGTACATGACGGGAAGCCAGTTTTCAGTGTAGGAGGCGCAGTGCATCCAGCCAAGAGACTTCATCAACTGCAACATAACAAAAATTAATTTGTCAAGAAACTTGTGAAGTTTTAACTTTCCTAAACTCATTCTGCATATTCTGCATATGTGCAAAATGACTAATCACAAAACAAATATTTGAGAAGGGGCAGTACAATTAAAATAGGAAATAAGGGTTGGTCCAAACAACACTTTACAGGCATTAAATACTCACTGATACTTCCAAAATAGCACTGCAGCTAACAAATATTTTAATTTTCAAATATTGTAATAAGAAAAAGTCAAGTTATGTTTCAAAAAAATTGTATCGCTATTTATTATTTTTTATTATTATTATTATTATTATTATTATTTATTATTATTATTACTACTATTATTTATTCTTAATTACATTTGTATATGGATTGCTGGTCATTTTTCAATGTTTATGATTTTAATGAAACAAGGTAATGGAAAAACATAACTGATACATGATTACTGTCATAGCAAGTAGCACAAAATGCTAATTCGGGGTCCTGGAACCACTGACCAGGCTGGCTAGCAATCCAAAACAGCAGGAAAAGCTTGTGGACTGTACCAGATAATTAAAACTGACATAACTGCCTCAAATTAGAGCTCTAACACAGACAGACTCAACAGTCCTACGTATCTTTTCATTTTAAAATATATTTATTATCAAATATTTGTTTTTAAAAGGTAATTCTACAGAATTCCACAAAAACGTCTGCATAATTAAATCTTTAAGATGCAACCAACAATATTCAGAGTTGCTCGATGTGAAATGCTTCCATTCTGGAGAAATTTACAGTCAGAGTTTAATGTCTTTAAAAGCTACATCACAGTTGTACATCACAAGTTAACATGAAACGGTTATGAATTTGCAGTGAATTTGATGAATTTGCAATGTCTAAGACATTGTTTTACGATAGTTTGGACTTTTGGCCTAAAATATTTTCTTTTGTATTTTAAGAGTCCATTCAAGGAAGAGAGGTACACGCAGGGTGAAATAATGCCCAAAGAAAACTCTAAAGACACAGAAGACACGTGTAGGTCCCCTGTGGTTTTGGATAGTGAATAAAATGGCAATATTTGCACTGTAGACATCTCAACGCCCAGTTCCCATCATGACCACTGTAAAGACATCAGAGCTGCTAAGATTCTTTACAATGAACCATTTCACATCTCTGAATGACTGTTTACGCCTCAATCATTAAATTATGCAGAAATTGTTGAAAATCTAATGGAATGGCCATGTGGAAAGCAGTGTAGTTTTTGCACTCCGAGGCGAGGTGATGTGAATGTGTGGCATGAATTAATGAAGTAATATGGTTCAGTACATTGTGACAAACTTTCCAAAAATCAAACAGAAAAAATAATACCAACGTTACAAATTACTTAAAATATTCGGGCAGCTCTATAAAATAACAGTAATAATATATTTAAAGATTGAGGAGATACAAAGGTAAATGTCCTACCTGGATACAGTTCTTCCAGTTTTCTTTACTGGGTTTGTCCTCTACTATTTTAGATGTGTATTTCAAGGCTCTTCCATACATTTTATTTGCTAAGGCATGTTTGTAGGAAAATGTCAAAACCTGTAGATAGAAAATGGCAATAAAAATAAATACACTGGTATGCAGCTTTAAGATTACTAAAAAAATAAAATGGCATGATATGAAGTTTTAGCAATAACTATTCAAATAATTAATATGACTGTTATTCTTCAGCAACAAGACTATGACAAATTTGACTTGACACATTCCTGATGTAACAGACTATAATAGAATGGAAACCAAATGTACAGTAAATGTAGTCTATAGTAAAAGTCCTCTGTTTCCATTAAGGAATAAATAGTACAGAATAAAGAATGTTGACAGCACTGGGTTAGTCCTATTCATGATTCTAAAGGTACAGTTATAGTTATTAACTATACAGGTTACAGGAAACAAAAAACCTTATGAAGGGCCGTATGATTATTAGACAGTACACTGAGTACTGACAAAAGGCAAATATCCTCTATAATCCTAGAGAAAATGTCTGTTTGGTCCCCTTTACCTTGGAGTCAGTAAGCTCAGCCCACTTCTGCACCTCCCAGAAAGTGTCGTTCAGGGCTTTAGCGACACCCTGAGGGTCTTCATCGGAGCTGCCCACCTCACTCGCACTGGCGCCCTCTTGGGCTGGAGGCTGCATAAGTTGGTCAGCCAGAGCACAGCCCTTCCTGCACAGAGCATCTAGCAGCGACGACTTCTGTTTCTCCATATCACTGCAAAAGCACAGAAGTATGGAAGAGTTAGGCTGCACGGTCAGCAGTCTACAACCTCATAGGTTTCTGATGAGCTGTACATTTTTTAAAGTTGTGTCTAAAATGATGAGCAGAGCTGTAGAACATTCTAAAATATTGTCGGCCATCACAAAGTGAAAACTGACCGTTTAAAATATTAACTATTTTACATTACATTGTTTTTTAGAATTTCTGTACTACCATATTACAGGTTCCCAAAAATGACCAATATGAGACAGCAATACACAGAATACATGCTTAGCTAACATGCACGTATGGACACACAGTGCACACAGTACAGAATAGTAGTCTGTACTACCATATTCTGAAAGATTCTAGAAAGCTCCAGCAAACAAAGCAAGAACATTTTACTTAAACCTCCATTACCAGATTTAGTAGTCCATGTTTAAGAGCATGCTAAAAATTGGTGATTGGACATTATGGTTAGCTTGACGTTAATATTACAGAGGAATTCCCTTTGAAGGGCTAATGGAAATTAAAATTGAACTCATGGCAGAAATTTCATGTGACCAAAAAAACAAAACAAAACAAAAAAAAAACAAAAAAACAAAAGTTAAGACAGTTTCTGGATTAAACATTGCTATATTTAGGGAAGGTATGGAAAGCTGGCATGTTCATGATTTCATGACGATATTTTACAGACATTAAATATTTAGTTTTCACATGCAAGTTAACTGTGCCTGAAGCATCTCTAAACGGTTTAAACATCCATTCGTGAGATATTTTTATTATTCTCTGGACGACGAAACAGTGTTAATCTGAAGCCCTGCTGAGCAAGCAGCCAGGTCCATGATGTACTTCACATCTAAAAAGCTGAAAATGAGTTTGAAAACACTGAGAAATTGAGCTCAAGGGATAATTTCAGTGGATCTCAAGGCAGACATCTCTACCAAATATTTGTATAAAATATTGTGAAGGGTAGTGTTACTGGTAGTGGTAGAGTTACTGAATGGTAATGTACTCGTCTACGGTGGGGAAAGTTGTCTTTGATTGGGTGGTCATGACGCTGTAAGATTACGCCTTACACGCCAGGTTTTTGCTTTTGTGTCTTAAGACCAATTTTATACCTCTTGATGGAGGCCGCATCTGGACGTGGGTCTGTTTTCATGGTAAGGTAGACCGCCAGAGCGGTCTGGTCAATCTGAGAGATCACAGTGTCTGCTGCTGCCACAATATCTCCCAATCGTTTCAGCCGCTCCTGTATGAAGGACATAACCGAGTTAGGCGACAGCATGTCATGTGGGTGTGTATCTAAGAAAGAGAGAGATAATTATACCTTCTCTGAATCAAGCTGATGCAGTCGCTGCACATGGAGAGGGAGATAATTTGAGAAGGTCTCCTTCAGTTCATCATACAAAGCACTATTGTCCAATCTGAGGGTGAAACATGGAAAGTGTGGATCAACAAGGGAAAAAAAATATATATAATTTCACAAAGAGGAGCAAAATAACTTTGGGACTGACTTTGTCATCCACTGGATCTTCAAGTCTCTGAGGGCTTCAGAGAATTCTTCCTTCACGTCCTTCTCCTTCTCTCCATCCTTCTCCTTCTCTTTTCCTCCATTCTTCGTTTTGTTGGGGGCAGAGATCAGGTGGTAAACGATTGGCACAACATCCTAAATGGGGACAGAAAACACATTCAACTTAATGGGCCACCTTCTCACTGCAGCTAAATTACCCATGAGCTACAGCAGCCTCAGATCCACCACGACTCCCTGATCATAAATAAACAAAAAATCTGAATGATTTGAACATCCACTGACCTTGTTAATCAAATAATTCACAAAGGGTTTGACGATTACAGTACTGTGCAAAAGTCAGAGAGCACCCTTCGGTTATTTAATTTTTCGTCAAAACGGTACAGTACGGTCATGAAGCACCAGTCAATCAATTTGCATTGTGGAAAAAAGCACATTTAAGAGAAAATTCCACAGAACCCCAACAACTCAATATAGTAATTTACGGATTTTTAAAGATGTGAAGCGTGGAGGAGAGTGGAGGTTGATTTTCTCGTCTCTCTCAAAGATGAAAGTACTGTTTATCTGTTGGGGACAGTGTTGGTGGTCTACCAGGTCTTGCACGGTTGTTAGGAGTTCTAGTTTCTCTGTATCATTTAACCATTTTTTGAACTCAACTTTTGAAAACTCCTGTTTTTTTTCCCTCTACTTATTTTTCTTTGACTTTCCCCATATGCAGGTGTACTACCTCATACCTAATCTCCTCCAAAACACCTGCTGAAATGTAAACTTAAATAACTGACTAGAAATTAAACAAATGAAGGGTGGTCTCTGATTTTGCACCATACTGTCAGTGTAACATCAGACTAATAGAATACATATCTGAGTGAGGAGTTAACAGCAAGAAGATGAACAGCTGACGTGACAAATATGGTCAAGATGTGATGTCTGGGTGTGACCTTGGAGCATTACAAGTCACATACAGAGCAGAAATGTTTTCACAAAAATACCAATGTGTTTATACAGCAGCGTATCACCTCACCTGCCGTTGAAACAAATGTGATATTTACACTCCTGTAAAATGTTGAATCATTCTGTACCTTTGAGTATTGTATTTATAGAACTCTAGCCCATCCAGTACCTTTTTAAATTTTCCTTGTCGTTTGGCTGAGGCTTGGCCCTGGTGGTCAGAATAACACACAATGAGGGAGAGAAGAGAAGAGAAAACAGGCACACACTTGGATACTCTCTCTCTTTTCCCTTTGCCTATCCTTCAGGGATTTTATGGCAAGCACTGATTTCATCCACGTACTCCCTGGTTTAAAAGACTTTATATTGCTATATCTAGAAGTCATCTACTGGTGCCTATAACAGAGTGGTCTCCTTTTGGATAAAGCATTCCAAGCTATGTCTAATCTGACATTGTTTTGAAAGATAGACTCTGAGAACTAAAAACACTTTGCATTTTCTTTGCTGGGAAACGATGTCTTTCACCCTAAAATCATTTGCTGAGTACAGCGCCTCTTAACTATCAGCGATGAAGCAACAGCAAAAAGATAAGACAGAACTGACAGAGTGGACACAGAATCAGAAGAGAAATCTTTTAGAAAATGTATTAAATTTGGCAAGTGTGAATAGCACTGAACAGATCAGAATGCAGCCTTTAATGTTGAAATGCATTTCGAAAAAGTCTACTTTCTTTGTCAGATCTGTAAATTGCGAATCAACATTCGGGCAGAGAGGAAAGAAAAAAGAATAAACAAGCAGAGGCAGGAGCTACGATGCATTCTCCCCAGTCAGAAACACCAGAGTTATGTGAACATCTACTCTCACAGGACAAAGTGAGTGCCAAGCAACATGCAAAACAAGGACAGTGTCACAGCTCCCTGATTGGTCCACATATGTGATGGGTGGAGCTCAGTGGCTGCAAAGCCACTAGAGAAAAAGAGGTTGACGTCAAATAGTGTCACTCACTGCTTTTTTCCCGTATTCACTCTTAGGCACGACCAGGGAGCCCGTCATGTAGCACCCAGGACCTGTACCTTTAGGGATCCTGAAAGACAAGAGAGGGAGTCACGGAAGAACCACCATCACTAGATTCAAAAACAAAGTTCTCCCAGAAGAGGAGATATAAATAAGGAGAAATAAAATTAAGGGCTCGCCTCAACTGAGGATTTTCTTGGTCAACCAAAAGGCCCTATTTTTTAATTACATTCTTTTTTTGTGTTACATTCTGCTCTCCACCATCACTCACTGTTATTTAGTGTCAGTTCAGGGTTGCCAGATTAGGTAGGATCAGCATGTTTAGGCAACTTGCTATGAAAGAGTTATTTAACATTGTTTAACAATGTTTTTTTTCATTACCTTAAAGAATGTCAATTAAGTCTTAATAAAAAGACCAATTAAAAAGTATAATCTATGGAATAGTGCAAAAATAATGACAATACCAATAAAAAAAGTTGTTTCTTCTAATCAGTTTTTAAAATGAAATGTGTATTTTCTTATTGTTAGAACATTCAAGATCACTATATTGAATGTTTTCAAAAATTACAATATTCAATATGTATCTTTGGTATCAAGTGCACTGCTTGACTGATGCACATGGACAAGATGACCCAACCACTGAGAATCCTTGTGGTGTCAATCAACTCTGACTGCTAGCCCAGCCAGTGAACTATAGGCTAACAAATACAACCAAGCTAGCATTAGAGCAATTCACCTCGGTTGTCAAAAAAAAATTGTAAGGAAAACAGTGTTTTTATCTTATTCAGCACAAAAGATAGATACTAGTGACACATTTTGCCCTTTCAGCCAAAGAAAAAAAAACCAAAAAAAAAACCATGAGCTAAGGTATCTGAAAAGCCAGGTGGCTACTGTAAGCTTCTGTAGCTTTTAGTATGCTGCCCCTATCTAAAGAGTCATTTCTGTTGTTTGAGTAATCCATGCTCTCCATTGTAAAACTGTTACTATCACCTTCAAGATACATCATCAGAAGGGTTTTTTTTCTAGTCTTTAATCAGAGAACGCTGCTCTCATTACTACTGCATCACCGCTATTAGATGGCAGTTTACAATAGATATACTGACAGTTTCATTTTGGTCCAAGTGTCCCTTTAACTTGCATGTAAATAAAAACAAAGCAAATCCATAAATAAAGAAATAGAAGTAGTCAACTGACAGAACCCGAGGCAGCCAAGAACGCTACATCTATTAGTTGCTGACTCAAAGAGGACAGCCACAGACAAAAAAAAAAACCTAGACAGGTTTATGTGACTAAGCCATATTGCATGTTGGAATATAACAGCTGAATCTGGAGTCTCCATTTTTGTTATTGAGATTAAAGCCCAATCCCATTTCACCCCTTGCCCCTACCGCTTAGCCCTACCCCTTTGTTTTGTGTGTTCACAGTGGTCTCATTTCATAGAGGAAGATTTCAACCACTACCTCTTGTAACTCGGTTCCATGATGCAATGCGACACTCGAAAACAAGGGGTAGGGGTAAAAATAGAAAATTGGGATCGGGCCTAAGTATGATTAGAGGAGGAATCAAACCCTAAATCAGCATTACTACTCAGACTTGCCAAGTACAAGATCTGAAAAAACCTCAAGTCTCTACTTTTCCATTTCATATTCGTTCATTAACTGGTTCTACAAATTCCTTTCAAGAGAAAATGCAAAAATAATCCATGGTTTGATTGGTGCCTTTAGCATCATAACTTAAAAACTCTTATTATAAGACTTCATAGGGTAAAAAAAACTGCAAATAATATTGCAAAACTACATAAATATCATAAACACGAATGAATATCAGAAAGACGCCTCATGTCTCATGACTCACTTGTCGTCCGGCAGGGAGGTGATGTAGAACGGGTGTGAGCTTCCTGGGACAAGGGTGAGGGAGTTAGCCTTTTTCTTAGCCAGCATGGCAGACCGATGCGTCTCATAGATGTCCAGGCTCAGCGTGTTGGAGAGACGATGGGACACAACAAAGGGCAGGTCCTTCAGCCGCTCCAGTTCACTCTGCTGCTCGTGGCGAACCTGCAGGCGGATGGTGTAATCCCCTTTCTCCAGCTTCAGAGAGTACTAGTGGGGGATGAAGGTAGGCGAGTATTTGTATTATGAGCAGGGCAAGTAAAGACAGATAATACAAAATCATATTGTCTGGGATTTTTCACGTTTGTTATTTTTCACAAAAACAACCATTGCAATTTTAATGTCTCACTCGTAGCTCACCGAAACACAAAAATTCTGTCGAGAGGGTGGATTATAAAATGTTCAGTTGATGCCTTCTGGTTGAAGAAGATATTTTATGATTTGAATTTGATAAAAAGTTATTGTGCGTAAAGCTGTTTTACATTTTTGCCATGTTTTGTCAGTGAATATTATCCAAAATGCCAACTCAAACCTGAAGATACAGAGTGTAAATCGAATGTAAAGTAATTACCCCAAATCATATACTGACCATGTTCTATGTATATTCATTACAAAATTTATATAAATAAAACTAAAAAAAATGTACCTGGTGAGGATATGCATCTCCAGAGCCCATGAGTCTCTTGTTCTGGTCAAAGAGGAGCCAGAGCTGACTGTCAAACTCCGACTCGTATAACAGCTCACACAATAGAGGACAGCTAGGGGTCACCTCTCCACTTTTAGGCTGTGAAACAAAGAGCAATGATATTCTCATATTCTTAACATATACATGGTGAACAAATATACACATTTTCTTCACAAAAAAGCACGAAACAGTACAGATAAACACAGAGTTGCCAGTTTATTGTATTTATATATAGTGCATACATTTATATACACAACTTTTGGGTACAACTGAAGGTGCAGTTATAAGGGTTTATAATTACTGCCAGAAGCACATCTACCCTTGCACAATTTATCTGTGCCCCTTTTCCCTATCCATCAGTGGGATCACAGGAGCAGCAATGACCACACGTGGAGGTCTCAGACTTTCTCACAGTTCTGGGTATGGTAGGTGCTTCTGACAAGATTGCCAATATGTGTAGGTACAACGTAGGAATGTGTAATAACCTTAGTAAACTGGCAAATCTGCATAAACAAGATTTTATATAGACAGATTTTCTGTATGAGAACAGAGTTGAGAATTGTATTCATACCTGATGAAAGTTATATGTGAGGACGATTTCATAAAGCTGACGGTTATTGGGCAAGATGTCTCTGAGGCCGAGTGCTTTTATTTTTGAACTTACTGGTCTGTGGAGAAGAAAGGACACAGGAGGAGAACATGTCGATAAATATTTTATGAGGATAAAGTAAGTAGTTGAGGCTCCCCATACACAAGTACTCCCAAGAGTGTCTTTTCTCTGTCCTACTGAGACATACTCATTTTTAAAAGTGTCTAGTGAGAGAGCATGCCATCCGCAAGTATGTTTTACAGCATCTGAGACTTTTTAAAAGGACCTGCCTTCATCCCTCAGTACTTGTTTAACAAGTCCTCCAGTCAATTAGAAAGTATTTCTAGCCACGATCACTTCTTAAAGACAGTGAGCCTTGTTCAAACAAACTCCTTCTGAGTATAGTTTAAGTTACCTGAGAGGCTGTACCCAGTTCTTTAGGGTGATGGTAGGGGGAGACTTCCTCATATCTTAGAGGAGATGATACTTCAAAACTAGAAATGCCTTCAGAAGCATGCTGGAGAGGAAAAAATTGGAGAATGTTAGTCTCGGAAACACAAGTTATTTAAACATTATACAAAACACACAGATCTTCTTTGAAGGATATTAAAGATTACATAGAAGATAATTAGTAGTGATGAGCATTTTCACCATTTCTGCTACACAAATACCCACATTTTTTTAAGTATTTGAATATTCCAAAGAGAAATGTTATATACACTCAAGTTTGGAATCACTGTTCAATGCTCAAATAATATAAAAACAATATATTCAATAACTGAAACAAAACTGTTTAACAATATTAAATGTTCAAGTCCTGTAACAACTTCTTACACATAAGAGCATTTAGTATGAAGCTTTTTATTAAACAAATGCAAACAAAAAAATCTGAATGTTGTAGATGTGGCCACTGTCCCGAATACTGACTCTAAAATAACTGACAGAGCTGTATAGCATCAGTAACTAAAATTCTTTAAAACGTGGTACTTAAACTCCTAAAAATATTTATAAAGCTGTAATTACACTATATTATTAATTGATAAATAACCTCTTGAAATAAGTCAGCAAACATCTAAAAATACGTTTAAATACCTAGTTGATGTTTCAATCTATACTCATCAATCCATCACAGATTCTACAATCTACATTTGACTATATGATCATGGTTTCTCTGTGTTTTAGACATATGTGATTTAACACACGACCAACTGACAGAACAATAAGTCACAAAACTCTGAAATTGCCATTATTTTATTCAAAATAATTCCACACACAGCTCCATTCAGATGTGGCCATTTCACTTAACATCAGATGCAATGTCAGCTTTTCCCACGTTCTCTGCAGTTCTGTCACATTCTCAGTTATACATTTTAATTTCAATAAGATAATACACTTTTTACTTCTTTATTCCAGACTTCTCATGCCTAATGTGAATATCTGATTAAGAGGAGTTCAGACAGATGTATATTTGAACAACCACTCCAATTCCTAATACTCAGTATTCTGTGGAAAACCAGGAGACACAGCTACGGTTTTAAGTGTTGATACTTACAATATGAAGAGGACAGGGAGACGTTTGCAGCCCATGGAAGGAAATGGTGTAGTCTATAGTGACGTCACCAAGACTGGCCCACCAACGAGCGATGCATACTTCTACTGTCCGACCAGGCTAAGAAGGATACAGACACACAATGCAGAGCGCAACACATTATTGGCTTAATACATTAAAGTAAATAGTCAAACAACAATCAAGTGTACAGTTTTTCCCTTGCCCCAAATGTAGATGATCAGCTAAGGCAAGCCATGCAGTGAGCAAACAGCGGAAGCTTAGGAGCATAAATTAGCAGCATGTAAACTGCTAAATCACAACACACATGCCTCTTGTACAGAGTAGCACTGCCAAAAATTTATATTATGGCATCATTAAAATTTTTTATGGTTTCAGCATATATCATATACATCAATATATAAATTTGTAAATAAAACCATTTTAGATACTTTAATTTTGGCTTATTATTCTGTGATGTGCCTTGTAATAACATTAACAACCAAAGTAAGTCTTAGATATTTTTATTGTGCATAAAAAGTAAAAACAAGTCCACTAGTCCGACAGATCCAGCAAAAACAATGCTAAACATTGGTTTACTTTGAACCTGAAATACTCGACAACTTTTTATTCAAAAATTGTGTTCCACCATAAACGGAGCAGCAAAGAGCCTTTTAATGATTCTACAAGTTACGTCTAGAATAAGTCACCTGAGCACGCTGAAAAGCTTCTCTTTTGCTCAAAACCTGTATACATTTAATTTTTCACTGAACTATAGATTTCATGTAGATTAACTTTAAAAATGAGCCATAAGATCAAATTAGAAGTGTTTTTATACCAGCACAGGGAAAGCCTCTGTCAGTGAGCCCTTCTCCAACAGAGAGGAGAACTTGTAAAACTCATTCGCTCGGTAAGCCTTCTGCTTCACCAGGTGCAGAGCATGGAGGACAAACTTAGAGGACACGTCACTGGAGTGAGATGTTAACGTGATCTCTGAGGAAGAAAGGGGGAGGGGGGAGAGAGAGAGAAATAGTGATTGACAGATCCGATGATGGAAAATCATCTTTATCTACCTAATGCCAGATTCTGAGTAAGACATCTCTCTCCCTACCTGCCCAGGAGGCCCCTTGAGGGACGGCGATAAAGTGGCGCCGGATCTGGCCTGGTCTAAAGTGTACCTCTGTGAAGGAGATCTCCTGATTCCGGCTCTCCGTAACTCTACACGGGAAACAGACACCAGTTACAAAAAACAACAACAACATGACAAGACAAGGCAGAGGATCATTTTTAAGGTACTTACTTTGTAGGGATTATAACCGTTATGGGGACTCTGAAGAGAGGACCAGCATTGGGAGCCGAAGTATCATATGCACACACCTAATGAGCCAAAAAAGACACATAATATTGGATTCTTTTAAAGCATCTACATTACACTGCTTTTGTGATTTTTTTTTTGTATGTAAATGTTAATCCATAACACAGAAAACACAATTTATCTAGAATTGGGCAAGTCCCTACCTTGAGTCTACTTAATTAAATTGTATTTTTATAATATACAGTTAATATAACAGAGTGGAGTTATAATTCATTCAGTAAAGAAATTCTATAGCAGTTTTTGTTATACTAACCGAGACGGTGTTCTAACCATAAACCATGTAAGGTTCTGCCATCTCATAAAAAAGTCCAAATGCTGGCAACGCCATAAAAAAAAATAACTAATTCTCTGCCGATAAAACTACAAGTCAACAATATCAGCTGATATTATCGATCAACTGATACATTGGTCAGGCACAAATCTTTACAGTGATGTTGATAATGGCCTTCAGAAAGTTCAGAAAGCATTACCTCAGTGTAATGCAGTCCCTCTCGTAGCCCCTGCGGGTCGACGCGGACATTAACGTGCCGACACTGGTTCATGAGCTCCAGGTGCGAAGGGCACTGTACCCAGGATGCGCCGCAGGTGAGCGCCAGGTGCAGCTGCAACGAAATCCGCAGGGAGTTCTCTACAGAGGCAGACAGAAAATTAATCACAGACATGCAAAAAGTGCAGTGAATAATGAGGAGACGGGCAGGTGTAACCAAGAACATAGTCTAACTAGTTAACATTCAACATTTTACAGTTGGTTACATTTTACAAAATATAAATGATGAATACATGTCAGACTCAAGCAGTCAAAAAAAGATTAGCCTAGTGTAGTCAAAAGAAATCACACTTGATCCAACTGGACTGGTCGTTCAACCATTATTCAACAGGTTTAGTACCCGTTTTTAAGGAGTTATCAGTCTATGCAGGACTGCCCTGGGATATATAAACTTGTTTCTGTTATCATGAATGTTGAAGGACTAATAACAAGAGTGAAGCAGAATGCAGTAAAGAGTATGCTGCAAGAGAAAAAGCTCATCACCATCAGGTATATAGATCAAGTGGTAATGAGAAGGATTTCGGCACTGCAATTACGGCTAGGCAGAGTTTATTTATTAATCATTTCTTGAATTCACAAGGTTTCTGACACAGACATACTGGTATCTATAGAATGGATGTAAGCATGAACTGATTCAGGCATAAAGATGATTGCTAGTCCTGTTTTTAGCTATGCCACATACTTTCACCAATATTGTAAAAAGATAATAAATAGAGCTGGTTATCAATGGCTGTCCTCAATAACTTTATGGTACAGACGGAATTACTTCAATACTATTAAGCATTGAAAAAAATCATTTTTTTAGTACCGAATTTCAGTAAGTAGGGAGTCTTCGCCGTATCAGTGAGCCAATGAGCATGCTTGTTCCAAAATCTAAATTACATTTTGTATGCATGTTTTTAGCTGCTTGATTAGTCTTTAATCCACTTGCGGACAGTAATTATACCCACTTCCAGCACCTCACACTCATTTCCTTTAAGCTAGATCAGGCATGTCAAACTGGGGACCTTCTGGGCCAAAGTGCTGCAGAAATTAGCATTTATTGTCATCCAACGCTCTGAATTCAGTTCAAGAAGGCCTTTTTAATTGATGATGAGCTGAATCAGGTGTGTTTAATGAGGCAGTCTGCTGAAGTCGGCAGTGGTTTGGCCCGTTAGGACGGGAGCCTGACACATGTGAGCTAGATCCACTTTCAGTGTGAAGTTTACACAAAGATCTCAAAAAAGTATAAGAATCAGGAATCAGTATGTGGTGCATGTATCTTTTGGTCATTCGATTTTCATTTCAAAACCAGTATTGAAAAACAGGACAATGGGCCGATTCTTGTTTTTAGTTTTGATAAATTTGGTCACTTTAAAGCATGTGTCAGGATTCAGTCCTCGTAAGTGTCCTTCAGCACACTGCCTCATTAAAAACACCTGATTCAGCTCATCAGCTAATTAGCAAGGCCTTCATGAACTGAATTCAGAGCGCTGGATGAGGGAAAACGATGATCTCCACAGCACTTTAACCCGATGGGTTTTAAAGACTAGTCAAAAACTACACATTCCCAGTTGCCAGTAGGACTATATATTACTAAATTCTTCATATTGATACCAACATTGATACAAATATATTTTTAATAGCTTCTTTTCAATTTTAACCTGAAAGTGGGTGTGGCCTAAACCAAAAATAAGTGTGAATTGCAGGAAGTGGGTATATTTACTGACCATAACAGACATCGACCGTAATTACTTACTTACAGAAAGTAATTTAGAGCGGCAATCAGCAGTCTAGATATAATGACTTAATTCAGTCTGTAAGGCACTTTAATTTCACGTGAAAATACACAGAAAGGTAGCAAGACTGACCAGTGTTTTCGGGGAAGACCGGCTCAACGCCCACTCCATGATCGGATGGAGTGGACACATGGATGGGGTCCCTGAGGTAGATGCCTCTGTGATTCCCAACAGTAACCGTGAAGCCCAGGTTACTGGTGGGGGAAGAGGCATGCTGCATGAGGTAGTCAAACGCCTTGTCCACCTACAGAGGAAAGAAAACAGTCAGAGCTTGCAGACACATTTAGGGGTTGCACGACTGTTCATTTTTATTAGACATCATTACTCTATTTATAAAAAAAAAAATATTTTGTGTTATGGAAGTCAAAGTATTGTATTGGTAGTTAGTGCTTATAGAGGCTGGGGCAGTTTGAGGTGCAAGACTGCAAAAGTTTCAGCCTCAGGTACTCTGTCCACTGAAGTACTCAGACTGTCTGATGTAAAATGCACTCTAAAATCATTGCGCACACTGAAAAAGATCTAAGAGCTAAAAGATCTGCACGTCAGTCAAATTGTGGTTCTTGAAACCTACCTGGTCTATATTTCAGCTCAGTTTTATGCAGTTTGCAGTGGAACTGGTTTAATCTCATGTTGTATTCCCATGCTAATATAGTACTTTGGGCTTGGCGTTTAGCAGAAAAGTTGATCTCTGTTCTTTCCTCTTGTTTGTCTACTGCTGTTTTTACCATTGCTGTATTTCAGGCACTGTTCTCAACTAGTCAACTGTTGCCCGCAGTGCCGACTAGTAGTTTTATCAGTTGACTATGCAACTGCTAGCTTACACAGACACACATACAAAGTTGTGAAGTACCTGAATTATACCATGGCCCTGCGCAAATACTTCAATGTCGTCCACTTTTAGGGTTGTGTTTTCCAAAGCACGTCTCACAGCTGCAACTGTGGGCCGAACCCCGTTCTGCTTCAGACCTGATAAACATGGAAAAACAACTCATTAACAACTTATGCACAATCACCCACAAACAATATTAAGTTTTTAACAAACTGGTGAATCTCATTTGCTTATTAAACAGAGTTACAATTAGAACCAGTCTGAGGATTAAGAACACGGTTAGATAAATGTTACACTATTTGTCCAAAGGTTTGTAGACGCCTGCTCCTTTAATATTTCTTCTGAAATCAAGAGTATTAAAAGAGAATCTGTTTCTCCTTTGCCACAGTAACAGCCTCTACACTTCTGGGAAGGCTTTACATTGGATGTTGGAACATTATTGTGAGGATTTGACTACATTCAACCACAAGAGCATTAGTGAGTTCAGGTACTGATGTTGGATAATTAATTCTGGATTACAAACACCACTCCAACTCATTTCGTAATTATTGGATGTAGCTCCATTACTCCAGAGAATGCAGGTCCACTGCTCCATAGCCCAGGGCTGGGGGCTTTATACTCCTCTAGCCGATGCCTTGTATTGGGCACAGTGACCTCAATGTATGTTCACATTAGCAGGCAACAAATCAAAGAAGGGAGACAAATCAAAAGGAGTCGAAGACCATATACAAGGTAAACCAATATAATGCATTTCAATCAAGTCTATGGGGCAAAACAGTTCCTGTCTGCTTAAATCCAGTCATCCATTTCATCCCACCTGATCTCCCAGGGCAACATCAGCATCCTGTAGTGACCCGTTAGTTTATAGTTTACATTTTCTTGGCTGAAGGAAAGTATATATGCCCATAGTTGACAAACTTGTGGTGGCAATAGTTAGTTGCTGCCTGCTAATGTGAACATACGGTTAGGCTCATGAGTAGCTTCTCCGAGCGTTACGTTCCATTGGCAATGCTTTTCTGTGGAGACTGTACAAACAACAGGTGCACCTTAAAGTAATGTAATTGAATAATTAGAAGGTGTGTGTATGTGGGGGGGCTCAAAAGAGGTCCCAGTCCCATCTTTCTACCTGAGAGTATGAGAGCAATGCCTCCACAAGCGTTGGGAGAGGACATGGATGTGCCGTTCATTAACTGAGTGCCCGCGAAGCGTCCAGTTAGGCACAGATGCGATGGCTCCGCCAGGGGCACTGATGCTAACCCCGAGAGCTCCGTCTGTGCTGGGACCTCTGGAGGACCAGGTGTACTGATTCGGGGGCAGCTTCTCCCTCAGAGAATACTCGGCTACCATCATGTCAGGGGTGACATACGCGCCAACACCTGCACACAGATCAAGAGAAGGCAAAAGAGGAGTTAAAGGAATAGTCTGGTGAAAAATCAGTCAAGTAGAGCTACCATACAAGCAGTCTATATGGTTTGTGGCAAATGTGATGGTAACTTGTGGGGTATAAGCTCCCATTAGCCTTGTAGCTACAGTGTAAAACTAAAGAAGCAAACTTAAAACTCCAAACACGTTTTGACCAAGCACCTACATTTAGATAAGGGTATAATCGTGTAAACTCGATTTTTCACTGAACTAACGCTTTAATGGACTTTTTACTGATGGAGATAGGAACCAGGGGTCACAGTATCTACAAAGCAAATATAGCCATTTTATTTACTTTGTCTTCTGAATTTTTATACATAAATGTTGATAATGATAAATCTGAGAAATAAATGTAAAAAAATTTTTGGGAGCAGAGGTAGGTAGAGTAGTTTAAACCCACACTCAACAGTATTAATGCTTGGGTAAAACAATGACTCAAGTAAAAGTACTTTCCCAAAACAAAAATAGGTAGAAAAACAAAGACATACTTAAGCACTGATTAACATATATAACTGTAAGGTAAATATAACTTTCTGTAAGGTAGCTTTTAAAGACATGAAACGATTCAGTTATCTGGTTCCTATCACCACCACTGCGCAAAACGTTCTATAGAACGAAGCATTTCACCTCGAACCACTCTGAACGAGTTTGTTTACAAAAGACTGAATTTTGCAGAAATTTTACAAAAATGTTACAAGAATTCCCCTTTAACTTGCAGCTGTGTTCACTCTGTCTGAAGCTCATAGAAGCTTACAGACACTAGAACTGTGCAGTGGTATTTAAATATTTCATTGACTGTCTTACCGATTGACAAAGATAACTGACCTATGACACTGCTTGTGGTTCCTCCAGGGCAGCCCACAGTGGAGAGGCACGGCCCGTTGTTTCCAGCACTCGACACAAAAAGGACGTTGTGTTTCTGCACTACCTCACTGATCACTTCACAGATCCTCCTGAGAATGCACACATAAACACATGACCATAATGACTCCTTACATTAAGACTCAGTCCCTACATTAAAGACAAGGGCCAAAGCTTATACTGCCATTCTGTAAATTAACTGGTATGATTTAAGACTGATATAAACATTCTTTTCTGGATATTTCAGCCCCACGGTACAGCACAGTCATACTAATGTTCCAGTACATCTTCAGTATGGTTAGTGCTGATAACAGACAGCATGTAATGTAATGAGTATATAAGTATGGTTGCAATGATAAGTGGACAGAGTTGATGATTAGTAAACACCAATTATGGATAAATATCGATATGTTGTTTTATTGCTGATGCTCTACAACAGGCATGTCAAACTGGGGACGATTCAGGCTAAAGTGCTGCAGATTTTAACATTTACCCTCATCTAATGCTCTGAATTCAGTTCATGAAGGCTTTGCTAATTAGCTGAATCAGGTGTGTTTAATGAGGCAGTGTGCTGAAGTCTGTACTGTTTTGGCCCGCAAGGACTACAGCCTAACACATACTCTACAACGACACCTCATTTTATTGCCAATGCCTTATAAACATTTTTTAAAAACTACAGACTACATAAAGCACCAGGGTGATATGGCTTCTATTGCTTCACTGCAGCATAAACAGGAAATAGCTTGTTACATACAGTACTGTGCAAAAGGCTGAGATGGCCATTAAGTACAAAATATTCATTGTACAGCATCAAGAAAGAAGCAGAAAAGCAAATATATTTAACAGAAAATTAAACAGAAGCATCAACAACTAAATATATCACATTTTCCAGTATTTACTGTGTCCACACTTTGCCTTTATAACAGCTTCCATTCTTTTAAGGAATTTTACTTTTAGTTTTTCAAAGAAATCCTCCTCCAAAGTTCAGTCTTAGAAGTTTAAGTGTATCTTCTGCTTCTCGGCTTCCAAATAATCCCAAACACATTTCGTGAGGTTGAGGTCTGGACTCTGGAGGGGTCAGTTCATTGTTCTGAGAAGACCAGCAGCTTCTTTTTTGATTTGCCATTTTTCTACTTTTTTGTCCATTTTTGTACTTTTGTCAGTAAAGGCTTCTTGGAGTTTTTCAGATCTGAACCAAGAGTGGAGTCAATAAAACAACTAATAGCTTCACTGTCAGCATTACAGAAACAACTGTAAGTTGCAGCCCTAGTAAGCAACAGCAGTTCCTGTGTGGCTCACCCTGAGTTTGGCCAATGAGTTGCCTCCCCATAACTGTAGTTCACAAGGTCACACTTGTAGTTGATGACCTCAATCATCTGAAAAGAGTAACATGTGAATGTGTTGTATCTTGCATGAAAAATGAGAAAAAGTAATTAATTTCACATTCCATTTCTATTTAACAACACCCCAGCCCCAAGAGCTCCTACCGCTCTTATGAGGCCCGTGCCCGTCTCCATGGTGCTCAGGCGAGTGTCTCCTATCTTCAGGGCCAGGATCTGAGCACCAGGAGCCACGCCGTTCCTTTCCGGCTCCGCTGGGAAGTGGCCCGCCGCAATGCTGGCAACATGAGTTCCATGAGCACCTACAAGACACAGCATCCACCAGTGAGATGGCAGACTTGTTTCTGGCCACATCCGCTTTTGGTTTGTAATTTTTAAAAAGGCCTATCATTGACGAATCTCTATAGAAGCACTGAAAAATACAATGATACCCCTAGTTTCATATTACTACAAAGTTACAGAGTTCAGGGTTTCCCACAGTTCTTCTTGTGGCCTTCCATGGATTGGGTAATGAAAGACCAAGATAACTGCTGTTTTTTTTATCTACAAGATACTTTCTTGTCAGATGGTCATTTAACACTCTTGTACCATGTAAGCCTTTTTCCCCAAAGACCTTCTTACAAAGGTTTAACATAAAGCGTCCCTGTGTTTCAGAAGACTTCCGTCAAGCAGCACTTTCCACAATGAAAGCTTCACTATCTCTCAAGAAGTGACTTTGCTAGCTTAGCAGCAACCAAAATTTACTGCCAAGGATCCAATCAACGTTCCTAACGTTATCGATTAGTTGTCGTAGCCCTTTGGCAAACACACCACAGGAACTGACAACTGCTCCACACTTATCTAGTCCTACATCCCTGATTGCGATCGATCTTCTCACCTCCACTTGTAACGATGCAGAGAGTATTCCCCTCGTCGTAGATGTTGATGGAGTAATTGAGCATCTCGGCGTCTCCCAGAGTGGCGTACTCCTGTCTCTCTCTGTAGGAGCTCAGCACAGTACAGGATGCCAGGTCTCCACTCTCCGATATATCCACCACTGCCCTGCAGGACAAAAACACACACTAGTACAGAAACCTTCAGACTGCTGTTTCATACATTCATGCGTTAACTGATTATGGCACATAACGTTAAATATTTTTATAGCATTTTTTTTTGTAAATACATCCCCAAAACTTCTCTCAACCCATTTTCACATCTTCATGAAGGTTGTGGTTTAAGACACAGTACAACATGAGCTATAAAAAACATCGTAAAAACATTCCTTGTGTAGCTAAAAGCAGCAGAATATAAACATACACTTTAGCTTGAAAATCCAAGATTAATAGGTATTCATACAAAATCAGAAATCATGAACATTATATTAAGTCAAGTTTAGTTATTCGACAGGGTCTGCTGCTCTCTCGTTTCCCCTGACAGTGTCCTCCTCATCTGACATCGTAAATGTTTATTTTAACTACAAGGCATGCACATGCACACACACCTCCCAATAACTTTCTGACTAATGTTATTTCAGTGCGGCACGTGCACTTTTTTTTATCCTGCCATGATCTTCTTATTACGATTACGGGTTTGACGGCAATAACAATTGTGTGTACAGCATCCACTCTAGCCCGTTCACCTTTGCAAAGAAGTTAAAAGCACCGTCCTCTTCCATGAAACCAGCAAGACAGAGTGAGGAGGGGGAACGAGAGGGATAAAAAACATTTGGTGTTGCTATCAATTTCCAGTCTCTTGAAATGATTGGCATCGTGCATTTGTCTTCCCTGGGAACTACCTTAGAGCTATGACTGATTTAACGCTTCAACTTCTGGTGTCACCAGCTTTTTGCATAGTTTAGACTGACAAATCATGTCAGCATACTTTGATGTCAAATGCGTACCTGTTATGCAAAATGTGCAAAGGTTGGCAGATCTGTTAGTGTCCATATGACAAGTCGTCACAAAATACATTCATATATAGTTAAACAAACAAATAAATAAAAAAATAAACACATTTTATCTGTTGTCTAAAATAACATTTTAAGGATGTATTTACAGAAGATACAAAAGATTTGAACGACTACTGACTTGTGTTTTTTAGCAATGTTAGCCTTGTAGCTTCAGGGCTAAACTACAAAAAAAGCAAAATTTCTCCAACCACATCTTGGTTGATCGACTTCATCTGGGGTACGGGGACCACTGTATATGACTGAGTTTTGCTGCAACATTCCATTCTAGTTTTAAAAGATCTAGAGTTGTCTTAAGATTTTTTAATTTACATTTACAACATTATGTAATTATATAGTTCTATTTACATAATTGCACAGTTGAACAATATTTACATTTGTTCTACATTCTGTACCAACAGATTTGTGTCTGTCAAGTACTTCCCACTTGGTGTTTTAATATCAGAACACGACAAAAAACACTGCAAAGGAGTAAAAGATTCTTGTTTTTTTTCTATAGCATTTGTCTGCAACATAAATGAACAATGTGAGATAAGGACTTTAAAGACTTACAGGCTATTTTAACCCCTTAAGGATTAAAAATTCTTGGGATTATAATTCAATTCTTTGTTGCTTCTAACCACTAATCAACATTCATATGCAACAAGCAGTGGCAACTATATTTTCCTAATATATTAAATCTTAAATCTGCTCCTGACCTCCAAGTGATGCCATCATGCCATACTATGCAGTCGTAGACTGGACCCGGGTCACTGTACTTCTTCTCCAGAGAACTCAGCAGCTCTGTGTGGCACTGCAGCTCCTCCTTCTGCAGCTTCTCGGTCTGATGTGCAAAACAGGCCAAATCAAATAACCACAAAATTTATGCAACAACTGTAAAAGCGATTACAGCTAACATTACTATTACATTATTACAGTTCTGTTAGAGAGTCCAATAATAAAAACCATATGACTGCCTGGAAAGACTTAGATCACTGCTGCTGTGTCATAAACAGTCAGCGACTTGCCTGAGGTCTTTCTGTCTCTCTCTCTCCTTTTATTTGTCTCACTCAGGAACAAGCAAGGAATGTTGGGCAAACTGTTTAGAAGTTAATGCTTGTATCGCTATGCTAAAATGTCAAATTATTTGTAGTGTGAAAATGTTAATGCAGGCAGGGAACAATGATTGCATTTTTTTTTTTAATCATAAAAATGTCAGCCTGCCACAAAACAAATTCCCATGGGCTACAGTACATAGAGAGATAACCCTGTATTCCTCACTAGATTCCAGCTACAAATAAACAGAAATTAACAGTTCTTTGGTGGCCTGGCCATCTTCCATTTCAGGAATAGAACTGGGTAACATAAATATTATTATTAAAAAGAACTACTTACAAATAAGCTCTTCTTACAACACATTTAACTCTGCTTTGAGAAAATGGCTCATTTTTTACATTTAATGAAAGAACAAACAACAACCATAACCATATGGGGCCTGTCTCACAAAGCACATTTAACAAGTTAACTTGCTTTACAAGTGGTGAAGTCATATACAGTCATATACATAAGTAGGACCACCAGGATTACATGAATTACATTATTTGTTTATTTTCTAAGTGAAAAAGTTAACACACTAACACTCTACAGGGAACGCACACTTTTTTCTATTTATTTCCTGAGTTTAACATTGGAAATGAAAATAAAATATAAAATGTGCCATACCTATGTGTTACTTAACATACAGAGATGTGTTGTGTGGCAAAACAGTGTCCAAAGTTTTCACATCTGCCACATTGTACCATCATCAACACTACATATAAAAAAAGTAATAAAAATTATAACTTGTTTACTTGTAAGACAAGTTTCCTCCACTGAAAAGTCATATTTTTGTGACTGACCCAATAAAAGTAACCCAAAAAAGGGTCCACCTCCAACAGTAAGCTCTCCCTGATTGGTCAGAAGCACAGCTCTGATTCGTCCATAAGCTAATAAAAAAAAAAATCCTGAAAGCAACTTGCCCTGAGCATGTTAGGTGTGCATCATAAGTTGCCATGGTGATGTGGCATGGTAAAAAATGATCCCCAGTTGTTAGACAGAACTAAGCCTACAGAAATCTCTCTACACTGACTGAGCTGGCAATGTTGGTAATGTTTTCACTGCTGTAGTGAAGCCACACCGACCTGTGAGGGGTTGGGGTGGGCCAGGTCGAACTCCTCTGCTCTGCGGGTGGCCTCCGCTAACGCAGCTCTGTGTGCAGGATCCCACATCTTCTCCTTCCGCTCTTTCTATTTTACACATACATAAAAAATATTAAACACATTCATCCACTTTTCCTGCCAAACACTTATGTGGCTTACTTGTCCAATTTTCATTTCATTTTAGGGATTCATAGAATAACAGACTAAAGTGCTCCTTGAGCCGGATTATGCCTGTTCTAGACTACAGGCCTGTACTTTTTTAAAACCTTGCTGATTTTGAAAATAAGAGAGACCCCACACATAACGACAGATATTGTGTCCTTCAGTCATCGCATCCCCCACATCAGGGTTATTATAGTTATAATATTTTTAATAGCTTATTTTTTTCATTTTTTGATTTCAGTTCTGTTTCAGTTAGTTTTAAGGGTGCACTAATAGTTTTAGTTTTGTTTTTATTTTCTAAAAAGTAATAGTTTAAATTGTTTTTATTTAGTTTTAGCATTATGATAAGTGCTGATACGTGATAGTAGGTATTTACTAAGAGTAGACTAAAATTAACACAGAAGGGATCCACTTCTAAATGCTCATTTGGACGCTTAAAAAAAGTTTTGCATCGGACATTCATATCATTTTGATTTAGTTTTTGTGTTTTCGAAAACAGATGTTCTTTATTACACACTTGTTTTAATAATAGTTTGTCAACTATAATAAGCCTGCCCCACACAACAAGATTTAGGGAAAAGCAAAACACAGCATACTTTCAGATTACGCCACCAACAATGTCAAGTACTTAATCCTAATGTTAAACTGAGCTCTCCTTTCAGTTTGGGTCTTACCAATTAGCAGCCTCACACAGAGCATCACAACCAACTAACTTACCGAATAATTAATTATAAATATTGAACATTCAATATTTTTTATTCAGAGTCGAAAACAATTGGTCTGTGAGTAGATCTGAGGAGTAAAAATATGATGATATGCACAACAAACTACAGGACAATCTGGAAAGATAATCATTTAAGACCTGCCTGCAATTGGTACAACTTTTGTGGAGGAGTGAATCTGCCTCAAAAACAGCCCAATTTTCATGTAGTGTTGGCCAGGAATTAGTTTCACCAGATGAAGTTCTGTAATACATCGGATAATGTATCTGCGTAATTTCCCCAAATTACTACAAACAGGCTGGATTGAAAAGTTATAGCCTGGATGTTTACATCACTGATACGCCACAAGACACATTCACTAACAATAACAACATAAATTTTTGCTATTACATTACAGGTTTTGATATTACATTAACGTGAGCTCATTTCAAGAATAGCTGCTATTATAGTGGGAGATCTGAAATTATCAGACAGGTAAAAGCTTTGGATTTTGGAGATTCACACTGGATTAAAATCGTCAGAAATAAATTAATTCCCCTTGTAAAACTATTTGTTTGAATAGGGCTTAAGCCTTACAGTAGCTAACTAAAATACCTTTCATTGAGCAATAGCTTTAAGTAAACCTTTTTCAAAATGCCTTTTGGCTCTGAACAATTTGAATAATATGTGAATAATATTTGAATATTCCAATACAGACAATCATCTCTGACAGAAGGCTGTATATTTAACTTACCTGTATTCTCTCTTTAAGAGCCTTAGGGAAAAAGTCGTAACCATTCTTAACCCCGATGTGATATTTCCCAGAGGGATTCACCCAGGCAGGAGGGATCTGCAAAAACACAGAACATTTGAAAGCTAAGCTAGCTAACCAAGGGCTTGGGAGAATGAAACTAAAGCCTACATGTTAGGCCCAGTGCAAACATGATGTATGCAACAAGATACTACAGTGATTGAGTTACTGCAGTGATGCAACACGAGAAGCTGTGTTTTGAAGAAATCTGGCATATGGATGAGTTGAGGATAAAGCGCTGACGGCCAGGCTCCAACCTTGAGTGTGCGTCCAGAGAGTCCAGCCACTGTTCCATCCTTGGGCTCCACCACCGTGGACATGTTGACATCTCCGCTGCCAGTTGTATCAATGATGTCCACAATCTTCGGCTTCCCCTCTGTTGTGGTCTAGTTGAGACATAATTTACAGAAACACATAATTAAATCGCTTCTTACACATCATTGATACACAACATATACATACATCTTAGTTAAACTGGGAGACCAAAAAAACAAAGCGAGCAGACCAATGAAGCCACCGTTTCAGCTTTTAAAAGGGCATTCCAGCATACGACAGGCATTTAATATTATATATTGTGTTATTTAGCGCTACGCTGTATCCCTCATTGGTTTTAAGATGATTTTTTTTTGTCCTTGCATTTTCACCCATTAATGTCCTCTCACTACACTACCCAGCATGCATACAGACAAGATATTGGGTTTCCCAGTAGTAGTTCCATTGATCAGGCTTCCTTCTTTCTACCTTCAACATACATCATTTAAAGGGGGGTTTCCTAGTCTTTAAACTGGAAAATCTCACTCTTGTGACTATTACAGCACTGCTGCAGAAAGTGAGTCAGCATATTCACAACAGATGGTAGCAATGGTTACATTTTTCATTCTGGCCAGGTTGCCCCTTTAAGCCTTTAAACATAAGTCTGTGTTATTCAGCTTTGGTAAGATCTCATAGTGTTAGTCGCTGCCTCATCTTTTCAAGGGCCAAGGTCTTGAATGTCCATGGCTGTAGCAGTGTCTCCAAAAAAAAAAAAACAAAAGAAACATCCTATGATTTCGGGAAAGTGACTATTCGAGGGAATGAGAAAAGCGTGACAAGAAGTCTTGACAGTTGGGGTGAAATCTGGCAACAGGTGCTTGATCCTCTTTCAACTGTGTGTGCCAAAGCTGGTAAAGTTCTAGCCTGACAAACATTAAGAGTGTTTTGGGGCCTCACAGCGAGCTGTAATACCTCAAAAAGTCACTTTATTGTCGTATTTGAGTTTGGCGTGAAGTAATGTATCAAAGCGGCACTATTTCGGGCGAAACAGGCTAAATGTCCATTCACAAAAAGAGAAAACAGACAGCTACGGTAGTTAGCAAACAAGCTAATTAGCCTCGCTGAGACTGCATTGCTTTGACAAGGCTGAAGTTAGCTTCCTAGTCGAATTTTTCCGTTCCACCTTAAATGGTACTGCAGTTATCGTATGGTGCCTGAGGCGATAGAATGTACCTGCCGCACCACTTAAGGTGGAACGGGGAAATTCGAACAAGCTGACCGGCTTTGTCTTGCTTTGTGTCAGTAACGTTAGCCACTCGTTCGACATGCCTGGGGTAACGATAACTAGAATGAAACACTATCTTTAGACTAGGCAAAGTAAGCACAAGCTGTCTGAGGCTACATAGCACTGCTGAGATTCAGTTCTTCGGTTAACGGTAGTAGCGCTACAGCTAAGCGGTTAGCCGACTAGCTAGCATCACTTGGCCGTTGGTGATGACACAGCTTATGGCTTCACGATATTAAAACCTCGGACTGTATACTGTGTGACGAGACCGAGCAGGGCTGAGCTAGGACTGCTTCTCGTCCTTTAAACATAAACGCCGATGTGTGGGCTGTGTGATCGCAGTGTGTTAACGCAGAGCTGGAGTCAGTCATGCGGCCTGCTTCATTCAGCAGCAGCGCTTTCAGTTTAACCTGCATGCCGGGCGCCCCAGGGTCCACTCCCGTGTCCAGGACGGCGATGAGCACGCCCCGGCCATCGTAGTCTGGAAAGCGGGTCAGGAAAGAAGCGGCGCCGGTCTCTTTCTTCGGGAGCAGCCCGTGTAAAGGGAAAGACTCGTCAGCGGAATGAGTAGCCATGACCCGACCGGGGGGTGAGGGAGGAAAACAATAAGCAGCAGCGGCGGCAGCAGCGGCGGGGTGGAGCTGCGGAAAGACTGGAGCGGACAACCCCGAGAGTGGGCCGGATTCTTACAGGAGAACTCCACCGAATTTTCAAAATTGCACCTCTAAAACATCCCTCAGAGATTACATGGAATGGTTGTGAAAACCATGCCTGATGTCTGACATGGACTTTTGGTCTAAAACATATGTTAAATCAATTTATTTTAGTCCATTCATGGTGGAGGGGTACATGCAGAGTGTTTTGAAGAAAAACAGTCCCCAAAGAAAACTTTTGTTTTTAGATTTATCACTATTTTACCATCATCAACAATACATATGAAAACTCCTGTAGGTTCACGAGCGGTTTTGAATAGTAAATAAAACGGCTGTATTTGTGATGTAGACATTGCGACCCCTGGTTCCTATCACCACCACTGAAAAGAAATCTGACTCTGTAAGTTTCTTTACAATGAACCATTTCACATCAAACCGCCCTGAATGACTTTGTTTATATCTCAACCACTGCATTTGTAAAAAAAATAAAAATAAAAAATTGAAAAAAAGAAAAAGAAAAATATAGCCGCAAGCGGCAATGAGCGGGTCCAAGAACGCATAAGCACAAGAAGCTCTCATGCACTTTGAGTCAAATAGGCCTAATTAGGCCTCATGCAGTTTGGATCTTCTAGGCAGAGAGGCTGAAAAGAAGTCTGAGTTAATCAACAGACCTTCATTTGTCATGGACAATGAGCAGGGGGCTTTAAACCTAATATATGTTTACATTCCAATGTACTGATCTACAAAGGTTTGTAGAACATGCAAAAAGATTATCAACATAGATGTCAAAAATACCTGAGTAATGGTAAAATATCTGTCTTAGTTGTGTTTGCAAAGTATGCCGTTTCTCCATGTTAAAGCCTTTGATAAGCATGACATAATGAGACTCAATGCACTCATAAGGGGCCCCTTTAGCATAAAGGACAGAGTATAAAGGTCAGAATTGGTCCAAAGGTCTCCATATGTTATGACAATTGATCAGGGACCTTCATCGAGGATGTTCACCAAGTTTGGTTCAGATTGACTTTTTGACCTCGGTATAATAAGCTGTAGTCTTTAAATGAATAAATGAATGAGTCCAACTTACAACATAACACGTAATTACAAAGTTATTCAGATAAGTGAACTGAATCAAAGCACACCTATTATTTATCTGTAGACTTTGTAGTATCGTTGTAATAACATTTTTAAAGATTTTAGGTGTTTTTGAGTGCTAAATCACCCCCTATGGGCCAATCAGGATCAAAATCTCAATCAAAATATATACAAATATTTAAAATTTTGAGATGATTGGACCAATGACTGATGAGTTATAGCAATTTAAGCCAGCAATGCCATGGCCACAATGATTCAGTGCTGGAGGGAGACCACAATGAGCAAAAAATTTTAAATGTGTTGCATAATTATTTACCTAGAGAGGCTACAGAGTATTTCTAGACCAGTTTTGAGAAGTTAACTTCAAATTCCATGGACTAGTTCGAAAAGTGTTATTTTCAAACAATTAATGATTGCAATGCACTTTTTTAATACACTTATAATGACAAAATTGTTTGCACTGCACTGCATGAGGTCATCTAAGTTGTTTGACCAAAAATGAAAATCAGTACAAGATATACTTGATTTTCATTAATAGCGCACCCCAGTGGCCAAATATTTTGAAACTTCACAGCTTGTTAGAAGGTGGTAAGATAGAGACAGGTGTCCAGTATCATGATGATTGGCCAAGTGTAAGCCTGTCAAATGGCTGCTGAAAGCTTATTGGCCGATGGCGACCATAAGTTTCAATATATCGACGTGTCCTTAAAGATTCACTTATAGTCTTTGTAATAGATGGTACTTGCAAAGTTTCAACTTGATCGGATGTACGGATGCTGAGAAACAGCTATGTAGCATTTACAGCGCCCCCTAATGACCAATGCGCACAAAAATTGATAAGCTTCCTCAGAGTCTCCTTAAGAATAAGCCTATCAAGTTTCAAATTTTTTGGGTGAAGGATTCTTGAGTTATAGATTTTTCAATTAAATAAGAATTATTTTGATTTTTCCAGAAGGATTAATTATCATATGACAGCCATATTGTTTAAAAAATTAAAAATGTGCTGGATAATTATTGAGTTTCAGGCAGTGCTGAATTTTTTGACACCAGAAACATGTGGATAGGGTGTGACCTGTAGGACTAGTTCGCAAAAGTAGTTTTTGTATATTATGCAAATTAGCTCAAAATCTAAGTAGACGGAGCTAAATGGTCCAAATTACAAAGTTGTTTGTTTGGACCCAAGGAATCAGGAAAAAATGCATTTTGCCTGTAAAAAAAAATGTGTAAGGAGTTATAGGGCCAAACGCATTGTGTTGCGTAATAGCGCCCCCTTTAGGCCGACTGGGAGTAGTATGGGGGGGTGGGGTGCTTTACCAAGTTTCATGTCTCTAGGATTTACGGATTGGTCTGGGCGATTCGTTTTAACAGAGAAAAGGAATAATAAGGAAAAACTCCAACAAAAACATTAAAAAACCCTAAAAACACTGTCCGCGATATTTTTTCAAAAGATGTTCAGCTGTGTTTCAGTGCCGGGAAAGTTCGATTCGCTTTCGCGAGCCGATTCTTTCGATCGGCCCGTTTTAATGAATGAAACGTCCGATTTGACGAGTCGAATGGCCTCTTTCTGCTCGGCTTCAATTAAGCTTCGTTTCCTATCGGCTTTCCTTAATTTTGCCTAATCTTGTAGCCGTGTGGCCCACATGCCAGTCAGGTCTGCCGAAACAAGAATCGTTTGCTGACCTATTCGGTGCACTATGTAGAGAGTAGGGAGCCATTTCAGCCTTCGGTGGGCTTTAGGAAAGCAGCCCTAGTGTTCAGAGTCAGTCAAAGCAAAACATATCAGTAAGTGGGAGCCGAATATAGAAAAATGGAAGCGAATTTAAAGAGGCTAATAAAGTTAAGTTGTGAAAGGTTGTTATTTAAATTTTGCTGTTGAAGATGCTATAAAAGCACCGATTCAGTTGGACTCGGTCAAATTGCGAAGAACCGATTCAGAAGAACGATTCACTAACGAGTCAGACCTCGTTTAAACTGAATCATCAAGTTTATTCTGTTATGTTGTGTAATCTGGTAATCAAGTGATTTGTTAAATCAGACGATAACCAGACGGTGCTGAATATCCAGGAATTAGCTCCCCTAGAGCGCATGTTTCAGTATTTTAGACTAATATTAGCGACCAGCAGGTGGTGCAATAACGTCAGCTACGAACAGAGTATAAAAGGGGAACTCCGCCGATTTTTCAAAAAAACGTACAGAGTCAGAACTGTTCGCAGTGGTGGTGATAGGGGCCAGATGTCTGAAAGGTTTAACGCCTATAAAAGCTCCTTCACAGAAAGTTGTTACATGAAATGATTATGAACACATTGCCTGATGTCTAAAACATTGTTGTACAGTAGTTATAATGCTAAATTTGCATTGTAGACATCAGGACCCCTGGTTTCTGTCACAACCGCTATAGAAAAATCTCTGCAAATGAACCATTTAACATCAAACCAATCTGAATTACTTTGTTTGTATCTCAGTCATTGAATTATACAGAAATTTTCAAAAAAGGTGAAATTCCCTTTCACTACAGCATATTACATTTGAAAAAAAAACATTCAATTCTCCAGCTTTACCATTTTAATCTGACAAATATTGGACTGCTCTGGCAGTGTAAACAGTTAAATATGTGTGATGAGTGAATATGTGTGTTTAAGTGTATGTCTTGAGTTTTAAGTGGATGAGTAAAGGAATATGCTGTATGTTGTGACTCAGGCCTGGCAGTCCTGTCTAGATGTTGGAACCGGTAACCAGTGGTCTGATCTGAAGTTTGTTGCTTCATTTAGATTGCCGCGCTTTAAAGGAAGTCTCTTTGTACACATTGGCCCATGACATTTGAGAACATGTTTGCTGTGAGCTGTTTAGCTGCTTAAGAGTACTTGTATATCTACATACCAGGGAGCTGGTGCAGACAAAGAGTGCTTAAAAATTTAGTGAGGCTTTAATTGCTGCTGTAAGTTGATCTGTAATAGGCTCATGAAAAACAAAGAAATTGAAATGCGATCTGTAGCTCGACTGACTGTAGCAAACACTGAAATGGTATTCATTTGGGGTCTTTTTGGTAGGACAGCTACAAAGGCTTCTTTTTCAAAAGTAACAGAAATCTTGAATGATTGGGGTATGAATGAGGTCAATTACAGTCTTGAGCACTGCACAAAATGGTGGGATGTACCAAAGTGCCAAAATCGAGATGAGCATAATGAAGTTACTTTGGGTTGAGTGAATGCCTGCTCAAAGGGCCCATTTAATAGAAAACTGATTTTCCCTTGCTTTTGTTTTAAAAAAGCATTTGATGTAGTACGTTAACATTGTTAAAGTTTCAAAATGTGCAGTTCATCTCCCGCTCCATACAACCCATATGTAGCAACAAAGCTGCAAAAATTGTCAATTTTGAAATCATTACTTTTGTGATGTCACAAATACCAACACATTGACTTACTGACCATCTGCTCAGTCTAGAGAAGTTTAGCCTTGTTGAAATTATAAAGATTATTTCAGACAAGGCTGCTTTTTAAATGGGGCACCATGCAACCACTTAAAACAAAGGTCAGTTACACATTATCAATCTTAAAGGTACAGTAACAAAAACAGCCTGTTTAATTGTAAGGGATTAAAACTGGTCATGTAAAAATGAACAATATATAGAGATCTTTTGATACATTAACCCAAGTAAGTGGACTTTAGGGTGAAGAAATGCAAGAAAATTTCAGAATATGGGCCTCTTAAAGTTTAAAGCTGCACTATGTAAGATTTTGGGAATTTGGAGACCTTGGGAATTTGGAGACCTCTCTGGTGGAAATGTGTTAATGCATGCAGCAAGCAGAAGAACATTTTGTGGCATGTGTTGTGCTTCAAATGCCATTTTGTGGCATGTGTTGTACTTCAGACCCTCCACAAGTGGATGAGTCTGATGATTGCTTGAAAGTGGTTGATACTGACCACCTTGGTTCACTACTGTTAACGTTTTTCAGTAGTTGGTCTTCATTTCAAAGTATAGATGGTAGAAATGCAACAAATGAAAAAATTAGGACAGTTGGTTATTTAGAATAGAGATTTTTTTCAAAGCTTAAGGAAACAGAATTTGTTTTCCTTTTTTACATGCTGACTCTATGAATGTTTTACTACACATCATCTCTGTGTTTTGATGACATTATGTCAAAGCAATACAAGGAAATCTTTATGAATAATGTATTATGGATTTTTTCACTGGGATTTCCTGCTGACAGCTTTCTCATACTAGAAGGATTAACTTATTTTGACATGGTATTCTCCATCTGGAATTCTCTCTCTCTCTCTCTGACATTCATTCAGTAATTTCTTTCAGGTGTGTATAATCAGTATGATTCATAATATTTGTAAACCACCAATGAAAGTCCAAGGCCTCTGTGTTCATAAATGAGTGAATGGATTTGAGCGCATATAGAACATTATATGTTATTCTATAGGGATTTTTATTGATGCGCCGCTATTTTTAGCCCCTCATCCCCCGCTGCTTCTCTCGCTCTTTGACTTGTGTATTAAAACAGTAGGAGCACCCTCCATTAATCAGCTTTAAGGGTGAACATCTGTCCCCCAGTCTTTTACAACAGAGCGCCCTCTGACACGCACAAAAAACCCACAGAATGAAGCCAGTCTTGAGAGATAAGCCCAACACAATACCAGTCACTTACCTGATGTGCATTATATGTCCAAAAATTTGTAGACACGTGCTCGTCCAATGTTTCTTCTGAAATGAAGAGCATTAATAAGGAGTGTGTTTCCTCTTTGATGCAGTAAAAGCCTCTACTCTTCTGGAAAGGCTTTAGACTAGATGTTAGAACATTGCTGTAAGTATTGGATTGCATTCAACCACAAGAGCATTAGTGAGGTCAGGTACCAATGTTGGATGATTAGATCTGGATCACAACCGCCACTCCGACTCATCTTACTGGATGGAGCACTGTCAGTCCAGAGAACACAGTTCCACTGCTCCACAATCCAATGCTGGAATGCTAATAGAGTGGGATGCTTCATGTGTGGCTTCACAGCATCCCACTCTATGAGCAATGCTTTTCTATGGAGATTATACTATATCTGTATCATCAATGTGTGCACCTTGAAGTAGCAGGATTGACCAATTAAAAGAGCTGTCTGAATACTTTTGGACACATAGTGTAGTAGTTTGAAGCATTACTTAGTTGCACATCACAGACTTGCTGCAGTAAGTAGGAAAAAGCACACACGCTCATGCAGAAACACACCCATGGTGGTTTACCACAGGGCGTATCCTCCACAGCTTTGCCTAAAATAACAGCATGAAAGACATGGCTGTCTTGCCCCTATTATAAGTGGGGCCTGCGTGCATCCATAAAACTGGCTACTATCTGCCTCAGCTTTAAATCTTTCCTGTAGATTTGCATGTGGCTTCTGCTTATAGCACCTCTGAGCTCATCAGAGCTTTGACGTCACCATAACTTTGACTATGTACAGCAGATGAACCCAACTAGGAAGCCATAAAGCGTATGAATGAAGGCCTTGTATCCGAGGAGGCTTTTGCAAGTCATTTTGAAGGCAGCCCTGGTCAGAGTGTAAGTGTGCTGACGCGCAAGACTGGAACTATATAATTAGCTTGGGTGCTATTTTAAAGGAGTCAAGTGCTAATCCCTGCTGCTGTGGATAATAGGAGCAGCTCCAGTGCCACGGTCAACCGTCAGCACTTCCTTTTGCTGCTGCTGGCACAGACAGGTTGGATGTGGGGGCAAATTGGGGAGCTTAAAGCCAGCTTAAAGTGGAACAATCAAGTTCTTAAAGGCCTGTTCTGTCATGCGATACTCACACAGTGTCTAAGGCCGGAATAAGCTCAGGTTCAGGGTCAACAGAACTACTATTTACTCGCCTTCCTTTCTGCAATGTCTCAAAGCTGATCCCTCTTAACTATTAACAAGTGAACTCCTGCAGACTCCTGATGTCATAAACCAAAATACCACAAGACATTGGTGTGCCACGTACATTGCATCATACATCATCTTGCTCTGGCGAATAAAGTCTCGTCCTGTCCGATGCTGTCTTGTCCTGTCCTGTTCAGTATAGTGATTTTTAATGAGATCATGCCATTCCTGCTTTAATTTATAGCATTCAACCATCAATTGCACTTCTGAATTTTTTATTTTTTTTTATTTATGCATTTATTCCATTACATTTCCATATATGTTCCATATCTTGTGACATTTGTGTGGATTTATGTACCAAAAAAAGAGGTCATAGTTAATTTCATATGACCATTTTCCAACCTCTCTTTAGCCCTTAGAATGAAAGAGGGTGTTTTTTTTACTGTGCCTTCAAGACTAATTCTGATTGGCTGGCCTATATTGTGCCTATTTCTTAATACACTTTAACAGCGTTTACATATAACATCAAACGTCGATTTAAAAAATCGAGGAAAACTGTTTTTTTTCTATGATATGGGCCCTTTAACCCTAAGACTGCCTTTACACGTTCAAATGTTCACAAAACTCTTCACTAAGTGACTCATGCCCTCTAGTTGCTGTAGTCAGTCAATGTACGTCTGTGACTGACAAAGCTTACGGAATACTGTACTGCATACTGTACATCGGCAGGGCTGCCTGGTGTGGTGGGTTATTAACAATCAAGCAAGCAAATCAGTGAGTTACAGGGATGTTGACATGTTAGCGTTCCTGCGCAGCTCCAAATGAGTGCGGAGTCTCACGGCAACGAAACGTGAGCCCGCATTTGTTGTGTTTTTTGATCAACACACTGAAAAACTGTTTAACTGAAGAAACCAATAGTATCGGACTGAGAAAAAGACTTTAACCAATCAGAACAAGCGCTTTTGCATACCAGCGCACGAGCCGAGCAGCGTCTCAGCAACGCCAATGGGTGACCGTCCACGGCGTGACGTCGACCTGCATTCGTTCAATCAGCAAAGGCGCCGTCTGAGTTTGATTCAATTCAAGGGAAACCGATTCTTTCGAACCGTCCATTTCAATGAATCGAAAGTCTGATTTGAAGTTGTACTGATTCCCAAGTGAAATGTTTTCCTCGTCGTCTGCCAGTGAAATTACATCGTACACTGACGTTAGTTTCATTCAGCGATGGAGTCAGAATCGGAAAAAAAACACAAACCATAAAGGGAGAGCCAAAAGAAACTGAAATTTTTTAATATGGAAATGCTATTTCAGTTTATCGACTGGTGAAATACAGTGTGAATTTTGTTTGTTAATTATTGTGTAGAAAAAAGGGGATTCTTCAAGGGTTCTTTAGTAAAGGACACGGAAAAATAAAACCATTTGCATGTTTAACTGGTCCTTTGCAGGGTGAAATTGTCCTTCAGATAGATGGAGAATGCGTTGTATATAATTCTATATAGAACCCTTTTGAATGGTTCTAGATAGCACCAAAAACGATTCTTCTATTGTTACAACTTTAGCATCGTAACAATAGAAGAGACGTTTTTGGTACTGTATAGAACCATGAACACAACATATTCTCCATCAGTCTGAAGGACCTTTTCGCCATGCAAAGAACCATTTAAGCATGAAATAGTTCTACATAGAACTCATGGTTCAAAATGGAACCATAGCCTTAATAAAGAACCCTTAAAGAACCATCTTTTTTACGAGTGCAGGAAAAAAAAACTCAAACTGATTCACTCATACCTGTGAATCGGTTCGACTGATTTACTGAAAAAGAACCGATTGTAGAGATTCGATTCGTTGACGACTCGGACAGCGCTCGTCCTCGAGTGTGAGCGGAGTGATTTTTCGCTGTGGCTTCGGGAGGAGCGAGCAGAGACTGACTGCCTGGAAGGAACGGGAGCGTTAGAGACGGAGACGGAGCGAACGAGTCCGAGCGACGGCGAAGGAGCCTGAAAGGGAAAAGGACCCCCGGAGGCTGCGAGCATGGCGGTCGAAGAGGAAGGTCTCCGAGTTTTCCAGAGCGTGAAAATAAAAATAGGTGAGTGCGGCTGAGGGGGAGAGAGAGAACGCACCGAAAGGCTCGTCTCGAACGTTGGCGCGCGAGCTCATTTTTCCACATTCAAATTCGAATCACATTCCATAACTACGTTCTGTTTTGAGCCGAATTCCCGGTTCTTATTTGAACGTGCAGCGCGCTTTAATGCAGCTTACATTGAGCACACAGGGCTGTTCCGTTCCGAGCGCGTTCAGCCCGACATGTGGATCATGTTTATGGCACATAAAGGCTGAACGTGGTCGTACAGACTGGAGCAAGTCAAGCGGCGAGGAGCTTATACTGGGGCTTTTTTGGGGGGGGGCTAAAGCCGTGTCTGGATATGTGGTCTGTTAAACGCTGTTCGTCCAGATGTTGGAGCCACGTTCCTCTGTGCGTTAGTTCATTTCCAGCCCGCTATGACTGTCAGCGGTTAGCCGTGTTCTTTCATGCATGGCGTTGTTTTCCTGAATGACCAACATGCTGCATATTTTTGTTGTCTATTCATTTTTCAGGGCTCTTCTTTTTGTCTCTTGGGCTTTTCCCACATGGAGTGTGAGGCTGCCTGGAGCCTCCATAGACTTACATAAATTGTCCTACACCAATACATCAAATGAGACATTTTCACACTCTGAGCTCATTAAAAAGCCACCAGTTCCTGTTTTTACCTTCCAGACAGTTACAGACCCTAGCAGACACTTGTATGTTATCAAATTACTGAGCTGAGAAGGAGCTGAGTGAAAAGATGTGAGGGGTCAGCGTGATGTCCATCTCAGTCCTGTGTTACTGGACTGCATTCTTGCTACCAGATCTGAGAGGCTCGATCTGCCTTATCAGACTGGAGCCCAGACATGCCACCCAGCTGTAGCTGTGCTTGAGTTTGATAGATATATTCTTCGCTCATGTGGTCACATATCTAGACCGCCTTTGCCTTCCACACGTGCAAAGATGACAGCACAGAGCACAAGCCTCGCACTGGGGGTCTACGAACCATCTAATCTTGGTGTGCAGGTTGGGTACACTGCTCTTTGTGCTTCAACACACACTGGTGGTGGATGAATTCACCGCAAGACCACACATTGCAGAGCCACGTGTTTCGCTCCGTGCATGTCATGGAGCATCAAAACAGCCCCCTTGTTTCTTTGCACTAAATGCGAAACTGCTCAGACCTCTTCTAGATGCACGGTACATTCAAATAAGTAGAAGTGTCACTGGCAATGAACATCGCTTGGATGATCAGCTGGGATTTGTATTCATTATGAAATCATGGTGTCTTGCATTTTGCTTGACTTTTCTGGATGGATTCACTATTCTACGGTTTCATTTGCCCTATTTTGACTGTCCTGTAGGAGCACTGATGATTGGTACAACTGAAAAGAAGCTGCAAATAGTGCTATGAAATTACCCCATATGCAATATTTATGCTGTGCAAGATATTACATTTGGTGTGTTAGACATCTCACTCAGTGCAAGAAGGTAATACCTGAGTTATAATGAGATGCAAATGATCTCTTAGGCTCATTACTTGATTGTGGATTCCACCACTTCCATTTGCGCTGGCCTTCCGGGGTGTTGTTGCAAAATTGTCCTGTGTTGTGTAAAACAGCATTATTTGCATTAGCATGCTTACCGAGACAGGAAGTAAACAGCATCTGTGACAGAAATCTAGTTGCCTGTGGTTATTGCACATTTTGTGAGGCACACCCTTTTCAGGGGAAACTCTTTACTTACAGAACTGGATGTGCACGTATGTTCTCATGCCCATTCTTTTTGCAGCACACTATCTTCAAGGGTTGCATGAGCACGATTTGCATGAAGTAACCAGCTATTTGTGTATTTGCTTTCTGTCCAGATAACTAAGAGTAGCACAGTAACGAAAACTGCAGGATGATTATTTGCAAAATGTGCAGTCACTGTGCAGCTTGGTATAGAAACTGTGTAATACGTGTTAGAATTCAAAGGTATATACTGAAAATTATGTAATTATTTTATTTTTTATTATTTTTTATTATTACGTTATTACAGTGTTATATGCCATCATTCAAAGATGGACTTCAGGCACACGTCACCATTCTGATTCAGAAGAGCAGAAACTGTACACTCTTAAAATAAAAGATGGTTCTTCAAGGGTTTTTTAGTAAAGAAAAGGGTTCTATGTGGAACCGTGAACACTCAACGAGCCCTTTGCATGCTTAAAGCGTTCTTCAGGTTGAGGGGGAATGTGTTGTGTGAGATTTTATATTGAAGCATAGTTTTTCTATTGTTGTCATCCAAACTTGTAACAATAGCAAAACCCTTTTTGGTGCCGTATAGAACCATACACAACACATTCTCCATCCGTTTGACGAACGCTTTCATGATGCAAAGAACCCTTTAAGCATGCGCTGAGTTCCATATAGAACCATTTTCTTTACTACTCTTGAAGAACCATCTTTTTTAGGTGTGAGTGAAATATGTAGGCCTGAAATAAAACCACATACCTTACCAGGCTTGGCTGTTGAAAAAGGTGTTGTCATACAGTTGATGTAGTTTCATGTACGTGTGGAAGGTTGTGTTTGGTACACACAGTAAATAAGAAAGCTCAGGACTAAGTTGTTGAACTTACTCTTCCTCCAGGAAGAGGAGGGTGGTTGATTGTTTTGCTACGTATATGGAGTTCTCTGCCTTATTTCCTGAGGGCACCCATGTCTGGAGGAAGCTTCTCAGGTTCAGGAGCTTCTAGCAGGGAGGAAACAGGAAAGTGCTCCAAATCACTTCCTGATTGGCTGAATGGACTACAAAGCAGCTCGAAGCAGCTTGTTTTCTATGTTCCTGGGAAGTACTGGGCTAACGCAAACCAGATGGAAGCACAGATTGGCTTTCAAACAGAGTCCAGACGTTCTGCCACTATTTCCATGTTTCACTCAGCCCCCAGAACCCAAAAAAATCTTTAGGCCTAAACGTCTTTGCAGACAGTAGAGAGGAACCAAGCCGTGGGGCGTGTGGTTTGTGGAGGAGGAGCACGGTAAGTGTAAGGAACAGAGGAGCTGGGGAGAACAGACGAGGAGGAGAGTGGGCATGTTGGTTAGTCAGGGCTTGAATTGAAGAGTGCCAGAATTAAGTCACTCACCCCTGATTTAGGAAGAGAAGTGAGACGTTTCAAGAGGCGGAAGTGTTCTCAGCTTCCACAGGGCCTCAGCTGGCAGCTGGCCAGCAGCGTTTCCCCAAACCTCCAGTGGCTGCTGTTAAAATCGCTGAAGAAGGGGGGCAAGGAGGAGGGGCCTGACATGACCCTCAACGAAAAAAGGTTGTTGCCTTTTGACTGGTAATGCTGAGGTCAAACCAGAGGGGAAATGACCACACTGCCTTTACTTTAGTGACCATAGTTGTGGTCAGCAGACATTGTCTAATAATTATATTTCTGTGTTTGCATATCTCTGATCATGTGCAGATGTTCGTATAGGTGTCAGCGAACATACTTGCACATTATGTAAACATGTACACCAGAGCGCAGTGACCAAACCAGAATATACAGAAAACAAAGAGTGAAGTCTTGTGTTTTTCCTTTTTTCCTTCTAGATTTAATACTCGCTTCTCTGCCTTTGTACCATCAGGGCATACAAATTGGTCGTGTAAATGTTTGTAATGTTTCGCATCTTTTTCTGGCTGATCCTCAAACTGCTCAGCTTTATTTTGCGCTAGTTCAGGTTCAGATTGAGTATTGTTTGGGTCTTGTTCCGACTCCAACACTACCGGATAACCAGTCAGTTTGCTCTACTCACAACTTCATAGATTTGCAAATGCATTGAGATTTTAGGTGCGCACATCGTCTGCAAGATACACTTACCCATGAGCCCCTTCTCTGCGTCTCAATGTGGATAGGCTTACATACATCTTTTCAGAAGTATAACGGAAAGCTGAAGCAATTTCTGGTCTTCCTCAAATTGGTGGTCTGGGGTTTGCCTCAAGCAAGCTCTGGCACAGTCAGCGGTGTGCAAAGCCTGTCCGCTTGTGGCGTCGCATGTGGGCCAGCATGATCGATTCATTTTCTAATGTGACTGCTTCGACTTCTCATGTCTCTTCTGGTTTGAAGTTTTGTGGAAGCAGAGAAAGGATTGTTGTGGACGGTGGATAAATGGAGCGAAGAAGGCATTTAAACGCAAATGGCCTGAACTCATAAAACTGTTTGTTTGGAACAAACAGCTGATGAGCTAAAGTAAAGAAAAAACTGCTGTTCTTCACTGCTTGCAATAAAAGCAGTACATGGATAAACCTAGTGCCTAACATTTTGCAAATCTGTATGCACAAAAGAAAAAACCAGTGCATGGCATTGCACAATAAGTCTGTGGTTCGAACTTGTGACAATGAACTCCTCCCCCCAGCGAACCCAGAATCGGTGCTCTGTGTAGACTCAAGTACTCGGGCCAATTGTGAAAGTACCCTAAATCAGCCTTAAGAAGCTGTTTTTGCAGGTTGCTTTTTTTCACTATAGAAGCTATACTTGTTCCAGTCGGCAGTTGGTTACACCCTTCTCTTGCTTGGCCATATGTCTGTGCACTTGCAGATGCTGTCTTGGGACTCCATGGTACCTTGAAAGAAAGGTGTGGTAGTCTTGTCCACCGATTCATAGTGTGGACCCTGTGGGATCATCCAACTCTTATCTTGCCTTGCACAGCCTGTGTTCCTTGTCCCACCTTGAACTCTCACTCAAGTAAGAATAATGGGTTCTCAATGGAACAAACTCCATAAATAAGGGCAAATAAGGGCAACAGTAACAAGCAGACCCTTCGTCCTTGTAAGGTCTGCTGAGCCTTTCAGATATAGCTTCACAGGCTCATTAAAGTGTTGTCGCTCCTTCATGGGTTATGGTGTTAAAGATGAAGTAAGCGCGCAGGAGCTAAGCTGGGAGCTGACGCTCTAATACTGAGCTTTGACTCTCTGTACAGTGGACAGTGACATTGCAGATCAAGAAATTGGTATTGCTTAGCATTTGACAAAATGACTGTGACAAACAGTTTGGAATGACTGTACAGCATACAGTAAAGTCAAAAGAAAACTTGTTGTTGATTGATCTGTGCATTGTGGTCAGGTAAGAGAAGGGGCAGCACCAGTGCACCCACAGGCTGTTGTTTGTTGAGCTATTTCTGTCCTCAGACCTCAAGCAGAACTGGAAATCTCTTTTTCCGTGAACCTTGCACAGATCTTGAAGTCTACACACTTAAACCAAAGGGTGCCCAGAGGTTTATTGCTGTCGAAATGAGGTTCTGGATGCAATTATTTGCACATAAAAAGGATTTTTGCCTTCTAAATGATTCAAGCAGGGCTCTGTCAGTGTTAAAATGGCCCATAATGAATTTTAGAACATGTGGTATAAAGTGCAAGTGAGGTGAACTGGTGTAGAGATGAACTTTCATGAATACAAGGTTATCTTTGGATAGTGCAACCAAGAAATATTTCATAGAGGTTTGCATATGTTTTAGAATACCACTGCCCAGCGCTGCTAGTGGAATCAGGCTCCACTCATCTCAACCCAAAGGAGAAATTGCCCTAGTTTCAATCTTCAACAAAGGTGAAACTGAAACTATGGTTTACAGAACCCTTTTGCACCGTGTGTGTGTTCCACCTAATTTCAAAAGAGCTGAAGTAGATAAGCTGAAGAACCTTAAACTTGGAGGTCTACATGGAAATCATTTATAGGCCCAGTGCCGGTGCAAGGAAGAGTGGGCTGGATGCCCGTGCAAGGAACTTTATGAATGGAGAGGGCATCTGAGCAAAGTCCGGCTCTCTCTCTTTGCCTCTATATCCATTTCAGCAGACATACAGCCTGCTACCAGAGCATATTACCTCCCTCATCTCCCCAGCACCCAGTCATTAGGTTTCACCGTCTCAGCTCTGTAAAGAAATGCTATCTGACACACGAGACCCACTTCCTGTTTTGATCCTTTGAGTTGTTGATGGCGATTTGATGCAGCATGAAATCTTCCTTGGGACTTTTTAGCACATGGCCTTTAACCGTATTAATCCCAGGAGGTTAAACCCTCACAGAGGTCGAACCAACATAGGATTGCAGTGACAGATGACGTTTGTGGCTGGTTGAAACATGGCATTAGTTATCACCGCTATTTTGAGATGTCATACTTTAAACTATGTGGAATGTTAGAACTAGACTTGAGAGTTTATGTATAAAAAGTGTTAAAGTCAGATCTGTTCGGTTCCTTGTGGTGGTTAAATTGAGTAGTCAAGAAATCATTCTGAGTGATTTGATGTGAAATGCCTGTCCTAGAGAAAGCTAAAGTCAGAATTGTCTGATTTCAAAGTTTAATGCCTCTACAAGTGACCTTACAGAAAGGTATTACATGATATGTTTACAAATATCTTACCTGATGTATGAGATTAACATATTTTAAGCTACATTTAGGATGGAGGGTACATGCTGGGCACTGAAAGGCAAAATAGTTCCCAAAGAAAACTAATTTTTTAGAATCATCACTCTTTCACTGTTACCAACATTGCATATAAAAATTTAGAAGACATGCGAAGGCTCCCTGGTCATTTTGGATAGTACATAAAATGGCTGGATTTGTGTAGTAGACCATTATTTTCTAACCCAGTCCTCAGACGGTCCACATGTTCTTTCATCCCTACGTATTGTTGTAGCGAAAATGTGGACTGTGGGGGCTCTGAGAACCGGCTTGGGAAACACTGCTCGACCCCTCGACCCCGTGTTCCTGTCACCACCACAGTGAAGAGGTCAGAGTCAGGAACACAACGCTACAATGCAGCATTTCATATCAAACCCTCTGAATGGCATTTTTTACATCTAGACAGTTTCAACACTGAGACTGTAAAAAAGTCTTGCTTAAGAAAGTAGGTAACCATGCTTCCTTACAATTTCAAGTTCTGATGTTAACACATCAAAAATCGACATCTTACATTCTGTTAACTTATATTTGAAGTTCAAATAACTGAATTTTATGTCTGCCCAGTTACTACCAAAAAGTTTTTTACAGTGTAGTAGACAAGCAAAACTGAAGTTCACTGCAGTATTTGTTTGGTTATCAGTGGTGCTATGACCTCGACAGTTACAGTAGCTAAAAGTGTTTTCTGGCTATATTTGGGCATTGCGCCTCTGCTCTTAGGTTCTCCTCATAGAGTGAATTGGCCCTACAGGATGTCTTACACATTTTCCTTTCCTCACTGTCTCGCAAATCATGTGGAGAATGAGTAATTCCAAATGAACAAGTCTCTGTTGACCAGCTGCCACAACTCCCTCCTGAGCTGAAGACACATAGCCACAAGTCATCTCCATGGTCCATGTGGTCTTTAGCCCAAGATGAGAGCAGTTATTATCAGGCAGATTAAAGAGCACCAGGGGACAGTGCCCATGAACGGAGCTGTCGTAATGACGGATGCTCCACCTCCCCACATCCACCCCCGGGCAACAGAGCAGAACAAAGCGTCCGTGTGTGTCGAGCGTCCTTCCCTAGTGTTGTGGTCTGTGGTACTAGCAGGGGTTGCTTACAGTGGTTGCATTAAAGGAATTATTTGGCAAAAAATCTACACGTAGTTCTATGTCTGAAAAGAGAAAAAAGTATGTTCTGTAGTTCAGTGTCAGAAATTACACAAGCAATGCAGCGAGTGGTGATTTAGGCATGTAGTTTGCATGATGCTAAAGTACGGCTGGACAATTTGGGGAAAATATGGAAATGCGATTTCTCTGACCAACATTGTGACTGCAGTTTAAATTGTGATTATTATTAGCAGAACAAGTCGAGGCCTGTTGTCTTGGCCAAGAAGATGAGAAAATCCACTGTCAGTTATTGCCATTAGTTGTGGTTTTGATGAGTGTTCTGTTGCATCTAACTGGTCTACAGGCACTTTACAAGCTCTGTGTTATTAGGTTCAATTTCCCTATTTAAAACTCAAGACAGCAGTGTTGATAATGTAGACTATTATTAAAATTGCAGGTCTTGCGATTTAAAAATTGCACTTTCCATATAAAAACAATTAACCTTTCAGCCTTTCTAACTAGTGACGTATAAACTCACATTGCTTCTTAGCTTCGGTAGCCTTGCTACACTACAAAGCTGAAGATGAGATGAGAACCTTGAGTGTTAGCTGCTACTGATCCAACATTTTTTGCGTTAAGAACTTCTAAGCTTTAAAAAAAGTTATTTTTAATTGAAGCACTTCACTTAATATGATTGTCTAAAATTAAGCCATCATGCTCAAACACTCTGCTACCCCACAGGAAGAACATCACATCATACATTGTGAGTGTGTGCTATTTCAGGATAGATTTGTTACATGATTGGATTCGATATCAGATCCAGACATTTCTGCTGAAATCAGCCCCAACCAGAAACCCAATACCAGATCGATGTCATCTCTAGTAAAGACCATCTTGAAGTGTGAATTGCTTATGTTTCTTAGCTTTATAGATAACAGTTTTTCGTACAGTTGCGGAAACCACCAGAAACCAACAAGCCAAGGGTGTGGTGATTTAGGTTTGCGGTGTGTTAATTAGTGACATATATGCTTCCATTACCTGTTAGCTACATGAGGCCTGTAGCTCCTCTACATATGGTTTTAAGCATTGGGTTGTTTTTTCATGTTTCTTATGAGGCATTGCTGGAACGAGTCAGTGCAGTTTGCATTGGGTTACTCTGGCCTTTCCTGTTGACCCTCTCTCAGTTCGCTGTCTTTCGGATTGTGTCGATTTGCTGCTTCTTGTCAAAGTCCTACCTCTCTTCGGCCTAGTAACTTTGCTGTTCGGTGCCTTTTAAACTACGTCTTGGATGCTGCCCGAAATTCCTTTCTTACTATCTCATTTCCTGCTACAGCTCTCCCTCTCTTGCTCGCTCTCTCTTGCAGTTTTCTTGGGTCTGCTCTCATGCCCCCCCTTCATCAGTCCTCCGCCTCTCTACTGTCTTTGTGCCCTGCCATCCCTCTTCCTTCTAATGTGGTTGCAGTTGGCTTTGGGTTTCCCAGCCTTAGTGGAGTTGAAGAGGGTTTGCACTGCTGGACTCAAGGTTGTGGTCCAGAAACTATAAAACATCTAAAAGGAAATATGCGATGCGCAGTACCTGTGCATTTCCTTGTGTGTTTATATTTACCATTAGCCTGAAAGCAGGAGGGCCATTAGTGAAGTTTATTCTTCCCTGTCCATGTCGGTGTTTTTGTTAGTAAAATTAGGGCAGCATGTTCTGTGTGCGCACAGGTCCGACTAATGCAGCAGCCATGTTCTAACACACACTCAAGGCCAAACTGTAACTCTCTAGTGAGTTTTCTTTACACATTTATCTCTTTTTTTAGCATGAGAACATCTCCTCCCTGCTCCCTTTCTTCTCTCACCTCTGTCTTATCCCCTGTGTTACCTCTCCTGTCACCTCCTACACATTTCTGTATTCTGTCTTCAGCATATTAATAAGAATAAGAGCAAATTGTTTACTTTATGTAAATTGTTTACGTAGAACTTTGGAAAGATATGTAAAACCAGCTTTAAATGAAAATAGCAGCACAATCACAAACAGAAGAAAATGAGCCACAATACTTTTAGGCGTATTCTGGCCTAAATTAAGTGATTTTAATCTGGATTGAAACCGAGCTTGTTTTTCTAATATTCTCTGCAGTGCTATTCATCAGCGATATAAGAAATGGTCTTCCACCAACTGAGCTTTAGGTGATCCTAGAAGTTTGCAGTAAGCCTGACTGGGCTGAGCAAAGTAGTCTGAAAATGATATTGTGGCACATTAGAATACTTCAGAGTATCTACATTATTCCTGCACTCCATGATGCTTCGAGTGACTTATGGACAAAACATCTGGCGAAGCGTAAATATGTTAAATGCTAACAACATACTAATATAATAGAAATGTGAGAATAAGTACGAATGTAGACTTTTGGGATGCTTGAATGCTTGTGTGACGATGTTTGTACCAGATCTGTTAACAGAAACCTGAACTTGACTGAGAGAAAAGCTTTAACCAGAGGACTCTCTCTTCATAGCCCACACGAAATACTCACACTAATAAAGTTATTTCATAGCAGCTTTTTAATTTTGTCCTCACTGTCACAGGCGTGAAACCGTAACACAGTGGCATTACATAGCAGTGATTACTAGACACAGATTTCTGCAGTAACAGCTGGGCTTTTTTCACACAGTGGTTTTGAAAATTCTCTGAAGTTCCGCGCTTTCTTGTAAGACTGCTGTTCTTGCTATGTTTTCAGTTTCACTCAGCTGTAGAGACCGCTGCAAACTGCACATCGTCCTAGAAATGCCTGAGAGACATTTAATCAGAAATTCAATGATATCTTAACAAGTACACATTCTTTGACTTAATATTCCCAACCGGGTATTGTGGTACAAACTCAAAATACAGCGGTCGCATAAAAAATAAGGTTAATATAATGGGCAGCATTAACTTCTAGAGCACTGACCTGCTGCATCATAAAAAGGGGCAGGTTTGGAGCCTGAAAGCAACAACAAATCAGTGATTGTTGGGCAGTCGGTTCAATCCCCTGAGCTGACAGTACGTGACTGAGGTGCCCGTGAGCAAGGCACCTAACACCCAACTGCTCCCTGGGCGCTGCGGATAGGGCCGCCCCCTGTTCTGGGCAAGTGTGCTCACTGCCCCCTAGTGTGTGTGCATTCACTAGTGTGTATGTGGTGTTTCATTGCACGGATGGGTTAGATTGCGGAGGTGAAATTTCCCCATTGTGGGACTAATAAGGGTCACTTAATCTTATCTAATCTAATTAATAACTGCGTAAACTGCATAAAGGTAGTAGCTGATTGGACACTTACCCATTGTGATGTCATGTTATTTTATTTATTTATTTTGACCAATGCTTTGTTTTTTTTTCTTCTGCTTCTTCTAAAATTAAATGTCTATTTAAATAAAAAAAATAAATAACTGGGCCTCATTCACCAACATCTTCCTAAGTTTGTTCCTGAGAAAGGTCCTAAGAGAAAGTCTTTGCCAGATTTAAGACCTGTTCTTAATCCACAGAACTGTTCTCATCTTTGTGCTCTTGAGTGTGTGTAGATTCTCTTCCTATCTAAGAACAAATCCCCAGAGACATCCCAAGAAAACATTGATAAATATCAGAATCTTCATGAAAACTGCGTAAGTGGGTTTTAAGAAGAAATCTCTTCTTAAGAACGGTTGGTGAAAAAGGCCCAAAGTTTTTAATAGCCTTTTTTTTTAAATGTGGCACTACAGTTTTGCTTGTATATTTTGTCCGTTCGCAAACCTCGCAAAAACGAAATGTCATGATACACGTCACATGTCATGGAAAGGTTCTCGAGTATTGCGGCGCCAAATAAACCACTGTATTTCTGCCTTATTACCCACCCTCACTTCTGCCTGAGTCCACACCAAAACCCTTTGCTTCTGCCTTCATGTCTGCATTTTGTCATTCATTTCTGCAAGATGGCAAGCATTGCAGATCGTCTAAGGTTATCCTCTCTCTCTCTCTCTCTCTCTCTCTCTCTCTCTCTCTCTCTTTCTCTCTCTCTCTCTTTCACTCCATCTTGTTGACACTTCCCTTTTTCTCTGTTGCTCACATTACCACACAGGATCTCACTTTCACTCTCTGTCTCTCACCCTCACTCCATCTCTCTTTCTCTCTCTCTCTCCCTCTCTCCTTCTCTCTCTGGAGTCCTCCTGCCCCAATTTCCTCTTACTGTAATTACTTTTTACCACCTACGCAGGCAAATGTGTGTGCGCTCGTACGTGTTTGCGCTCGTATGTGTGTATGGCACATGTGACTGTATGTGTTTGTGTTCTTGTGTGACTCTGTGTGCAGCTATGCAAATTGTTGTTACTTTATGCTAAGTGTTCGTACCATATAGTGTTTGCATGGTTGAAGCTACAATCTGCTTTTTAGCGTGCATAATGTATCGTATGCACCATTTTGCACTTCAAAGGAATAATGGTGATTCTCCTAAAAATCTTGGGGAGAAACAGTATTAGACAAAAAAAGACGTTTAGAATACTTACAGCATCAAAACTGATCAGTCTTAAATGATGCGAAATGGTCGAGCTGCTGTCTTGATTTCAGTTGCAGATACACGGGTGTTATTATCTTGGTAAATCTGACTTATGAGTGCTCACATTTACCAAGTCTGTTAGGTTTGCACTTTGCACAATGCGCAATTGTGGGATGTAGCATACATTATACGTGAGCTACATTAGCCTCATAGCTCCATAGCAGAACTCAAGGAGCAAACTTTAGACCCCAATCGTGTCTTTCTACAGGGAAGAACAATCATATCTCTGTAGTTTTTTTACACAACACAGAGATCAAATGGAAAGACAAACTGTGATTTTTGCTCAAATCTGAGAAAAAGACCCAATAAGCTCACACATGTCTCCTCTTGAGTTTTAGTAGAGATCTCAGTAAGGTTACACATCATGCTAAGTAGCTGTGGGCGGTACAGTGTATGAGTCATTACCGTTGAACCAATAATACAACGTCAAATTTGTCAAATCTGAATTATGGAGAAATTTGTAAAAATTATAAAATACATTTTGCCTTTAACAACTCGACGTGGTATAAAGACTCCAAAATGGTAACTTTACAGAAGAAGGAACAAACCTACTTTACTTTCAATGTAAGTCAATGGAACCAGACTTTTTTCCAAGTCATTTTGGTCCATTTCTTTTGGTCCGTTTATCATGAAATTTACACATAATGTAAAAAACTGCTGCCTGTTTATAACTGTGTGGGCATGTCTGAATGCAGAATGATTGACAGTGGCATCTCCCAGTGGCAGTAGTTCAGTCCTCATGTTTGAGCCCCCCACAGAAAAATAGACCATTTTGCTCTTCTCAGCCCGTCTCTGAATGGTGAGTTAAAAATGTAAAACAAAGAACAAGCTGCAAAATCGTTTCAGAGATCTATTTCCATTTTGCAGCGAACTCAAACTTAGATCACATTTCATGTCTGATATAAGAAAATTTCAGAGAAGCTTAATTTCAAAAATCTGTCAACAGAACAGACTAACTTCATTCTTTTTCTACCGGTTTATAGTACAAACATCACAAAAACTATTGATTATAGTTAGAAGAAGATCAGAAAAATAAGTAGACAGAGACTTTAAGGCAAGTGTGTGATGATTCAAGATTGCAGTTTGCACAATGGTAACCTGGTGGCTCATTCACTTGTTAGCTACATTAGCCTCGTAGCTCCAGTGAAAAACTAAAGAAACAAACTTCAGACCCCAAATTTCTTGTGGCTGAGAAAAAACATAAATTAGATTTTTTACTGATCTGTTTTTTGAACTTGCGCAAAAAATACTTAAATTGCAATATATGTAGACACTTGTAACAGGCTGTCGTTTTACACAACCACATTAACCGCGACATGTAATTTCCTGAAAAGGGACTTAATCATAATGAAAGCTCTTTTAGTTAATTTTTTCCCTCTTGATTTGATGAAAGGAGATTTGAATGAGTCAGACGAACCCTCGGGGGGAAAAGGATAGAAAGAGTGCAATTGAAAGAGGAATAGACAGACAACAGCTGCAGAGGTTGAAAAAAGGGAGAGAGTGCTAGAGAGACATGGAGAGAGAGAGAGGTGTAAGAAGTGAGTCAGATCTAAAGTGATGTGAGAGTGAGAGAGGGAATGAAAGAGGATGAAGAGGATTAGAAGTTGGTTTTATAAGGAGAGATGACAGATTGCAGAGGAAGCATATATTTTCTTTCTTTTTTGCAGTGCGCGCACACACACACACACACACACACACACACACACACACACTCAGTGTGGTTGCTGAGGCCTTATTTTCAGTGTGTGTTCTGCCAGGGCAGTGAGAGAACAGCTCCCGTACGCCTGTCAGATCTCTCTTGCACCTCAAGTCAGACATTTCCCTCAGGGCTCGACTGATACGAACATCTTGTGGGTGATGCTGATACCGATTTTAGGGGCTAAAAATTCCGATAGTATATGTATAACAACTTTATTAAGTACACCTACCTTGTTTCTACACTCATTGTCTGTTTTATCAGCTCCACTTACCATATAAATGCACTTTGTAGTTCTGCAATTACAGATTGTAGTCCATCTGTTTCTCTGTTAGTCCCCTGTAAACACTAGTGAGCCAAAACATTATGACATTATGATGAATGAAGCAAATAATGTTGATTATCTCACAACAACGCTGCATATCAAGGTCTGGGATATATTAGACAGGAAGCAAACAGTCAACGTGGTGTATGTGAGAGAAATGAGCAGGCCTGAATACCTGAGCAACTTTGAGAAGTCTGGGTTGGAGTGCTCCCAGTCAGCAGTGGTAAGTTTCTACCGACAGTCATCCGAGGAGGGACAAACTGTAAACTGGCAACAGAATGTTGGGCGCTCAAGGCTCAAGTCACAAAAGCTTTTAATGATGGTTATGGGTGCCTTGCACCCTGCTCTGTATGGGGCTGTGTAGCCAGAGACCAGTCAGCTAACTCCTGTCCACCATCGAAAGTGCATACAGTGGGCATGCGAGTGTTGGAACTGGACCTTGGAGCAGTGGAAGAAGGTTTTCTGGTCTGATGAGTCGTGTTATTGTTCCATCACATGGTCAAATATGTCTGTCTTGTTTATCTGGGCAAGTGATGGCACCAGGATGCACTGTGGGAAGAAGACAAACCAGTGGAGGAAATGTGATGCTCTGGGCAACGTTCTGCTGGAAAACTATGGTTCCTCACCAGCCATCTCTGCTGTCCTTTTACAACGGCTGCTTTTTCTCTGTAGGCCTACTTGATTTAAATGTATGGACTATTTCCGCCCAAATGAAGGTCTGTATTCTATATCACCACAGTAATTACCTAAAGTAAATAAACTGAAAGACAACACTGCAATGTAACATGTTTTATTCATGCAGAATTATTTGACACATTTAAATTAAGTAAATTCAGTGCGACACTTTTCAGGTATACATTATGCACACACGCGCACACAGCATGATCTTGTCAGGCTTTTGCATTGCAGGTAATTGAAAGCCAAACACAGAAAAGAGGAGCTGATAGTGTCTGAATGCACACCGAGAAAGAAAACACACACTGTAGGAGAACTTACACACACACACACACAGACACAGACACAATATGACCTGCAAACAAGACACACTTTCAGACTGCCCCACCACTACCTCTGTCTCTCTCTCTCTCTCTCTCTCTCTGTCCTTCTCCTATACCCCTCCCGACTTTCTCTTTTTCATTCCAGACTCTTTCTCTTTCTTCTGTCTTTCTTCTCTCTCTTTATCTCTCTCTCTCCCTCTCACTGTCTCTCTGTTGGGAAAGAGAAGGGAAACAGATACGAGGGCACAGAGGGTTGTGCTTCCTGTTGTGGTGTTTTCCTGTGGTGTGGAGTCTTGACGCGGCTGACTTCAGTTTGCTCAGAATAGTTAGTGTGTGTGTGTGTTTGTGTAAGTGGACGTGTGTTTAACTCATAGTCATCTTGGTCTGCTTTGTGGCTGAATAGATCACAGCGTGTGTCGTCACTGCTGGGCGCACTGTAGTTTTCTCAATGTGATACACACACAGCGTGCACTCTGGTAATCCCATGATGCCGTGGTCTCTGGGCCGACCTGAAAGGTGTAATCCAATCAGGATCTGTGTGATTATATGCACGAGTGGGGAGGGTGGACAGGAAATGAAGAAGAGGGTTCTAGATCCTCTGCTGGCCTGATGTCACCATAACCCTGATCCGCTTGTGGCTCCATCACTGCAACCGGTGCAGTTTCTCCTCAGCTGACGCTGCAGATGTTAAAATGATGGCTCGGCCATAAATCAAATATGCACAGTTTCCCTGTGCATGTAGATGATCAGCCAAGTTTGCCTGCTTAATTTTACATTGGAGCTTCAAGTCTAATGTAGCTAATGAATAAAGCTTATGAGCACCAGTTTGGATCATGCAAACTGTACGACTAAATCATCACTCACAGATTGCATTGAATTATGATTTAATCTCAAATGGGTTACTCATATAGTTTTTGACACACAAAAGTAGCCAAACAAAATTTAGGCTTTTAATTCAACTTTGGACACCAGCATGTTTTGGCTGATCCACCACATTTGGATTACAGAGAAAAGTGTGTTTCATTTTTGCCATAATGGTCATCTGTCGTGTCTGCCGTGCAATAGACTGGCAACCAGTCCAGGTTGTTTCCTGCCTTCAACCCAATGACCAGTGGGATAGGCTCCAGCACCCACTTCAATCCAGAAGGATAAGCGGCTTAGATAAAGTGTGTGTGTGTGGTCATCTGTCGTTGGAGTGGGCATGATGGGCGAGATGGGTGAATATCATATCACAATAAGACAATTTCACAATACACAGTTATGTATCATGATATTTTGACAGACAGACGCAATGCACTGTCATCAAAATCTCTGAGTAGAGTTATTTTTATTCAGCATTTTACACACTGGGCTGTGTTGAATCCAATTAAAAGGGACTAATCGTGCTCTTCTCGTAATGATTCATGCAGTTGGAACATAAAACCCGAACCTGTCGTGGCATGTTTTAAAATACTATCAAAAACTATGAATACTGTGATTCCCGTTCAACGTTTCATATACTGTGCTGCACTATTTACTTTATTTATCTCACAGGTCAATTTAGATGGCAGGCATGGAACATACACAAAAACACACTACGCTGTATCAAACACAATCATTGATCATTTAGTCATTCAGTAGTCCTTCATAATGCATCAGCTCAAGGAAATATCACCCCCGTTTAAGAGACTTGTTGCAGTTCTGCACTGATACCCACAGAGGCGTTGGCCTGAAGGAATCCATTCGAAACAAGAATGCAGAACGTGACAGGGATCGTTCAGAATGTCATTTGCTTTTTTTAGTAGAAAAACAATATATTCTCACTAAATGCATAATAAAAGGTACACAAAATGTCACTCCTAACTCCAAACATCCTCAGCTTCCATAACCCCTTAGGGCACATCATGAGATAATTTATTCACCTGTATCAGCAAAGCAGTGTTAATGGTTAACCCTATCAAACCAGCTGTTCAACTGGCAGGACAAAATGAAGGAGATGCATTTTTTTAACCATTGCATTGGAGACTGCAGTCAGCCTGTACTGTTTCCTTCTGTCATCGAACTGCAGTGTAAATTTGGACATAAAAATTTGGGCATATAAATAAGAGATATATATGTATATATATATATATATATATGTAAGAGAATACATACCGTATTCTGTAGATGAGTGTGAGCAAAATTCAAGCTGTTTTTAGCTGCGAGACATACTTCTGTGTGTGATCTTTTTAGCTGTGTAATTTGCATGATGCTAATGGTGTAGGGTAAACTTGTATCAGTTGTTAGCTACATTATCTTCATGGCTCCAGTGCAAAACTAAAGAGGCAAACTTCAAACACCAAACATGTCTTGGCTGATTGACTACCTTTGGGGCCAGAGGGAAATTGTGTAAATTTGATTATTCGCCAAACTCTTTCTGCACTGGATTTGTACTGAGCTGTTTATATGCTGTTGTAGGCCTACAGTGTTTAATTGCCGGCTGCAGTGATTCCAGGGCAGGCTTTTAAATGTTTTGAAACTAAATTCCATATAAAGCTTTGCGATGCTACAGCTGACTTCAAAAACTCCCCTTGAGCTTTGAGGAGGCTCGTCTGCTTTTGAGAGGAGCCAGCTATCAGAGCCTGGAGATTTCAGGTCATTACGATGAACTAGGCTAAACGGTGCCAGTAAAAAAAAGGGTTTAATTACCAAAATGTTGAACTACTTCTTTAAATAACTGTAATTTCACTAGAGGCTTTTGCTGGGAGTGTTACTGTGATGGTTATTTTGCTTTAGGGGCTGCAGTTGGACAGGCCTGCTGGTGCATTGTGGGAACACACATACACACACACATGCACATACACACACACACACACACACAGACAAAACATGTGAATTCCACAAGTACAGTGTATTTCAGTATTTCTATGATACTTTCAGTTTTAACCAAAGAAGATGACAAAGCCTTAAAGGGGAAATCCACACCAAAGTCTTTGCAAAGTTCAGTCTTTGAGATATAAACAAAGTCATTCAGAGGGGTTTGATGTGAAGTGGTACATTGTTGAGTCAGATTTCTTTACAGTGGTTATGACAGGAACCAGGGGTCACAGTGTCTGCAACATAAATATAACCATTTTATTTACTATATAAAATGGCCAGTGAACGTGCACATACCTGTAGAAAATTGTGGTACCTCTTCTTCAGGGATTATTTTGCCTCAAAACACACTGCACTGCCTCTCTGCCTTGAACCGACAGTAAAAAAATGTAGGCTAAAAGTTATTTCAAATCTATGGTACAAAAGTATCATGGACTTGATGTGAAGGTTTAAAGACCTCACAAGGACTAAGCGTTCAACTCTAATTAAGCATGAACAATCCTGCGTCTAGATAGGGCTGTGTTCAAATTATTTATATGAAACTATATGGTAGATAACCTGGTGGTGATACAAGTATTGATACAGTGATGATGGTATCGATATTCATACATTTAAGATCAGATCTTAACAGAGTGTTCAGTGAGGTGCTCGCTCTCCCACTTAAGAATTATTTTTTGGGTTAAGATGCTTTGAAACCGATAGCTTTATCTGTTCTACATCTGGTTTATTGCATCATTATATTGTATCATATTGTGACACATTGTGATGGAAATGAAGTAAAACCAGGACTGGGGTTCTGAATAATGGATCGGAAGGCCCACGAAATGGTAGTAAAGAAAGATAGTTGATCCTAGTTGTCTTGCTATGCATAAAACATTAAAAAAAACATGAATACATCATCAGTAGTTACATAATAGGGCCCGGTTTCCCAAAGTATTTTGTATTTTATTCTTTCCCTTATGGGGAAACGTTTGTGTGTTTTTATTCATATTTAATTTTTATGTTCATATTTTCCAGCCTCTTTTTATCCCTTAAAATTAAACAGGCTATTTTTGTTACTGTGCCTTTAAAATTGATAAAAGATAAATGAGCTTCAGCCTGATTGGCTGTCCTGTATTGTGGCACTCAGAGCTGAAACACTGCTTATAACTTCAGCATGAATGGGCAGAACTAACCTGCTGTAGACTGAATAGGTGGCTATATGTTCTGTTTTTGCGTAGTTTCCATTTATGGACTGCATGGACTGGCTAGTGAACATTATCTTGAACAGTGTTTATATCAAACTTCTTTTTTTTTCAAGGAAAAAAGGCAAAAAGCAAAGGAAATTTGTTTTTCTGTGATATGAGCCCTTCAAGATAAGTTTAGCTGGTAGAGAGAGTGTTAGTGTGATGCTCGCTCTACCATTTAAGTCATTCTTTGTGCTAGATGCTTTCGGGTAACCCAGAGCAGTACAGTTCAGAGACTTTTAAAGACAAATAAAGTGTCATTTCCTCCAAATGTTCTGTTTTTGAAGACATGGAACAATATTTTACAAGATGTTTTGCTTTCACACACACACACACACACACATACACACACACACACACACACACACACACACACACCACAGTACACCCTTACTTCCTCCCAAAGTGTTACGTTCTTCCTCCTGAACTGTTCTATCTCATTGTGTCCCTGTATGTATGTGTGTGTGTGTGTGTGTGTGTGTGTGACCAGACAGACCACATTCTTCTGCTTAGGAGTGTTGTCGCACATAACTGTGGCTATTGGGTTCATAAAGGAAATATCCCACACAGATTCTTTCTGTTACCACACAAACACACACATACAGTGCTGTGCAAAAGTCTGAGAGCACCATTCATGACCTTAAAGTACAGGTTGTTCATTATTCAATAAAGCAAGAAACATATTTAACAGAATTACACAGAAGCCTCAACAACTAAATGTATCATTTCTTCAGTATTTACTGTGTCTACCCTTGGCTTTTATTACAGCTTCTATTCTTTGTGGGAGACTTGCTTACAGTTTTTTAAAGAAATCTGCATATTTTTCTATACCTCCAAAGTTCAGTCTTTGAAGTTGGTTGCATTGCTACTTCTCACAATCCCAGTGGTCCTGTTTAGACTCCCCAGTCAAACTTTGCTCCTTGTTTCAGATGGCGAATTTCAGTGTTGTAGTGCATATTTTCTTGGCTTCCTGACAGCTACACATCCTTTCAGACCCATAGTGTTGAGTTGTCTTCTTGCAGTGGAAGGATGGACAGAAACACATGAATTTTTTCAGATCTGAAGCTTGATCTCTCAAAGATGAAAGCTGTTCATCTGTTGGTGACACTGGCCTACTAGGTCTTGCATGGTTGTTAGATGTCCAGCTTTTTCTGTTTCTTTTATTATTTTTTGAAGTCCACTTTTGGAAACGCCTGTTTTTTCACTAATTTTCCTTTTACTGTCTCTTTCCTTTGGTAAGTTGATTATCTTATCCCTAATCTCCTCAGAAATACCCCCTTTAGCTATTTTAGATGCTTGTGTGAATGTTACTGTCTCTTTGAAGGGGTTACATAATGTCAGTGACACCTTTGGAAACCTTCTGTTGGAGGGCTCAGCTGTACCTTGTCAGTTTTAAGATTGGAAGGACGGAAGAGTTAAAGAGGCAGTAGGATACACAAAAGTAATAGGGTACAAATTAAATACTGATAGATTTGATATCATACTTTAGCATAATTGTCTGTTTAACGTTTTCTGAAGAACATGTACTTAACGGCCGTTTTGACTGGAAACCAAATAAATGAGAGGGTGTTCTCTGACCAGTGAATGGTGGGGGCTTATTTGCCCTTTGGGGTCAGACTTCAGTACTGACCCTTAGATTCTCTTCTCTGTCTGAGCGTGTGATAGCGGTTATGAATTCCTCTCTGTACAGCAGCGCAGAGTAAAAAGAGAAAAACGTGTCACAGCTCCCAGACTTTCGCAACATTTGTCTGATTATAGTTCCCTTTCAACTCTAACCACCCCTGTGTTTGGTTGTATGAATCCCATGACTGGGCCGTTAGCGTCTGCTTTGAGTCAGAACGCTGGAGTGGGAAAAGCAGATGATTCATCGATTCCTCACACACTGACTCTCCACGGCCAGTTCCCATCAACTCCTCTCAACTGTTTTGAGGACTTCATAGCACTGGAAGATTTGCTCGGCAGTCCACGTCTGTTGTAAACACATGCTACATTGCTGCCTCTGCTGCTGCTCTGCTGTGTATCACTATTCTCAACACATTTTCGTGGGACACAATATGTTTCACAATGTTTTCTTTTTGTTAGGTTTGATAATTTGGAGCAAAGAAAGAACCAGTAGAGCCACATAGATAAAATATAATCAAAAACTGAATACAGTGATTTTTATTCAACTTTTCACACATTGGACTTTACTGAATCCAGTTAAACAGGACTAATTATGCTCTCTTTGAAACAAGAACATGCAGTTGGTTAATGTACTTTAAGTATTGATGATATACACAATATGCTCAAAAGACCATTTTGTCATAATATATCACAATAATGATAAATATTGTCCTGTTGTTGCCCACACTTTTTTACTGGCCCTCAAATAAACAAAACGACAGCCTTCTATTTTGGCTCAAAAGAGTTTTTCTTACAGAGTTAAAGAGTACACACAGGTATTTTTACAAATATTACACATCCTTTACTCAAATCTGTCATATGTATGAAGCCACCCACTTTTTTATGTTTATTAATTAGATAATAAACATGTAATGTTGATACTAGAGCTGTCAAAGTCAGTGTGTTAATAATGCATTAATGTACTAAATTGTATTTTATTCTCAGTTAAAGCTTTTTCCTGGTTTCCTATCAGTGTAGGCTGAAGCTGCTCACGCTGTGTATTTTGATGATAGAATCTGTAATTGTAGCCCTCTCATTAAAATACAGCCTTTAAATAGCTTTTAAAACAATAGTTTGAGCAGACTACGCTGGACAGTGCTTGCAGGAGAGTTATGGATACATCAGTAAACTAATGAAAGCGACAGCAAAGTGGAGCAAAACTCCAGCTTCCCTCAAGAGCCTCCATCATAAAAAGAATCCACAGGCTGTATAAAGGAGAGTGAGAGGCCTGCAGTCAGTAGTTGGAACCACTGGTTGAGCATGCAGCTCACACTTGGTGTTGGTGATGAACTGTGTTCACTCTGGGGAAAATCACATGATGGTCATGTCCAGTTCCTGTGAACCCTACTTTCCCATGATGAAAACAGTGTTATTAAATCAAAAAATAAGAAATACATTATGATGAAACTTGAGAGCCACTTGTCTGACCAGGTGGATATTTCCCTGTCTTCCTCTTCTGTAGGAGAAGCCAAGAATATTCCTCCATACCCAGGGCCCAACAAGATGAGGGACTGCTACTGCACGGTGAACCTGGACCAAGAGGAGGTCTTCAGGACTAAAATGATTGAGAAGTCTTTATGGTGAGAAATCTGCTTTCTTCCACTTCATCTTCCAAGTTACTCACTCACACACAGTCCAGTTAGGCCACTCCTTTTTATTTGTTCATAAATGTTTAGATTATGAAAGAAAATCAGGAAAAGATGAGGGTAAGGTAAATTACATTTTACCATATATCGACTGATATATTGTTTGGCCCATAAAATCAACCAATATTAAAGTCCCTCAGATTATAGGCATCAGCATAAATCCTGCTGATAAAATACCTGACAATAAATAGTGTTTTTCGTTAGAGCCCATCAAATATATATAATTTTGCCAACAAACATATTAAAACGACAGTAATATTAGTGTAATATTATTAAAATATTATTTTAATATTTAAAATAATTTAATTTTAAAAAAATATTCAAAAACCATATATAAGAATGTGATGCTATTCTGAACAACAGTCAAACATAACAGTGGGCACTGTGGCAACTGTTGTTTGTTCATGTTATTGACCAGTTTTAAGGTAATGTCTTGTAAATATTATTTTTAAGTGGCTTGTTTTATTTTTATATTGTTTAAGATGTTGTTAGTTTCTGCTTTTTTGACAATTAGGAAACCTCAATCATATCAGTTAGTAAAACTGCTGAACTAAAACTGTTAGGGTTGTTTTCTGAGACAAAGATTAAGCCTAATCTTTGAATTACAATGCCAGTAGTGATCACCATTGTAACTTCTGTTTAGTCTAGGCTTTGGTTAAATCTGGGTTCTTGGAGTTTAATTTTTGACCATCTGAAATTATATTGGCATATATTACTGGTTATTTTAAGCTCCTTAAAATTGCTATCGCATCAGATTTGGCGATGGCCGAATTTCCATTTTGGTTGGGCCCTACCTACTCTGTTAGCTACAGGTTTAGACTATTCTTCTTATATATAGTTAGTTACATATGTACAGTGGAGTCCAAAAGTCTGAGACCACATTAAAAATATGTTTTTTCTTAATTTAAACTGGGGACGTTTTAGAAACTTGAAAAATGCAAAAAAGATAAGTTATGACACTTAAAATAAAGAAGAAATATTCAAAATTCTGCACTATTTCTAGGTCACCATTCAAATTTAAGCAAATTTGTGAAACTTAGTTATGGAGTCCATGCAAGCTTGAGTGCACGCTGTCATTAAAGCAAAGGGGGGTGTACCGTACCAAATACAAAGAAATTCTGAAATTAATGTAAACATTTAAAGATTCTACTCAAATTGTTATGCTGATAGGAGAATTTGCAATGAAAACTTTGTATTAAATTAGGAAGAATTGCAGGATAGACCACCAGTGGTCTCAAACTTTTGGACGCCACTGTATATAATACATGTGGGACCTGTGTGTGTATTTTTATGAACATGACTGTACAAAATATTCACTGACACATAAGAAAGATCACATACAGCTACACAGCATGCTGTATTTAACAGCACCAGCAACACAAAGCTGCTCTACAAGCACTTAACCAAAACGCTAATGGCTAAGTGGTAATCACAGCAGGCTGCAAATGAAAAATTAACTGTTACCACGAACTGAAGAACGTCTGTTAAAGTGAAGCTCGTACACAAATAGGAAGGATCGTAAATGCCTGAACAAAAGATACTCCGTTCATTCATGCACACGACAGCAGATGATAAACTAATGAATGAACTTCACTCTGTGAACACGCAACGCACAGAAGGGGCCGAATTGAAATGCTTTCATCATCCAACCCAGCCTGTCGTATAAATAAAAATCAATAAAGAGCATTTCAGTTCCGCCTCTTCTGTAACTGTTAGAGCACACATTTGCTATCCGCTGGACAATATAAGCGTCATTCTTTCTCAGACTTGAATGCAGTATCATTCACTTGCGCTTACATGTGCTGTTTAAAACTAAATTCAGAAATATTGATACAGCCATCACTGTACTGATACTTGTATTGCTATGAGCCTTTCCATAATACATTACATATCAATGTTTTGAACACAGCCCTGGTCTGGGGGGTCGGGGGGTTGTTGTGGTGAATGTAACGCGGGATACAGGAAGAGCGGACTGTGGTCATTTTGTGTAGTGATGCCTTGTGGGCATTCATCATGAGAATCCTATTCAGTGTGTGTGTGTGTGTGTGTGTGTGTGTGTGTGTGTGTGTGTGTGCGCGTGGTGAGGGGTAGATGGGTGTGTTTACTTCACCTCAAAAAGACCTACTCTGCGCATGTGATCAGTGCTGCCCACGTGAGTGTATCGTGCAGACAGTAATCATGTAGGACAAGCAAGTCAAACAGTGTTTCTTCACACTCTAATGCCAAAGAGAAGAAAGAAATAAAGCGAAAGAGAGAAAGAACGAGAAAAACACACATAGACCAAAGGTGAACGGCTCTACTGCTCTCAGCAACAATTCAGCTGCAAAGACAGAAACACTCAGATCTGTCCCTTCCCCTGCAACAAGTAGCTCGTTTCAGCTTTTAGCACCAAGCATCAGATTGGATCACAAACAGACCTCAATTCTACATTGTGGGGTTTAGAAACTCACTGTTTCTCAATTCTTTGATTGACCAAAATGCTGTTTTTTATGTCAAGCTATAGACCTGTAAACTATAGCTGTATACAAAAGTTTGAAAACCCTCAGGCAAATCATGTTTTGTTGATTTTCTAAATAAAAATAAGCTAACACATCCTCTGTTTGCTGAGTTTAACATATTGGAAAAAATAAAACATAAAATGTGCTGTAACTTTTGCACAGGCCACATTTTATGGGATTTTTCCAGTATATTAAATTCAGCAAATAAACCGTAATTGTACGTTAAAATGTGCAGAAGTGTGTTCTCTGTAGAGTATGTGTTAACTTACTTTCACTTAAAAAATCAACAAAACATGTCATTTGACCAGAGGCACTTACACTGTTGCATATAACTGTATAGGTCCCCTGATTGTCAGACCATTTGCTTCAGTCATTAAACTACTTAAAAACTGTTCTACACTAGGTGGTGGACGAAAACTGATCATATACATAAGTATGTATACATCCCTGACACAGGTGTTCAGTTGCACACGCAGCTTGTATGATCTTCACAACGTGGCAAACGTTGGCAATAGAATGAGACAAGCTGGAGCAGCTGTACATGAGCCTAAGGTCACCATATGCAGTGCCAAGCACAAGCTAGAGGGCTATAAACCCCCCAGTATTGGGCTGTGGAGCAGTGGAACTGTGTTATCTGTAGTGATTGAGCTCCATCCAGTACCCTTGGGATGAGTTGAAGTTGCGTTTGTGATCCAGAACTAATCATCCAACATCACTATGTAACCATTAATGTTCTTGTGGCTGAATGCAATCAAATCCTCAATGCTGTTACTGCAGCAAATAGAGACAAACATTGATTTTATCACTTGCAGTTTACACAGAAAGTGGATGAAAACATAGCTAATGAAGGGAGAAAGCTTGTTCCTCCATTGGGTCAGACTGTAGTAATCACTGTTAGTTTCCCCAGGGCGTTTGTGTGCCTGTGCATGTTGAACATGTTTGCTGTTGTAATTACAGCAACCTTGTAATGTCCGTTTTGACCAATGGTGAAAGTTTTACTCTGTTCCCTTCTGACCACAGCCCGTTTTATGGAGAGGACTTCTATTGCGAAATCCCACGCAACTTCCGCCACCTCTCCTTCTACATCTTTGACAGGGACGTCTTCAGGAGGGACTCCAGCATTGGTGAGTCTTCTGTACTGCTGTTCTCCCAGCATCTGTCACTCATTAACCACTGTTTGGATGATAACTGAGTTTGGGTCAGTAACAGTGGATTTGAACAGACCAGTAATAGAGTGAAACCTGTCAGTGGCTCACACACTTCTGCTTTCAAGCCAAGCCTGACCGATATGAAAATTTTGTCTCTGATACCCAATAATATTTGTTAATAAAGTTTTATATGGTCAAGAATGAAACTTTTTACTGTTTATTTTGTAAAACAGTGATGAAATTGTTACACAAGCCTTCTAAGTTCAAGTCAGCTTCTGTTTTGATACTTCTATCTGACGGTCAGGCAAGATCCTGTGTTCACAAAGCGAGTTACAGCAATATGAAAAAGTTTGGGACCCCTCCCCTGGTCAAACTGTCAAACTGGCCTGTGTAAAAGTTATGGCACGTTTTCTATTTTATTTTTTTCGAATGTGTTAAGCTCAGCAAATAATTAGAAATTGTACTTTAAAAATTGCTAAAAAAACGTTTAAGTTCCAGTAGAGGACTGTAGCACCGCATGTGCTACCCCGGGCTCAAGGAGGACGCTGGAGGCAGGGCTCAGTGCTGCAGCAGCCATATTTATTAACAAATAAACACAACTCAAAACAACCGAACTATGCTGGCCACTTTTCAGTGGCTTAAGCTGGCTAGACTTTTCAGTCTCTCACGGTCAGCTCTTCATTCTCTTGCTGCTGCTCGTCCCTCTCTCTCCCTCAGTTCTGTTCCCTCTCAGCTCTTTTAAAAGGCGCTCACGCTGCCAGCCAGATCAGAATCAGCTGGCTCTCATTAAGGGCAGTGTGAGCACCTGAGCCGAGAGGGAGCGAGAGCTCGCCGTTCTGCCTCCCCGTCACCGCCCCCAGCTTTCAGCTCAGCAGCTTGCAGCTCGCCCCCAGGCGGCGGAGCTCGGGACTCGCTGCTTGCCCTCTTGCCGCTTGTTGCCGGCACCATCGTCGTCGTCCTCCTCCTGCCGTCACTCACGTGACTGGCATCCCTCGGCGGAGCTTGGGCTTTGCGCTCCGCCCCCTCCACCCTCGTGCCCCTCTCCCTGCCGTCCTTAACGAGGTTCGTCGCCGCTGGGTGTTCGGGCCCCGCCTTCCTGTCGGCTCTCGCAGCCGTCATGGTCGGGGCCCAGGGGGCGGACGCATGCCACAAGGACGTATTAACTTTTAAATTTTGCTGTAAACATTTCTGCCAATGTAAATGCCGATGCTGATACATAAACATTTATAAAATGTTGAAATTTGTTAAATCTAAACATTTGTTTGATTGTTGATCATTTTTAAGCAAATATCTGCCCACACTGCTTTGATTTAATATCGTGCATTCCTAAATAGCATCACATTCTTGAATGTGATTTTCTCGTATTTATAGATGCATTGTGATTGCTTTAGGTCAGTATGGTGGCGCAGTGGGTAGAAAAGCCTGGGTTTGATTCCCCGGCCGGCACATATAGAATCCAGCAGAATTGAAGAAATCACACATATGATGAGCGCTTGTTAGCCAATGAAAAGTTATGGTAGGGACATTTTAAAGAAAATTAATTGTAATTGTTCTTTTTCTTTCGCTATCTCCTCACATAGGCACGACCCTGTAAGTGAATTGCTGCCCTCTCCAGGTTAAGCCGATAACTCAATCTAGGCTGGACGTCACTTTGGAAATGTAAATGATAAAATGACCGCAGAAATATATATTATAAATTTATAAATTGTTTCAGCTCTCGTTCACTATTTCTGTCTCAGAAACTAAATTCGACCGTTTATACCTAAGCTTTAGATTAAACTGTCTTTAAGAGTTCTGAGGAGCATACATTCATCCAGACTTTTTTTACTGGTATTGTGCTCTGTGTTCTTTTGCCTTGGTTATGTGGCTTAGTTTGGTAAGAATATGATGTATTATGTGAGATTTGAGTGTGAATGTTTGACAGGCAGGTTAACGCTAGCGTAGTTACAGCACTCACAGAGCCACAGTGGAAACTCTTGCGCTTGCGTTTGCATCATTACATCGAGGGTCAAAGCCAACCAGCCGTGTATGCCCAAAGGCTGACTTTACTGTAAGGCCAGTCTGAGCTGAGCTATGCTCCATTTGGAGCCATAACATGCGTACACGTGTGGAGGGACCACCAGGAGGGTGCTTTAGAGCCCCCTGAGTGTGTGTTTGTGTATGTGTGTATGTGTGCGTGAGACGTCTCGCTCTGTTTCGCTCTGCTGGGTGTGTGTGAGGTCTCTTTACTTATCTGCACTCCCCTGGCACTGACATCAGTGCTGAAGCCAGCCCCCTGCCTAGACTTGCTCAAACAGACCCAGACTGAAAAAAGCATCTAGATCAGTTTTGATTAAAGCAAAAGTTCAGCAAAAGATCTAATACACAATCCAAGCTAATACATAAAACTAGTTTCTTTCTTTAGTTTTGCACTGGGGCTCTGAGCCTGATGTGGCTAACAAGTGTTTTATTTAAAATGAAAATAAAAAGGCCACTAAGTTCATGCCCATGTTAGAAACTGTGGGTCTAAGCCAGGTTTCTTTATGACAAAAATATAGGATTTTCAAAAATCACTGGTGCTAGTATTTTGTGTAGTTCCCTGTCCTATGATGTTAGTTCGGTGCACAACAGCAAAATTCATATTAATGACATCATAGTTCAGAGGATCCAGTGCCATTCAGAGGAAAAATCTGTGTACATTTTAAAATGTTCATTCTTAAATGGTCGCTTTCATTAGTGACATATATCAAGTGTTTGGTAAGATGGAGCAAGAAGATTGTAGCTTTAAGAGTTTGAGTGTGTACAGTGTGTGTGTGTGTGTGTGTGTGTGTGTGTGTGTGTGTGACCTTGATTTGATACAGAAATATTACAGTTCTGACCTTCTTTCCGTTCTTTACACAACTGTGGCTTTCACTTTAAAAAGAAATCACTGATCTGATACCAGGTATCATTAGTGTGCTGATGTCAGCAGAATATTCTGGATCGGATATCCTGTAAGACATGCTGTTATCTATCTGAAAAACATAAACAGGTGGATTCTGTCACAAATCTGTCCTGAAATAGCACACACTCACTTTGTGAGGTGTTGTTAGCTATGTATTTCTTCCTGTGGGGTATTAGAGTGTCTGAGTAGTTTCAACATGATGGTCTGCTTTTAGATGCTCATCTTAAGTAAACTGTTTCATTTTTTAAAGCTTTTAAAGCAAAATAGTTTTTAAAGAAAAAGTATTGCGTGATACTCGATGATTTCAAAACAGTAACGGTAGAAGGCCTGTCGCCATTATTATATAATCATCTGATTACAGTCATTTGAGCTGGTGGCAGTTATTTTGTTGAATTGTTAGCTTTCACCATCGTATGTTTACATTGCACAATGTGAACTGGGTACATTTCATCAGTTGGTTTGAGGCAAATATATGTAAATGACAAAAGCAGAAAATGCATTAACCAAGATGTTGTGGGAAAAGACTAAACCCTGACCAGTGCTACAACACATTTAGAGAGCAGCAGTGAATACTGTTTGTTTATTTGAGCTCGAGCTGTTTCTGTCAGCACTAAGAATTGACAGTTAGCCAGTTCGGCCACTTTAGGCTTGTACTGTAGTAGTTACATACAATAAACAAAAAAGACAATTTAGTTGTTAATCACAGTTATTCATGTATCAATTTATCCTCGGCCACAATTGGCTCAGTCGGCATCGGAAAAGAGAAAGTGGTGTTGTGGCATTTCTAGTGTACATACGTGAATGTAGTTGTCCTGAACTAGATGCATCTGTGTGTCCAGTTAAGACAACACATTTTGTGTACCTTTATCATAATAATATTGCACAAAATGAGAGCCGTCAACAGCTACGCCACGTTTCTGATTTCATTGTTTCATGTCCTGTCTTGATGCAGCGATGTACAGGCTAATATGAATCAGCTTGACAGGATAATTGAGAGAGAGAGAGGAGAGAGAGAACAGTAAAGAAAAGAGGAAGGAGCCAGGAGTGAGAAAGGGGAAGGGAGGGCAGACTCATGTGTCAAACATTTGCCACAGCTGTACTCATTAGTGTCAGTGTGTGCGCGTCTGTGTCTGTGTTTGTTTTCATATATTTTCAGGACAAAAATCTTCAAAAAAAAAGCAGCAAAATGCTTCTGACTATATACAGTGTTTTTTCTTTTTAAAATCTATGTTTCTCATTTGTTTCAAACTGAATGGTACTTATGTAGATGCTTACATATGTGGACTATAATACGTATGGATCACATTAATGTTACACATAGAAAACGTGCAGGCTATAATATATATGGATTACTTATGGATACTTTATATGGTTCTTTCTATTGATATGTAATACTGTATGTATTATATGTATCTATGTATGTATATATGTGTATGTATATATGTGTGTGTGTATGTGTGTGTGTGCGCACTGCCCATGTCTTGAGATTTTTCATGCACGTATGCCGATGACGGAGACATATAACATTTATTTATGTAGAGTTACTTGTATATATATTTTAAATTCATAATGAGCATGTGTATGAACTTTTGTCCTGACTTTGTATAAAAACAAAGTATTTGTATGGTGGAGGCTGTGGGTGTGTGGGTGTAAGGAAGGTGGTGATAACAGCACTGTGAATGTTTCCATGTTGGACTTTTTTCAGGGAAGCAGAACCAGCTTTGTTTACCCAATAGGAGCTCAGTATCAACATCACTGTAGAACAGTGTCCAATCACAGCAGGTTCTTCAGTAAGCTGAATGGAGTGGTCGACCAGTCAGACAATAGAGATTAACCTGGAGAGAAGACAGCTGCCAGCCTTTATATGTCACCAAAACACTGAGAGAGAGGGAGTGAGTCAGAGACAGAGAGAGGGGAGAGAGAGAGAGAGAGAGAGAGAGAGAGAGAGAGAGAGAGAGAGAGAGACAAACACTGGTTGAGAGACAGAAAGAAAATGAGACAGAAATAGAGAGAGTAAAATGCAAGAGAATTACAGAAATAGAGAAGGAAAGAAAGCTGTGTCACCAAATCATTGGTGATCTCAGAAAGAGTGAAAAACGAAAGGAGAAGGAAAGAGATGGGGGAGGTGTGAAAAATATCTAATTTTTCCTTTTTTTGAGGTTTCTCCATTCAGCCAGTCGTGCTGCATAGCTTCACCACTTTGACAGATGTGGTCTTTAATTGAGAGCAATATTTTGAATATGATTACTGTGGAGTTAATTATTGATTACAGTTAAAGTGAATCAGTAGTTTTCAGTTAGTGGCAGAGACTGTTTTCAATACAGATTCACTCTGTAGAGAAGCAGCTGCTCTCTGTGATTTATCACTCACTCAGTGCCCAATACAGAACAACAGTGAAATCTGCTAGGATTTATTATCACACCGTAACCAGAAGTGCAGAATCATGAGGCTTACCACTCAGTAACACACGTTCGTTGCAAGATTTCTTGATTTGAAGTGCAGGTTTGAGTAATAGGACATTAATGTTCACCCCCACACATGCACAGTGGTACAGACTGTGTGTGATCTAAACTGTACCCATGTTGTGGTTGTGTGCCAGTTTAAGAAGCAGAACAAGGCCAGCAGATGTGGGTTTGGGCACGTGTGAGCGGCACGCTCTCTAGCTCTATCTCACTCGCTCTCCCTCCTTATCTCTGCTGTTTCTGTAGTGTAAACAAATGTGAGGTTTATGATAATGAGGAATTAAAGGAATACTTCAGCCTTTATCAAGCTAATCTCTCTTTGCTGTATCTCTTAGCTGCCCATCCTTTGCGGTCTGATGCTGTTGCTTTATCTTCCTTGATCGGGTACCCACTGGTCACCCACCCTTTCGACTAGTTTAACCACCATGAACCTCCTGTACAATGCTGTGCAAACCTCACCTGCGTGAACCGACCCTCCTGATGCAGATGCTGCACAGACTCGAATTATCTAATCATAAACATTGCTTCATCTACTTTCCCCTTTTCTGTATTTCAGTATTTTACACTAATGTTAAAACCTTATTCTCATATTGTTCATGATGCTCTTGTGTTATTGTTTGCTATCCAGTGTCGACCAGAGGAGGAGTCTTGGTTTTTGAGTCTTGGTTTCTCTCAAGGTTTCTTCCTCTTGCTCTTAGGCTGGGCCCACACTACACAATTATTTCCCTGATTTTAATCCCGATTTGCCCCTTGTGACAAACTTACACAGTCTGAAGTGATTTTCCGGGTCGGGAGCTCGATTGGAAGCGACTGACGGAGCGGATTATCTGGTAGTGTGAGAGGAGAAACGTGTGAATCTTTAGCCCTCTGATATTATCAAACATGTTTGATATTCATGACTCAAAATGTTCACGAGTCCTGTAGTGTGAGAAGGTCAGTGATTTACTCAACTAATTATTCAAACAACAGCCAACCAGAGAGCTAGAAGAGCGGAGAAACAGGTGAAGAGATGCTCATACACACTGCCTGAACAGCGGAGCGAGGAGACAGAGGAGCTGCACGTAAAACATAGGCAGATACAAGCCGTTATCATGTTTATAATGTGTGGATCTGGACGTCAGGTCACTCTCTTTACAATTTCAGCTCAGCTGCCAGTTTGTGGTGAAGCATTTCTCCAGCTATCACGGTAATATCAGAGTTTCTCAGCCCCATATTAATCCCCAGTTTGCGCTTTCGCTACTCATAAAAGCACAAACAGGTCCGGTCCAGTAAGTTTAGCTCTGTTTGTGTCATGTGATCTCTGAGGAGATCTGGGAGTTTGAGTTCTTATTCGTAGCCCAAACCCGTAATGTGTGTTATACTCTCTCTTTGCTTTGTTGTCTAGTGTGAGTGCCCTCACGGCAAAAAGATAAGAAGTTCTGTGACAAACTGACGTTAAGTTTGTGATGCTCTCCGTTTTAGAAATCTATTTAGATGTTAAAAGCCGTGTAGTGAACGCCCAGACTTAGGGAGCTTTTCCTTGACAGTGTAGCCATTAGCTTGCTCAGGGGACTTGACTTGTAGCGTACGGCCGATTAACATAGATGATCACTTTGACTGGTTTCCATGAACTTGGTAAAGAATAACTGAACCGACTGACTTAAGACATAATTAATAGAAGCAATTGGTCAGTTGCTGAATTTAATCAGTGAATATTTTTACAAAACAGTATTTGTGTTTGGGATGGCACCAGTCCAATATAGAGGATCAGTATCAGGCCTATATGAGCAGAAAATGCAGGACTGGATATTAAGATTCATTTTTCCTCCATTAATCAGTCTGAATTTACATTTTCAACACTCTCCGGCAAACACCAGCAAGCCACAGGCCAGAATACTGTGCCTTGTCAGTGTGGGTTTTTATGGAACTCTTCACATGTTCACTTCCATTTCACACTTGTATATTTGGTTTGTCAGTTCTTTTTCAGGAAAGCGTGAAGGCAGTTTCCAACATTAGATTGTGTTTGCTATAGTGTTTTTGCTGGGCTTCAGTCCAGATGTGTTGAGTTTGTGTGTGTGTGTGAGAGAGTTTTCTGGATGTATGATAGATGAATGCTGTTTCTTTTTTTTATATTCTTTATTTAGAGAGAGACAAAAACAGTCCATACCGACAAAGGAAATAATAATACAAGCAATGTTAGTTATATAAATAAAAATGAATGCCATTTTAAGTTTAGGTGGCTAATTTTGTTACTGAAGCATCCATAAAGGATAATGAATGGATACCTGGTTAACCCAGGAAAAGAAAAAAAATTACATTTTGCCTGGTTTTAACAAATCATAACACACAAACACAGTTAGCTGGTACACTAATGCCTAAAAAATCAGTAGCAAGACACTTGAAATCATTTGAAAACATTTATTATTTAAAAAATAGAGGCTGTTTTGAAGGAACCATAGATAACACTAGATAGATAATACTAGACTACTACTAGAACTAACTGGTGCAGCAGTAGATATTGATGCCTGTTCTAAACATAGTTTTTTCTCCTTAGTGGATGATGTTCCATGTTAGTTCAAGGTCATGATAGCTTTGAGAACAGATAAATATCTTCTCATTGTTTTTCCTTTTGATTCTAGCTAATGCCAGCTGGAGTAGATAGCCTATTAAAGTACTACTGAGGTACTACTGTGTTCCCGCTCCTTTTTTTTTGTCCTTAATAACTCATCATTGGCAAAGCTCATACGATAAGGCAGTTGTGTTTTTTTTTAACTTCCATAACACATAGCAATAATAAAAACAACAATAACACTAAAAATAATAGTAAATAGCAATAATAGCAGCATTTTTTGATCTTGTTTGAAACTGTTCCTAACTTTGAAGCAGACGTGTGAGAAAAGCTGAAGAGCTGAAGCTTAATCTTTGTCAAATAAGATGTAGATAAAATGTAGTGTATGTACGTGTAGTGTATATGTAGTGAATCTAATAAAGTGCAGTTCAGTAACAGTTGTGGTTGCCTTAATTTGGCCGCAAATCTGTATTCAGTCTAGTAAGAAAGAACAGAATTGTGGATGTCACATAAACGTCACTGTCTGAGAGTTTCCACTAATATATTCTGATGCCTTCTTCCTGTTTGCCTGATGTACGAGAGTTGTGACATAATTTCACTTGTTTTTTTCGTGAGACCTCAAGCTGTTTTGTCTGTTGTTTGAACCTGACGCTGTGGTCTGAACGTCTTAAATCGTATGCAGTATTAGAAATGGCTTTTTCTGCATGCTTGAAATCCTTTAACCAGCGTAGATAAACAGCTGAGTGTTGAGAACAATGTCATGAATCTGGGTAGAATAAAAGTAGTATTAATGTAGGATATAAATTCACCCAGTTATGTTCAGTTATGTATACATGTGGGAATTCTAGTCTCTTGCTATGGTTTGCATAAGGTACACCAATAAATGAAGGATGTTAAATGCATTTTTACCATCAATAGGGGCTGATTCTGTGGTGACTTGCTTAACCATCACCAGGCACTTTGTAGCAAAGTATAATTTAAAGTTTTATTACACACTTCTATAACCTAAAAATAGCTCAGCCAGTTTGCATTGAAGTCTCTGTAGTTACTGAGTAGTAGGCCTTTGGATGTAATAAGCCGGAGATGAGGAATTCTCGTTTTCCCTAGTTTTATGAATATTTTGTTTAAAACAGTACTCAGTAAGCCTTTAACTCTGAAACTCTTTGTCAAGGATCCACAAGAGTTCTTAAGAAATCCGTCTGTTTTCTGGTCTTGTGTTTGAATGGCCTGTGTATATTCTCCCTTACTTTACCTGACATAACATGTCAAAATAGTGATTTCAGAGATCTAGTGCTGGTACCGGTTAACCAAGTACTCAGGTACCTGTGCACATCTCTAGTGTCTTCAACTGTTGCTTTTGTCACTTTTAAAGGGCTGCCCAATTAATTAAGATCTTGGGACTTGCAGTTAACTTAAGTAATAGCAAAAGGCCACACTTTCTTCTAGTAGTACAACTACAACATTGCAGTCAAGCATTTTACGCCACGTACAGCACTGCTGATGAGATAGATGAGTGTGAAGATCTTCCTGCTGTGTGTTTTCTGAGTAGTCACATGCTTTCAGGCAGACTGACAAATGATTGGCTCTTCCATTCTGTGACGAATCTCCCTTAATGGCAGTTAATAACCCCGGTCTCAACAGCATTCACAGTAGTTGGATGTATTATTTCTGTACATTCATTGCCTTCTTCATCTGTTGCAGTGCTGTGACCACAGAGACACTTTCTCCAGCAGAACAGATTGCAGGACTTACATTTAGATACTGTGCAGAGGATCCATTATCTCCGTTTGCTAACAGGAATCATTCGTTGAAAATATACATTTTCACAGTTACTTACAAATGTAGTTTATCAGATAAGACATGTTTGGTGTCTGAAGTTTGCTTCTTTAGTTTTGCACTGGAGGCTAATGTAGTCTTCAAGTAATGGAAGTCTTTGAGCACTTTTTAGCATGGTGCAAACTGCACGCCTAAATCATCACACACTTACCTTAAATCATATCAGGTTATTAAGTAACCTCAAATATGTTACTGGGCAAATGGGCAAAAAATGTGTAGCAGTCTACAGAAGCCAGTTAGATTTCACTGATTTCTATTTTGCAGAAAACCCAGTTAAACTGAGAGGTTTTACAAAAATGTAGTTTCTGAGCAGTGATTCATTATTTGTTGAAATCTTGATTATTTTTTTTTATTGCTGCATACTGTTATTTGTGTCCAGTCTGATTTGCTGTGGCTGATAAAGCTGTGCTGTGAATTGGTTGTGTGTCCTCAGGCAAAGTAGCAGTGAAGAAGGAGGATTTGCAGAAGTATCATGGCAAAGACACCTGGTTTCAGCTGCAGCCTGTCAGCGCAGACTCAGAGGTGCAGGTGGGTGCACTCGTTTAATGAATCCTCCCTGCCCTCTCCCCCACTCTCACACTCTTTCTTCCTTCCTTTCTATATCTAGTGCACTCTGTCTCTGTTGCATTTGCATTGCCCAAAACAAAAGAAAGCATGCTGTGTCTCTCTGTCGCCCTCGCTCTCTTTCAGCACAACAGCAGTCTGTGTGTATGTGTGCGTGTGTGTTGGACTGCGAGCAGAGCGGAACGCCAAACAGAGACCGTATTGACCACAAACAGGGAATCAGATTAAAATCAACTGTCCCTTCTTGTCCACGCCATTCTCTATGCTTTGCACTCCTGTTAGCACTGGTGATGCATTGAATTCACTTGATTCAAATGTATACATTATATATGTATGAAAAATTTATATTGCATCAACATAGTTATTGATAAAAGTAAGTACACTGTATATACAGTACTGTGCAGAAATATTTCTAAAGGAGATTACATATAAGATCTAAAAGTGAACTAAGTGAGAAAACCGGCTCCAATACTGGACTTAATGGACCAACTAAACTGTCACCACAGATAAACAGTTCATAAAGCTTTTTTCTTTGAGAGAGAAGAGAAAATCAAGCTCCACTCTTCCTTCAGATCCGAAAGCTTCCATAGGTGTTTCTGTCCATCCTTCCACTGTGAGAAGGCAACTCAACCCTGTGAGTCTGAAAGGATGTGTAGATATCAAGAAGCCCTTACTTAGAAAGGGACATAGAGAAAAAAGAAGACAACAAAGAAGCTGCTGGTGTTCTCAGAACAATGGACTGACCACCCAAGAGTCCAGACATCAGCATCACAATTTGTTTGAGAGCACTTGGATTGTGAGAAGCAAAAGGTACAACCAACTTCTAAGACTGAACTTTGGAGGTGTGGAAAAATATCCTTGCAGATGTCTTTGAAAAGCTGAAAGCAATGTAATAAAGCTGTAATAAAGGCAAAGATTGGACACACTAAACGCTGAAAAATTAAGTGGCCAAGTACCAAAATTGAAACATGTAAGAGTTTTGTTTTTCTTTAGTAGTTGTGGTACTGTTGTGGTATAATCCTGTCAAGTAAGAAACTCTGCTGCCGCACAGCGACCACCAGTACAGTTGAAACAAAAAAGACATTTCAGAGCAAAAATTATGTTTTTTGAGTCAGAAAGAGTTTGTATAGCTCAGTTAGCTTTGGCAACTAACTACAGCTCTTAACCAGTACGTGTTTTGAGAACTACCTCTGACTGCATTTGGTCCAAACATCACATTGTTGCTTGTGGTTTCTGCACATTGTAAAGACAACTGCCATCATTTGAATGGATAGCTGGTGGCCGGTTCTGATCTCTTTACAGCCAGATTGGCCCATGGACAATTGTTTGGGCCGTTTTTTGGTTAGGCTTTTTTGAAACTTCAAGCACAACTTGAAACACACTTACACATTCCCAGGACTATTTAATAGTCAAAATAGCAACATATGTAACATTATCTGCACTTTAATGGACCAAAAATGAATTAAAAATAAATTTGGTGAAGATTCGATGAAATTTAGTTGCCAGTTTAAATAACATTAATAAAATAAAGTGCTACATTGACAGTAAGAGTCAACTGGCTGTTTCGCACAATTATGCTACAACATTTTGGTACAAGTGTAGGAGCAGCATTCAGATATTGCTGAATGACTGTTTGAAGCCAAGTGTGATCTTGGCTGATTCCAATCATACAGCCATAATTTATCAACAAAAGATGGTGCTTAATGGCACAGTCTGACTGAGAATTGTCATATTTCACTGATATTGACTACCAAACCTTTGATCTGACAACTGTAGTATAAAATTTCATTATTGCTGCAAACCCCCTAACTTGAAGGTGTGCTAACTAGCGATGTGCATGAGTACTTGGGCTGCCAGTATTCGAATACTGAAATCACTATTTGAGTGTTCGTTACATTTCATCAAGGAAAGACAAGAAAATATAATCAGACTAAAAATTTTGGGAAACCTTTAAAATTCTTTGAACTTGTACTGTATACTAAATGCACTTCCCTTGTCCTAACTTGTGTGAAATCACTTCAGAGAGAACAAGTAGGAAGATTCACTGAGCTCTGTCGCACTGCCACAGCATGAGCACACTCAGATTCTCTCTCCAGCCTGAAGAAACATCTGCATTCAGTCGGCTAGTTTTGCCCTAAAGCGGATCTCAAGCAACACAGCCGTATTCATTGGCAATTGTGAGGGAGGAAGAGAGAGGGATGGGCTGAAATGGAGGGGAGAGATAGAGCATCTCTCTCCCGTCTCATAGAGAACGCATTGTTTTGGGAATGTGAGAGAGAGAGTAAGAGAGAGAGAGAGAGACAGTCCCCAGCCGCCTCCCAAGGCTCATTTGCATATTGATGATGTCGGCTGACAGTGCAGCTCTTAAAGCCCAGAAATGGTTTTCACACGCAAACACACACAAATACACGCACACCCTTATACTTATATAGATATATAGATATAACTAACACATTGATACTGTTTATGCAGTTAAAGAAATGGTTTGGTGAGTTTTTAAACTTAACCCAGTTGATCAGCTCTGACGTTTGGTATGTAATTGTGTGAATTAAATTGCTTTTGTCACATTATTTTCTTTTTTTCTCATGTCCTGGATTACGAGATCTGCTGTTATTTGAAGGTTCCTTGCATGTAACTTCCATAAATCATATTTCACCTCATTCTGTAATACCATTCCTCCAGTCCTGTCACGAAGAAGCTTCTTCAGCTGTTCTGGGAGACACAACCCACCACAGACCTTGAGGAAACATGCACTCATCTCTCTCTCTCTCTCTCTCTCTCTCTCTCTCTCACTTTACTGCTTCTTTTTTGTATTTTTCTTCACTTTTTCATGTTGGGTGGTGTGTGTAACCATGGTAACGCCATCCCGTTTCTCCACAGGGAAAGGTTCACCTGGAACTGCGCCTGAGTGAGGTCATCACAGACAGCGGCGTCGTCTGCCACAAGCTGGCAACCCGGTGAGTCGACCAATCATGCTCTCTTTCCTATCACCTGCCAGCCAATAGGAACTTTTATCTGATTGGTGTGTCAATGTGTCAGGATGGCATCTTCCAAAAAAAAAGAAAAAGAACAAAAAAGAAAAGAAGAGCTTCCACAGTGTGTTTTCTGCGTGAAGCTGGGCTGTAACTGGTTTGACTTGGTTTGGCATTTACCATGTTCTTATTGGAATAAGCGAGAAAAAGAACTCTTCTTGTCTTAGAAGCATTGCTGCTTCTCAGTTCTTTGAGTGAGGGAGATTCAAATATCTCTTATTATTGTGTACAAGGAGGTTTGTTGATTGACATCTCATTGGTTGAGGTTTTGCTGAATCTGGGGAAAAAGCTGTAGTACTTAATGTTACTTTTGACAACATCATCATGCGAAAAATGCAGGTTTGCAGAAGTAGAAAGCTCCTAATGCAGGTTTAATACCCTTTCATAACCACTGAGTAATACATTGATTCAGATTCAGCAGATTTCTCCCCATCTTCAATTCCATGAAGTACTATTCAGACAGGATTAGTTTTACATGGCGAGGTGGGGTAATGTAATTATTACCGGGGTTTCTCAGTGATTTTAATCCTGTCCAAATCCACCATCTCTGTCCTTTTGTTTAGTCATCCAGTGCAGTTCAAATGCTTTTCCTCCTGCTCTGGATGGCTAACTAGCACACTCTCTATTGCATTCATTTTGCAGGAATAAACCACAGTGTGCTGGCTAGTGAGCAGTCTGTCCAAAATGTATCAAAACTGCTCTGGGCATTAAGACTAATGCAGCTGAGTTTAGCACATGATCGGCTATCATTTGTAGTTCATAGTTACAAGAGATGGCCCAAAAAGCTGTTTTCAGTTTTTAAGACAGTGTGGTTAAAAGACACTGTTTCCTCTGCTGTCCTGCGTCACTCATCACACTAAACACTCTCAGCAGCGTGGGCTGGGTTGCCAGGTTGGGCAAGATCCATTGGAATAGCTTTTTAAACTACTTGAAATGACAATAAATGTTTATTAGTATTGTATTCCCATTACCTCTTAGTACATTTTGTTAATAAATAAATAAACAGTACATTTTTCATTTTGTCACTGATTCTCATAGAATATTCAAGACTATCCGATGGAATATTCAAAAGCAAAACTATTAGATATTTGCAGCCCTTGCAGCAGTGTAATCATAACACTAGTATTTTGTTCAGTGGTGACCTCATATTAAGGCCAAAACTGGATCCTATATGATCTCATTGACACTCATTGTGTCATATAGTGTTTCATTGTGAGCCGCTTCATTAAGCCAGTAAGGGGTCTCATTCTTTAGTCATTGTGGTGTCGGACTGGAGCTGAAAGAAGGAAGACCCCAGAGACTGGAGCTGTTTTATCAGAGGCTGACAGGCGTGCTTTAGGCCTCTTCAGGCTTATAGACAGGTTAGCCAGCTGCCAGCTGCAGACTAGAAAGAGAGAGAAAAAGGGAAAAAGGGGGAGGAGAGAATGAAAGAGAAGAGGGGGGCACGTTTAGTCTAATCTGTTTTTTCCTGTTTTCCGACTTGCCTTATTTATCTGCCTTTGTGTCGGTTCTGTACAGCTCAGCACAAAATGGCTCCCTAATTCAAACAACACTGTCGGGTGCTCCCCAGGGAGGAGCCTCGTGTTCTTCCATTTTCTCTTATTTCTTTCTTTTTATAGCACGTGTTCTTTGCCTTTTTGTATTCCAGCTTCAGTAGAAACATCCTGTATGTTTACAGATGCAACAGCCAACAGAGTGTTTTATTTATTAATTTCATTATTTATTTATTGCAAGGAACCTCTCTCTTTTTGCAGCATGTGGTGGCCTCTTGAGGATGCAGGGCTTTACATAGATGCAGATTACAGGAAAAAAGACGTGTGTGTTATATATGCTGCATGGGATGCTCAGAGATATGCAGTAAACTTGATATGTGTGTGCGTTTTAATGCTGAATACACATTTTCAGCTAAACCAGTCCTTAAAATGGAGAAAAAAATCGCATTAGAAACAGAGAAAAACAGAAAATCCTCTCACGGATCGTGTTTGCTGTTTTCTAAAACACCTCAGTGTATCAGCCGCCTCTGCTGAACAGAGCATCCCAGATAAAAGGTCCTTTTTGCACGAGAGCGCTGGTAAGGCAGACAGAAAAAGAGAGAGAGAGAGAGAGAAGCACTGAAGCATTTCCAGCGTCTGAGCACACCAGAGACAAACTAATCGCCATTAAGAGAAGAAAAAGCCTGTCAGGAGTGAGAGGGAGCAACCAGACAACCTTACATTTTCCACACTTCTGCTGCTGAAGATATATGCAGTGCTTTAATCTCTGTTCTCTATATTGGGAAATAGGACTGCACAATATATCGTATGTTAATTGTTAACTGCTGATATAACAGAAGGATGCAATATGCAAATGAGCCCACTAACCAATCACAGTGCACTTGTGCCAGTCACAGTTCCACATTAGTGCTTCTGTGGGTGATTTGATGAATTAAGGCATTCATGTAATTCAACACACTTCAAAAATAATGCAGTCCTGTCTTTAACAATGTCATGTTATTGATCACAGTTGTAAAAAGTAGTATGTAGTAAATAGTACAGTTGTCAAAATAACATGAAATTCAAATATTTGATGCATTTGAATGTGAAAAATGTCCATTCACATGTTTAAAAGCCTGTGCTGTGATCCCTAATATTTTTCAAGCCAGGAGTAACATTATTACCAAATATTATAATACCAAAGTGATATACCATTGCTGACCATAAACCAACAAAAACAACACCAATCTATTTTAGATATTCAAATGTGTGGGAATATTTGCAAACATCCAGCAGCTTAGAAAAATACTCAAATTGGCACTTCCAGATTAAAGTAATTGTTCATGATGAATTGCATTTTTTGTCTTGTTAATCGATTAAGGGTTCACATAGACTGAACATGAAAATCATGTTATTTCAGTAGCCCAGTGAGAGCAGCAGTGGCTGCATGTTCCAAACAGTCATTGCATATGTCGTATGTGTCAAATATACAGTCGATGGTTCCGACTTCTCGGTTGGAGCCTCTCGCACTTATTCTTGTTCATGCAGCTTGTCGAGGTTCTTGAGGAGAACTGTGGCTTTCCACTTTGCTGTTGCTTGTGTTAGCTTGCTGCTCGCTAGTTTATCCAAAGTGCTCCAGTGAGCACTGTCTGGCATAGCCTGCTGAAGCCTTGTAAATGCTGTATTTGAATGAGAGAGCTTCAATTGTAGAGTCTATCATAGCAACATACAGTGCACAAGCAGCTGGACTTCAGCCTGCCGTACTACAGATGATTTAAGGGTAAAACCAGGAAAATGTCATTAAAAATTAACAGCATTAATAAATAATGATGGTAAAATTTAGGTCATAAATTCATTTTTAACATGTTAACTTTGTCAATCTCTAATTTGAATATTTGACAGACAAACAATTTATGATTAAGAGTAAAAGATTTTGTACAACTATAAATTTTTCATCACTCTGTGACAGTAATCATGATTTTATAGTGTGCTGTATAGTGATTAGGGCATAATTTAATCGCTAAACTTTCAGCATACATAAACCAAACTGTCCTGTCTTGTGTTTGTTAGTAACACTTTGATTGGCGCAGATTGACTCAGGGATAGCGTGTCCAGGCTTCATTTAGAAGTAGCAATGACTCACCACTCAGACTGAAGTGGCATCTGCAGATATTAAAGAACGTGTGTATGTGTGTATATACATATGTGAGTGAGGGATTTCTGATATCCGTCTGTGCATGCATGTGTAAGCAATGATGTCAGCAGGGTGTGAAACTGAATATATACAGTGCAGTGTGTCAGCGGTTGGATAAGTAGCATGAGTTTTGGTGGTTTGGCTCTGTGCACCAGCACTTTGGGCTTTGAAATGAAAAAACAGGCCAACCTCATGTTGACTGTGAGGTTAAAGTGCAAAACTTACATATATATAGGGTAGGTTTTCCGTTAGCTGGTAGATACTGATATTTCACTGGTAAAAATTCTGCAAGACTGGCAAATCATAATCCTGCCGGACACAACGTCTGTTAAAGGATTCATCTGTAAGTACCTATGCACCTTTAAAATAGTTACAGTCACACTCTGCTGTGCTGAGGAAGAGACCACCTGCTGGACTAACAGTGTTTAATGCAGGAAGGAGCTTCGCTTCAATTCAAGGGACTTAAACTCCTTTCGATTCCAGTGTAGTTCATTAAAATAGGCATGCACTGAAATTTCAGCTGAAAATCATCAAAAAACTTTCAGTTTTTGTCCAAAGGAGAAAAAAGGCAAAAAAAAAACTGGCTAGAAAAAAACCTCAAAAGATTAAATAGGACAACCTTCAAAATGGGACCACCCTCAAATAAAAAAGAACATTACTTCATTAACAGGCTGCTAGCGGTGCTCTGTAGGCAACCCTGCCAGTCTTTAGAGACAGCAGAGGAGGAGTAAAGTCCAGCAACCTCACTGCTGGGCTTTAGTTGCATTTAGAGAATCATATGCCTTCAAAGAGGGGGGATGTGACAATTATGTATTATCGCCCACCCCTAATTCTGCAGTGATATAAAACTGAAGTCAACTTTTTGCCAGCTTCTTGTTCAAAGTTTCCTGTTCCACCTTAAATGTTGCAGTAGTTCTGACGCCCTGAGGCACCAGAATGTAACTGCTGCAACATTTAAGGTGGAACGGGAAATTTAGCTAGCTACCTACCGAGATATCAGCGTATAGTTCTATATAGAAATATATACAACACATTCTCTATCGATCTGAAGAATCATTTCACTGTGCAAAGAACCATTTGATCATGCGAATAGTTCTTTGAGTGTTCGTGGTTCTATATAAACCATTGGTTTTACTAAAGAACCATCTTTTTTAAGTGTGTAGCCAACATTCTGCACATTACCTTTATAGCCGCAGTTTCAGTTGAAGTGTGTTGTGCAGTTGTATAGAGTTCAATAATCTTTTTTTTTTTTTAATCTTTAAATCTCTACACACAAATACAAGTGTTTCTTCATGTCCAGGAAGTACTGTAGCAGTACTGTGTGTCTGTGTTTATAATGTACAATTGCACATCCTGGATGTGCATATCACCCTGTATATGTCCTGACTGCATTAGCAGACCCATGGTTGGCCAGTTTCCCACACCAGAGCACTCTGGGTAATGAGCTTAGTGACACAGCGGAGCTTGTAGCAGAGCCGTGTCCCATTCATGTTATTTATTCAGCCTCCATTTTAAGACGGAGCTGGATAGTGGCGCCACAAGCTTGTTTAAGCCTACAGCATCATCGCTTCAGAGCGCTAGGAGAACGCTAGTTCAGTGCTAGCTTGTGCTCTAAATATGCCTTCTGATTTAGACACTAATGCACTTTTGATTTGATTTTGTATATTTAGACACATTTTGTTTGCTGTGATTTAGTATAACGGTGCCTGTTCTTCTGTCCTTGACCAAACAGAAGCAACAATTAACACTCCTAAATCCTTAATGCCATAAATCTCAGACACCTCTTCTTCATCTTCCTCTTCATTTTGTTTGTTTTTTGCTCACAGTTCACTGAAACATACAAGAAAGTCTGTCAAAACTGCAGATTCTAACCTTTTAACCCTTTAAAATCCCAATCCTACTACATACTTAGGCTTATTATTCAGTAACTACAGAGACTTCAGTGCAAACTGGCTGAGCTGTTTTTAGGGTATAGATGTATGTAATGAAACTTTGGGCCCACTGCTGGCCATTTAAGGGGTTTATCAGTACCACATATGTGTTTGTGACTGGAAAAGGAGATATTTTATTATGTTGTGAGTGTTATGAAAAGGTATTGTTGTGCTCACAGAGTTGTTTTGTGGAATTAAAAACCATCCTTTTCTTTTTTGCCATGTATTTGTCATTTCTTGACATCAAAACAAATGAAAGAAGATGGAATTGCAACCTCAAATCTGTAGCTACAGAACATTGAATGTAAATGTAATTTGTTATGTAACTAATTATGTTATTATTTGTGTACTTTCAAATAGTGTGGCAAAATTACAGTAATACTGTACAATATCATGGTATATTCTTTGTATTGGCTGCACTTCTCTAAATGTGTAGTAGTCACCACGCTTAAACTTGGGTCTAGACGAACTACAACGCAAAAGTTTTATATTTAAAAAAGCTGTTTAATTGGGTAGTAAGCTTTTTTGCTCAGCAAAACACTAATATTAGAATAAATACTAATATTAATACAATACATAGTGATATAATGTATGTCAATGTGTTAGCTTAACCATTTCCAAATCTCTACCCGTGACAGCACAGTGATAATTGATGTTACCATCTAATGCCTGATTTGGCTGAATCACTATCACAATCATGCGTTAGGTTAAATCAAGAGTGCTGGTGATGGAATTTAACAAATCCACATGATGGCTGGGCACATTCAGGAGAAGTCGTGAACCAAAACTTTGTCCTTCTAAGGAACTCAAATAACATCAACTGCTACTAATTCTTGTTACTTTTTACTGTGTTGATGTTTGTTTGCATTTATTCTAATGACTTAAGGTGTTTTTACAACACACTTAATGTCAGATAAATGGTTTTAAACAGTTTGCTTAGGTGCCTAAGACTTTTACACGGTACTGTTTGTGTCTAGATGTTGTGTATAGTTGATCTGAGCTCTGTCCTCAGCATTGGGCCACCAGCAGGTGAAAAGCAGGCCTGCAGTTGGCCAGCGGTGGCCCGATGCTGGACGTCAGAGCCGGGTGTATTTATGGGCCGCTGTGGGACCCGGCCAGACGGGCGTTATATAAACAGGCTTAGCACACAGGAAGTGCTCTGGTATTAGTGACGCTTTAAACCCTCTCTGTCATTGTAGACACTAAACTCCTCACTCTCAACCGCAACCTTGCCACACAGTGCCATACTGGCCTGTATTTAACCCTTAGAAATCTAGAATCTGGAATATTGTTGTTTTTTCCTTTACCTTTATCATCTTTTATCTAATTACATACTTATTTAAATAATTATAGAGTTACAGTACTATGCAAAAGTCAGACACTGTCCTTCTTTTACTTCATTCCCGGTCAAGTGAATTTGACAGGGATATTTTTCCACACCTCCAAAGTTCAGTCTTAAGAGTTGGTTACATTTTCTGCTTCTCACAATCCAAGTAGCATATTTAGGGATGTTGCGGTTTGTTCTGAGAACAGATTATTGTTTGTTTTGTAAATTTTCTTCTTCTTTGTATGTTAGGCTACTTCTTTTTCTCAGTAAGGGCTTATTGACAGCTTCACATCTTTTCAGACTCATAGTGCCAAGTTGTCTTCTCGCAGTGGAAGGATGGACAGAAACACTGGATTTTGGATTTTTTCAAATCTGAAACTGAGTCAAGATTTTCTAAAGTGCTCTTTGTCCGTTGGTGACAGTTTTGGGGGTCTATCAGGTCTTGCACAGTTGTTTGTAGCCCCATTTTCTCTGTATATTTTAGTCATGTTTTGAAACTCCTGTTTTTTCCACTTATTTTCCTTTGACTTTCCCTTTCCTTATGCAAAGTGATTATACATAATATAATCTCTGAAATGTCTCCTGAAAGCTGAATAACCTTTACATAATAGCCATTTTAGCTGGAAATTAAATGAATGATGTGTAGTCTCTGACTTTCAGTACTGTACAGTCGTAGGCAAAAGTTTGAACCCCCCTGGTCAGATTACATGAGTTCAATTTAAATTTATTTGCTGAGTTTAACCTGCTGGGCCATAACCTTTGCACAGGTCATATTTTATGTTAATTTCTCTTTCCAATATGTTAAATTCAGTAAATATAAACAGTAATTGTGTATTAAAATGTGCAGAAGCATGTTCCCTGTAGAGAATGTTTTAACTTATTTTGACTTGGAAAATCAACAAAACGTCATTTGGCGAAGGGCACCCAAACTTTTGCATATGACTGTACATAATGAATTACATTTGCATTCTTTTGTGTTTGTATGTGAAACCTTTACGTCTTTTCTGGTTGTGTCTGCATATGGACCATTCTACCAAATTAGTTAAATAAAAATAAATAAAAAATAAATTAAAAAAATTGAAAAGCAGTTAAGTATTCAGAATGATCTGTTTAAGCCCGAGTCATTAATAGAGAGAGTAATAAGATCAGTCCATAGGCGGAGCCGTATTTTAGTGAGACTGCTGTTACGGTCCAAGTCTGAAAACCAGTGTGTGATCATAAGAATTGTCATTACCGAAATACATATTTTCTGCAACTACAAAAAACTAAGCTTTTTTGTGTTTTAATGAAAATATTATGATTTATGTGTGTGCAGCTGTGCTTATCATAACAGTCATGACCAAAACATTTGGTAAAGTTTTGATAGTGTTATGATTGTTTTGTTATTGACAAAATGGGATGTTCAATCATTTATTTCAATAAGATCTGACTCAGTAGAATGCTCCCTACCTCTTATTGTCTATATGAGCCTGAATAACAGAAGTGTGTGAACAGTGTGAGTCACAGACAGCTGTGTGTGTGTGTGTGTGTGTGTGTGTGTGTGTGTGTGTGTGTGTGTGTGCATGTGTTATGAGTCGTTGATCCCGGCTGGCGGGACAAGGCTTTACGTAATGTGCCGTCATGATGTCATTCAGCTCCTGTCTGAAACCAACGTGAGCTCTTCCCTCATTGGCTGGATGTGACATCATAAAGGACGCTATTACTGTCTACCAGCTTATTCACGTCCGTTTACTGTTCATTCATTAATCAGCACACATGCAGTCATATGCAGACGTTTGAACACCCCAGTCAAATTTTATGTTTTGTTGGTTTTCTAAGTGAAAATAAGTTCCACTTTGCACTGTTAAATTGTAGTGCACAGTTTCTATTTATTTGCTTAGTTTAAAATATCAGATATTTAAAACGTGTTGTAACTTTTGCACAGACCACATTTGATGTTTCATTTTCATGAATTGAAAAAGTGGCTTTTTTATGATTTAGTTCACTTTCATGGTCATTCAATAGAGGTCAAACAGTCTGTCTAACAATTGTGTTAAACAGTGCTGCTGGTTAGTATTAGCTTAGCTAGCATGATAACAGCTTTGCTCAACACAGAACATGTTTGATTCTGGTTAACCAAAGTACTGACACAAGTTAAGATGAAAATGATTCAGGCCAAACGTACCATGCATCACCGCACAGACTTGGTTGCAGTTAACTGGTGTTAAAATGGCACCTGTTTAGAGAAAATCTGAAAACATGAAGTTGATTGACTGGTGTTTGAAAGGTTAAATTTAAAGTGTTCTGTGGTGATTGTAGCTCTGTCGCTGTGCTGTTGTCCTGCTTAGTTTTTCTGCGGTATTTTCTGGCTCAGATTTTTCCCCTCTACCAGTGAGCTCCCACACCACCTGTCAGTGACCCCTCTACAATATAAATGGGTGGAATTCATTAAATTGGCTGTTCAGACTTGAAATAGAAATTTGACACGTAGTAATTTTGAAATTCTGTCACCTTTTTTTTATATCAGCAGCATTTTTAATGTCACAGTGTGCCTTATTACTGTTGTACTGCCTAAACCTATATTATATCAAACATGTGAAGTAGAAAATGCAACCAGCTTCGAAGAGTGAAACCTTCTGTAGGTGTGAAAAATATCTCTGCAGATAGCTCCTGAAAGGATGGAAGTTGTAATAAAGGCAAAGGGTGAACACACTAAATACTGAAAAAAAATGTATATCAATCATATAGGCTGTTTAAAACCTGTATTGAGGTGCAGAAATGAACAGCCATGCCTTGAAGCTGTGCAGGTGGCCACTGGCAGCTTCGGCACTGACTAGTGGAGTTGTAACAGCACTTGAGTAGATTTTGTTTTTGTCCTCTGGAATACAAGATTTATCTGAGATTTGTTTGCAAAGCTCTCTTAGATGTTTCGTTTTGAATCTCAGCTACAACTTTTAGCAGTTTGTGGTTTTCCACTTTAAGATCATAGACACCATCACATCCTCTACACAGACACAACAGCATCTACTTTCAGTACACAAACCAGACAGTGAGACATGGTCTTGATTTATACCTTTGATTGACATCTGGGAAACATGTAGGAGCATGTTTTTGTGCAAGGGTTTTAATTGTGGAAACCAGAATCGTGCCAGACGGCTCAGGGCATAGTCACACACCTGGCACAGCGCTCAAATGAGTGTGTGTGTGTGTTAAGTGATGACACAGGAGATCTGAGGACTCTCAGTAGCAGAACAGGGTCATTGGCAAGAACAGAGCGGTCATGGATGTAGATGCTGGTGGCGAAAGATAGGCTGCCAGATACTCCAGCAAAATAGACTATAGAAGTCAGACTGTTCCTAGATACATTAAAGGAGAATTTCACTAATCTTTCAAAATGTAAACAAAGGAATTGAGAGGGATTTGATGTGTGTGCTCCACTCTAAAGAAACTTAGCAAGTCAGCATTGTTCACAGTGGTGGTGATAGAAACCAGACAACTGAAGAGTTTAATGGATTTTAACCCCCTAAAATCTCAGGCTTACTGCATAGTAAGGCTTATTATTCGGTAACTGCAGGGACATCAGTGCAGATTGGGTGAGCTGTTCCTAAGTTATAGAAATGTGTAATAAAACTTTGGGCTGTTTAAGGGGTTAAAGCTACCTCACAGAAAGATATTACATGATGTGGTTTGACTAGGCTGCCTGATGCCTGAGATGTTGTTTTTGATAGTTTGGAGAGAAGGTTTTGGCCTAAATTCATGGTGAAGAGGTATATGCAGGGTGTTGTGTGGCAAAATAGTCCCCAAAGAAAATGCATTTTTACAGATTTAGCAGTATTTTTGTATCATCAGCATCACATATGAAACTTAGAAGACACATGTTAGTTCACTTGTCATTTTGGATAGTAAATAAAATGGCTATATTTGTGTTGCAGACATCACAACCTCTGGTTCCTGTTACTACCATTGTTTCTCTACAACCATTTCACACCAGACTGCTACAAATGACTTTGTTTACATCTCCTTGATTTAATGGGATTCCCTTTTAAAGGAATACTCTATTTTTTCAAAAAGGCAATTTTCAACACGTTTACCTGCAAAAAAAACAGAACATCTGATGATTCATAACACTGAAGCAAGAAATTAGGTTGAAAATGCTGGGGTATTCTATTTATCAGCTCTGAAATGGCACATAATCATGAACGGCTGGCAGCTGAGAGGGCAAGAGATAAAATAAATATCATGCAGATCAATAACAAAACGTCAGCGGAGGGTTTGGATGGGAATTCCAACATCTAAAGTCCGAGATTAAGCAGTCACAGATGACAGTGGTATCTTTTGAGGGAACAAAGGATGGCTGAGGTTAAAGAATAACCAGATACACATATCTAGCATCCTTATCTTCTTTGAGATAAGATATGCAGGCCACATACTTGTGAGGATGTCACTTGAGGAAATCTGACACTGAACTTTCCCCACAGTTTGTCTTGCTCTGTATTAGCATCTGAGTCTAAACTAGTGTCGATTCCAGCCATCTTGAGTTCCTCAAAGTCTTCTGGGTCTGGATCTGTTGCACTTTAATTGGGGAACGGAGGGAAGTGAAATCTGATTAGTTCCAGGCTCTGCTGCCCAGGCAACAGGGTCCAAAAATACTTCAGTGACAAAGCTAAGATCTGTGTCTGCCTGGTCAAAATTATCAGTGTATATTTGTCCCTTGGATGTTCCTCCTTAACTAATCAAGCTGTTAGAAAAATGTTTGGGTCAGCAAGGTGGTGCTGACTGGTTTCTGTTTTAAATAATATTAGAGTAGACGTACATTACAGTGCAGAAGTCTTGTGCACCTGAAAAAGTAATATTTAAAGCAATTTATCTGGACTAAATAAATAAACAATAGATTTTGATGTTGTATGTTAGCTTAACCGATTCCAAACTTATCCTTGTGGAAGTCCAGTATTTACAGTTACCATCCAATACCTGCTTCAGCTAATTAATCTTTCATTACATTAAATCAGGTGGTGCTGATGGAAATTAACAAATCCATACAATGGCTGTAGTGCAGTGAAACTTGTTTTACTAACTGTTATCCTAAACAAGATATCAATAGCCTTTAAAAGTGACTAAAACAATGTTTTGCTGTATTACAGTTTATTTATACGTATTCTAATACGGTATAGTGTTTTACAGGCAAAAACACACTTACTGTCAAGATAAATAGCTTTAAACATTTTTAGCTGCCTAAAACTGTATTAGATCATTTTTAAGGGATGTGAGTGGTAGTTGGTAAATTAAAGTGTTTTTATCATCCATCAAGTTTTTGGAGTTTCTTACGCTCACAAAAAAGTTACTAAACTGTCCCTGGGTGGTCCACTTTGACGTTATTAAGAAAACAGAATCTCATGAACTTGATGTGACTAATGTGGTTTGTAAGCTGTGCCACGTGATATCGTGACACCTTGTGAAAAGAATCGAATGGTGAGGTAGTTGAAAACACCCAGCTCTGTATTTGGTGGCACAATGTAGTTTCAGCCCTTATTTCACCAATTTATTGTTGACTACAAGTGAAGAGTAAGTTGTCAGATTAATCTGATAACTGTTGGCTTTTTCTTTTCTTTGTTCAGAGTGTTGGAGTGCCAAGGCCTGCCCATCGTTAATGGACAGTGTGACCCCTATGCTGCAGTCTCCTTATTGGGGCCATCCAGGTAAAAACTGCCAGACCAGGTTATGATGACTTGGATTCTACCAGCTATACATAAAGGCAATGATAAGGAAAAAGCCATTCAGAACTTTCAATTTACCTACTTTTTGTGTTGATGTAATGTATTTATTCATGTAGAGTAGCAGCACTGAAAGTCTGGCTGCTAGTATGCAGTTTTGCTGCTGTAACAATGCCTGATGAGACCCTTTTTATTTATTTTGCCTGAAAATACCTGGCAAACCTTACTTTTGTATTGAAGACAAAGAGCATGCAGGATCATAATTTCTGTTCTCTTTCTCATCTTTCTTGTCTTTTTCATCATTCATAGGTCAGAAGCCAAAAAGACCAAGGTCAAGCGGAAAACCAACAACCCTCAGTTCGATGAAGTCTTCTATTTTGAGGTAAGAATTTTCACTCAAAAAAAGAACATAAGTGTCCTTTGAGACACCCTTAACTAATTCTCCCTGAACAAACATTAACCACTAGAATCATTATGTGAACCATTATTGTTACACTCAAGTGAATCAGAGCCTGAGATTTTGAGCACATGTTTTAATTAAAACCTGCTTTGAGATACAGATTAGGCACAAGTGAGTACTTAAGAGCCCTTACAGTCCTGTCAATAGGCTAGTATATTAGTATGGAGAGTGGACAACTGAGAATTTTTACCACCTTAAAACTGTTTGTGGCATAAATTAATGCATAAGCCTTAAACATTTGTCCATGTAAACGTTATGTTGATGGAAGAATCTCTCAGTGAGACTTGGCAATAGAGTATGTTTTTATTTTTTGCTTGTAAAAGTTTTGAAAACTTAATTTAAATGTGTACATTATTACCACATGAATAAAATACATTGCATCAACACAATTATGCCAAAACAAAGTACTGGAGGACAAAATTGTCTTAAGTGTAATATATTTTATTTATGTGGAAAATTATTTGAATCACATTTGAATGGAGTTCATTCAATGCATCACCTGTTTTAGGGCGATATGATGTTGGGATGTTCAGAGATTTGTCCCTAGAGCTCTCCTAGATGTTTCGTTTTGAATCACAGCCACAAGTTTTAACAGTTTGTGGTTTTCAACATGAAGAGCGCCCACACCCTCATATCCTCCGAACAGACACAACAGTGTACATGTGATACACAACCCAGACGGTCAGATACGTTGCTGTTTACAAGCTACTAAAATTAGTTGAGGTGCAGAGGTAGGCTAGGCAAGCACTGTTATAATCTGACACCAGCAAATCTCAATACCTTCCTCCAACATTAGACCTACAGATTGTGAGAAGTGATAAGTCGTGGTTTACCGCAGAAAGAAAAACAGAGCGAACGAAAGGCTAAGAACGAGGGGAAAGGAGAAAGAGAACACATCCACGCCCTTGCACTTGCCCTTGCTTGGTGAACCGTTCCTTTCTGAGAAACCACAGCAGGGCTGTTGATGTTTGAACTCTCGAGGGAGTGCCGCCTGCGGTACGTGTACCAGCGAAGCTTCCAGGCAAACGTGATAGCATCTCGTTTCGGACGAACTGACCACTCTCTCTTGGCTCTCTTTTCCTCCTCGGCTCTCTGCTCCACCCCAATGTATGTCTGTCCTGAACAAAACCGTCTAAAAGCCCCCATGAGGCCTGCACGCAAACACACATACACAACACACAAGCCAATGAGTGAGAGAGGACAACAGTGTGATTGATTCCGACGATTTGAGACACACAATTCACTCCATTGATCTCTTCCTCCTCACAGTCACAGTCTTTCCCACACACAGGCCAGGCTTCAGCTCGCCTCACGCTCACACTGGACACGCAGCCTGTTGTCCATCACAGCGAGAAGTCTTCTGTAATTATGACCCTGCCATATACTTCAGAAGCCAAAACCGAAAGTTCCTGCAGTTTGATTGAGGGCCTCTTGAGTTTGAGAAGAGTCATCTGTAGTAGAATTGTGTAATTAGACGTGTAATTGTTGTTAACCAAGGAGTGATCTCACAGTTTCACAGTTAGTCACTGTATATCAGGGGTGTCCAGTCTTAGCTGCAGAGGGCCGGTGTGGCTGCAGGTTTTCGTTGCAACAAAGCAGAGCACACTTCTTGTTTGGAACGAAAACCTGCACCCACACCGGCCCTTTGCGGATAAGATTGGACATCTCTTGGCTCTATATGATTGGCCCACTAGTTACCTTTCAATCTTATAATTAAAATGCATTTTCCTGTACTTTTCTTAAACCAGTGGTCCTCAACCTGTTTGAGCTCTGAACCCCTTCCTGTTGACCTGACTTAAGCATGCTAGATCAGTTTCTTCAAACCTCCCCCCTTAATTCTCTGCATGAACTTACAAACAGTAGAACGAAGCATTGCTGACCATAAATAAATGAAACAACTTTGCAAACAATCAAATCAAAACAGCTGTTAAGTACATGTTATTTATTTTCCAGCAGATGCTTCTGAGGAGATTAGATATAAGACAATCCACTGGCATAAGGTAAAGGAAAGTCAAAGAAAAATAAATTTAAAAAAAAAACCAGAGTTCTCAAAACTGGAGTTCAAAAAATAATTAAAAGACACAGAGAAAATAAAACAGGACCTGGTAGACCACCAAAACGGTCACAATCAGATAAACAGTGCTTTCTGAAAGATAGGAAAAAATAAAGCTCCACTCTTGTTCCAGGTTTAAAAACATCCACAGGTGTTTCTGTCCATCTTTCCACTGTGAGAACACAGCGCTGTGGGCCTGAAAGGATGCGAACAAAGAAATCGAACAAAGAAGCTGCTGATGTTCTCAGAACAATGAACTGACCACCTCAGAGTCCAGACCTCAACATCACTGAGTGTGTTTGGGATTATGTGGATCTTGAGAATTAGAAAATGCAGCAAACTAATAAGACTGAACTTCGGAGGTGTGGAAAAATACCCGTGTAGATTCCTTTGAAAAATTGAAAAAGAATGGAAGCTATAATAAAGTAATGTTTTTGAAACATTTCATATATAATTTAATTATTGAGGCTTCTGTGTAATTTTCTCTTAAATGTATGATTTCTTTTCTTCCTGATGCCAAAAATAAAGTCTTGTACTTAACCATTGTGAGTGGAAATTAAATATAGAATGGTGATATCTGACTTTGGCGCAGTACAGTGTAAAACGGTAATGTTAGCTGCTTGGCTAAGTGCGGTTACCTGCTTGCATGGTAACAAAGGTTACCATCCACCATAACAGATGCAAGTTTGATGGCCGCTTAATTTGGAAAGCGGAGCTGATAAAAGCTTTACAAATAGGGGTAAGAATAAGTGTATACATGCCTTGTACAACAAGACTAATACATTTTTGAGTGCAGACCATGCCATAAATTTCTAATTGTGGTTTGAGAAATGCTAATTGTGTGCTAATGCTAATTGTGAGTCTGTTCACCTGCTGCAGGCTAGGCTATAAATAGTGCTCGTTCTCACTATGAATAGCAAGAAAAAATTCAGTTAGCAAGCAGTGAACAGCTTTACCTGCACAATAACATTGAAACTTGTATTGGTTTTTTTAACGGCACTACATTCACTCAGAAACATTCGCTCAGAAACCCAGACATCTCTGGAGTTTCCACCATTGTTAGTCTCTCACTCACCCATGAGTCATTTGTTAAATTTATCCTTCTCCATTGAAAAAAACAACACCTAGTAATGACAGCAGCGACTAGCAGCTCGATGAAGGGAAGTCGAACACTTCCCTCTTCGTGGTCCAGCCACAGCCATGCACTCAAATAGCTGTAGAAACCTTGCTTTTCAGCAGCGATTGTGTTGTGTTTTTCAGGGAAAACTGCTCCCAACACTGCTCCTCCAGTAGCCCTGCATTGACATTTTAGTGCTCTGACTCACCTGACTCAACTCCAGCTCTTTGAAGGAACAGTTCCCTTACCCTAAATATAGACAATCAGCCATGACAAACTTTGCCTTTTTAGTTTTGGACTGGAGCTATGAGGATAATATACAGTAAACGGACTGAGGTATGTGGATACCCCTTCTAAAACAGATGTATAAAATCAAGCACATATCCATTCAGTCTCCATAGATGAACACTGGCAGTCGAATGGGTCGTACTGAAGAGCTCAGTGACCTTAAATGTGGCACTGTCATAGGATACCACCTTTGTCACAAGTCTGTGAAATTTCTGCCCTGCTAGATCTGCCCCTGTCAACTGTAAGAACTTGTCCCTGCTTCAGCAGTCCATAGGTGCTTACCAACAAAAGCATGCTCCAAACTACGTTTCTGGGTGGAAGATTATTATTAATTTTAACTTTATTTATTGAAAATTTGTGTATTTTATAATCGTTTGTGTTGTCTTTGTTTTATATATGTGTTTAAACCACCACTAAAACTGTATGGTACAATGATTTTATCACAGGTAAGGGGATTTTAGGCTTCAGCTCTGCTTCATGACATACTTAAGAACCCCCACTTACCCAAGCTAGAATCACAGTAATGCATGGCCCCTCATGGCATATTAGTTTATTAGAACAGTAGAGACAATAAAATGCGCAGTGCGAAGGAACTTCAGTACCTCCTAGTTGTGAGGTGTCTTTCTGCTAATGCAGATTATGCTGAAGATTTTGTTTTTTTGTTAAGTGAACAGGTGTCTTGCGTTCTGCTCCATGGCTCCGGTGCGTGTTCATTCAACCGCACACTTCCTAAAGCGTTCACGGCCAAACCACACTCTCTTCTTCCTCTAATCCTTCAGTTAAATGTGCCTGTCTGGCTCGACCAGTTTCTCTGTACCTACGATAAGCCTCCGTGCCCGGCAAGGGCACAGCAGGAGTCACGTGTGGAAAACTTGACCTGGACGGCAAAACAAATACTGGGTCTACATTTAAACAAATAAAGCACTGGTTGTTATTTTTAGTCAAACATAAAAGCCTGAGGAGGAATCTTAGAATGTAGAACAATGAGGTTAATGTGTGTTTACTTTGCTCTGCCCAGTACTGAAAAAATTAAATGTTGCATTATTTATCAAAGATAGCATGATGTTTAATGATATTTAAGCTTGCATTAATAAAATGATTGAACCCATGAGTGCTGGTACTCTTTACTAGAAGAGTGTCCTACAAATCTGAGATAGCTTTTTTTGATTGGACTGGTTTTGTTGTGTTCTGCTTCTATTTAAATTACACTAAAGGCGAACACAGGATTGTTCACATTAATCAGAAAGAAACCACATTCACTAAAGGAAACTTTTTGTTTTCTTACTTATTATTTACTTTTCATGTATTTACAGCTGTTTAAAAACAATTGAAATCCCAGAGCACATATTTTAAACAAGTTATATAATTTAACTACATAGTTTTTGTAATGTATTGGTGATGCTAAAACCAGGCAGTTGTTGTTACACTTTTAAACTGATACCGACATAATAGTGTAGACAGTATATTGCTCAGTGCTGCTATTTTGACTAGTAGTGTTCTGTGTTTGTCATTTTAGCTTTTTCATAAGTATAGAATAATATTATTTTGTATAATTTTAACTTATTTTGTTTGTATTTGTTATTTTCTCACCTTACAGATCACCAGACCACTCAGCTACACCAAACGACAGTTTGACGTGGAGGAGGAGGATGTGGACAAGCTAGCTCTCAGGTATGTGTGTGCACGTGTGTGCAGAACTCTACTGCAGTGTGCTTTAACTCAGATGTCGTGAGGTCAAAGCATATCTCAACAAAAAAGAAAACACAAACATATCCAGGAGGAGAGATCCTGATAATGTGTGTCGTGCTTTTTGTCAGTAACGTTATGTACTCTTGGATTCAACTGGTCGCAGACTCTTTAGCACTAGCAGAGCTTGTGTGTGTATATGTGTGTTAAGTCTAACATGTTTGTTTTATCTCTCAGGGTGGACCTCTGGAATGCCAGTAATCTGAAGTTTGGGGACGAGTTTTTAGGAGGTGTACGGGTGCCACTGAAGGTTTTGGGTCAGGCGGGCGTTCATGATGCATGGTAAACATACATATTTATGTATAATACCAATCCTCATTGACATGTTATTGTTATTTTGCTGTCCTCCTTAAAGTTGTATAATTACACTACCAGTCAAAAGCTTTGACACATCTGATTGAATGTGTGTTTTTCATCATCTGAATGAACTTCTGATTTTCTTATCTTCTTTTTGGAAAGCCCCCCTAAAAAGTAGTTTCCAGCAGATAAAAAGGTCTCAGTATATCATCAGGGTAGGAACAAAACCTTCAAAAGGGAAATTTCATGTGAGAAGAAATGGAAGTTAATGGAGCAGGATTTTTTCCTAGTAATTTTGGAGCATTACTATTGGTCCTTTCATCATGACATTTTAACATATTGTGAAGGGCAGCTGACTTTTTCAAATTCAGTAAAAAAAAACATCATGATCATGCGTTTTGCCATCATTTCGACTGCCAGGTGACCCCAACCCATGCTGGTAAAAAAACATTGATTGGTCAAACACAGTTGTCACAGAATTGTCCTGTGGTGTCACTGGAGTCACTAGCTATTCAGAATCACTGCTTTTGACTCTCAAAGAAAACCGAATACAGAGTAAAGGTAAATCAGGGCTTCTGTTACTTGTGTTTACTGTTAGTGCTAGATGTGCATACCGTACCGATAGTTCTGAGTTCGGATTTGTAAATGTACTATAACGTACCATACCACCAGGTGGAAAATGCCAATAGTTTGTTTTCCCTTTATTTGAAAATGAGTAAAATAGTCGACTAAAAAAAAGAAAACTCTTCTAAATTAGGTTATTGTTCAATTATTTGTTTTAGGGCTTATTATTCGTTGAGTTCTGTGAATGATTAGGTAACTGCTATAAAACTAGTATGTAAGTTATGTAGTTAGACTGCTGTTGTCAGTGATAAGTATTTAAACTACTGTTCTCTGTCTGTCTTTCTCTCTTTCTCTCTCTCCCTCTCTCTCTTCTGCATGCTCTCTGTCAGGTACTTCCTGCAGCCAAGGGAAAACGGTAATAAGTCGGTGAAGGCTGACGAGCTGGGCTCTTTAAGACTTAACATCGTTTACACAGAAGACCATGTCTTCCCCTCAGAGCGCTACAGCCCCCTCACTGACCTGCTGCTGCAGTCCGCACAAGTGGAGGTGAGTCTGTGTGTGAAAGTGTGCACAAATATGTGTTTTTGTGTTTGTCATGATTTCACTGTATGTGATGCCTCAGCTTGTATTGTAACTCATTTCATTGATAAAAAACACTTAAAGAATATTCTGGAAAAAATATTAAATTTACTTGCTCCTATAAGATTAAAGGGACTGTCCATAAGAGAGATAAAATTGAACTTCACATGTTCTTTTCTTGAATAAAATTGTAATTATCTGATATTCTTGTGATTATCTGATTATCTTGTGGTAACGGAAAACGTGTGCACATTTTAACTAAATCTTCATAAAACTTTGGTAACACATGCATAACTGGCTTCTAAGTTGAGTTGTAAGTCTCATAGGAGATGTTTGTGACAAGTGTGTTCTGTTGTAGCCTGTCTCGGCGTCAGCAGCCCACATCCTAGGAGAGGTGTGTCGGGAGAAGCAGGAGGCAGCCGTCCCGCTGGTGCGCCTCTTTCTGCACTATGGCAAAATCGTGCCTTTCGTCAGTGCAATCGCCCATGCAGAGATAAACCGCACACAGTGAGTTCCCACACATGCATGCACAGTCACGCATTACTGTCTGTATGGGGGTTTTACACAGAACTATGTGTTATGGCTAGAGCCAGACTGACATAAAAAGTTTGTGGCTGATACCAATACTTATTTTAAAGGACTAAACATTCAGATAACTGAAAATATCAACTGATATAATATTTTATTTATATTTCAGATTTATATTTTTATTTTCTACTCCAATAGCTGTGTTCTCATGTTTCTCATTTGTCACACTTAAATTCAAATAAACAGCAGAAACTCAGTCTTAAATAATATGAATGTCGTACCACTGGGGGTGGAACTATCCAGTTTTTTTATTTTACTCATAATTTTTACTTAAAAACTGAAAACTGCAATAGCCCCAAATCTTTAGACACTTTCGTCTCTTAAAATAAAAAAAAAAACATATTGTGAAAGAAATTTTAAAACTTCTTGAGGTTTGGCAAAATGTCCCCGTAACAACAATTTTATGCTAAATGTCAGACTTAAGTACCACAACACTACTTTTAATGAATACTACACTAGTGTTTGTAGGTAGAAGAAGAGATACTGTATTGTGATTTCAATTTGTGAAAAGTTTTTGTGTGTATAGTCTTGTTTTCTTGAAAGAAAAAATATCCTTTCACATTTTTGATATATTTTTGTCATTTTTTGACAAACGAATGAAAAAAACTCAGGAATACAGACTCAGAGTCGATACAGAATGTAAATTGAATGTAAATGTAATTGAAGATAATTGTGTAATTTTATTGTAATAGTAGATGAAGACAACAATATTAAGTCTAGACTAAATCTAGATAACATTGAATGAAAACAGTTAAAACAATGTGCACCCACACTGCAGTTCAACTGGCTGGGGTCACACCAGGGTCCCAGTAAGCCTTAATTAGCCTTCAGCAGACAGTATTTAATTATCATATCACTCAGTATTCACATGGTGGCATTTACACACAGTCCGGTTCCTGTAATACTGTATTTTCGAGGCTAGCTGAGGTGGTGTTAGTGTTCTGTTTGTGAGGATTAATCCTTGGGTTTCAGTGATGCATTATTAACGCTGAAGTTGACAGACACATGTTTACAGCAATGCAAACTCAGTGGGTTTCTCTTTCCCCTCAGGGACCCCAATACGATATTCCGAGGCAATTCACTAACGTCGAAATGCATCGACGAGACCATGAAGCTAGCAGGAATGCACTATCTACAGGTCACTCTCAAACCTATTATTGATGAGGTGAGTCTCTTTCTCTCTCTCTTTCTCTCTGTATATCCCTCTCTCCCTTTTTAGACGTATATGTAGAATAGAACCGAACAGAATATTTACATTGTGGTAAATATCCTAAAAACCTAACCCTAACCCTGGCCCTAATCCTAACCCTAACCTTAACCTCAACCCAAAACCTAATCCTAACCCTCATATGTTTGACATGATACTGAGAATCTGTTGAGTGTTTGTTTTATCTAAAAGGACCACTCAAAATAAAGTGTCACCAATACAGAAAATGTTAATATATTTTTAAAAGATCTATACAAAATACACTTGTGTGTGCAATGTCAACAATGCTGTGCAATGTACAAATAAAGTAGTAAAGAGAACAATATAAAGAGTAGAAAACAATACATGTACTGAGCAGTATGAGACAAAGCGGTATAAACAATGGCAAACAACATATGGTATAAATAGCATTATTTGTATAAGATTTAGCTTGTAAAAACACCTATTGTTCTAAGAAAACTGTTGTTTGAAAATGTTTTTTTTGGGACAGTAAGTGTTTTTAGCTTGTAAAAATACCATGAAATATTAGAATATTAGAATAAGAAGGAATTTCTCATTTTTAAAAAGTAGTTGATATCTTTTGAGCTAGTTAGAAGAACAGGTTTGGTTCCAGATGTCTCCTCGATGCCTCCAGCCGTGACATGGATTTGTCAAATTTTACCACCAGCGCTGATTTAATTTAATGAAGTACTAATTTACCAAAGCAGCCATTGGATGATAACTATAAGGTATTGGACCTTCTCAAGGAGAGGTTTGGAAATGGTTAAACAAACACATTGACAAAACCTTCAGAACAAAACCTTATATCTCCAAATGGTAACTTTACAGGAGGAAAAAAAGATATTTCCATTTCCAAGTCATTTTGGACCAGTTCTATTGCTCTATTATGAAATTTTAACACGAATCCAAAGGGTAACAGGGCCTATTACTGACCTATTATTAAAGAATAATGCAAACTTTCTCTGTGTGTGTGTGTGTGTGTAGATCTGCACTGAACACAAGTCGTGTGAAATCGACCCAGTTAAACTGAAGGAATCAGAGAATCTGGAAACTAACAGGGTGAGTCACACTGCTCTCTCACAGCCTGTCTGAGTGTGTGTTATGAACATGCTTGTTTACAAAAACAAATGCTGTTATGTGTATGCTAGCGGTACTAGACTTTTCATCTAAAAGGGCATTTCTACATGCAGAATGTTTGCCCATTCGTCTGCATTCATTTCCGTCGACACAAACAATGCCCTGCAGGAATGTTCCAGCCGCACGTGCCTGTGTGTGTGCGCGTGTGTGATGTGTGTTTATGTACCTCCCTTCCTGTGTCCTCAGGAAAACTTGCGGCAGTACGTGGATCGCATCTTCAACGTCATCACCACCTCTGGCGTCAGATGCCCCACCGTCATGTGCGACATCTTCTTCTCCCTCCGAGAGTCCGCCGCCAGCCGTTTCCAAGGTAACCACCGCTCACACACGTGCAGATGCACACCGTGACCTTGAGATCGACAGCTGAATGCGCCAAAGCATAAAATAACCATTTGCATTCATTAGGTGCTGAGTCCAGTTTACACTTCCACCTAGTGCTGAGCAATAGATCGTCACAGCAATACTGATCAGTATCAATAGATAACTAGACCTATTTAACTGTTATGCATGTCGTTTACTGGATGCCTCAGATTGTTTTAAAAGAACAGTTCAAAATACATAAAAAACTAATTAATAGTCAGTTTCCTTTTGGAAATCTTGTTGATTATCTGGGGTCTGTCTCATGAAACATATTCAGCAAGTTTCAGCTTCACACAACTTGCAACAGGTTCATGTTAGACATGGTTAACTACATATATGACGGCAGTTAACAACTTTCTCTGTTCTAACCCTCCTTTTTAAAAAAAAAAGAAAATAATATAGAATATGTAGAAAGTAAAACATTTATAATGGTAAAACGCAACCTTGTCTCCTCCATGTTGGTCTTTCAACAAATGTTGTGTGTTTTTGATATCTATGTAGTATATTTCCTCTACAAAAAGGGTATTTTTAATTTTTTACGCTAAAATAGAGTGCTTTGTTGTGAGATGGTGCACTGTAGAGAAACTTAGCAACTCAAAGATTTCTTTACAGTGGTGGTGATGGGAACCAGGGATCACATTGTCTACAAGACAAATATAACTATTTTATTTTTGATGTTTTTATATCTATTGTTGATGATGGTTAATTCTAAGTGTCTTTGGGGACTATTTTGCCTTGTAGCGCCCAGCATGTACCTCTCCGCCGTGACTTGATTCCTAAAAGATTCATTTGAAATAAAAGATTTGAGGCCAAAATTTTATCATTAAACAACGTTTGACATCAGGTACCGTATAGCCATTTAATTTAATAGCTTTCTGTGAGGAAGCTTTTAGAGGCATTAAATGCTTCTCATGTCTGATTTTTATCACCACCACTGATGTATTCTGATTTGTTGAGTTTCTGTAGAACGGAGCATTGCTCCCCAAACCACTCAGAATGATTGTTCACATCATAACAATTTAATTCTGAAGAAATTTTGAAGAATCAGTGGAATTCCCTGACCGATCCCAATAAAAGTTATGCTGTTTCCATTGGAAGAGGTACTGTTTAGCAGCCTGTTTGGTCCTGGATTATCTTGAAAGTGAGAAGTCTTTACAGAGTCATTCATTTGAACAGCCTGTGATCTGTTCATAAGAAATTTCTCAGGAAGAGATTTCACATTAAGGGCTTCAGCTGCCACCTCCTTCATCTTTTTGTCATTACGCATTTCCTCTTGTATCCTTATTCACTTTTGCCTCTTGTTTACTAGCTCTGGTATTTGGAAGAAATGCACACAGTGTAAACTCACACTGGATTTGTAATGCACACAACACCACCTGCTGGACATTCTAGTGAATTTATACCCTAACATGGAGAGCTTAATGGGATGATTTGTGAAGTGATGTATTGCTAGATTGTAAGAATGTGGCTAATGATTCATTCACTAATTCAATAATATGTTTGACAAATTCTCAATTGAAAGACAACGAAAACCCTTCTGTATCATATCACTGTCATATGTCTCTCTTTTTTTGTAATGATAATGATGAGGATGATGATGAAGAGATAATAACAATATCTATGTATGTTTACAGTGGACCAGGACGTGAGGTACACAGCAGTCAGTAGTTTTATTTTTCTGCGTTTCTTCGCCCCAGCGATCCTATCACCAAACCTTTTTCAGCTTAGACCGCACCATCCGGTGAGTTTGTGCTCAACGTAACGGCTTAGTGTGCAACTCTGACTGTGTGCCCTGCTTCTTCATCTTTTCTCAGACAAGCTTGGCTCACAGTGATAGATGGAGATAGATTGTTCAGACTGGATAGACTGAATCGATTATGCTAATGCTAGCTTGCAGTTCTTACCAGTGTGTGAAATAGGTGTCTTAGGTGCCTTTGTGTGTGTGTCTTTGTTCATGAACATTTCTCTCCTCTTTTGTTCAAAAGGATCCTTGCACATCAAGGACCCTCACACTCATCTCCAAAACTATCCAAACGCTCGGAAGTCTTGCGAAGTCCAAATCAGTAAGTAAATTTATTCAGTTTTTCTCCAGTCATTGCTGGTGTTATTGAAACGTCAGTGTGCGCAAAATACCTTGACAATTTTTGACCAATTCTTTGAGCTCAGAAGCTCCTGAGCACATTGGCCACATTGTGATAGCGACCTTAACTTTTTCATCCCTGTTCTCCAGGCCAACTTTAAAGAGTCTTACATGGCTGCATTTTACGACTACTTCAACGAGCAGAAGTATGCAGATGCTGTGAAAAACGTGAGTTACTCCTACACATCGCTGAATGAGGAAACTTTTTTGTTTCTCACATACAGATTTTACACAATTCCTCTTTTGAAAGTTTTGTCTCCAGGTCTTTCTCGTCTAGTCTTAAAGTTGCTTTACAGGTTCTGCAATGTCTGTTGTAAAAAAGTACAATAAAAAGTACAGTTTTATTCATAAATTAATGAATGATGTCCATGCAGCTGAAACTCTTGTGAGAAGCCTAATGGTTGGATTTGTGCACACAGTTTCTGGACCTGATTTCATCCTCTGGGAGGTGGGACCAGAAGAGCATTGAGACACCGATCATGTTGAAGGAAGGGTAAGCAGTATATACTAACACAGTGCAGTCTTGATAAGCCTATAATCAAATTTGGACAATTTTCTCAAAATGTAGTTGATTAGCCAGGACATGTTTGATGTCCAAAGTCTGCTGGTTTAGTTTTGCACTAAAGGGGGAATTTCACTGATTGTTCTCATTTCTGCATCATTCAATCATTGAGATGTCATTCAGAGTGGTTTGATGTATGAGTTGCAGAGGAACTTACCAACTCAGATTTTCTTTATAGTAGTGGTGATAGGAACAAGGAGTCGCAATGAAAACAACTCAAAAATAGCTGTTTTATCTTTAACTATCCAAAATAACCAGTGAATCTACATTATGTGAGTTTTTATAGCCAATGTTGATAAGATAGTGATAAATCTAAAAAATGTTTTCTTTGGTGACTATTTTGCATTACAACAGTCTGCGTGTACCTCTCCACCATGAAAGAATTTTTAAAATATGGTTTAGACCTTCTCAAAATGATCATGAAACTTAGTCTTAGGCATCAGGCACTGTATTCTAACCGTTTCATGTACGGTTTTAGAGACAATGGACATCTGGTTCCTATCACCACCATTTTGCACATTTTTTCTCATCAGCATTTTACACAACTTTGCAAACAACTCAGTAAGAATTATTTAAAATCAAAACAGTTTGTTTAATTATCTTAATCTTAATGAATAAACTATGAAGAACCTTTTTCAAATTGAAGTCCCCATTTAAGCCACAAGACAGTGTGTCTGATTTAGGTGCAGTTTGCAGTGTTAAATCTTTCATTACTTGTTAGCTACACTAACTTTATAGTTCCAGTGCAAAATTGAAGAGGCAAACTACAGACACCAATCATGTTTCGATTGATCGATCTGCATTTAGGGTAGAGGAAAATTGAGCAAATTTGATTTTTTGAATGATTCCTTTGTTGAATATTGTAATCTTGTTTTAAATATTGAATCACTAATTCTTTCTTTAAACAGTATTCCTGGTACTGAATGAAAATCATTTTGAAAGAATAGTAGACCTTTGAGGCACTGACAGACTACTGTAGTAACCTGTGCCATTGAACAGCAGGACCCTTGGAGGGGTAAATGTGTGTTTCTGTAACCTGTGTGCCTAAAGGGACACATTCAGGTGTCTTTTTCTTGTATTTCTCTGCTGGGCGCAGGAGCGTTAAACTCAATATTAAGAGGGTTGATGGAAAGGGTTCCTGCAGGTAAGCCACACCTGACTGGACGAACCTGTGACCTCTTGACCCAGATGTGTCCCATAACATAAACTCCCAGCCCTTTCCACTCCCCTGCTACGTGAAAATAATAGAAAACAAAATGCAATACAAGACAAAGCAAATAGCATGCTAAAACTAATGCCTACAAAATTTGCTGCCTTTGTTCTTTCGTATTGTGTTGTGGCTTCTCAGTTTTCCTCAACAGCCCCTCCTCCCTTTGCTTGCCATAGAGACTCTCTCGCACGGCATAGCATGGGCCATTCATAGACACATTCTACAAGCCTCTTAGAATGAAGTCTGTGGCAGTGTTTGGTTGTAATGGTTTAGTCAAAATATCAAGTGCACTGCAGAATGGTGGTCAGTGTGGCTGAATTCTCACACCCATTTACATGAATCTGTGGTATTTTTGTTGGCACTGCATTTGAACCAAAAGAAGATGTTGAATAGGGAACTCAGTGTAAGAGTTAAGAAAAGTGATAACTTAGATTTATTGGTAAAAATTAAAGCCATTAATGATATAAAATTAAGAGTATGTGCTTATGTAGTGTTTTTTTGCCAGGTTTGGGGACACTAGCTATTCAAATGTTTTTAATTTAAGGTCAATCTGAAAGCAAAATTAATCTTTTTGAAAGAGAAGGATTGGGAACTGCTGTGAAAACAGTTCACCCCCCCTCCACAGACAGCAGAGATAAAACATACAGCACAGCAACTGCAGCTTTCTTCAGATCATAAAATCATGTACAGCTGCCACAATAAAAAAGCATTTACAAACAATAAATCACTTGATGAGCTTGCTCACCTATGAAGATAAAAATCCAGTTCACTTCTGGTTTTATAAATCACGTACATTTCCATCAAAATATAATTTATCAACAATATTGAAAAGAAAAAGCACATTCCAATATATATGTGCACTTCAGATTTACATCTTTTGACTTTGTACTTACAAATATGAACCAAAAAGTATGTATTCGGAAGTATAAACCACAGTATGTTAAAAAAAACGCATTGGTAGGGAAAGTGATCAGTATGTGCTTTTAACAGTAGTTTCAAAAAGAAAAGTGTGAATTCAGTATTTAGACAGAACCTGCTCTTCATACAAAGGAAGACATACTGATGAACATGAAGCTCAGTGTCCAGAGTATTAGTCAACAGCTTTTTTATTAAAAATAAAAAACTGTACAGGTATTTTGTCTTGCATAATCAAAAAGTAACTGTGAAAGCAAACATTGTTCAGAAGTTTTTGAAAGCAAGGTGTCCCCAAACTTTTGACAGGCAGTGTACTTCTACTAGTGAACTCCAGGAGGGCCTTTACAGTGAGATTTCTTAATGTCCTCAAAGTCTTTTACTCCTAACCCATGTTCCTCTCCATCTCTCTCTGTCCTACCTCTTCTTCACAACTCTGGCCTCCCTTAGATTTATGATCAAAAGAGCGCAAGGGAGGAATCGCTTTGGCATGAAAAACTTTAAGAAGAGGTGGTTCCGTCTCACCAACCACGAGTTCACCTACCACAAAACCAAAGGTAACTCAAAAGGTTTGTCTGGAGCTTTTACTCTGTGTTAGGTAACTCAGTCCTTGTCTGTCTTGTATTTTTATGGTGTTGCCAAATGTTGGAAATATATGTGGCTGCATATAGTGAGGTTTGTACATGGTTTGCACATGGTGATGTGTGTGTGTTTGTGTGCATTTCTTGCCAATTGATTTCACACTACATAGCAGGGGTCTGTCTTATGAAGAACATTTAACTTAGACAGGGGTCCAGCTTCACAAAACCTAACAAATACAATCACAGTCAATTCATCCTATGAAGGTGGTTAACAGCTTTTTCTGTTATTCCAGGTTTAGATTCTCAAACTAAAATTAATACTTCATAAATGCACATGAAAGTGTGATATTTATGCTGTCGCCACTGGCACTGTGTTAGTGCTTACTGGAGTCATAATTGAGTTATATTCTTAATATCTATGCAGCATGATTTGCTTCTCTCCTAAAAGGGGGATATTTCTCACATGATTGACTCCACAAAGGTCATAAAGGAAAAAATATATACCCCGAAAAGGACTGAAGGGGTCCACCTCCATCACAAGGCTGTCATTAATTGGTCAGTAGCTCCGCCCTGATCAGTCCAATCACAGACTTAACCTGCCATGCAGCAGTTGCCAAGGTAGCCTAGTAAAAGGCCATCCTTTGTCCTGAGACAGGAGATCACGAAGCTTAAAGTTAGCTGTCTAAGCCATCAATTCTGCTTTGTGAGACAGACCATTGTAGTGGGGAGTCAAGCTACATGACATATATGTTCTGGAATGCCTGGAAGAATTTGATATTAATGCTAAGGCTAATATGAAATGCAGTTCCCTTGAACTGCATAGATAATCTGAGTTGTCTTTGCTGTCCTAAGAAAATCTTGTATCTCTATAAAAATGATTTCCTTTTTTAACAGTTCACACAATGTAAAGCAGCAGGTGCCATTTTCAAATGGAGTATAAATATAAAACAAGTTTTATTATGATAGCCACGTTATATTCTTCATTTTTGTGAATGCATGCTATTACGTTTTCAAGGTTTAGTAGTTCCCAGGCTACTATAGAATTGGAAATCTACCATATTTGTCCCATTTGGAGGTATTTACTGTGTTTGTGTGGACTGTCTCTCATCTGAATCATCTGTAATGTTGTGCTGTGCTTTTGTGTATAGGTGAAGGTGCTCTGTGTAGAATCCCTATTGAGAATATTCTGGCTGTGGAGAGATTAGAGGAGGAGTCTTTCAAGATGAAGAACGTAAGTCCAAATGCCACAAACGTACATTAACTTCAGAAAACTAATTAAACCGTGCTGCTCTGTAAGACACTGCACATTAACATACACTATAAACAGCTTTAAAACAATGGCCAGAAACTTGCCTTAGAACCAATAAACAGTGGGTTTTTGTGTTTTCTTAATCTGTGTTACAAAAAAGTGGCCGGTGGATATATATGCAAAGTTTAGTAATAGTCTCTTTAGTAATCCCAGTCATCAGTTGTGAGCACAGGCAAATTTTTCATATACAGGGCTACTCCATATTAACATAATTACACTCCTGTGATAAAAAAAGGAAACAGAAAAACACAGAGGAAAAAAATATACTAGGAAATAAATATTTACAGAAAAAACACTAGCACAAAATGCACATATGACCTAGCAAACAAAAACATAGACCAGAGAGTACTGCTGCGTCCCAAACCACATACTGCCACACTAATTAGTATGTCAAAACTAGTACGCCACCGTAAGAAGTCTATTAGAATTAGAATAGTTTGTATAGTCTAGAAGCATGTGGATGTGGTCACAGCCTATGTTTACGCAGGTTTAAATAAACAAGACGCAGGTGAAAATCATTAGGTAGGCAGGGTGGAGCTCGGTGTGGAGGCAGGATGAGGGTTTTCATGACAATCCAAACAATTCAGAAGTTATCATTCAGTCAACATCCATCACATTATTGTAAGTTCACAGTCAACTTTGATTGTAAGTTCAGGTAACAAGATTTTACTTTGTCATTTTGGACCACTTCTACTAAAGTTTTGACACAAGCAGCTGACATTTTCAAATTGTGGAAAATTAAATACATGTACATATATATGTTATTGTCTTCTGACAGTGATACAAGTAGTGCCAAAATATCAAGATCAATAGCAATATGTAAATATCAACATTACTAAAACACAGGTATAAAAACAACTAGAATATTGACATTTTGTTTGTAATCTTTTGGCTCCCTGTCCATCTTTGCTCTACAGATGTTTCAGGTCATCCAGCCAGAGAGAGCTCTCTACATCCAGGCCAATAACTGCGTGGAGGCGCGCGACTGGATCGATATCCTCACCAAGGTCAGCCAGTGCAACCGCAAGCGCCTGAGCAAGTACCATCCCTCTGCCTACCTCAACGGCCACTGGCTGTGCTGCAAGCAGTCCATCGACTCGGCCCCCGGCTGTACGCCCTGCACTGGGTGAGTCCACGCTACTGCCTAATGCTCTCTTGTGTTCACTGGTTTTTGTGTGCTTTTCCTTTCGTTAACATGACAAGCCTTGCACTTTTTGCTGTATCCATCCACCGTACTGAATCTCTGCTCACCGCTGGTGGGAGCTTCTATGCCATGTCTGTTACGGTAGTTAAAGAAAAGAAGAGGAGCCATGTGGTAACTTGGACAAACATGCAAGTTAGCTCCCTCAATCAGAAGCAAATTGAAAGCCTTTCCACTTAAACCATGTAAACGTCATCTAATTAAACGTTTCCTTCAAATCTTCACTAACAGATGGGTATGAAATTAGGATTTTTCATTTTTATCCAGAACACTCAGTGATTAAAGAAGAGAAAGACAGCTTTGTTTCCCCTCTCTACATTTAGAGAGTTTTTGCCATTCGTGATGAAGACCAATCTACTCTTACCCGATGGGCTAATCCCAGTGCAGTGACCGGATTTGAATAAAGTACAGATGTGCAGAACTTTTTCGCCGCACAGCTCTCCATAGAAGTGAATAGGAAGAGGCACGATGTTGCAAGTGGACACATACTGTTATTGCACAGTTTCAGTTTTTTGCTCATATCAGATCCTTTCATTTGAGTAAAAGGACCTGCATGTGCACATTTTCCAACTCAGTAACATCAGGTTAATGATGATGATATGACATATGAATGCATGATGATATCGGAATAATATCAGTACCGATATTTGATAAAGTAACTTATTGTACTCTAGAAGAGCAATGTGTTTCAGTGACACTGGTCTACTATGTTAAAATGTCTGCATTTTTTCGTTCTACTTAATTTGTAACCCAGCATAAATAAATATTCTTTTTCTCCATCATGCTAATCCCAGTGAATTTAGTCCCAGTTTCTGCATTTAGTCCCAGTTTCTGCATTTTAAAGGTTGTGTATCGGCACTGGCAGATGAAAAATACCAGATATCATCGTCGACCCACAATTCCCATATTGGTGCATCCCTAATAAGCATATTTGCAAAGGAAACCATCATTGCAGCAGCAAACCTATATTACACGATTTTTCATTCAAAAGATACATTTTAGTAAAAAATATGTCTCTTCAACTACAAGTTATATGAAGTACTAGATATTTAAAGTAAGTAGACACATTACTTAGCAAAACATGGTTTACACTGCAGTGCTAGTGACGTTATTTTATTATACTGTTTTTGAGAAGAATCTTATATAGATTTGAATAGAGATTGCAAATCATAGCTAGAAAGAAAGTGGTATCAACAGTTGCACATATTCAAGAGCTGTAATTTAAGGCAGTAAGTGCGGATGCCTGAAGACTGTGGTGTCTCTGTGTCTGTGCAGTGGCCTGCCTGCCAACATCCAGCTGGACATAGACGGTGATCGAGAAACAGAGCGAATCTACTCTCTCTTCAGCACCTACATGTCCAAACTAGTTAAAATGCAAGGTATGTACTGTTGTGTAAGGTATTATCCATACTATCTGCTTTAGAGTGGTGTGTTTTCAGTAACCTTTCTCTATACCTGACCACAGAGGCATGCGGCAGTAAGTCTGTTTATGACGGACCCGAGCAGGAGGAGTACTCTACATTTGTCATAGATGACCCACAAGAGACCTACAAGACCCTGAAGCAGATTGTCTCGGCTGTGCAGACACTGGAGCAGCAGCATGCGCAGTACAAGCGCGACAAGTTCAGGAAGACCAAGTATGGTAGCCAGTGAGTATGACTTCAGACTCTTTCCTGGGAAGTTACCCATGTGTGTGTTCTCAGTCTAGAACATGCGGGCCTTGTGTTCCGTTCAGTTGTGAAGGGCCGTAACACTACACAGCTCAATGATTTCCCTTCTTTAAAGAAATATGTTGGCAAAAAATCAAAAAATCATTTCCTGGCTGGTCGATAAGCCAAAACATGTTTGGTGTTCAAAGTTTGCTTCTTTAGTTTTGCACTGGAGCTATAAGGCTAATGCAGCTAACAAGTAAAAGAAGCTTATATGCTTAGGTAGTCATTGTACAAATGGTGTGTCTAAAATATTACACACATGCTTTAAACTGCTTTGAGTTGTTAAGTCAAACATATTTGCTTAAGTGGTTTATCTCTAACGTATTTATGTGGTTTCTATAGTAAAATGTTATAAAACAGCATGTTGAAATCTCAATTTGCGGCCCACCTACCCTTTTTTATTTGTATACTGTTTTCTCTTTTGGGCCCTTGGCCCACCTCAGATGCTTCAAAAGTTTTGGCACCTTTGAACTAGACTTCCCAGCAGCTCAAATGCAGGATGAAGGTTTCTTTCTAATTAAACTTCCATAAAAGAGAAGTACCACTGACCCAGTTTTATAATCTTATTAGAGATGCACTGAAAACTTTCAGCCAAAAATGGCACTTTAGGGATCTTTTATTTATATTTTTTTATTTATTTATTTATTTAATCTATTTATTTATTTTGACCAGGAAAAAAAATTGAATAGTCCTAAAACAAAATGTCAAAATCTAGGACTAAGAAGATCTGTGATAAACAGTGATTTCAAAATGCTGGTTACAAAATGCTTCCTACACTCTTGTGTGGCAGTCATTACAGATGCATTCAAGACAAGAGATTTGTGCTAACTGTTTATGCCAAGTATAAAGAGGGAGTACAACAACAAAGCACTTCACTAAAAGTTTGATACTACTTGAAAACACAACATCCCGCTCAATAGGCAGAATAATATGCAGAATACAGCAAAACAGAAACAGAACAGAAAGTTCCTGTTAGCATGCCAACAACTTCTGTAGCCTGAATTTTTGAAATGATAAAAAATTCACGATGACAGGGCAAAAGTGCAGGAAATAAAAAATAAAGGAATTCATTGCCTTGGGTTAACAGCCATTCTCTGATGTCAAGGACATTGGTACATTCTGTAGCCTACATACTGTAGTAAATTTAGTAAGTTTATGCTATATAAACTGTTTTTATTTATTGTTTAACTTTTTTTTAATACGGTTTTCGTCCCAGTGTGACCTGAATTTTGGTTTTGGTTTTGGCCAAGGATTTTAAAACACACTAACCTATTTGTTTATTTGTTTGTCTATACAGGGAGCATCCAATCGGTGACAAGAGCTTCCAGTGCTACATCCGCCAACAATCGGAGAGCTCCACCTACTCGATCTGACCACGTTGCCCATTGCCACGATGCCCTTTTCTCTGCAGTGAACACCACGGCAATGATCGTACGTCACAGGAACAATCAGTCGTGATTGAGGGAATGAAATGGAGAAACGAGAGTGAGATTACGCGTGGAAGAGTCTCACACAAAGCTATACCTTTTTGTATGATGTACAAACCCAATCAACAGCTTTTCCACTGAACTCTGTGTCAGTGGCCATGCACTTTAATCGTCAGACCTGACGATGTAGCTCTGCCTCATGGCAGGTTTTAAAAATCGAAATGCAATTTTTTTAAAGAAATGGAAAAAAACGAAGGAAAAAATACAGATTCACCAATGAGGGACTTTGTTTTTGGTCTCGAGTATTTTATTGTGTCCCTTCTTAATCTTCAGGACCAAACTGTAGGTCTGTGAATCTAATGCTTTCATTTTTTCCTTTTTTATGGCAGCAAGAAACTCATTGGTGCATGCCTATTAATTACAGCCTTGCAGCCAATTCCAGTTCAGAGACATTTGGAACCTGCTGACTATAAGTTTGGGATTCGGTTGAAGGGTACACATTCTTCTGTTTCCAGTGAAGCAGCATCTGTTATGAAATTTGATGCTTTTTGCCCAGGTGATATAAGTATAGCCAGAGAATAGCCCTCTTCAAAAAGTGCCCAAGTCAAAATGAGTAGAGGCTTAATTGTTCTGAATTGGGATGTTGACTGGATTGGATTTGTGTTTCAGTGGACCTGTGTGAAGCAGATGTTAACGGTAACCATTGTTTTGTTATCCTTATAATGACAGTGTCTAAGATGTGCTCATTCAGATTGATTGTCATTATGGGAGTTTTTTGCCATTTTGTGGAATCAGAAGTGTTTTCTTTGTTTTTGCCTGCACCTTTCCCTTGTTTAGACGTGTTGCAGTATTGATCCATCCTTTCGTGAACATTCCTTAACATCCCCAAGCATGTAACCTGTCAGCCAAAAACAATACCAACTGAAGGAGTATAGCATTGTGGGTAATGTAGGAGAATTGCACTGTTTTTGTCCCCCCAAATATTTAGTTTAATTCATTTGGTTGTCAACTGAGTCATTCAGAATTGTTTGCATTGTAAAGAAACTTACTGACTCAAATTTCTTTACAGTGGTGGTGATAGGAACCAGGAGTCGTGATGTCTGCAATGCAAATAAAACCATTTCATTTACTATCCAATATGACCAGTGAATCTTCATGTGTCTCAGTTTTTAAATATAATGTTGGCATGTTTAAACGTGTGTTGGGCATCAGGCAATGCAGTCATAACCATTTTATGTTATAGCTTTCTGTGAGGGAGCATTTAGAGATAATAAATGCTTTAGATGTCTGGATCCTATCACCACCACTATGAACAATTCTGACTCTGTAGAACGGAGGATTTCACATCAAACTACTCTGAATTACTTTTTGTACATGTTCTGAAAAAATGCAGAAATGTTAAAAATCAGTGGAGTTCCCCTTAAACTTGAGACCAATTCAAAGCCAAACATTTTTGTGCTCCTTTCTTAAACTGAATTGTCTGTAAGGCTTAGACAACAGCGACCCTTCTGAAAACAGAAAACAGACTGCCAGTTACACCAATGCCAGACATTTGTGTCGTTTTGTACTTTTTGTTGAATTTTATGTACTGTAAGTAACGCATTTTCTATCTGTGTCTTGTACTGAGAACTATTGCCCTTTGAGATACAGGTTTCAGAACCTGTTTGTGTGCGTTTGTGTGTATGACTGAAAACTTAAGCAAGCGTGTATGAAGGAGTGACTGTGTTGGTCGAGTGGAATCGGTGAAGTGTCAACGACCAGTTTCTCTTGAAGAATTCTCATCTTTTCAACATGGATGTTCATGTTTTTGTTCTCCATTTTCACAAGTGTTCTCCCAGCATTTCATTGAATACGTTTGTGACATTATGAGTGTTTTTCTGTGTGTGAGGTTCTGAATTGTATTGATGACCCAGATTCCCTCACTATAATTCATTCAGTAATGCATGTTTTAGTGTGAATATATGGTTTGAATAGAAACCAGATGACCCTCTGCTACCCACTCCAAAAAGTTCAGTATTTATTTTTGTATCACAATATAACATTTTGTGGATAAAATTATTTGATTACAAAAGTTCAACTGTACGTTCTGCAGACGCACAGTATAAACAATGCAATAATTTTATGATCAGTTATTTTACCAATATCTGATACAAATTATAATTGATAACTCATAGTCCAACTTCGAATCAATGTTTTTCTTCAAAGTGAAAACCTTAAAAAGGGAGAACAGTGTATTTTATATAAGTATATAAAGAGTATTATTACAAGTCTGTGATGTGTACAGGTCAAATGTGGAACGAGTGATGAAAATATGGATGCACAAGTTTTTTTTTGTCCAAATGAAGGCAATAGCAATGAAACCGTGTTGGTGTTTTCATTGTGTTTCTATTTAAAGTTGAATATATGACTGTATATCACTGGCCACTTTATTGCCTTTTATCTGCACTCAATATCCATTTTATCAGCTCCACTTACCATATAGGTTTACTCTCTAGTTCTACAATTACAGACTGTAGTCCATCTGTTTCTCTGCATACTTTGTTAGCCTTTCTTTACCCTGTTCTTAAATGGTCAGGACCACCACTGAGCAGGTGTTATTTGGGTGGTGGATCATCAGCACTGCAGTGACACTGATGTGGATCCATTGACCTCAGCAACAAGTGTTGCTGTGGTTTACTTACTAACTGTCCACCTTATTAGACACACCTACCTTGATGGTCCTTGCAAAGACTGTCAAGTTAGAGTATCTAGCTGCAGTGTGTTTGTCATCCTCTAGACCCTCAGTGGTCAGTTTCTGCTCACAGGATGCTATATATTTTTAGTTGGTGGACTATTCTCAGTCCAGTACTGACACTGAGCGTGCACACACACATACATAACATTTCACAACGTCAGAATCATTTCAGTGCTGAGAATGATCCACCACCTAAATATCTGCTCTGTGGTGATCCTGACCATTGATGAACGTGTAAAGGAGGTCCTACAAAGTATGCAGAGAAACAGATGGACTACAGTCTGTAACTCTGCAACTACATATATTGTAAAAATGTGTAAGCACAGGATTAAAACCTGATGGTTTTGCTTTCTAATGGTAATTGGCTTAATGGTTACCATTACAGTCTACTAGTTTCCTGTAGGGCAGCTTTAGATCTCATTAAGAAAACCATCAAATGTATTTGGAACCAGGCCCAGAACACCAGCTAAACCTTTAGCACCAATCAGGAAAACACAGAATGCCATTAGTAACACAACCAAAACTTTTAATGGTTTCTGAATTTTTTTTATTTATTTTTTTTGGCAGGGGTTAGTTTTTTTTTATCGGTAAACTGCAAAAATATTTTATTGTAACATAAATAGATAAAAAAAACTGAAAAATTAAATAAAATAAATATATAACACGCCAAATCAGACCGATGTAAATAAACAGTGTTAGCATACAGGCTAAGCAGCGTTGCTTTGTTTTGAGGCAGTGAGGAGCCCACAGCGCCCCCTCTGGCAGCATTTCCTCTTCGCCTTTTTTGGCGCTCTCCCAGCACCTCCTCGCAGAAGCAGCGAAAAACCCCTCTGAGGGAGAATAAAAAGTTCTCCCACGGGCCCCAAATCAGCGGTCAGACACAGAAATACATCCGAAACACCCTCACAAGCTTGGCCATGTGGAGAAAGAGAGTGGCGTCGCTGGTCAGCCTCCTGCTAGCCGCGACGCTGTGCGATGCCCACCACTGTAAGTAACGTTACTGCTGTTCGGTCAGGTTTACAGACAGCGGGTAAAGCTGCTCCCAGCTGGTCGCCTGTCTAGTTCGCGTTTGAGCCTGTTATTTGTTATTTGTTAGAACGGTTTACTATCGAGCTGTTGTCTCACTGAGTGGTGAATATTTAAAAATGAGTCCCGCGTCAGTGTAAAACTGTTCGGCAGGGCTGTGTAGACCAAAGATCAATAAAGTGCGCTCCACTGCTCTCATTGTACAGGGCTGGTAGGTTAGGTCACTCAGTTAAATCCGACATTAACGGCCAAAAACTCCTTGGGTAGGTTACGTGTTTTGCCCGTGTTGCCTGTTGAGTTGCGCTGTTGGCTGCAGCTCTGCTCGGGCTTTCACCGGGCGCCAGCACGTGGTGAAGTAAATCCCTGCCTACAAACCGCTGGCACCCACAGTGGACGCCCTTAATCGGGTTAAACCTGTGTGCAAGCTGCACTTTTTTATTCAGCCCTTTAAAACTGATTCACCTTCTGTCCTGCTGCTCCTGCAGCACTGAGGCCTCTTCTACTGCAGTGTTTCCAGTGTTTTACCACACCTGTTCTGCACGTCTTAGTGTTTTTCCTGCTCCAAGACACCTCATCCCACTAATCAGCTCATTAAGAGCCCCTCCCTTAGCAGAAGTGGGCGTGTTAGAGCAGGGAAAGCCCCAAACATGCAGGACAGGGGGTACTCCAGGACCAGGGGTGGGAACCAGGGGCCTCATTTCTGTCTAAATTTGTTCTTCAGGTAAGTTCACAATGTTTGCGTGTGACTGATTTATAAACGCACATTGTACATGAGTTGCGTGCCCTTAATTCCTGCGGCGCACCCAGATTGCTCTTCATATGTCAGGTTGGAAACTTGTTCATCTACACACCTTTTCACGCCAAATTCACTTTTTATAAATCACTTTGTGATGAATTATCACATATGATAATTTTAAGACTAAATCTGTGTAGGAAGGTTATATGAGTGAGGCCACTGCTCTACTGGGGCACGTTTGGAAAGGCACAGAGCCACACTGGTGACATCATTCCTAATTAAAAATAATGCATGGCCACAACTTATTCAACACCTTTCTAAGGTGTGGGAACTAAATTAGTCGTGGCCAAAACTTAGTAAGGCCTGGGACCAAGATGAATCCGTTTTTGTAGTTAAGTTGTGGCTCTGTAGAAAAGACTGGCATTGCAGAAACATTTTCAGACATGAAGTGTGGAAAGAAAAGTTTGACCAACTATAGATATTTTATCATAAAAGTAAGATACACTTATGCCACCATAAGCTAGATGAGGTATTTCTGGGGTTTCAGAGTTTTGGCTGGAGCTAAACTCGGCCTGAAGGTAGATCTTGAATTGTTAGCTGATGACCGAGTCCTTCTTAAACCAAATCAGGTGTGTCGCAGTGCAGGTCTCCGGCTCTAGGACTAAGAAACGCAGTTCTACACAATGCTTTAACATACACTTGTTGCAAAATGGCAGTTTGCAAGCAACATATAGATAATATGTGTCAACTTTAATTCTCTAATTCAATTTTCTCCATGTTCTGGCTGTGATAAGCACAACACCTATCAAAAAAACTTTTTCTGTGATTGTTTGAGTTCTGACAGAGAACAAAGCATCCCAGTTTCTAACACGGCATCGGCGAGCAAACTCCCTTTTCGAAGAGAGCAAGAAGGGCAACTTGGAGAGAGAGTGCATTGAAGAATTGTGCAGTAAGGAGGAAGCAAGGGAGATCTTTGAGAATATCCCTGAGACAGTAAGTGACTTGCTGAGAGGTTTGTAACTGCTATGAGGAGACTGATGCTGGTCTTTGGTTGTGTTGATTAGAGATTTGTTATTATGTGTTCTTAACCATAGCAGTGTCCCTCAGATATAATTAAAATACTTCGCTTATCTAATTTCCAGTCAAAATGGTTGTTAAGTAAAAGGTATTATTTTTTCAGCATTTGGAAAAAAGCAGAAAACACATACTGTATGCAGTGCAGTTTTTCACTGCTCAGTGTCAGTGACTGCACATTTGCTGTGGGCACAATGTCAGTAAAGCTCTCTTTATCTCTCTGATCGGATCAATGGACTTCTCCAAGTTGCTGACGTGCTTCATGCTGTTGATTTTTGTTAAGTTTCATGACCAGATGTGTGGGCAGTCGATTGTGGAGCATCAGAAATGCAACCATAGAGGACCAAAGGCAGATATATAGAAATGTACAAAAGTCAGAAACCACTATTCATTTATTTCATTTCCAGTCAAAATGGCCAAATAAGTACACTTTTTCATTCTCAGGAAAAAAAAATATTAACAGAATATTACTCAGAAGCATAAACAACTAAATATGATATAAATTTTTCAATATTTAGTGTGTGCACCATTTACCTTTATTACAGCTTCCGTTCTTTTCAGGACTTTTCAGACTTTACTTCAGTTTTTCAAAGAAATCTGCAGGGATATTTTTCCACACCTTCAAAGTTCAGTCTTAGAAGTTGGTTGGATTTTCTTCTTCTCATGATCCAAGTCATCCAAACACATTCAGTGATGTTGAGGTCTGGACTCTGGAGTGACCAGTCAGTTGTCCTAAGAACACCCACAGTCTCTTTTTCTTCCTTCATCTTTTTTTGCTCATTCTCTTCCTTTTTTGTCTATTTCCTTTACTTAGTAAGGGCTTCTTGACAGCCACACATTCTTTCTGACCCATAGTGTTCAGTTGTCTTCTCACAGTGGAAGGGTGAACAGAAACACCTGTTGATTTTTTCAGATCTGAAGCAAGAGTGGAGCTTGTTTTTCTTCATCTCTCAGAGATGAAAGCTTTACATACTGTTTATCTGAAGGTAGTTTCAGCCTCAGATGCCGTGGCCTCAGGAAATCTTTTACACAGAAAGCTGCCCACAACTATCATGATTTTGTCAGTTGCATTCTGATTGGACTGGAAATAAATGAAGGTTCTCTGACTTTTGCTTAGTATTGCATGTGCATACATATAGAAATCTTCCTTATGTCGTTGGGCAACTAGAATTAAAGCAGAGGTTGACTAGCCTATTATTTTCTTTCTCTAAAAACAATTGTGGGGACTATTATTTTCCTTTTTATTATTTTTTGTCTGATTGCAAATGATAGAGAATACAATTATACATTTGAATGTAATGATATTTGTCTTTTATATTTCAGGAATACTTCTACCCTAAATATGTTGGTAAGTCATTATCTCCTACTAAAAGAGAAAACAAAGACTCACACATTTTGGAGTATTTTATCCTCACTATGTTTTGCATCACTAGGCATTACTTATCTCCTTTCACTTAAGAATAGTGATATTCATTTGAATTTTGAAGTTACTGAAGATTTTTTCTGTATGATCTATACCAAAGACTCTCAGCTCTAGTGCTAGAGATCCACTGAACAGTTTCATGTATTACCTGCCTCAACACAAATTGATCTTGATAACTGGGTGATTAGCTGAAACAGTTGTGTTGGAGCAGGGAATATTTGAAACTGTGAAGGGCTGTAGGCCTTCAGGACTGGAGATAAGAACCCCTGATCTTTACCCTCACTATGTAAAGCCTCCTACTGGCAATGCTGTTGCATCAGATGTGCTCTGGAAAGTTCTGTTTACAATTCTTTTTCAGTCTCATCACGCACCACTGTGATTGCAACATCACGCAGTGCAAACGCCTGCTGCAGCATGTTTTGGCACACAGGCCTTGCATTTTACCCACAGACTTTAAATAGGATGGATCACTTGACCTTGGATATGTTTGCCAACCTGTATTTCCTTGTGGGAAAAATGACCTCAATCTATTTGAAAATAGAAGGATTGAATTTTGGCTGTTCTTTAAACTGCTAGACGTAACACATTTTTGTACAACCAATATTAACATATTTAATCAAATGCAGGAAAGTTGGAGTGTTTAGTAGGCAGACAAGCTTGAAATTTTGATTATTGTTATTTTAATTGTATTGATTAATTGGTCATTTAGAATAATGATAAATAGGTAATTGGGACTAACTTGCATAATAAACTTATGAACTGAAATTTGGAAGAACAACCATGATTGAAGCTACTTTTCCTTCCTACCTCACTTCCAAATTAGTTCAGCCTCTCGCTTTTGTTTCTTTTTAATTTTAGCATTAGCTGCGCTGCGCTCATATTGCTACATGTTCACATTAACATTGTTATTTGACTGACATCTGTATACAGAGTAACTTGCAATTTTAATCATGTTACAGAGGTAGGTAAATGTAGTGTTGGGAGTCTTGCTCAAGGACTTATCCGTTATCTGTTATCAAACGTTATCCGTTATCAAATGGATAGATGAGTAACTGTAAAATGGCAGTATAAAAGTCTAAAAAAAGTAATTTTAATGTCTTACACGCTTTAAATGTTCGTGTTTCAGACAAGTCTCGTCAATTCTCATTTATTGAGTTTGGATGTGGCTGAATCCCAGATTACTATTTCGTAGCTATATTTTGCACCGTTGGGCTGCAGGATCCAGTATTTAAATTCTTACGTAGTGCACTATGTAGGGAGCAGGGAGCCATTTAATATTCAGCTCCAGCACGAGAAGAGGGCTGTCGTTGGATTGGTGCTCTATAAGTCACTCATGGTGGTAATTTGGTGATCAAAAAGTACTTATAAGGCAAACGTTTTTTGCATTAAACAGTGCTGTGTTATTATGTGTTCATTGTTATCCGACTAAAAGTTTTAAAAAAATCATGAAATGATCGCAGCATACAGCGATGGGCCTACGAACATACTCTTCATTCAGCGGTCCATGGTTGCTTGGCAAAGATACCATACGCTAAAGGAACTACATTTCTTGGCGGAGAACTTGTTTATGTTGATTATTATTAATAATAACAAATAATTTTCTGAAAAATTGTGTGTTTTATCATATTTTATAAGCCACTTGAGACTGTGCGTTCTGGGAAGGGTGTTCGTACGGCCTCCCATGGTTTTTTGCTTTATTAACATAGTGTACTTGCCCAGGTGGAGAGTCAAACCCCAGTTTGCCATCTGGAGGCCAGCAGTGTTACCCACTACACTATACCAACCGCTGCTTGCCTCTTTTGCATTCACTTCTTACCAAGGAACTTGACATTATCACTTCTAATGTGGAGCTCCTCACCAGCCGTCAGCATTTTTCTCACTCAGCCAAGATTCATACGGAGTTGCTGTCGTTGCTGTCCTTGCTGCTCTGGCTAATGCTGCCTCATCTGGATTCATTTCCATCTACGCCATGCTAGGTCCCGCTTCGGAAGGAACCTCCCTTAGCTTCCCTAGCTCAGACATGCTAACAGCAGTGTGACATTTTCTGTGGCTCCAGCACTTTTGCACTTTCTTCCTCAAGTTTCATTCTCTCTGTATTTCTGACTTGATCATGACTAAGCTTCAGAAAGTTCTGAAGAACCTAGAGGAACCGTGCTGCCTGCTCAGCCCTGAAGTAGAGCTGTTTTCACTCTTGGTTCCTTTCAAGGAATCCAGTCCTCTACTGCCATGGCTTGGCCTGATGGGGGAATCGTGCCAGTGTACCTGCTGCCCTGGACTCAGGAATCCCTTGATTATGATCCTTCCCTTGCTTGCAACCTGTCTTTCATGCCAGTACAGCCCAGAAGGGCATCAGCTTCTCTGCCTGCATCTACTCCTGCTTTATCTAGTTTCATTCCAAATACTACTCTATTCATCAGAACCCTTCCCCTTTTCATCGAGTCCACTTCACAGTTCCCAAAACTCATCCCTAATTTATTCCAGCCATTCCTTCTTTTCATCTTGTCCTTTTCTGTCACTGTCCTATTCCATTCTTCCTATACTATTCTGAGTCACTCAGCTTTGTTGGTGCCAGCCCTTCTCTGGTCATTCCAGATCAATTTGAGTTTCACCCTCTCCACTGTCCCTCTAATCATCCTGCCCCAGTGACCACCTCTTGAGTCTTCCTGGACTGCGACTGCAGATTCTCTAAGCAGTTCACATCAGACTGTCTTCTTTGACTACCCCCTGCTGTGGCCCTCCCCCAGTAGTTCCCCTGATCCCTCAGTCTATTGTTTGGTGCCTAGGGATGGCAGATTCTTCTTTGCTGTCCATCTCACCTTCTTCAGGAAGAGAGAGTACTTTAAAGATTTTCAAAACCCTGTCCAAAGGCCTGTGCTGGATCCTCCTAAATAATTGTTAGGTATTCTCCACCTCCTCAGTAACTTCCTCTACATCAGGGGTGTCCAATCCTATCCGCAGAGAGCTGGGGTGGCCGCAGGTTTTCACTCTAACAAAGCAGGAGGTCACCTGATGAAATGAATCGGAGAATCTGGTGTGCTTCAGCTTGTTTGGAGTGAAAACCTGCAGCCACACCGGCCCTCTGCGGGTAAGATTGGACACACTTGCTCTACATTGACAGTACTTTTTCACTTTCCACTCAGAGCCTCTGTTCCTATCTCAGCCCTCCATTGTCTTGGCATTCACCGCATTAGTAAAATTCTTCAGCATCCTTCTAGATATTGCTGCCTTCCATAATTCCACAGGCTAAGCTTATCACTCTTGCATTATGAAATTATGTCAGCTGTCCTCAAGGCACTGAACTTCAACTTCTCTTCGGGCCACATCACCTGATATTTGCATCGTACCCAAGGGACATCTCCAACCTTCTGAGACCTGCTTGTCACCGCTCTGTTCCATTTCTCTGGATGATGCCTGCTTTATGGAACCACTTTTGGCTCGTCCTCCTTCAAAACTGGAAAGCCATGTCCTCCTTCTATGAGGATGCTGTCTTCTCGTTGGAGGACCTGCAGGTCTTTAGATACAGCTTTGTCCTTCTGTTTTGGCAATTTTTGTGGTGGTCAGTGGCCATTATTATTACTGCCTCTCACGGGGGGCATGGAGTCATCCTCATTCACTCAGAAAATGCAGCTGTCCAGATCATCAATAAAAGATGCCTCACATCCCTGACCCTTATGCCATTTCTTTATCATCCCACTTAGCACTCAGTAAACACCAGGTTATCCACAGAGTCATATACATTCCTGGTCATTCAAATGCCATAGCTGAGTCTCTCTCTTCCAGTTTCAGAAATTCAGAGGCTTGACATTTAGAGCCATTCTCAACACTGTCTCCAAACTGTTTTATATTTTCAGGCTAAATTTCTCTCTGTACCCTATGAATCCATAGTGTACCACCTCCAGCTCAGACATTCTCTGTCATCTAAACTGACTTTTATCTCAAAAATAGGTTTTGTTGTTTCCCACCACATTTTCCATGCTGCCAAGTTCTGACCCAAAGTGATTAACATCCAGATCAACGTCTTTTTCATCCCAGCAGGGACTTTCTGATCACACCATCCAACTTCCTGGGCACTGGTCTTCCCTGCAATATTTTCAAACACAAATTCACAAACCAAGAAAAGCTCACGAGCAGCTGTAGTTAATTTAACCTGGCCTAATTGTACAAATCAGAACTCTGGCCCACCTTTTAGGGTTTCCTCCCCTACTACAGTCCCACAATCTCTCCACATACAACAGCCATACATTGAAACCATGATTGCACTCTCAAAATGGAGATAGGAAAAGGTTTGGGGCAAAGACCACACCAAATTTCTACCCCACCATCTCCCTGTCTCTTCACTTTTCCTTCTGAGCAGCCCATGATTTCAGAGCTCCTTACCGTTTTACACTTACACACTTGTTTGTCATACCTACATTGAACGACAAAACTACATAACTTCTCTATAGCTTTAATTTGTTCGCAGCCAGATCTACTCTCTTTTACAGTTTGTAACCTGATGCAACATGATGTTGGAAGACTGAAGAGAAACATTAGATAAGCCCCATAGCACCTTGATCTGATCCTAATGCTCAGGCCATTAATGACAAAATGTCTGATGTGTTTGAGTTCTATTATATAAACTGTAACAGAAAGAAAATTTCTCTGTGTTTTAGGGTGCCTGGGGTCCCACCGTGTAGGCATCACCATCCCACATGCAGAACCTGGGGTCCCTCAGGACCTCCGCACCTGTGTACAAGGTTAAGCAGATCCTGTGATTGTGACACTATGTAGAATAATTGGCAAATCAGTAGGCATTAATCTAAGATCCCCCAAGGAGTCTTCATAAAGTCATTCATTCCTATATTTTAAATACATACATACATACATCATCTAAACCGCTTATCCTTCTGGGTCGCGGTGGGGTGCTGGAGCCTATCCCAGCTGTCATTGGGCGGAAGGCAGGATACACCCTGGACAGGTCACCAGTCCATCGCAGGGCAGACAGAGAGACATACACATTCACACACTCACTGACACCTAGGGGCAATTTTAGCATGTCCAATTGGCCTGACTGCATGTTTTTGGACCGTGGGAGGAAACCGGAGTACCCGGAGGAAACCCACGCAGACACGGGGAGAACATGCAAACTCCACACAGAAATGACCCTGGTCACCCAGCCGGGAATCGAACCCAGGCCATTCTTGCTGTGAGGTGACAGCGCTACCCACTGCGCCACCGTGCTGCCCATATTTTAAATAGATTTTTTCAAAATATTAGTAACAGTTACCTAGTAGGTCTTATTTTACATGCCATAAGAGGCTGTGACTGTCTGTTTTCTGCAGAGATCAGTAACCAGTGCCTGCCACTGCCATGCCATAAGGAGGGATATGAACGCTGCATTGACGGTCAGGGAACTTTCACCTGTGTATGCAAACCTGGATGGATTGGCCCTCTCTGTAAAGAAGGTGGGCAGAAAGTGGTTATTAATCCAGCTCCATTATGGATTCAGAACCTGTAATAAAAATGAAGGGATTAAAATAAACAGTTGCCTTAGTTGCCTTGTCTTTGCAGCTGTTGAATCGAAGCATTAATTAAGAAAAAGGTATAATATGGCTCATTTTATAATTATCTGACAGATATTGATGAATGTGGAGATCCCAAATTTCTTGCTGGTTGTAACCAGCAATGCTCTAACTTGCCTGGAAGTTTCCGTTGCTCGTGTCAGGATGGTTACTATTTGCGTAACAAGATCTACTGTGAAGGTAAGACATCTCACATTTGTAACTACAGAAAGCTGAGAACTACATTAAGGTTGTTCAGCCTACATGATGGCTGCATACCATAGGTTCTTCAATGTAAAATGGAACTACAACTAACATTATTGTAACAATATTGTCTCCCGTTCGGGTGATGGACTGTACAGCAATAATGAAATGAATTATTAATTAATGAAATTAATCATTTATTAGTAATTATTAGTTAGTTGTGAGTTTTGAGCCTTATTTGGAGGAGAACTTCTTTTAGATTGGTAGCGCGACCTGGTTCTACATCCATTGAAAATCAAAGAAGCAGAGCACAGGAAGATGAGTACATTGCAAAGCTGGTTCATTGCCATTAATCCCAAGAAGATCATTTAACAGTTTTTGCAAATGTGCATTATGTCTGATTACTTGTTCAAGCTTTTATCACTCCAAACTACATTAATAAAACTAGGGTCTTTTGGCCACTGGACATTAAAACGAATGATTTTCATGTCTAATAATAGAGATGCAACAATACACAAATTTCATGATATTATACATATTGACATTTTTGCATCACGATACTATACGGTTTCAATACCGAATTACATTTATTTATTTTTTCATAATTTCCAGAACCTTTTTTTGTAATTTCCACTGCTGTCAGCTTGTTGAAGGAATAACTGAGACCAGTCATTTTCTTAAAAGACAGAAAATAAATTTTAAAAGAACATAAGCAAAAATCTGAAAGGCAATATCTATATAAAGGTTAACGAAACATGTAAACTATAAAGCTACCTAAGTATCTAATTAACTGAGAATTATAAGTTAATTTACAATCTGATCTTGTGTTTCTATATGAAGTGTGCCTCTTACCTTCTGGCTGAAATGAGTTTTTGAGTTCGAACTGTGCCTTCAACATGTGGTGGTAGTATAAGGGAAGACTGATTGAGGAACGGGGGAGAACTCTGAGAACTTGGGCTGGAGTTCTGGGTGTCTTTTCTCTGTAGCCAGAAGGCTGGACCCCCAAAACCCCAGGATGAACTCTTGAGGTCTAGGACTAAGTGATCTTCACACAATGAGAAGGACAGATGTCCAGAAATCTCTGTTCTGCCAGAGCTGATTCTGAAGTGACAAGAACTGTAGCTGCTTGAGTACAGAACTTGGTATGAGTGTATGCCAGTGGAATATGGAGCTGGATTAAGAATCAGGTGTTGGTCAGATGGTCTAGCATTTGGATATCTAAGTAAGGCGTAGTTTGGTTAGGCAGAAGTTTGGTTAGGTAGAAGAAGATAGTTTGGTAAGTTTGGGCTAAGCAGAAAAACGGTCTAGTTACACTGGCCCTTTGTATGGTACTGGGAGTAAGTAAAGTAGCTATTTAGGTAAGGTTGTAAAATGAGAAGAAGAATGCAGCAGATGAATTTGATTCAGTGTGACATGGTGGCATGCTGCTTAACAGACATCCATATCTGAAACCCTGATGAGCAAACCAAGGGTGACAGCAGCAAGGAAAAACTCCCAGTCAGGAAGAAACCTTGAGAGGAACCAGGACTTAACAGGGAAACCCATCCTTCTCTGGTCGACACTGGATTGTGAATATTGTGTTAAACCTGGCAGGCAAAGGGGCTGGTTGAGAGTAAAGTGGATTAAATCCTCCTGAATGGCATGAGCATGGAACAGGAATGGCTGTTAGAAGGTAGTTGCTGCATATGGGAGTTGATGGGTGTGATGACAGGCAGCTGGATGATGCTCTGGTCACTGCAGGAGGTAGCTTGGCATGGAAAGTCCTGTTGGCAGCACAGTTGTTCAGTTATGAGATTGGATGAGAATCATGTTTGGAAATTAAGCCCCCAAAAGGCTAGCGATGGTGCAAGGACATGGCTTCCAGGGACAGAGAACTGAATGGGATGAGAGAGTGAAGGCAACAGTATGAGGGGTGGAACTGATCTGAGGCGGAGCTGAGTTAAGACATTGATGAGTTGCAGAGCTGATTGTGTTGGATCTGATCTGAGATGAAGCAGATCCAAGATGGGGCTGATCTGTCATGGAGCTAAGCTTTGTCAGAAAGGAGTTACAGAGCTGAGGTACTGGAGCTGATCTGAGATGATGGAAAGGTAAGTCAGAAATGAGCTGCAGAGCTGAGTTGCGTAGGAGCTGATCTGAGATGGAGCCAAGTGGAGTCAGAAATGAGTTGCAGAGCTGATTGTACTGGAGCTAATCTGAGATGGAGCAGAGTTGAGACAGAAATGAGTTGCAGCTGATTGTCCTGGAAATTAACCCATATGGAGCAGAGATGAGACAAATAAGTTGCAGAGCAGAGTTTTGTTGAAGCCAATCCGAGATGGACCCGAATGGAGTCAGAAAGGAGTTTCAGAGCTGAGACAAATGGAGCTGGGTTGAGATGGAGCTCAGACAGGATGGAGGCCAGAGGTAAAGAGAAGAAAGGGGTGGGAGAGGATGCGGCATTAAAAGTTATAGCAGGGGTGGGGAAACCCAATTATTAAGAAGAGCTGTTTTGTCCTTCAGCAAAAATCAAACCACCTTGGTAGCCACAACATTTTATGTCCATTTTACCGTTTTGGCTATACATATGTCTCAGTATGTGCTGATGTACTAAACGAATTTGCAGACTTATAGCTGCTATTCTTGCATCCCCAGCAAGAAACCTTTCGTCAAAAGTAGAATAATTTCTTGTAAAATGTCTCTCAACTTTCAATTTTTTACAAGGCTGAAGTCAGCTTCTCATTCTCCAGCTTCTTGTTCGAATTTTCCCGTTCCACCTTAAATGGTGCCTGAAGCACCTGAATGTAACTGCTGCACCATTATTTGTGGAACGGAACAATTTGAGAAAGAAGCTGACATCAGCTTCGTGGCTAGTGTTTGACAGTTTCTCGTTGCAGACTAAACGTTCCAGGAAACCCGCTTATAAATGCAAATACGCCCATTCGTTGGATGTTGATGTTCACCTTAATCTTTGTCTTTTCGTTAGCTGCTAGCTGAGTGAAAATGTTGTCTGCGTTGCTATGTGACCTGCTGTCTGCACACTAATCTTCAGAGTTATAGGGTGGTGAATTAGCAAATTTTTAGCACCATTTATTGTTTGAACTGTGTTAGAGCGATCAGCAGAGCTTTATCTTACTGAAAAGGAGGATTATTTAATTTTTACCTAACAATCTAATTCTGTGGACCTGCAACAGGACAGTAAAAGGACCGCATGCAGCTCTGGAGCCGTATGTTTCCAACCCCTGAGCTAGAGTATGGAAGCACTTTGGCTTCTATGAAGTTGAAAGGAAAAGGGACCTGGACAGTAGCCACACTATATACAAGTTGTGTCACACTAAACTAAAATATTTTGGAATATTTTGGAAACACGGCAAACATGAGTTTCCACCCGTTTTCTGCCCGGTCGTAGTTGTCAACCAGAGAACCATTGAGCAAGCGATGTCAAAGCTTACACCGAACTCGGAGAGGGCAAAGCGAATTACAAACTCTATCGCAACTTTTATTGACAAGGATTTGCGTCCGTTCTCAGTTGTTGAGAACCAGGGCTTTCATGCCATCTTGCACACTTCGGAGCCGAGATACAGCGCCCCTTCTCGAAAATATTTTACTGACGTAGCGACCCCGCAATCTCTACAATGAGACCAAAAGCAAAGTTATGAAATCACTAAAGAAAACAGGTAGGATAGCTGTAACGTGATGCGTGGACACCCACTGCCTCAGGATTTTATTTCACCGTAACTGCGCACTGTATCACAGATGAGTGGCAGCCAGCGTCTCATGCTCCAAACAAGAGCAGTGAAATGAGAGCCTTCCAGGTGACTTGGAACATCACTTCCATTTGTTTTATTAATAAAAGATATTGGAAGTAAATTCATTATGGATCATTAAAAATACTTTGCTTTAAAAGTACCAAGTCCTCACACAGTGAGAAAAAAGAAATCCTGTATAGAAAATAGATGCATCAAAATGCATCGATAATCGTTTTATAATCGCATCGCAGCCCTCTGAATCGTAATCGAATCGAATCGTGAGGTACCTGAAGATTCCCACCCCTAGTAGAAACAGGGAGGGGTTGTGATGTTTCAATTACTCGACCTACTGAGCAATTGCAACATCACAAAATAACGTCGTATTACATGGAATGAAACATAAGAAAAAAGTGGCACTATCAACATTACATAGGCAGAGAACACAATACAATAGGATCGAATAAGCAAGTCCCAAGTAAGAGTCCCCACCCCAATGAGGAGAAATGGTGGCTTGCGAAGCCAGTTGGAATGGTGTGAAGGGGTGAGGGTAGAATATGCATTGGCGCTGTGACATCATCGCATAAACTTCAGCATTGCATTTTCTCCTCGCTCTGGTAACTGACACATTTGGGTAATGTCTTCACAAATGGGTCAGCATATCTGAGGTATTCATTTCATTTACCACTTTTTGCCCATCATTTTTGTACTTGACAAAGGAGCCTTGCCATTTCAAACAGCTTGGCTAATTAACCATTCAAGGTAGACTAACCAAACCATTTTTTCCAGCTGCGCATTGGAGTTTTTTATGTTGATGATTATCACTTTTAGGAATACAATGGATTAAACAGAACTGTAGAAACCATTGCTCTTATCATGAATTTTATAGCAAGAAATCTAACTGTATTTGGTTCACAGCGCTTATCGTCTCCTGAAAAAAAAACTGAATATGAACATGGATTTCTGTGAAGCTGCTTTGTGACAACATCAGTTGTAAAAAGCGCTATACAAATAAATTTGACTTGACTTGACTTGACATGTGCGTTGTGACACCCCTGTCTAACTAGGTGATTTGAACTGAAAACCCTGCCCCTTCAGATGAGGACACAACCTTGCACTGAAGCTACACTACAACTAGAACTCCTCAGAGCTATACTGAGGAGAACTGTACAGACCTGTTTAATCTGACTAATTTATCAAGCTAACTGTCAACAGTTCAGGTACGAAACGCCAACTTGACTAGTTAACTGATCCTAACATTGCTTTGTGACATCACGTTAAAATGTGTGTTAGCAAATACAGTAACCTACTACAATAAGTCTGCCTGTTTATAGTTTTTCCACAGAGCTGTGAATTAGATCTTCCATATATAGTTTAATCCAAAACTTTTCCATCTTCAGGAGTGAAATAAAAACAGTGTCTGTACTACAAGCTTGTAAGGGACACGTTTTCATAACTCCTAACCTGAAATTTCGAACTAATTTACTGCTGCCGTCATTCTCACTGCAGTTTTTTTCTGAGAAGGTTTTGTCAAAGTTTTTCCTTCATTTAACAGACGTGGTGCTTAGAGACATGTGTGACTGGCTAAGAGACATTTCAATCATTATTTTGCAAATGGTCAATTAAGTATTGTATGTTCAGTTATGTTCGTGCTTCAGTTTAAAAAATCACCTAGTAAACAACAATTATTTTTCCAAACAGCTTATGCAAAATTTATTCGTGAGGACATGAATTATTTGGAAAAAAGTACTTGACCTAGCTATGGTTCAGGGTCTGATCCAGATCCAGTTGACTTCTCTCTCTCTCTCCATGCTGTCAGCCAGCTGGGTCTGAGTCCCAACAGCTGTTCCGGGAATGCTGAGATTTTTTTTTTTCCTGTAATAGCAAAATATGACTCCAACAAAGTTGTGTGGTTACATGTCAAGGGACCCATGGAGATCAAAACATTAACATCTTAATAACTCACGTGTAAATATGACCCACCCCCCACCCACCACACACACATACATACACTCACATACACACAAGTACACATACTGTGTGAATCTTTTGTTTTCACAGCCTCTAATAAAAGGTTGTAGATTCCATTTGAAAGTACTTTTTTCTGTATTGTGTAAGAGTGTAAGTCCCTGACCTCCATTTGGCTAGGCACATCTTTCCCATTGCAATAAACAGACTCTTAGAAATCTTACTCTGCCACACTAATGTAGTCCGTTTACAGCTCAACTGAGAGATGTGAACGTGTGTTTGTGTGGGAAAGAGCTTGTGCTTGCGCATGTGTTTGTGGAGAAGTGTTTGCAGCCAAAGGTTGTGTGTTTGAGTGTGTTGCCAGCATTAGAGCAAAAGGGCATGCATTTTGAGTATTGAGTATTAAGTGTGTTTGAGATAAAGGTATATATGTATGGTGTCAAATCTTCATCTCTTTTTCAGACATTAATGAGTGCAGGCTTTATCCCAGTATCTGTGAGGAGCCGGCCAAATGTGTCAACACTCAGGGCACGTATGAGTGCCAGTGCCCCGTCGGATACAAGTACAACTATACCTCACGCGAGTGCCTGGGTAAGAAATCACTCACACCACACATACAACACAAACACGGGACAAGCTGGACCCGGATCCAGCACCACCCAGATCTGACATACATTTGTTCAAACAGCTCAACATATATGGACAATTCCACCTAATTAGTTCAAACTGCGGTCCCACAGTAATTAAAGCTGCAGTAGATAACCTGTATAAAAGTAACCTTTTGTCATATTTGCTAAAACTTTCAGAGCCAGGAGGAGTGTCTAATGGACTGTTAGTCACTGCACGTGCACACGCTGCAGGCAGCTAAAATAGGAAAAAGGATTTTAGTCTAAAGTCCAAGTCAGTGAAAAGTCTGAAATGTGTTTTCAAGTTTGATCCAACTTGGTAGAAAGGTCCATATATCATAACTAAGTATATAACATAACTTTGTCTACAGCAAAGTAGTAACTTAAAGTTAACTATGAGGCATCTGCTAAGTGTTGACATCAGAACAGGAAAAAAAGAAACCAAGATGCACAAAACTCAGAACTCCTAAAAACCCATGCGCCAGAATGTCCAACATAACTTTCTCATTATTTTTCTCTGTTATTCTGGCTGTGTTATTCTGTGTTGAGATTTCATAAATCACTTTCAAGTTGAATAACTGTTTGTACTGTTGTAATGTTTATGACGAGCTTAGTTCGTTTCATGTTTTGAATAAGATGTGTTCATGCTTCCCTGTCCATATACAGAGAGGATGGTCTCGGAAGAGATTTTTTTTTCTTTGATGAACTTTTTGTTTTATTCCGAGGCCGAAATGCTTAGTAAACATTACACAGTCATGGTTACAGGTTAAACTGGAATTTTAATTCAGTATCAATTTTGAATTTAAATATGTCACATATTTTGCAAGTTCATTTTTATTTTGTGGTTTTGGTTTATTTATATGACTCCTGTGTTTTGGAACCTCATAAATTACAAATTAAGACCTGAATACACATGAATGCGCTATATACCACTGATGAAGCCTCCGTGCACACACACACTGTGTTCACCACTAGAGGGTTCTGTACACCATTGTACACTATATAAATGTTCCATGCAGGTGCAGGTGTAGACAGTTATACAATTTGCACTGGTCATTTGGGCCACTAAACCAAAGAAGCCTGTGGCCACAAATGTTTAGTTCTTAATAATAGAAACATGTTTATGTTCATTGTATACAATTAACAAGCATGCTTCAGTGCCTTTGCTTTGAAAAAAGAAAATATGTTTTAAAAATAAACAAGATCATTGCCAGTGTGGTGACTATTGTGGTCCACTCTGCTGATCTGGTCAGTTCTAAAAAACCTGACATAATCAAGAGCAGATGATGTCAGGTTTTATACTTTATGTCACTTTATATCACTTATTCCATATAGTGATATTAGCAAACTTCTGCCAGTGGAACCAGACCAAATCTGATTTGTCTGATTAGTTTTGTATCTCACCACAAGGAAAAAGAATGCAAACAATCCCCAAGGCAAGTGGCCATTCAGGCCACAGGATCTGCATTTTTAGAGGCCAAAATGTGAACTGTTATGGCCAGGGGCTATAGGCAATGTCTACCACTGGTTTCATGCATGTATATTAGGGCTGAATTCAACCAGGGATGCAGAAAGGCATTGGAGCTTTTTGTATAGTCATCTACAGATGTGTACAGCAATGTCAAGCAAAACGATATGCCAATTTGGTTTTTATGAGAGTTTTTTGTATAATTTATGTCTAGCAGAATGTGTCATAACATGCTATAGTGTGGTGAGAGACACCAGTATACATGTATAGGTGAGAACCGACGCACTAAACCACTGATGCACACCCTGCTTACTCTGCTTTCTCTGCTTCTGAGCTGAGCTGCAACCAATCATATTGCTGATATGTGGCACAGTAACTGATTGTGTCGCACCTGTAGTTGAGCTACATGCTTAAATTCAACACTCGAATGACAGAAGTGGGACATTAAACAAAACAAATGTATTCAAATTGTGGAACATTATTATTTTAGATGACTTCAAGTTTACAAAACAGTATTAGGCCCCTTGGGTGCTCAGAAAAAGCCTGCAATTCTGCATACACTTTGACAGTGGACACCTGTTAGGCTTGTGTTTTACTGACACACCTCCAAATCTCCAACAGTTGGTGTGGAAAGCAACTCGCTCAGTGAAATTTAGCATTATCTTAAACAGTACACATCTACTACAGATTTTGAAAATATAGAAGAAGAACTTAAAATAAAAATAAAAACTCCACCTTACAACAGGCATGCTAGGTCTTTACTACACTCAAATTATGTTATGATTTTATAATTATTTTGATCAGTTCTGAATTCCTGAAATCTGGGGATGCTGCAGCCCCCTCAGCATCCCCACTTCACACATCCATGAACCATGCATTATCTTTCAAACCACATCTCATTCTCCTGAGTGGTTGATTCCAGTGATGGAAAACAGCAGGGTAGCACAGAGCCCAAACAGACAATAGTAGCAACAGAGAACATGCCAGAACATGATGCTTCATTCAACACACAGACCTAGCAGACTGCATACAAGCAAACAATAAATATAATCATTTCAGAGCATAAACTACACAAACACTGTTAAATAAACCGTGAGCACAGGGCAAAAGAGACTAAACAATAAGCAGCGGACAGTGGTGTGGGGAAGGATATAAAATAACTCCTCTTTTAGTCCTCAGCAGCAGTGACTATATGTCTATTAATTGGTGCACACTGCTAATAGTAGCAATAATAGTAATAATTCTTAGCAGCTTAATGATTGTATGGTTAATGTATTAAACGGACTGCAGTAATTGTAGTTAAACAGTACTTTACTGACCAACTTAATTTAGTTGTCAGTTCCTATGATTTGATAATAAGTATTCAGGGGAGGGGGTTCTTAACTAAATACTGATTGTCCTGTTGTGGCGATTAGTGACTGTAACTAGGGCTTCTGACAGACTTTCAGAACCATATAAGTAATACTGCAAAGTAAAGTTGTGTGTGTGGGGTGCTGTAAACCAGATATCTGATATCCCAAGAATTTGTAAGAAAGTGAAATTTTACTCATTTCCTAAACTTAAGACTTCAAGAGAAAATGCATGGGATCTGGCTTAAACAGTAGCTAGGCTTCCATTCAAACATTTCGCCAATTTCCGAAAAGTTGGTAAAAGAGAATGCAAATGAATCAGTGTTTCCATCAACTACTTTTATGCACAAGTCCTTGAAGATGGCATGACATGCTTGGGCTGTGCAACGCAGGCCACAGTCCTGCTCACCATACATGGAGGAATTTGAACCTTTATTAGCTCTCCGTAGTGCAGTTTTGACATCTCACTGTTAAACATACATCGATGTAGGCCTAACAGTTCAGAGATGCCAAGCAGAACGGGTAGTGGCTCATTTAATGAGAGCTGAAAGCGCTGTCTCACTTCACCTTCACCCACTGAACCCCTGTCAAAAGGCAAGGCAAAACAGTTTTGAGAAGATACAGAGCCAAACACGTCTTTCGTTTCAATAAACTACTAATTTCTTCTCATCCAAACGTGTACTTTTTTTCTTTTTTGCTAAATGTACTCAATTTTTTCCTAGATTTTCCATCCAGTTATTTCTCCACATTTTCAAAAATCCAAAAAAAGAAGTGGATCCAAAACCCACATATGAATCACTGCTTTACCAGTTAACCTATCCATGCTCTGCCCACAAATGAATTCATTCATAACTGTTGTGATGCTGCACAAGCTTTACAGAATTATGGCAAAAATCCCATTCAACCTAATGAGAAATTGTAGTGTGCAAGAACTTTTGTTAAAATACTTCACTTTAGAGTGTTCTATCATTTTTTTTTACTTTATTTTTAGTTATGTTTTTATTGTATAGGTCACACTACTAGGTAGATGAGAAAAGTATGAACTAACTGAAGCATATTTCACGAGTTACAGCTGACAAGACCCTGCATGTGTACATTGTGTGTGTGTTAGATGTGGACGAGTGTGCGCTGAATGTGTGCGAGGTCGACTGCGTGAACACAGTGGGCGGCTACTCGTGCCACTGTGACGGGCGACTGGGGCTGAACCTGGCTGCAGATGGGCAGTCCTGTGAGCAGATTCCTGAGTGTGTGCAGCTCTATGACCACAAGCACGAGGAGATGCTTTACCTTGGAGAGCAGTTTGCAGGCCTGCCTGTGATCTACCTGCGTTTCCGTCTTCCTGAGAATACCAAGTGAGGGGCGCCTTTGCTTTTAAACTGACCAGAGACACATTTTCAAATCATGCTGATGTAATAAAAGAGTTACAGTTGCCAATTCTTTTTGAATTTCACTGTAATAAGGATGACAGTTTGGTCCAGCTTATGTTGCTGTGGAAGAAAAATGCACAGCAACATAAATCAGAGACCTAAATCTCAGACCACATTTTATTTTTCTTTAATTTCAAGTTAAAAGGCCATTAAGCACACTTTTTTAGGAGATATTTATGAGGGGACTAGATACTTGCAATAAAAAGAGGAAAGTCAAAGGATTTTTCAAAACTTAAAAAAAATTAAAAGTTCGAAAAATTATTTAAAGATATTCAGATCTGAAAAAACAGGTGTTTCAGGTTCAGTCTTCCACTGTGAGAAAACAACTCACTGCTTTGGGTCTGAAAAGATGTGTAGCTGTCAAGAAGCCATTACTGGGAAAAGGAAATAGACAAAAACCAAGAAATTTTGTAAATCATATAGAGAAGCTGCTGGTGTTCTCAGAACAATGGACTGACCACCTCGTAGTAAATAAAAAGTAACCATCTTCTAAGACTGAACTTTGGAGGTGTGAAAAAATATCCCAGCAGAATCCTTTTAAATTCTTAAAGCAAGTCCCCCCGAGTAATAAAAAAGACATAGAGTGGACAAACAGTTTAGAAATTATATTTAGTTGTTGGCCATCTTCATTGGAAATTAAATAAATGAAGGGTGATTTGCACAATACAGGGTGATTCAAAAAGATTCATCCGATTTCAAAATTATTGTAGATCATTACAGAGCAATGCAGTAAATTGTAAATGGTTTAAGTGAGTATAAAGTTTATTATGTAATTTTACAAGTGCTTAGTATGGCCTCCTCCAGCTGTACAGACATCACCAATGCTATAGTCAAATTCATCCAATACTCGATTTAGCATGTCGGGTGTCACTGTACTCACGGCTCTTTCAATGCGATTACGGAACCAACAACAAACGCTCTGAGCTGTTAGAGGTTCACTGCCGACCAAAATCACATTGCACAGTTGTGATGGATTCACACTTATGGAAGAGGAGAACGCAAATCGCTTTCTGTTCAGGGGTCGCCATCTCCTCAAAGACTGAAGGGAGCCATCTTCCGGTGACAGGCAGAAACTCTGTGACCCCCTCTTTCAATTGGTATGTGATTGGTTCCCAGGCGCCTCATGGTTGTAAAAATATGGCGCTTTGAAATCGGATGAATCTTTTTGAATCACCCTGTACTGTACTTACTTAAGTGGCATCCATGAATAATGAAATCAGGAGTCAAACTAGCACTGTGACATTAAAGAGATTTTCAAACAATTGTAACTCTCTTGATGCATCTGTTGTAAACATTGTCTGCTCACCTCTCACAGCAGTACACAGTCGTCTCTAGAGCAACGGTTCTAACAGATACAGTGCTGCTCTACAAAATACAACATAACGTGACAAATAACACATTACATGCTAGTTCAATGCCAGAATGCCCCTGTAGTCCAAGGATATCAATTCTGAAAAAAACAGAATATATCCAGTTTCCACAAATTCCTATTCCTTTGGAATAGTTTTGCTTACGGTCTCTTCTTTTGTCACAATAGATTTTCTGCTGAATTTGACTTCCGGACATTCGATCCGGAGGGTGTAGTGTTGTATGCTGAATCGTTCTCACACTCCTGGTTCTTGTTGGGACTGAGAGGTGGCCGCATCGAGATCCAGTTCAAGAACCAGCACTCTGTTAATGTCACCAGTGGAGGCAAAGCCATTAATGATGGCCAGTGGCATGTGGTGAGTGTTTATGCACACTGTATTTTTGCGTCTGGGTTGCTGCAATGTGTACAAGCTGTTTTGAAAGCAAAAGTTCTGCGTTCCTGTGGCGCAATTGTGTGTTTTGCTTTTGCACAAATATTTGATCAGTAAAACTGAAACTTAAGAAAAAGAAACTGAAACTTTGACAAGAAACTTAAACTTACCCCCTTAATATGATAAACTCAATCTCAAAGGCTCAAAGGGCATTAATCAGTTTAATTGACATTATCACTTTGATAATAAAAGTAAATATATAGCTGGAAGTTATAGTCTTCCTGGTAATTGTGGTAGACTACAAGTTTTATGTGAAGAACAACGGTCATTCTGAATGCTTGTAGACTGTTAAATCCCAACCCTGACTTTTTATTTTGTAATTGAGCTTTTAAAACTGGTTTGTTGTTTGTTCACTGTGCTTTCTTATACTATCATTTATCTGCAGATCTCAGTTGAGGAGCTGGAGAACAGTATCAGTGTGAAGATCAGCAAGGAGGCAGTGATGAGTATAAGTAGTCCTGGGAGCCTTTTCACAGCTGTCAATGGCAAACTGGAGACCAACGTTTACATCGCTGGCTTGCCCAACCGCACTGATAGTGTTATTAAACAGGTATCCGTCCACTCAGCCAACACACATCTGCATGTTATGTTATACTTTGCATTGCGTAAACTGTATCTGCTTTTTAAATGAAAACACTCACACATGATTATGCTTTAGATGAGTTTAGATAAAGTTTGTGTAAACTTAGACTTATACACTAGCTAGACTTCTGGAATTTAATGAACTCGTGAAGAAAGAATGTACATTTATATAAATTACTTAGCTGCCTAAGCCTGTGTGTGTGTGAAACATTCAGATCAACCCTAGATTAGATGGCTGTATTCGTGGCTGGAACCTGATGAACCAGGGGGCTTCTGGGGTGATGGAGGCCATCCAGGAGAAGGAGAGCAAGCACTGCTTTCTTTATGTGGAGAGAGGATCCTACTTTGTTGGTTTGGGGCTGGCCCTTTTCAACATTGACTACAGTGAGTCCTCAACACCAACCTTTGAGAAGATTACAGCAAGGTTAAAGATGACCATTTAAAAAAATAACACTTTAAAAGGCTAATTATTGAGTTAATAACTTTAAGATGGCCTATTCCCTATCTACTATGAGACTAATAGTAGTTTAGGTAGACATAGTTATGACATTGAAGAACTGACACATGGACACACATGAAGTATGGGTCCTTTAGACTTCCTACATTTATCTTGGATTTTATCTTTTCCCCCTGAGGTCCACTAACCACGTTTATGTGGGTTCACATATCAAAAACAGTCATAATTTATCTGTACATGTTTCTACCTCTATTTCTACCTCTCTTTATCCCTTAGAATTAACCAAGCTGTTTTTGCTACTGTGCCTTTAAGACTATATATATAAAAAAGATCTGTTCTGATTGGTTGAACTGTACTGTGCCTCATTTAAAAAGCAGCCTGGGCCGAAACACTCCTTATAACTTCAATGTGAATGATCAGAGCTAAGCCGCTGTAGGCCAGCTACAATCACAGCAACAATACATTCAAAACAGGCTGTATAATGTCCATATATGGACTGTATAGAGAAGTGAAGGGTATGTTTTGAAATGTTAGCAGTGTCTATATGTCCATATAAATAACAAAGTAATTGATAATGCTGAATTTAAAAAAAAATTGTAAATAATTATCACATTACATTCATGTTGTGTCTTTGCTTCATCAGGTCTGAAAGGTCAATGGAGAGTAGACGTGGTGATGAGCATTCGTCCATCCAGTAGCACAGGCGTCCTCTTTGCCCTAGTTAGCAATGACACTGTCCCACTGTCTGTCTCTGTGCTAACACAAGGACCAAATGAAGCAGTAAGAATACACATATTGCTGTGCTGCCTAAATGTTTTTTACGTTTGCTATTTGAATGTAAACATTTTTAAAAACATTATTTGAATGCTCTGGTCATAACATATTTTGTATAGTTATGAAAAAAATGACATTCACGTTTGTGCAACACTCACTTATTGTGCACAGCTATCATGAGAGATAATCCATACTTGATTGTTTGGTTGGTTTAGTGATTCATCCTTGTGTTTTGAGCATAGGCTTATGGGCTTATGTGATTTCAAATTCTAACAGATGACCTACAGAGCAGTAACTTGTGCAATAACTTATACAGTCTTTTGTTTGTAATATTTTTCCACATATTACTAATGTGAGACACAATATTCTATGCTGTTGTACATTCCCCACTCAGTCAAAAACCTATTTAAAAAAAGGAAGATAACAACATGTAATTGATTTCATTCCTTTATTACAAATTACACAGTTTGAATATGTCTTATTCGAATTCCCAGATAAATAAGGAACTATTAAGACAAATTTGGATAACCATGTGTTTTATTTTACCCAAGCCCATCCTTGGGTAGGTCAGCACTTCTCTCAGTTCTTAGACTGCCACACTTGTACACTTACATTACATTACATTTCTATGACAGGACCTGCAGGTGTTTCTAGATGGCGTTTCAGTTGCGAAACTCCAGTCATTGATGCTGTGTTATCCGGAGCACTTGGTGGTGGAGTTGCACGTGTCTGCAGATGGCCTCCACCTTGCGGCTAACTCTTCCACTGTCTCCTACATTGACAGTGATGCTCTCAGACAGGCCTTGACCAAGCTCAATGGCACCATGCAGCAACCAGTTGACACCTACATTGGGGGACTGCCAGGTACTTCATGCCTCTTTGTTCTTTCCCTGTATCCTCTTCATGCAGGCCCCTTTGTGTTGTAGATGCTTTAAAATGAAGTCTTTGAATAATGAAACTACATGCCCTTCTGCTTGTGATGCCAAGAACCTTGCGTTAGTTAAAATAACGCATCAAACATGTCAAGGAAACAGATAATACTACCAGAGCTTCAGTTCAACAATACTACCTCAGCGTCTACCATTGTTGTTGGGTTGCTGGGAAGGGTGCCGGTACCACTGCATTTTAGTCAAACAAGCTACAGTTTCACCTTTTAGATTGTTTAGATATGCAGAGCAGCATATCTTTCTCAAATTCTTACAGCGCTCTCACACTTATGTAATACAGTTTCTCCTTTGATGAGCTTGTAAACGATAAAAGCTACAGCGCGACTAAACAAGGAGAACTTTTTCTCCGTCAAAAAGGTGAAAACTCATGTCCCACCCACCTTAGAGGATGAAAAATTCTCAGTTGCAAAAATAAATGTGTATTATTGAAACAGGCACTTTAACAGTGAATCTTTACAAAGACAGAAACAATTCCTAAACAAATATAACTACACTACCAATAACCAACAACACAACAACAAAAAAAAAATGTCCCTTTCAATCTGGGAGTGTGCCGCATCCTGAGAGCCACTTTGCATGGCCATACCCCCTAAGCTTCCCATGGCAGCGTGACCCATGGTGGATGACACAGTATGTATCAGTATACTTCTTCTGTGAAAGCTAAATAAGCAATGGCCTTAACTCATAGAAAAAATCCTCTCAAGAACTGAAACTTAATTAGTTCCATATATATATACTCACTAAATTAGGTAATGACCTGATTATCCGAAGGATTCCTTTAATCCGTTTCTTGTTCTAATACAAGACCAGTACATAAATCAGTATGAATGGGTTTTTGTGATTCTGTGACATCTTTCGAAGCTTTTCACACATCAAAACTGAAGCTAAATACTTAAGACGTGCATACCCATGAGAAGCCATTACTGCTCTTAGCCCTACTTAACACAGAATAATTCGACAAGCTGTTTGAAAAGAACTGCTTATGCTGCCTTTAGATTTCCATACATCAGCATTACTGTATCACTGGTGGCTGCAGACACGTCTTTTTAAAGAGCAACCACCCGAGCCTTTTCTCCTCAAGACCATAAATCTTGTTAAATCTATAGCTTTCTGTCCAGCAGTAATAAGTGAATTTAGCATTAGGAAATGTCTCAATGTAAATATTCTGACAGTTAAATTGCTGAATCCTGAAATAATGCAATGTCTTCCTTACAATTTCAGTTATGAATGAAATGCATGAGTTATAAATATATGAATAACACCATTTTTATTAAGTGTAATTTTTAAAAACTGTAATACGTTTCTCTACTTTGTTACAGAAAAACGTAATCACATTACTGTAATGTGTTTAATGCTGTGTTATCCCAGCACTGCTAAACACTTACTTAACACTAACACTAAAACGTAACACTACCTAAAAACTTCCATCATGCTTTCTGCTCTCACAGTTCAATCATTTAACCTTAAGAAGTCATAAGATAACACAAGAAGATAACATAAGCATGTTGTAATATTACATTAATGATCTCACTCATAACTCATAATTGAAAAGTGGAAAGTTCTGTCAAAAGTGCACACTTCCAGTCAATAACATTGCTCATACGTAGAGATTTTATTATGATTTGAATTTATTAAAAAGTTACTGTTGTGTGTACAGGCTTGTTTTGCATATGGAAAAACAATCTTTTACATTTTTGCCACATTTTCTCATTGTTTTCTAAACAAATGTAAAATATCTGAAGTGCAGACTTTAACCTGATGAATGTAAATTGAATGTAAATGTAATTTGTTACATAACTGTGGAATTAAGCATGTTATCATGTTGCTACATTTAAGCATAACTGTGAACTGGCAAGTTTTACCTGATATTTGCCTTTCCCTCAGCATTGTGACCCAAGTTTCTCGAATCAGTGAATCAAAATGCTGTAAACGAACTACATGATGCTGTCACGTGGTCTTTTGCTCATTGCTTATTTGGTAACCATTTAGCTTATCTAGCTAACATTGTAGTGAGCTAATTGATAAAATATTAATATGCGTATATGTACGTGTGTGTGTGTGTGTGTGTGTATATATATATATATAATTACACAATTGTCATTCTGCAACAAGCTGTGTAAAAGTTTCACCATGGAAAGCCAGCCTAACCAAAGAACTGGCCTACAGTAGAAACATCTAAATAGGAAGAAACTGCAGTATCTCTTCAAAAAGAAAGAAGAGAAGAAGAGAAAGCCATCTTCTGCTATGAGCCTACACACACACAGCCATATGTTTTAGAAATATCCATTGATCTTTGGAATGTCACTCACTGGGCCTTTAACAACTCATTTTATTGAACAATGAAGCAAAAGAAGTGCGCTGTTGTGAAGATTATAAATCACTGCGCCGTCATTACAGTGTTCCTTCATTTCTCTCTTATTTCTTCTCTCTCTGTCTAGATCTTCCTCTGTCCTCCACTCCAGTCTCAGCCTACTACCACGGCTGCATGGAGATCCATTTAAATGAGCGGCTGCTTGACTTTGATGAAGCTGTCAGCAAACACAACAGCATCAAGTCTCACTCCTGTCCGCCTGTGTCTCAACCTGAAGTAACTAGGAAATGATGTCATAGGCTGGGGCATTGGGAATCCATCACTATTGCTGTCTGTCCTGTTGTAAATACTTGTAAGAAGATGGTAAGAGAGGAAGAAGAAGCAGAAGAGAGAAACTAAGGCGATCTGTTGTCTGGATTTCCATACAACTACAGTAAACCTTAAAGTACCATTATTGACTATCCTGTGAATAATAACTCCTTAAACTGCAAGGGCCTGTATGTACTTGCATACTAGGCATGACACTGACATATTAGTGTTATAGTATTTAACAAATAATTTATAGTAATTGTGAAATAAGTATTAAGCATAATATCTCAATAATAAGCCTGCAGTTTAAGGGGTTAATGGCCAACCCTGTTGCTCAAGAGAGGGCATTGCCTTTTATATATTTCCTCTGTTTTAAGGAAATAACATATAATGCAATACAGAGCTGAGCTCTGACTGGTTTAGAATATGTATTCAAATCAGATGTAGAGGTTAGGATGGATCCAATTTAAGATATTATTTAGTAAGATCTGATAGATTGATCCTTTTTCTTGTGAGTATGAAGATCTGTGTCCTGTTTTAAGATGAGATGAACAATCTGTTTGTTTGTTTTTTCTCCTAAACATATTCATTAATGAGAGAACTTTGACTTTGGGTTTTCTCTTGGTTTTCCAGTAATGGAACAGATAAGTTTAAGATACTGTGTAAAACAGTTTTTACTCTGTGTTGATATTTTGAGGTTGATTTCAGGGTGGAGAGTGTACTGAGTATTGTAATAAAAATGACAAAAATCCAACTTATGCATGTCATGTCATAAAAATATTCTCATTTTAGCCACAGTTCTGTATAATATTTTCTTAATGTTTTGACCACATACATATCTAATCTAGCCTAGTTCAGATAAAAGGGGTGGTGGTGGGGAAGGAATGTGTCAAGAGCTGAGGGAAAAACATATTTTGGAAACAGCTGCAAGGAAGTGGGTTTAACAATGTCATATTTTGGAAAACTGAAAAAAGTGGCATGCGAGAAAAACTAGAGATGGAACAAATGAAAGAATGCAATGTGTTTCAGAAATGTTTTTTTTTTAGCATTAAAGGGGTATTCTGGCCAAAATGAACATTTTAATCATTGCAATATCCGCTGTTATCACTCGCTTCCTAGAACGGTGACACAGTAGTCTCAAGAGTAACATTTTCTGGTTAAGAGTAGGAACACCCCCTTCTGATGATGTATCTTGAAGGTGAAAGGTACTATTGAAAATCCACAAGCACTTCAGTGAGGAAAGCTGTTTTTCCCCTGCTAGCTGGCTAATGCAGAAAGCAGCCAGACAGCTAACTGGAGCTCAATGTTTAAAGTAGAAAGTCTTGTAGCTCCACCTTACTGGTGTACAGTTGACTGTAGGCCATCTGTTGATATGCAATTTGTGTTAGCCATCTTCTAGCTCCTCAAGAGTGTTTATTTTCTAATCACTGAGTTTCTTATAAAGTGACCAGTGAGTATACAACAGAATGTAGCAGCCTACCTGTCTCACTATGTGTCTTCTTCCTTATGTTTCCTTAATTTACACTACATGTATGCCTGGTATGTGGACACCCCTATTTCAGTGGCACCCATTGCTAACAGGAACATAAAATTAACCTAACAGCTACAAACAGACATTGGCAGTAGGATGGATCAGTGTGTCAGCACAATACTGTCATAGTATGCCACCTTTACAAGAAGTCAGAAGTCAGATTTATGCTCCGGTCAACTGTACGTGTTGTTACTGTAAAACAGAAACATCTAGCAGCTCACAGATTAGCTCCGCTGAGCACGGAAGCATGGAGCACATAAAAATCGTCTTTCCTTGGAGGCAACCCTTGCTACCAAGTTCCACACAGCCTCTGGAAGCACAAGAACTGCCTGTCACAAGCTTCATGGATCACATGAATGAGCAGCTGCGTACAAATCTGAGATCACCATGCGCAATGCCAAACGTCGGCTGGAGTGGTGTAAAGCACACTGCCACTGAACTCTGGAGCAGTGGACAGACTTACTCTGGAGTGATTTATCAAGTTTCACCATCTTGTGGTCTGATGGATGTCAAGAGAACATTGCTTTCCTAAAAGCATTGTTTCAACAGTAGAGTTGAGTGGTGGAGGAGGACGGAGTAGGGCTATTTTTAACCAAGGCCCCTTTTTTCCAGTGGAAAGAAAACTGCAGTATTATGTTCTAGAGAATTGTGTGCTTCCCTTTCTGTTTCAGCATAATTCAGCATGCACAAAGCAAGGTCAGCAAAGAAATGATTTACCCAGTTTAGTGTGGAAGAACTTCACTGGCCTTCACTGAGCTCTGACCTCGACCCCATCCAGCACTTGGATAAAACTGCCCAACCTCACTAATGCCTTTGCCAGTGAATAAAAGTGAATCCCCACAGCCATGAACCAAAATGTAGCATAAAGCTGTCCCAGAAGAGTACAGGCAAAAAAACAAGAAAATATGGAAAATGTTGAAAAAAACAGCCATTTTGAATTTACTGATTTTGTAAAGACACATTTTCATATATCCACCTATTCACCCTACAGCAGTGGCCCTGCCCATGCTAACGCAAGTGGCTGCATTTGGAAACTTCTGCTACTTCTTCTCTCCTCCCCTAGAAAAACATGGAGGAGTCGAGGGGAGGACTCGAGCAGATGAAACAAAGATAATGAACAGTATCTGGGTAAATGGGGACAGCTGTTCTGTTTCAACATCATCAGATTTGAAGCTGACTAAATGAATAAATCACAAAAAAACAAAACATTGAGATTATATTAATATGAAGGTAACACTTAACATTGGCATAACCATGCCATAAACATGTTATGGCAGATGTCATATGTTAATAATGAGTTATGACAGATTTTGTTTGTTCATACAACACTGTCATGCTGCCATTACAAGTAATTGTCCTGTCAGAGTACGTCACATGGTAATGTTTGCTAAAGGTACACTTTAAAAAAAAGATGTTTCTTCTTCGGTTCTTTGGTAAAGGCAGTGCTTCTATGTAGAACCCTTAACACTCAAAGAACCATCTGCATGCTTAAAGAGTTCTTCGCATGGTAAAATAGTTATTTGGATTGATAGAGAATGTGCTGTATACGATTCTATATAGAAACCTTTTGAAAAGGGTACTATATAGCACCAAAAAGGGTTATGCTCATGTTATGTCAACCTTGTAACAATAGAAGAACCATTTTGGTGCTACACAAAGCCATTTTCAATAGGGTTCTATATAGACACACACAACACATCATCAATCCGAAGAACCATTTCACCGTGCAAAGAACCAATAAAGCATGAAATGGGTCTAAGTAGAACTCATGATTCTAAATAGACCCCTTGCTTCCACTAAAGGACCCTTGAAGAACCATCTTTTTTAAGTGTCCACAGTATAAAATGATCTTTAATGTGTTATACAGGTGCCTGTTAAATGTGTGACCCTTGTGAACTTCTGTCCAATCAACATAGACCCTGCATTTCTATGGGTGTTAATTAGTCTCTATGCTGATTAGGCACAGAGACTGATTAACACCCTACAGAAATGCAGGGGTGGGTCATCATAACTTGCAGCCTTTTTATTACAGCGATACTACTGCAGTGAGTAACCAGCGTCATTCTCCCTCTCTCCCTCCCCCCTCTCTCTCTCTCTCCCTCTTTCTTTCTTGCGGAGGAGAAAATTCTGCATTGGGAACTCCCAGTGCTTGCTAACTTTCCAGCAGCCAAATCGACGAATCTGCTGCTCACGTTTAGATCACGGAGAGAGAGAGAGGGGGAGTGTGTGTGGAAGAGAGAGAGAGCGCGAGTGAGTGGAGGAAAGAGAGAGAGGGAGAGGGAGCTGTGGTATGTGTCTGCCTCTGCAAACCGTGGAGTTGAATGTAGCGGTATAGACTCCCCCGCTGAGAAGTGAAAGCTTTCCCAGCTACATTTGCACAGAGACGGACGGAGGGGGGAAGTTTTCCCGAGCCTGTCGCAGAACCAAACATGCTCCTTACCCCGGGAGAGTTCCTCTCGGGCTGCTTCTTCATCCTCCTGTGCGTCGCCTGCTCCACGGAGTGTAAGTACACAAACAGTACGAACTGAGGGACTTTTCTGTCGAGAGAAAACACAGTCGTTGTTGTCGCAGAACCTGCAGAGCCAACTAAACTAACTGTGGCTGCGTCCAAAACCACATAACCTACTAGTATTGTTTACCATACTCACTGCACTAGCTTGCTGTTGGCGGTGTACTATTTGACATAGTCTTTAGTGTGACAGTACGCGGTTTTGGACGCAGCCGAGGTGAAACGGTTAACTAACCTAGCTAACCGAAAACCGAAAACTTCTGCACGCGCACCTAAGCAGCAGCTTCCTCGTGTAGCCGTCAACCGTTAACGTTAACTGCTGGTGTCCGTTAACGTTAGCGCGAGACGTTTTGTTTTGAACAGTCCCGACGGTTAGCTGGCGTCCGTTAACCTAGCGCTACACGTAAAGGTTGGCCGGTGTCCGCTAACGTTAAATGTTTCATTTCGGTCTGTTTTAACGGCTTTGACGTTGTGCTTCACCTGGACCAAACTGTGTGTGTGTGTGTTCGCAGTGTCCTTGTCGCCTGAGGAAGCGAGCCAGTTTTTGAGAAGACACAAGAGAGCGAACCAGGTTTTTGAGGAAACCAAACAAGGGCATTTGGAGAGGGAATGTGTGGAGGAGAAATGTACCAAAGAAGAGGCACGAGAAGTGTTTGAAAATGACCCAGAAACGGTAAAAACGTCAACGTTTTAACTGTTTTTTTAAATGTCCGTAGCGCTGAGTCCTGCAGGTTTAGCGTCCTTAGCGGTGCTGTACGTTGGTTACCGCAGAGCGGAGGTAACGTTAACGCTAACGTTAGCCTGTCGAGCTGCGCTGCTGAGATTTGCTCGATAATAACACGTTGTGGTGACAGTCGACGACCTTTCGCCCCAAAACTGGACGCTTTCAGAGACTTCGGACGATTCTGTGCCTCATTTTCATGCCCTAGTAAGTTCGCAGTCGAGCCACTTTATAATAAGCCCCTGACTCCCCCTGCACAAACACACTCACACGCGTTTCTCACGGATTGTATTGTTTTTGTAGCTGAGTGAGTGACATAAGTTCCCGAAAGTCTGAGGGGCTTATCGCTCATGTTTTTCATGCTCGGACGCTTGAGCCTGAGGGCAGTGGCAGGTTTGGCACTGCAGCTTCTGGCTGAAGTGGGTCCACTTGCCTGGTGCCTATTGACATATTTGAATCTCCTTTGAGCCCATTTGAAGCTTAATGGTCTTGATAAAGCTCTTTCTGAATCACTGCTTCACAATGTCCTGCTCAAGAAGCCATTATGCACTTGCATTAGAGGTGGGCAATCTGGCAGAATTATAATATCACAGTATTTCTAGACATTTTCTTGATGCACAAGATGCATCACTACATTTAATTTGTATGCAGTTTGATGACATGGAACAGAAATACCATTAAAACTATAAATACAATGATTTGTGTTCAGTGTTTCACATCCTGCACTGCACTAAATCCATGTAAACATGACCAGTTAGGCTCTCTTTGTAATGCAGCATGCAGTTGTTCGTTGTTCTTTGAGGACTGATGAGACCTATGACATGTTCTGAAAAGTGTATTGTGCAATGATGTGATGTATCACGATAGCGATTAGTATTACGATGTTGCCCATCCCTAACTTCCACCGATCCATTTCATCCATTTAGTGCCAACCACTGAATGTCTGGCCAACTCTTATTGTCATATACATGTAATTCAGGAACAGTGTTTGCAGATTTTATTCCAACGTTTTGCATATCATCCTGCAGGGAGTCCTTTAAGACACAGGGTATGATTTATTTTAGTAGCCCATTAATAACACAACACTGTTCATTGTGAATAGCCTGTTCCCTGTAAAAAGTAAGGATGATTATACAAATGAAATAGTCCCAGAGCACTGCTGATAGGTTCTTCGGGGACTACGTACAATAAAGGGTGAAGCAGTGATGACTCAAAGGATTGGAATGTGTTTTTAAATCCCAAATAAATTCCTGCCGGGTTTCCTGTACTACTTATATCTGACGTGATGTTTTCTCCCACCCACGTGAACAGCAGTATACCCAGTGTTTAGACTGGCGGGAGATCATGTGAATTTACTGTATCTGTTAAAGCAGCTCAGACAAGTTTGTGCCATGAATTAATAAAAGCTTAGTGTACTTGGAACAGTGAGTGATGTATCTGCTTTTGGTCCATCCCATGAGATGACTGGCGCTATAATTGGAACACTTATAATGATTCGGACAGAGTTTTGAGGCTTTTGCGTCATCAGTCCCCTCTAGGAACTAAATGAGAATGAGGAGTAGAAGGACACAGGTGAAAGTGAAAGAACATGATGATGTGGAATTAAAACTGCAAGATGAGGGACTAAAAATGAAATTAAGAGGAAAGGTTGCGCGAGGTGATGCATGAGGTGAGTTAAGGTGAGGCAGAAAGTGGGGACTATCTCTGTATATGCGTAACGATCAATAGCTTTGCGTGCTTCTCCCTCATTGACTTCGTGACAGGGAGGGAAGGGAAGGAGTTCTGCTCCCTGTGTGCATTATTCATGTTGCACCGCGTGCTATCTGTATCTGACTCAGCAGAACTCTGACTCTGCAGTTTTTTGGACTGCAGCAACCATATGAGTGGACTGGTTACCGGGTAACCCACAGCTGCTCCGTGGACAAAGCGTGCACAGAATGATGTGTCCTTGTAGTGGATGCTTCTTTGACTCCTAACCATTTATATTCTGTTCTTAGCTGTTTGATTATAAACGTTAGAAGAAGATTTAAGAATGTATAATATTGTAAAAGTGTGTAATACATAGTTTTCCCCTCTTGGCTGCATATTGGTGGATAAAATGTGATCTTCTCAGCCTTAAACTACAGGTTTATTATTCAGTTATTAATCTTAAAGCTTGGTATTCAGTAAATGCCATGAATTATTCAGTAACTACAGTAAAATTAATATGTAATGTGTCTAGTTATAGGAATGAGGAAGGGAAATATAGGTTTAGGGGTTAAATATAGGTGTGATTAATGGCTAAAGCTAATGCACAGTGTATGAAGAGGATACGTCTATGGGTATTAGGTGTCTGCTTGCAGAGAAAATGCCATTGATTCAACTAATCCATGAGTGCAGTGCTTGAAGTGCTAAGGAAAATGTTGTAGAAACTTTCCTTTACATGGCAAAGTATTATCCCTTTTTTCTGGGGCACATAGTTGATGCAGGGTTCATTTATAACTTTTGTGATGATAAAAGTTAATCTGGAAACCCACAGAAAGAGCCCAAGAAAGAACCAGGTCAACTGTGTAGCTTGGCCACACCCCACAGCACTGCAGCACTGAGTATGCAGGTTGTGTGGGACGATGAGTGCACAGACTGTCACAGAGACGTTGTAAACTGGTTTCCTAAGCTAGAGGATAAAAAAAGATTCTTAGGCCTAACATGTTGTAACAGGACAGCAAGATTAAAGACAAGCACGACAGAATAATTACACGATGTCTGTCAAAGCTTCAGTAGCATTCAAGAACTAACATTGAATGTTGTGGGTGTTTTCAAAAAGTGCAGTTTTTGAAACTTTTAAATTTTTCTGATGCAGAATATAGGCTGAGTACTTAACAGATTAAACTGCAGACTATTTTCAGCTGCTAATTTTAGTGCTTATTGTTCAGTAACTGCTGTGAATTGTTTGGTAACTATTATGAAACTAACATATAAGCTATATATTTGTGAGAGTGAGGAAGTGCAGGCCTCACCTTTGCAGTTTAAAGAAGTAATATTTATAGTTAAAATATAGTTATACATGTAGCTGCCTTGATTTGTAGCTGTCATCATAGCTAACCATTTCTGTTTGGTACCTTTTTCAGGAATATTTCTATCCCAGGTATTTGGGTAAGTCCTGAAATAGTAACTCTTAATTTTAGCTGCATGTTAGCTTCTCCCAGCTTAGTGGACTTGAATACAGAATACAGTGTGTGTTAATATACCTTATTATGACTGCTTCTGATGAAGGACTCTCCTCTTGTCTCTTCAGCATGTGTGGAGCAGTTCGGCGAAAAAAAGAAGGGAGACCTGGTCACCTGTGTCCACAGTGAGTGACCCCAGCTTGGGTTTCTTATTTCTGCCCTCTGTCTGTCCATCTCTCTCTTTCTCTCTGGTATATAAATAGCTCTATGGGAGTGCAGGGTTCTGCTGCTTCAGCTGCACTGCAGCAATGCTCTGGAGTGGGAAAATTGCATGAGGAGAGAGAGAAAGAGAGGCTGCCTGTGTTAGTTGTGCTGCTGGTGATGTACAGAAGGTTGTAGCCTATCAGCTTGGTAGCGGATTTGAGGGGGGCGTGTGCACAGAAGACCCTCTGAATGAATGTGGTCGTTTCTGTGCCGCGTGTGTGCCTGCAAGCACGTGACCTAAGCTCGTATCGCTGACGTGAGCTGGAGGCTCGTCCTTCAGCATGCGTTTCCGCTGAATCAGAGGCAGCAACGTGCTAGCTCAGAATGCCGTGATCTTATTGGTCGGTTTGAGTCCAGCCAGGAACCCTGAGTCAGTAAGCGTGAGAGGATGCTGTGACTCTGCAGTGTTCTCTCTCTCTCTCTCTCTCTTCCTCTCCCTCTCCCTCTCCCTATTTCTTCCTTTCTCGTTTTACTTGTGTGCCCCCTCAGTCTGCCCAGACTTGCCTGGACTTGTCTAAGTAGGGAGATGTTGCAGTGTCAGCAGCATCTTGGAGACTCTACAGATATGTGCGAAAGGAAACCAAGTGATGAAACAGAGCAGCCTTCAAACACTGTGTAAAGTAAGATCCAGCTGTGAAGAACAAATGTTCATTGGAATTCTAGGTGGTAGGTAGGATATGTGGCTGTTGGGTAACTGCTGAGAGTGAAAGGAGGGACAGTGCAGCGCAATAGATTTGATGCATGTTAGGTTTGTAATTTATTGTTTTGACCTTGAATAATTGAACCTTTCACCCTTAGCCACCTTCTCTCTCTATCTCCCCTCACTCTCTGTTACTCTCACTCTTTCTGTTTTCTCAGACATTCCAAACCAGTGCTCCCCCGACCCCTGTAATCACAAGGGGACAGTACGCTGTGAGGATAAAAAGGGCGACTTCCAATGTCACTGCTTTACAGGGTGGGCTGGTCTCAAGTGTGAGCAAGGTAGGGCTTGTGAGACCTCATCTGTAAGTAAATGGACCATTCTAGTTCAAACTGTGGTCCCTCTGTAAAAAAACTGTTTAAAATACTTGTAGTCACACCTTAGGTATTTACAAGGATTCTATTCTGATCCATTTAAACCTAAGGGATTAATTGAGGTAGTAATAAGCTAAATATATACAAAATCATCTTGTATAGGATACTTTCTATTGGGAGGTGGCTGTTCCAAACCTTAACCCCTAAATTTCAACTTCTGAACATAATACTTACATTTTTTTTTTAAAAGATCTTTTTGATTTTTTTAAAAGTGAATTTGGCTACAAAAACAGAGTTTTAGTCTATAGGCGGAGGCTTAATGTAGCTACACCCCTGCATTTTAAAGCAGGAAGTGAGACTGTATCCCTGTCCTTTATAGATAGATCTGAGCAGATAGATCCCACTGTTTTGAAGTAAATCTGTCCCAGACTGAAAATCAATTTATAAGAATTGTCACTCCAAACACATATTTTCTGAAATTACATAAACTTCTTGTGTTTTAATGAAAAATATTGATTTTATGTGTGTACAACTGTTCAGAGCTTTGTTTGGTTGCCATGTATTTGGCTAGTGTTTTCTGGTTTTGTTCTAAATTAGCTAGAATTGTCACTGCTGGTTCTGGTGGCGTCATAATTGTTTTGGTAGTGACAAAATGGAATGTTCTGTCATTTGTGTCAATAAAATAAAAAAAAATTATGGTCCAAGTCAGTTGAAAGTCTGAAATGTGTTTTCAACTCTGATTTTGGAGCAGTCCGGTAGAATGCTCCATATACAATACACATACAGTCAGATGATAGACAGTAGATGTCTAGTCTGATAGTGCCAATAGGCAAGTCTTGTCTGAACTTCTTGCTCTGCAATGCCGTATACATGCAGTGAGACAACAGAAAAGAATTGTTCAGGCTAACACTGCCAGTTAACATGACTAATTGTAGCTTACTCCTTATCCAATTTACACGATTAAATAAAATATACATAATGTAGACGAACAGTCAAGACACATGAGGTATCGTGTGTTTGCTTCTTTAGCTTTGTACTGGAGCTACGGGGCAATGTAGCAAACAAGTAATGGAAGCTTATACCCCACTGATTGGCACTGTGCAAACTGCATACCCAGATCATCACATACTGGTCTTGGGGTTGTTAAGTAATCATAAAAAGATTTCCTTATGTAGTTTCTGACAAAATATCAGTAGAAATGGACAAAGGGGTACAATTTGAGGAATCCAGTACTGTTTTAAGCTATGGGATGTACTGTTATGTAAGAAATTGACAAATATGTCATGCAGGGTTAGAAACCACATAAGCAAGTCTTGTGTGATGATTTAGACACACAGTTGTAGGCATGGAATACAAGCTTTTATTACTATTTAGCTGCCTTGTAGCTGTGGTGCAAAACTGAAGAGACAGTTTGGGCACCATTTTTTGGGTAAGGGGGAAATTGTGGGATTTTTTCCAAATCTCTAACCCCTTGACAGGCTTATTGCATAGAGAAGCTTATTATTTAGTAACTACAGGGACTTCAATACTAACTGGTTGAGCTATTCTTAGGTTATAGAAGTGTATAATAAAACAATGGGCCTGTGGCCTGTTAAAATGTTAATGTGTCATTGAGTAAATTTTTAGTGATTTAATATTAATAGGTATAATATGGATAGGGAGGGTGACTAAGGGATACTTTTACCTTTTCTCGCGTGACTGTGTACCTTTGCTTTGTCCTCTGTCAGGTGTGACCTCTCTGACTGACAATAAACTTATTCATATTTGTAGTCTGGGCTGTAACCAATAGTGCATTAAATGTCTGTAGAGGGTCTGCATGTTCATTTATCATGTTCACAGCTACCAGTGGTACTGCAGCAGTTACTCTGAGTCAGCTGAAGAGAGGAAATTCTGCAGAAGGATGAGTATCTTCCAGACAGAGAGAGATGACGACCTGACTTTGTTCCACTGCAGTGCTTTCGCACACATGCACTGTGACTCATTGCATCACCTACCAGTATGGAATGACAAGCAGATGAAAACAGGAGCAGGGTGGAAAAAAGTCTGAGGCAGAGAGGCTTTTCCACAGTTGAGCCCCAGCATCACGTCATTCTCTGTAGACTAATTCAAGTCTCAAATGTTTCATTAATACCGCCTTAGATATTTTTTTCCTATATATGCTTAGTTGAGAAAGGGAAAATGTGAAACAGTCTGCAACTGTTGTAGGGTGCCCCTAAGCTACAGTGTTGCTGCGTCTACTTAAAGCCTGTCATATAGATGCAGCCTCATCTAACCAGTGTGTCATTTGATTTTGATTTCCTCAGGTAAACTTTCACCACAGTCTGGCATCTGGCTCACTTTGATTTATGTTCTCTGATTGACAGATGTAAATGAGTGCAATAAGGAAAATGGAAGATGTGATCATGAGTGCATTAACTCAGTAGGAAGTTACCATTGCTCCTGTCGTGATGGTTACTCACTGTCTGGCCACCACATGTGTCTGGGTAAGTGAAATTTGCTCCGATTTGCTGGTTACCTTGTTCACTCTTTTATCTATGGTCTATTGCACTACATATGCCAAAAATGTTGGAAAAGTTGCATTTAAACATTTTTCAGTTTCATTTTATTGTACACATTGTGCTCATCCTAATCCTCCTATACAAGGTTTTTGTTTTAATATATTTATTTGGGCATTTTTGTATCCACGTAAAATGTTCCTAAATACTTTTCACCACAAATTCAAGTTCTTTCTTAGATTTTGCATTTTAACTTTTAAGGTTAACACACAGAAGTGGCTGTTTCAGCTGTTTAATCTATTCTTCTCCACTAATAATATGAGATCTCCATGTTGTTGCATTATTTGATGTGTAAAGAATGTGATGCAAAAGCCAGTAATTTGTAGATTTTTATTTGCATCACATACTACTTTTTTGGGCAAAAAAGTACATTTAATAGAGACTTCACAAAGTCGCTGAATGTATCACCAGCAGGTGTGATGTGGAAGTTTGATTTGAAACAAGCCTGTAATACTGTACTTGGGACAAATCCGGTGCAGGTTTAATAAGTGTGAGAAAGTCAAATTATAAATGAGTCATAGAGTCAGATTGAGTTATACGTTACCTTATTAAGTCATTTCCTAGTTATTCATCAGTTATTCATCAGATCATCATGACACCAATCTCCCATACCTCTGTTCCAGACATTGATGAGTGTAGGGTGGTTCCTAATGTTTGTGGGAATGCACAGTGCAAGAACTTGATAGGGAGTTACGAGTGCCTTTGTGAGGTTGGCTACATCTACAACAATGGGACCAAAACCTGTGAAGGTGAGTCAGTGCCACCATACTTATTCATCCCCTTTGTAACCACTAAGTATGAAGCGTGAAAGGGTTTAGAGCCTTCAGAATTGCGCAGGCATATGTGTTGACACATTCCTAAAAATGTAAAAGAATATGCTGGATGGAGGAAATCCACGACTAATACATGTCTTAACAGGCACACAATAGCTACTTACATGCACAGGCCTCAAATTCCACACATTATGACCAGCAAAAACTCTTATACATTATATAAGATACCAGACGTATCAGACTCTTTCACCAGCTTCCAGAGAATGCAATGTGATAAGCCTTGATTAGCCTCCAAGCGGAAAAGCCTGTATGTGTTTTGTAGGCATTAGAAGCCACTTCTTCCTGGCACAGGTCTAAAAGAACATATTATATCCACTAATCAGTCTTTCAACCCTATGGTAAATAAAACATGGGCAGTATCTACAAGAGTGGCTAAGTGGCTGTGAAAAATGTTTTTTTTTCTTTGGAGACACAGACATGAGTTTGCTACAGGCCATGTTGCCCCATTTCCAACTTTTTGTCTTTGAACATGTTCCCTTCCCATTATCAAGTTAAATCATGCCTGTAGAAAGGGTGGATTACATAATAATCACAGAACATAGTCATTCAAGCTGACTAAGCTATGTATAATGTAATAAACAGTTTTTTTCACATATGTGTTTTAAGATAAACCACATAATCATTTATCCTTGTCTGTTCCCAGCATTCTCTTTTATTAAAACATTTTTTTTCCTTCTTTTCTTTCAGTCAAAACATTTGCAGAGTATCAGTTGAAACCATAACAAAATGCCAAGATCACTATCTGCCATTTTTTTGAGTTAGATAAGCCTAAAATGTGTGATGAAGGACTGTAGACCTGAGACTTTATTTGTCGGCCAAGATTGTGGTTGGTTGTCCCATCACAGAAAAATAAACATTGATCTCTAGGCAAGAAATTCATATTTATACAAGACAAATATAAACCCATTTCTCATAGCTTTTAAAAGCAAAAGTTCTATGAGCAAGAGCCTGGTGAAACCAAAATTACATACCAGGAGCATTGTATGATTGCTGTGTTTTTGTTTTCTGTTCCAGCCCTAAACATCAGTTTAAACCCTTGAACTCTGAGGACAGTCAGTCCAAACTTTTCATTTTTAATTTTCGTAGCTACATACTTCACATATTTCCTCTTGGCACCTGAATAGTTTATAGTAGGTACTGGATAATAAGATTAAGACCTACAACTGAATAATAATCTTAGAGGGGTTAAAGTGTTAAAGGTTGAGAAGTTCACATTTCTCCTTGTTGGTGAACAGAGAGCTAAGAGACAAAATATGATCCGTCATACGATTTTCACGTTCTTGCATGTTCTTATGTAGTGTTACAGCATTTGTAGTCAATGAGCTAAGAATGGAAAGGATTACTTAAAATGGAAATGCCAGGTATGACCATTTATGAGTGTTTAAGAGAAACAGCACCAGTTTTTAAAACTATATTTTTGGCTTGTACACAAGTATCATTGTCATTGTTGTCTCGAAAGAGTAATGAATTCTTTTGTCTTACTTTCTACATGGTAGATGTGGACGAGTGTGAGTCACATGTGTGTGAGGAGGAGTGTGTCAACACGCCTGGGAGTTACCGTTGCTTTTGCGATGGCAGACAGGGCAAAAAGCTTGGACAAGACTTGAGGAGCTGTGAGGTAGTGAAAGGAATTGATTCATCATCATACTTATGACAGACCTCGTTTACTGCTGTGTACATTTACTCATACTTAGCATAATAGCTGTATAAAACTCGCTGTAGAACAGTGGTGCCTTGTCCTGTTAAAACAGTGGTTTGGCGACTAAATTACTCATTTTCTCCTTACTCCAGTTTTGGTCAGTCAGCCAAGATATGTTAGGTGTCTGAAGTTTACTTCTTTAGTTTTTCACTGGAGGCTTATTTATTAAAGTAAATAATAGATGCTTATACCCACCAATTAGCATCTCACAAACAATAAGCCTAAATTATCACACTTTCCTCAGGTCACAGAGTTGTTAAAGTACCTATATCCTACCACTTGTGATGTTAGCATGGGTTTATTGCACCAAAAATAGCTGTAATTTTTATTTTTTTTTACTCAACCATTTTCCAACCTCGCTTTATCCTTAGCAATTAAACAAGCTGTTTTTTTGTTACGGTGCCTTTTAGATTGATTATATGTATGTGAGGCTGTGTTCAGATTTGCTTCCCTGTATTATATTTCATTTAAAAAAGGCAGTCCAGGCTGAAACCTGGACTCCTTATAACTCCTTATAACTTCAGTCTGAATGGTCTAAACTGCAGTAGGCTAAATAGATGGATATATGTAAATTTGTAGGTTTTGTGATGCCGCAGAAACAATGAATTCAAAATAGGTGTTTTTACAGCTTCCATTTATAGACTGTATGACTGGGGATGTTTAGCAGTGTTTATGTACTACTTCAAACAAAGCTTTCTATTATATGGGCCCTTTAAGTAATCTCAAATAAGTTTGCCTATGACATGATATATTATTAGTCTCTTAACTGCTGTAGTATGAGTTTCTGCTACTTGTCAACTATATTATTCATGTAGCTCCAGTGCAAAACTAAAGAAGAAAACTTTGGTCGCTGAACATGGCTTGTTGACTACATTTTACATAAGCATAAAATTGTGTAAAATTATTGTTTAAAATAGTGATGATGCATTATTTATAGTTGCAATATCTGTCTCTCCTCTTTCCCACTTGTCTAGTATACTACTATTTTGTCTGCATTGTCTAGTACTTTTTTTTGCTTTATATAATTTTTCTCACACATATTCTCTGTAGCCCATTAAGCCTTGTTTGGCACTGGACATGAAAAGGAACTCTCGTTCTCTTTACCTGGGCCGCATGTTCAGTGGGATTCCTGTGGTAAAACTACGCTTCCGCCGCCGAGTTCACACCGGGTGAGCAAACTCTCTGTTAGATGACAACATGAACATGAGCTCTGATGCTTGAAAGATTTTGCAAAGTTTTGCAAAAATTCCTTACTTCTTTTCATTTAGTACTGACGTCCTGTTCCCATTCAGCTTCACAGCAGAGTTTGACCTGAGAACCTATGACTCGGAGGGAGTGATCTTCTTTGCTGGTGGACACTTGAACAGTTCCTGGATCGTGCTGGCAATCCACCATGGAAAACTGGAACTGCAGTTAAAATATGGAGCTGTGAGCCGGGTGACTAGCAGTGGCCCATTGGTTAACGATGGACTGTGGCACAAGGTGAAAGGATACTGAGGGGTCATTTGGTCTTATTTGAGCAAACGATTTTTATGAATGAGAAATATGAAATATTGGAAATTGAAACGTCAGCAGTATAGCATTAGTGGTGTATTTATGCATGCTAGAGAATGGAGTTGATAAAAGCTGTTTTTTCAGTGAATTTTAACCCCAAATAAATGGCATATTATTTATGTGGAAAAATAACAGCTGCATTAAGCACTTTTGAAATCTTCCCTCTCATATTAGGTGCCTCTCTAACATGGCTTACCTTTGTTTAACTCACTGCTAGATATCAGTAGAGGAGCAAGGGCGAAGTCTGGTGATAAAAATTGACAGGGAGGCAGTGATGAAGATTGCAGTGAATGGAGATCTATTTACGCTGAAGAAAGGCATGCACGAGCTCAACCTAACTGTGGGCGGGGTTCCATTCAAAGAGGACGGACTGGTTAATAAGGTAAGAACCTAGTTGTAAATGTAAGCAAAATAATTGTCACATTACTCATTCTTCCCCACCCCCCTTTTTTTGGCCCACCACCACTCCCCCTCTACTATTTAAACATTGTTAGTTATAGCACATCATTCACAAATCGATAATGCTGTCTTATATAGAGGGAGGACATATATAACTCAAAAAGGGAGAGAAAAAAAACAAACAGAAGATCAACAGTGTTGTTTGGTACATAAGCTTATCATAGACCTGAACAGATACATCTGCACATTTACACATATATACAAATGTATTTCACACTGATGGAATTTTATACTTAAAATCTTTTAGTAATAGAAAAGAAACAAATAATAAAACGAAGCATTATAGGCTGTAATTTGTACACTTTTTGAGGGTAACTTCTCGCTGCTTTTAGATTTTAGGATATCAAAAAAAACATTTTTTTTCCAGTGTTCAAGCTACTGACTTCCTATCAAGTAAGTTTTTATACACTTTAACACTATATTTGGGAGGGGAGATAACATTTTCTGTGGAATATCATTTTCACTTCAGCTTTGTAGAGATTGTACTACTGCAAAACAAAACACATTCTGATAGCAAAGGCCAGGTATAGATTATCCTGCTTGTCCTTCCAGATGGACAATACGTGAGGCATCAGTGTGCATTCATGCTTAGTGATTTACACTGTTCAAATTTAGAGGAAAAAAACAGAATGTGAAGGAGTGGAGTTAACAAGGTGTTTTTCATGGTAGAAATGGCTTGCTCTTTAACTTCAAAGAGTTGGGTAACTTGTGCAAGACTGTCAGAGATTTTTCTTTTTAGAGATTATGTCTACACTTATTTCATAGTAAACAAAGCCATTTCCCTTCTTGAACAGACTGTTCAGAGTGCAGTCCCATTTTTGCTAGCCTGTGCTTAGAATCTGCTTACTAAGCTGAGACAGTTGGGTGGCCATTAGTCATGCACACAATTAGATGTACTAGTAAGCCCACAGAAAGGAAAGTAGGCTTTACTGTAATGTAGAGGAGCCCCACAAATATGAATGATGAAGTTCAGCACTGGGATCTGTCTCACCCTTCTCCCTCTTGGATCCAACTATCATGTGACTGCTAGATGTTTTGCAAAGTCCAATACAGGAAGCAAGCCAGTAGACTAAATCAGAATTTTTGTAAACATAATGGTTGGCTGTACTTCTAGGTAGAACTTGTGGAATTGAGTGGAAGTCAGCATGGAAGCAGCTCAGTTGATGGCACAATTTACAGTAAATTCAAACATAACAGACAAAACATTAGCAACAGTGGTAAAATCTTATTGTGTTTGAATCTGTAATGTCCAATGCATCGAAGTATGTAAAGGATTTTACTTACATTTGCCCATTTTCCATCTGCTATCCTGCTGAAGGATCCTCTATCTTTTGGTAACACGACGCTGAAGCCAAAAATATAGCAAATCCTTTACTCTTCCAGATGAAGATGTAGTTGCCAGGCAATATTACCTGGCCAGTAAGTGTACCAGAATGTAAACTAGGATGCGATGTTGATGGGGTGATGGTGCAGTGCATCGTTTCATGTCAGCTAAAAAGGTAAGCTAACTAGCAAGCTAGGTAGCCAAGTGGTCATATTAAACATTTTAGAGTTACATGAAATGACCAGAAAGACCATGAAACCGTTAATCGTGATTATTGTATTGGTTCCAGCTGGGTCCTGAGCAGCTAGATGAATTAGAACTAAGAAGTTCACTTGGGACAGTTATTGTTTTTAATTGCTGGGTAAACATCCCTATAAAGTGAATGCTTCTTCATTGAAGAACCCCACTTTACCTAGCTTGTTCAGCAGAAGAGTGTACTTTTCAAACTATTGAATATAACTTTGTAACCATGTTTTTTTCTTTTGCCAAGCAGTAATCTTTTAACCTTTGTGTGGTGTTTGTGTTTTTGTTACTCAGTGGTCTGGTGGAGCTATAGCAAGTCAGCAGCCTGTCCATGTTGTCCACCCTCACACACCAGATATATATATACAAACACATACAGACACACACACTAACAGTAGGCCATGAAGGAGGAGAACAGAGTGAAGGGACACAGCACCTCCACATTTTTATTCCCCGCGGGTTCACCCCAACACCACGTGTGTAATATAAATGTAATATAAACATTTACTATCCAGCTAATGGTAACAGCTGTTTGAACGGCTGCTTGTGCAAGGTGTTATATTCTTCTAGCCTGCTGTTATTGTGATATACGTAGCTAGATCTGTTTTCTTCTCTCTTGAAGCCCCCTAATGTCACACAAATTACACATAGTGGATGAATTTATAGCAAGAACGATAAAGTGAGAATTAGTCTTGAAAACTACAAGCTGCTAATTTGGTTATCAGGTGGAGTAACTGAATTTGTTGTGTACAGGTTTCAGTGTTTTTGGATTTGCTTTATGGAACTGTCAACGTTGCAGGAAACTCACAACACGCAACTAGTTTCACTGTGGAGAGTCAGCCTAAGACTTTTGTGGTGGTTACAAACCCTCAATAGGAGTAGCTTGGTTAAACCTTGTAGATCGTATCAGCAGTGTCTTAATACACGCTACAGTAATGTAAAATACAACAATTTAAAGTATGGACAGATTCCCAGGCTGTTTCTGCTCATGTTTAGGAGCACGTTACACCAGGATCATCTGAGAAAAAGATGACTTAGTGCCTGTTTTTGATGTGCCCAAGGTTCACTCTTTACAGTGGTGAAAATGGCTAAGATTCTATACTAAGGATTCTATGGTCTTTGAACAATAACCCCCAAGGCATGGGTCATACCAGTAAACCACAGGATCTCACAGCCAGTATGCGTTTTTATTATTATTTTTTTTTGACAGTTGACTTTCAGATTCCCAACTTCACTGTGAAGATGTGCAAGAAGTGAATATAAAATCTTTGCTTTACTCAGGATTTGAACCACCGATTGCATGCTCTTGGATGCTTTCAGATTCCAAACTTCACATTGGAGACAAGGGAAAAAAGAGTGCATCTCGATATTGACCACTTAGTGTCCGACACTGTACTTGCATCCTTAATTTGAGTAGAAAAAAATTAAATGCAAAAAAGTGGCTAAACAGAGAAGGATTCTGTTTTTCTTCATATTTTACAAAAATGCATTATTAAGAAGCAACCACAACTACTGAAATTATTGTAATTACTTATTCACTTTCTGATAAGCACAGTTTGTTCTCTACACACAGCTCCCTGACATGCTTAAAAGTTGGAACTTTTATTTTTATTTCTCATCAGGACTGGATGATACAATAATAGAGTAGAGGGCCAAACAGATTTGACAAAAACAGAAATGGGGAATTGGTCAGATAGGGAGAAGGCAGTGAAAAGGTAGAGACAGACAAGACTAATTAGAACAAAAACGATGCATCACCACAGCTCTGATGGAGCAAAGAGGCTCAGTATTTTGTGTCCAGTACATATTCATATATATAAACGCAATTAAGACGGTACAGCTGTGAACAACTGTTTATATGCTTTGCTAAGCCGTTGAAAGTGCAGTTTACAGAAGCCTTTCCCATTCGATTGTGGGGGTGATTAAAGTGGCATATACTTCCAAAGGCGTCATATTTTCTTTAGGAAACTGAGACCGTTTTATGTTTTAAGTGGTTTGTTTCACCCTTGAGTTAAACATGTTTGTGTTTTGTAACTAAACTTGTGTGGTAAAAAAAATATTCCAGTGGAAACAGACTTCAGTAGACTGAATTGCTGCTCCTTGTTGTTTCAGACATTGCAAGGTTTTTGACAGCTTTAGGATGAAAAGTTAATAATTAAAGTTAATATGACGTGGCATTCTATCTGACTGGGACTATTTGTCTCTGTCTGTTGGACTCCAGGTAAACCCACGTCTAGATGCTTGTATGCGAGATTGGCACTGGCTGACCGGTGAAGATACATCCATCCAGGAGACCATCCGCAACAATGAACGTATGCAGTGCTATGCCACTGAGGACCACAGCTCATTTTACCCAGGCCATGGGTTCGCCTACTTCAACCACAGCCATGGTACGTGTCCATGTTTAGTGGTTGCTACGTACTATGTAATATACACCAATCAGGCATAACATTATGACCACCTCCTTGGTTCTACGCTCATTGTCCATTTTATCAGCTCCACTTACTATATAGGTGCACTTTGTAGTTCTACAATTACAGACTGTAGTCCATCTGTTTCTCTGCATACTTTGTTAGCCCCCTTTTACCCCATTCTTCAGTGGTCAGGACCCCCATGGACCCACACAGAGCAGGTACTATTTGGGTGGTGGATCATTCTCAGCACTGCAGTAACACTGACGTGGTGGTGGTGTGTTAGTGTGTGTTGCGCTGGTCTGAGTGGATCAGACACAGCAGTGCCGCTGGAGTTTTAAAACACTGTGTCCACTCATTGTCCACTCTATTAGACACTCCTACCTTGTCAGTCCACCTTGTAGATGTAAAGTCAGAGACGATAGCTCATCTGCTGCTGCACAGTTTGTGTTGGTCATCCTCTAGTCCTCCACTGAAGAACAGAGTAAAAGGGGGCTAACGAAGTATGCAGAGAAATAGATGGAATACAGTCTGTAATTGTAGAACTACAGAGTGCACCTGATAAAATTGACAATGAGTGTAGAAACAAGGAGGTGGTCATAATGTTATGCCTGATCAGTGTGTGTGTGTGTGTGTGTATGAAATGCTGCTTTGTCAGTTGTTTTATAGATATGCATTAGACAACTGTTGCTGACCTCTCCTCAACACACACAGGTGACGCACAGATGCTTAGTATACAGTTGACCATACTTCCAGCATCTGCAGTGGGAGTTCTGTTTGCACTTGTTCGTCAGGATCATGTCCCTCTCTCCATCTCTCTTTCTAACTACCATTCTGGGAAGAAGGAATGGGCAGAGGTCAGTATATTTTACATCACTAATTCAGTCAAGACCTTTTTTATAGATGCCTCTGTGTACCTCTATCCAGTGCATACTAGCCAATACAGACCATAATTTGTGTTTAAGGCAGAGGTCACCAATCTGATCTGCAAGGGCGGGGGTAGCTGCAAGTTTTTATCAAAGTATCCCTGATTTCACTTGTCTAATCAGTTGGTCTCAGTCTGTAAACAACTGATTACTTTCCTGCTTGGTTGGAATGAAATCAGCTCTTTTGAGATAGGACTGGTGACCCCACACTATGCACATTTTTATGCTTTATTTCATCTAGCACACCTGATTCAACTATTAAGAAATAAACAAGCCGCTCATATGTTAGGTCAGGTGTGTAAAGTAGGGAATACAAAAAATATGCACAGGACTGTGAAGGGGATCCCCTGCCATAGTGTTCATACTGAAATGGTATTTCAGGTTGAACACTGAGTTTTATCTAACATTGTCTTCTCACTCCAGCATATACTGGTGTCTTTCGGTGATGTGATTGTGGCCAGCACTCCAGTTGACCTGTGTGACTCTGCGATGCACACTGTGAATGTGACTGTGTCTGGGAACAGCACCATATTGGAGGTGGATGGGCAGCTGGGCCTGACTGAACCAGTTGAGCGATTGGAGCCCCTGGACCTGTCATCCTCATACAGCACCTTTATTGGAGGCATACCAGGTGAGCCTGCTGTTTTCTTTGCTTATAGTGGAAAAGAGTTTGAAAGAAAGCTCTGAATCAGTGATCAAATCTAGACAGTCAAATTTTTCACTGCCATATTCACAAGGAAATTGTAAGGTATGGTCATGTAAAATGGAAGCTCAGCATACACCTTTTTTCTCTGTTGCAGATGTTTCTCTGGTGTCCACTCCAGTCTCTGCCTTCTATACAGGCTGTATGGACGTCATGGTCAACGGCCAGCTATTAGACCTGGATGAGGCCCAACACAAGCACAATGATATCCGCTCTCATGCCTGCCCTCTAGTGGCCCTCACCAGTGAAACAAAAAAAATCGTCTGGGGAAACTAGAACGCACAGCAAACTTATAGGGCTAGTTTTTCTGGACCTAGCTTAAGCCTAGCCCTGGAACCAAAATGCCTTTAAAAGGGGAATGTCCAGTCAAAGTGAATTTTAGTTCAAGAGTAAGCTTAATCTGGGTCTTTAGGACTGGCACAAAATGGCCTTACCAAGCCACATTCTCTACATACACTCCATTTGGTTTAACCACCTCTGATCTTTCAAACTTGAGTTTGACTCTGACAAATTTGGTGTTGCACAGCCACAATTATCCACTCCTGCAACAGTGGTCCATTACATACGCCGTCTTCCAACAGTAAGCAATGTATACACGATCACATAGACACTGTAACTTGTATATTTATATTATACTCACTGAGACACAGGGGAGGTGTACACTTACATTAGAGAGGTGAGAAGCACTGCGCCGCAACACAAGCTACTGAGAAAGAGAGTGCGCTGTAACATATTGTATATGTAAATACGTGACTGTACAATGCTTTTTAGACGAAACAAAAGGAAAGACATCCAACTACCTTAACTTCTAGATTAAAAGGCCTTAAGTCACCAAAGGCTAAGTAGGTGCTCAAAGTCATTATCAATCAGTTTGTTTTGATTTTGAGTTTTGTTCTTTCTTATTTTGTTTAGGCTGTTGTTTTTCATCTTCTGTACTGTATATGAAATCTTTGTTTTTGTATTTTTCTCATGTTGGCCTTTGGTGTGTTCAGCGCTAAGGGAGATCTTTGGTCTCTATCATCTAATTGGAGACTGTGCTATTTGGGGAAAAAATAAATAAAGGTGGTTGTAATAATAATGTGACCTGTTCTAATATCTATTTAAAATATAACTGAAGGGAATGTCCAGCTAGTTTTCAAATTTTTCATCTGGATTCTGTCCTTAAAAGAAAATTGGGTTAAGAGACAGAACTGAGACTAATGTACAGAAACGTGGTAACAATGGATACAAATCGACCCTTACACAGTTTCATGTTAATGCTGCTGTGCAACAGAAGCCAGATGAGGTAAACTGTACCCATAACTGTAACTACAGTTGTAGGGTTAATTCTAAGGAGTAAATAGCCTCAAATACCTTAATGTTTTAAAAGGAAAATCATGTTTGGGATAACTGCCCTTTCAGAGCAATGAAAACCGACTGTAAAATAGCATCAGTCACTATTTCAGAGTTCAGATCAGTCTCTGAACTCAGCCAGGACCCATCTGAGTTCCAACACGGTGCAGTCTGTAAATACCTGGACAGTGACTATTGTTTTTTGTCTCTGTACACCAGCACATTAGAAATGAAACAACTACTGGGTTCTGGTGCAACATCTTATGAAGACATGAGACAACAATTAACCCAAATTAGAGTGAAAGAGGAAATGTATAGAGAATCTATTAAACATGTTGTGAGTTTGTATAGTGGCGACAAATCTGCTGATGTGACTAATGATGGCAGCAGCAAGATTAATGACAAAGTGTACAGAGGCATCTTGGCTGTTCATTATCAAACCAAAGGTATAAATCCCACTTGATGGCCCTTCACCTTGCAGCAGGACAGTGACTCAAAACATACTACTGAGGTTTTGGAGTTCTTCACCTACAAAAAGTGGAAGGTTTTGCCCAACCAAGCAGCATTTTACTTACTGAAGGCAAAAAGCCGCTGATGCAAGCAGAAACTGAAAATGGCTGCATCAGATTCTCAGCAAAGTATCGCCAGGGAAGATAACCAGCATCTGGTGACGTCAGTGGGTTGCAAACTTCAAACAGCTGTTAAGTGCAAAAGATTTGCAACCCTGTACTACATATGGCAATTTAAGATTATTTGCTCCTATGGCCCCCCTCAAAATGCCCCGACAAAATGCTACGTTAGAGGGCAAAAAAGATAAGATTACATGCAAGTTTCAGGCCAGAATCCTCATATTAAACATTACCTGCTGTATTTTAACCTTGTCCTATTTAGTTATCTATTTATATAATCCTTGTTTCCTTTTTAATCAAAACGCTGGAATGCGGAGCTGAAACGACAAAAACAGCATCACTGTCAAAGTACTTACAGAATTTTCTCTTGTACATAATTACATTAATTAAAGGCTAAAACGCTTAGATTAGACCCCTTAATGATAAACTATTAATCCTTTTCTAACATTCTGCCAAAACGTTAGAACTGGAATGTTTTGTGCCATCCGTTTCCAAGGAATAAAGTAGTCCTTCAACAGGCATAAGGTGGAGGCTTCTCAAAGGACCCTAACGAGTGCCCATAGAGAGAGGGTGCATTAGGAGTGAGCATGTAGCCAGAGGAGTCTTGTGAAGTGGACTGGGATGGAACTGAGGGGTTGGTGCTGGACTGGGCTTGAGGCTGGCTCTCATCTGATGGGGACACAGCCACCTCAGGGCTGGGCTGAGAAGGGCTTGGTCCTGCGTAACCGTTCAGGTGCTGGAGGCAAAGAAGTAGAGAACATCAAAAGTGATGGTAAATGTGGCATCTACAGTCAGCCAGGTGCAGGCTTGAGAAGGGTCTTTGTAACTATGGTTACCTGCATGGGCATAGGGTAGTTAGGGTAGGCGGGTAGGGCCTGTCCAGAGGGGCAGAAGCTTGCATAGGTGAGCATGTGCTGGGTGGGGTTATAGAGGATGTGAGGTGGTGGAGCAGGACTGGGAGCCATCTGAGTCTGAACCACTGGAGCCTACAGTGCAGGAGGAGAAGCAAGGAGTAAACATGTCTGTAGTAAATCTGCTTGGTATTGTATTTATTGAAATGTTTACCTATGATAAATGACCAGAGAATTACATGAACAGTTTTGAAAAAAAAAATGGTAACACTTTCTATGAATGTCACCTTTGTAAGCATCTATAAACACATGTATAACATGTTATAATGTGTTCATAAGGCATTATAAACATGGTTATAAATATTTATAAAAAAGAATTACACTGAATTATTTTATAGCCATGTTTATTATACATTATGAATTGTTAATATAATGCATTATAAATAGTGTTAATAACATGTTATAATGTCAGTGCCAATAAGTCGCAGCTTGGAGAGCGTAAAGACAAATACCAAGCTAACGGTGGTGTACATTGACTTTCCCACATTGGGTAAAACACTGATAGCAGCACTAGTTTAAACTCTGACATTTGAAGCCTGTAATGTGCTTTATTATGTATGTTTTAGTGTTTCAGTAAATTCCTCAGTAAATACTTCAACTTGAAGCCTCACTCTTAACACTAGAAGAGGCTTTAGTACAGTACGCTTCACTTTACTTAGAGCAGACTAATACAACTTATGAGCTCTTATAATTTGTTACGATCAGTACTTATAATGTATTATGTTAACAATTCATAATGCATAATAAACATGGCTATAATGTATAATGCATTTTTATAAATATTTATAGCTATTTATGTCTTATGCATGCATTATAACATGTTATGAATGCGTTTATAGATGCTTACAAAGGTGACATTCATAGAAAGTGTTACCAAAAAAAATCTTATTCAAAATGCAGTCAGTCAGCCAAGACATGTTTGGTTGTGTGCAGCTTGCCTCTTTAGTTTTGCACTGAAGCTATGAGGCTAATGAAAGCCTGAAGTAATTAAAGCTTATAGCCATTATTTAGCATTGTGCAACCTGCATGCTTGAATCATCACACACTGAAACAATATGAAAGCTGAATAATCTTAAACAGACTTGCTAATGTCATTTCTGACACTGTATAACACACTGTTATCTATAAAAATGGACAAAAGGCGACCTGACACCAAACATGTCTTTGTTAATTGACTACATTTGGTTTAAGGTGAAAGTCGTGTAATTGTGACTTTCTGCTCAACTATTCCTTTGTAGCATAGCATAATCAGTATAAGTGAAGGTCTCACCATGTCCTTGAAAGCTCCTAGTATGGCAGCAGTGATGATGCCCAGGAAGACTCCCAGCACGTTGAGCACAACATTCGACCACAGCAGCCTGTGCAGGTGCACCACGTCCCAGCAACTACTCACACCAGTAAACTTAAAGTAATGGGCGTGGTAGTCTGGGCTAGAGGGACAAAGACAGTCACAAACATTAAACTTCAAACATTTTCATGACCCACATATTCTGAAAAAGGGCACCAAAGCCATTATTAGTTCAAGAGTGTTAACAGAGTGCTCAGAGGCAGCTTACCTCTCACAACTATGTAAATCACAGCAGTAGCAGGTGTTGCTCTTCACCTTCAGTTTACACTGCTCATTATAGGACTGACACGTAACCTAAACAAACAAAAGGTAAAAGACAAGGAGATGAAGAGACGGGCAATGAGATTCTGCACCAAGTTCTACAGTACTGACTCACATAAAATGAAAGTAAGTTGCACTGGCAACTTTACACCAGCAGAGGGCACTTTAAACTAAGAGTCATGACAAGCAACAAAATCCACAACGTCTATAGCAGAGGTCATCAATTCCTGTCCTGATAGGCCAAAGTCCAGGGGCTCGTTACACCAGCTGTACATAAGTTCAAACATAAGCTCTGGTACAGTGACGGGGAAACAAGTATTCAGACATTTTTTGTTATTTGATTTACTTCCAATAGATTTGTCCACGCCGAATGTACACACGTAATGTCTCTTGACCTTGTTCTTATAAATATGAACAAAAAAGATATGTATTCATAAGCATAAACAAAGATGCTTAAAAAGCTAAACAGACAGAGAAACAAGTGTATATATGTTGGACCACATGTTGAAAGCAGCTGGAAGAACAGTTACACAGACAACAATAAGCAATTAACTCCATCACATTCCACGCAAAACAAATCCGAACTCTTTTGGAAAAACGTAGTCTGATCAGACAGAACACGAATGGAGCAATGTACTGGAGATATTACAGAAGAATTTAATTTCATCTTCCAACTAACTGTATCTGGGAAGATGGATGTTACAACAACTCAACGACCCCAAACACACAGCCAAAATAACTCTACCGGTTTCTAAAAAAGGTGAAGATGCTTGTTGTTCTGACTTGAATCTCACTGAAACTTTATGAAGGATTTTGAAATTTTGGGTCAATCAGAGGGACCCTCATAACCATGGAGAATTGAAGATGGTTTGTTAAGAGGAGGGAGCCAAAACTGAACCACACAGCTGCAAAAAGCTAATTACTTCTTACTGTAGACATCTCAAAGCTGTACTTGCCAACAACAGCTTTTCAATAATTGACACTTTCATTGAAAATGAAAAAGGTAGGAGATTTTAATATGACAGACACAGTTAGTACTGTTGAGACTGGCATTTGCCTGATTTAGTGGAACAGCCATGGATTAGTGTGTGATTTGCTGTGAGGGGTTCATACTCACCTCAGTGTAGTAGTTGTCGTACGCGTAGCCTGAGCCACTGGCGTAAAACTCGCACCTCCCCTCCATTAGAGGTCTCCTGTCCTAGAGTGGGTGGAAAGGAGAGAACAAGGAGGAGAAGGAGTGCAGTGTTTATGGACTGAGCAAATTGAACAACAGTAAACTCAATTTCACAGCCATATCGATTCCCATTTCTGCAATTAAACTTTAATGGGCTTTTTGAAATACGGCATGTCTAGTCTTAAAGTGCAACGCAAGCAATGTGCACTCCAGTGTGTGTTGAATCCAACTGGAGGCCACAGGCTGTAAAATTAAGTGTGAAAGAATAACACGTAAAAGCTTGTTTTATCTTCTGATTGTATGAAGTGTGTATATATTTATGAGTATATGTAAAAACATTTATAGCAGATACTTATAAACATCAATGAATTAAATATTCTGTAAGTTTAGCTGGGCACATTACAGCACCTTCTTACTGCATTTATTGATCCAACATTACACGCCTCTGTGACTTTATTTAAGGACCAGATTCTGTGTGGACATTGTTGTTATTGTTTTTTCCACAGTGGATGTGACGTCATATTCAATCTCTGTGATCCAAATAAATTTAGAGAATGCCAGTTATTCATCCTTGAATTGAGTTTTGATTTCCACTACTTCACATAAACCTGTTTTATTAAATGTACATAAAATCAGTCAGCCAAAAATCAATGAATGCAAGGTAGCTGTTAAATCCTGCTTCCTAGAATACCAAGACAATGCAAGCACTACAGCTAATAAAACTTTAAATACCATATGCACAATAGCAGGAACCAGTGGTCACCATCTCTGATCCTGGAGATCTTCCTTCTGGCACACCAACTGCAACCACAGTCTTCTCCAGCTAATTCACTTCTTCGAAAGCACTGGAGCAGATGAAGTAGTGTTTGTGGTGCAACATTAGATGCAAGTTGGAATTGCAGGAAAGTAGATATCCAGGAGGAGGTGACCGCTGGGTTAGAGCAAGGTCCAGCCTAATGTAGGAGTACATCAGTTTTCACAGTAAACCCCTACAATGCTCCAATACTAACTGACCATTATATTTAAACTGGTTAAGCTTGATTTTTGACTGAAGAACTACATCGTATTAAGACATCATCTTCGCTCGATCAGCGAGAAAGCTGAATTGGGATTCTGGAAGCGGGCAAGTCCTGCATCGTTGTTCTATGGGTGTCAACAATATGGGAACAATATTGTTCAATTTATTTGGTATTATATGGAGTTCTCAGCACTGATATAATGAAAACATGATTGATGGCGTGATAAATAGCATGATAAGTAATCTGTTTGTCTTTAGGGATTAATTTAAATCAAATGCTTGGATGTTTTAGTATTTCTTGTTTGCCAGTTTTGGCATCAAAATAAATCAAAACAAACATTTTCTGACAAAGACAAAAGTAACACTGAAAGCTTTAAACTAGCAAAGTGAACTGTTCCAAACAATAACATCACTCATCTGACTTCAAGAACCCTTTCAGACCAAACGTTCCTGAACAGTATTCTTAAAGTAGCTGCCTCCTGTTTTTAATAGACGATGGTGGAGATAATACAGCCAGAAAATATGCACAATGATTCAGCTGTGTTGCACATTACTGCAGAGTGCCATCTAATCAGATTTGGAAACAACCTTCTCAAACTACTGTAAACCCAGCCTTCCTACCAAATGTCACTAACCAGTTTAACTGTGCTGAACTAATGGAGCTGATTATCAATTTTAATCTACAAACACTGTGATCAGTTGTCAGCCAGTTGGTAAAACAACAGGACAGACATAATAGTTACGCAAGGCTGTCAAAAAATGTATAAATGTAATTTTTACATAGACCAGGCCTACTGTATGATTAAATGTATGATTTAGCTTCCTCAGTTATAAGACTGTTTGAAACAATTTCCATTTCCATCAAATACAGCACTAGAGCTCAGCGTTTGCCATTTACACAAACCAGTGGTGTGAGAGCTCTGCTCCAGTGCAGCCCTTAGTTAACCCTTGTATGTAACCATAACAGACAGCTTTGATTGGCTGTCATATACACTGCCTGTCCAAAGTTTGGGGACACTTTACCTTCTCTGGGGTTACTTTTCAATGAAATACAAATAATACAATCGACATATATTCCACACGGGGGTCAGTGTCTTCCTTGGTATGAACAGCAGGTTTTGTTTGAATTTTTGTTTTATTTACCAAACTATTGTTAAAAACAGAGTGGTGAGTGCTGACATCACAAAAAGTGGATAAAAGTTAACATTATGTGCAAGTTAGTACAGCTATTCACAGCTGAAAACTAAGTTGGTTAGTCTTTAATACGTTAAGTTACTGCAAACTAGTAAAGTAACCATTAGGTCCCCAACTTCTGACATGCAATGTATTACTGTGAACTGTGCTCTATCTGGCTGGAGGAGCTACTCAGACGACCAGGTTCAAACATCTGCTCTTGGTTGATCTTAAAAACAAGATCTTTAGAAAATAAGTGATATGGCAACTACGTAAAAGTATAAGCACAGTGATTGCAACCTGTGAGCTCCAGCCTGTCAAAATGATTCTGAAACACCCCTTTTAATAAATGCAGCACCTCAGGAAAACACTGACACTGTCGTTCATCTCTGGCTTTGGTTGCCCGATTCCATCAGCAGTGTTTTATGGGTCATAGAAGGTTTCTAAGATAAAGCAATGGCCCACCCAGCACCAAGTGGGCAAACAGAGTGTGGAAAGAGAGAGATAGAGCCTGTCAGCGAGGAGCTGTGAGACAGAAATGTCTTCAGGCCACTGCTATAGAGAGTACGATATTAAGTGCAGCATGTGAGTCTGACTGCACTGTACATCATATTGCATAATGCCATTAATTTGATTTGTCCACAACACCATCCGGAACTGCTGTCTTCCAATGCAGTGTTTAATGATTAATGCATCTGTAAAAACTTCATCCTTGATATCAGTGCAACAAGATGTCAGTGAAAGCAGGGTTAGACAAAATAAAGTGGGATGTCACAGAAGTCATGAAATTAAATGTAGTACATTGAGGTCTAGAGCAATTATTCTGCTATACTCTTTCAATATAATAAATCACAATTAATTAGGCTACATTGGTACAGAGTCAATTGCATTTACATTCTATTTATATTGTTTTGTCAAGTTTGTCTTTTTTTCAGTTTTTTTAGTTTCAATGACAAAAATGTAAATGTTAATCTTTTTTCTCTCTGCAAAGCAAGACTGTACACACAACAATAACTTTCACCCAAATTCAAATAATCTCCTCTTCTACCTACTAACGCAAATGTGGTATTGACTGAATCTGCTTTTCAAACAAAGTCTCTCCGCTTGTTTCAGTAAGAAACTATGAGTGAGATATAATCAGAGGAAAACCTTACCTTATTTGATAGACTCATCATTCTGGTTGTGTTTAAACTCTGCAAGTGTTGTCATAATGTTCCTTTTACATTGTTAAGTTTTGGTTGGAGATAAAAAGGTTAATCCTTATTGTCCAATAAGGATTTTTTTTCCTGTGTTATCCATGTAGGTGTAGCCAAGTGAGCTCTGCTACTGGGAATAATTAGAAACTGACAGTGGAATGAACCAATCACATTTTCAGTTACAATGGTTTGGAACAATTTTGAGGAAAAAACGTTGCTCTAGGCCTTGTGGAAGTTCTGGATACATAACTGACTGTGAGCACGAATGGTAACATAACAGGTTTCAGTCAGATTTTAAAGCAGAGGAAGCACCAGGGTTCTTTACTGAAACAGTCACAGTACATAAAAGGATAATGTATGTTGATGTCTCTTATAAGCTTTAAACATTGCCCTTTTTAAAGTCTTTTGCAAGCTTCAAATGTCTGTGTTTAATCTAGAACAGCATAAATGCTTAGCACTAACATACTTCTAAAATCCTATAGATGAGCTAGCAGAAATTAGCATTATCATAGACGTCTGTCTTTACCCTCATATTGATTTTTATGGCCCAAACTGAAGGCCTGGCAGTAACAGTCACAGAAATAACAGTTACTTGTAAGGTTTAAGCTTATGTAGGTCATCAAATGTAGGTCATCAAGTTTTTGAAAAGAACAGCAGCTGATGTTTAATAGAACACATTTGCATTTCTCTAATAAAGGTGGTATTAATCATGAAATAGCATAGATATATACAGTGGGGTGCGAAAGTTTGGGCAGCCTTGTTAATTTTCCTGATTTACCTTTATAAATCATTGATTGTTTGGATAAAAAAATTCCGTGAAATATATCATATAGGGGACAAACACAGTGATATTTGAGAAGTGAAATGAAGTTTATATGATTTACAGAAAGTGTGCAATAATTGGTTAAAAAAAGTAGGCAGGTACATAAATTTGGGCACTGTTGTCATTTTATTGATTTCAAAACCTTTAGAACTAATTATTGGAACTCAAATTTGGTTTGGTAAGTTCAGTGACCCTTGACCTCCATACACAGGTGACTCCAATTATGAGAAAGGTATTTAAGGGGGGCAATTGTAAGTTTTTCTCCTCTTTGCATCTTCTCTGAAGAGTCGCAGCATGGGAGTCTCAAAACAACTTTCAAATGACCTGAAAACAAAGATTGTTCACCGTCATGGTTTAGGGGAAGGATACAGAAAGCTATCTCAGAGATTTCAGCTTTCAGTCTCCACTGTGAGAAACATTGTGAGAAAATGGAAGACCACAGGCACAGTTCAAGTCAAGGCTCGAAGTGGCAAACCAAGAAAAATCTCGAATAAACAGAAGCGAAGGATGTTGAGAACAGTCAGAGTCAACCCACAGACCAGCACCAAAGACCTACAACATGATCTTGCTGCTGATGGAGTCAGTGTGCATCGTTCAACTATTCGGCGCACTTTACACAAGGAGATGCTGTATGGGAGAGTGATGCAGAGGAAGCCTTTTCTCCGCCCACATCACAAACAGAGCCGCTTGAGGTATGCTAAAGCACATTTGGACAAGCCAGCTTCATTTTGGAATAAGGTGCTGTGGACTGATGAAACTAAAATAGAGTTATTTGGGCATAATAAGGGTCGTTATGCATGGAGGAAAAAGAACACAGCACTCCAAGAAAAACACCTGCTACCTACAGTAAAATTTGGTGGTGGTTCCATCATGCTGTGGGGCTGTGTGGCCAGTACAGGGACTGGGAATCTTGTTAAAGTTGAGGGACGCATGGATTCCAATCAATATCAGCAGATTCTGGAGATCAACGTCCAGGAATCAGTGACAAAGCTGAAGCTGCGCCGGGGCTGGATCTTCCAACAAGACAACGACCCTAAACACTGCTCAAAATCTACTCAAGGTATTCATGCAGAGGAACAAGTACAACATTCTGGAATGGCCATCTCAGTCCCCAGACCTGAATATTATTGAAAATCTGTGGTGTCACTTAAAGAGAGCTGTCCATGCTCGGAAACCATCAAACCTGAATGAACTAGAGATGTTTTGTAAAGAAGAATGGTCTAAAATACCTTCAGCCACAATCCAGACTCTCATTAGAAGCTATAGGAAGCGTTTAGAGGCTGTTATTTCTGCGAAAGGAGGATCTACTAAATATTGAGTTAAGGTTTTTTTTTTGGTGCCCAAATTTATGCACCTGCCTAATTTTGTTTAGACAATTATTGCACACTTTCTGTAATTCATATAAACTTCGTTTACACTTCTCAAGTATCACTGTGTTTGTCCCCTATATGATATATTTAACGGAATTTTTTTATCCAAACAATCAATGATTTATAAAGGCAAATCAGGAAAATTAACAAGGCTGCCCAAACTTTCGCACCCCACTGTATGTATAAACCTCACTCCAAACAATGTGAAACTGGCGTATAATGAGTTTTAGATTGAAACCCTTTCTTCTTTGAACTTATTCAAGGGCACCAGATTATATTTTTTTTAACACATTTGCATCATGATGAATCAAAACTAAAAAAAAATTTATCTTGTGACTCAAAAACCATGGTCCTCAAAACAACGTTAAACCTGGCAACCTGCACGGTGAAGTTTGACAGGATGTACTTGAAGAAAGCAGTATGAGACAGTGTAAAACATGATGGCTACCAGTGGCCCTGCAGTTGGCACTGGTAACAGTGACGGGGCTGCAGGAGAAATGGATGTGTCTGCTGTGGCCAGTGTGCAGCGGCACTCTGATGAATGAGGCACTGACACTAACAGTCATCCGGCCAGACGAGACAAGGCTTCTGCTTGATTATATCCACAAAGTTTCATTACCAGGGCAGCCACACAGCACGAGAAAGACAGTGGCAGATGAGTGCACACGTGTATGAGAGGAGAGAAGCTGCATGTGTGCAAGAAAGAGATAGGGGCTAGGAGGTAAATGTGATTTAGTATGTACATATACAAGTCTGTATTTGTGGGGAGGGGTTCAGATTTTGTTCAGATTTTACAGTCTTCGAGATTTTGGATGGTCTAATATGCTACTTACAATAAACTCAGCAGCAATGATGCCGTCCACGATGGCGCAGAAGAAACAAGAGATTACACCCAGGCTGACGAAAATGATGGAGGCCACCAACTAAAAGACAGAACAACAATGAACGAGAGGTTAAAAAGGGATGGACAAATAAGAAGCTAAACAGAACAGCAATAACCCTTCATTTGATTTGTCAATATGGCAGCCCATGTGACAATGTATTTGTGTTTGAACTGTAGACCAGATTAGCCTTATTAAACTACTATCGGACAAAGACAGTAAACATTGTTCAATTAAACATCAAATGTTTCCCAGAGACTCACTACTGACGTTGTTATATTCATTACTTACTGGCTTATCACGATATACGTGCTTACCTAACTCTGTTATGCTTCCTAACAACCGTTACAGTTGTGTTTGGTCATCACCCTTGTCTCTCTTTCTTTCTCTCTCCTTTGTTGGGTGATAACTACAGTGTCTGGATCTGGACTGGAGTAATAAAGGAAATGTACAGCCTCTCCGAACTGTGTTCACCAAACCAATGCTTTATGGGTAATTTACTGCCGTACAGACCAAAGGCAGTCTGAAGGGCAACACTACGCACACAGGAAAGGGCGATCTCATTCACACAATCAGATTCCACATCCAATGCACAAGCATGGGCGCACACTCACATACAGCCACATCTCCAATATTCATATATAAAATTTACATTAACTGAAAATTTCACATCTTTTCCAGACATTGTCTTACTAGTGCTAGTCTGCGATAATAAAATGTCATATTTTTGTAATAATAGTGACATAGTATGAAATGGTATCCATCTTTTTTCTTTTCACTTATAATGTTGTTGTGGTTTAATGCACCAACAACAGTCATAATTCATTTTCCAAAGAATGAGACTGATATTTGTAAAGGAGCTCTAGTGGCTGCTGTTTTGTGCCTCTTTCAAAGAAAACAGTCCAGGCTCCTTATAACTCCTTATAATTAAAGTTATAAAGAAGGTGGGGAAAAACCGCTGTAGGTTGAATAGGTGAATACATAAATATGGTACTTCTTGTGACCTCACAAAAACAGTGAATTCAAAATGGGACATTTTTGCTACATAGTTTCCAAACAGGGACCGCACGGACTGAGGAGTCGACAGTATGTTTTAAAGCAATGTTTACATATTACATTAAACTCTTTTCTTCAAAAGAACAAACAACTGGGTTTCCATGATCTGGGCTCTTTAATAAAGCTGAAGAACCCATGCTTTCTCAGTATAGTACTCTATGTTAAAAGAACGTCAAATAAGACAGAGCTTATTTTGATTGGACTATTTTCTTTTGGTTTTTAAAACTACAAGGAAATTTACAGTGTTGTAACTGGACCAAAACTGGATCTTTTGAAAGGAAACTTAATTTTTATTCAGTCATTAGTTCTATTTTTTAATATGAAGTACCCAGCAGATAACATAAGCTGAAGTTAACTACGTTTTTTTAATCTGTCAATGCTGCTATAACTAAAAATCTATATTGTTGTGTGACAGCACTACCGATATAGAATACATATCGCTCAGCACTACCAGCTATCAGCACTCTCATCCACAATCCTGAGATGTTTTATTCAAGGAATGCATAAGCACTGGCACATTTCCATTTCTTGGAAAACTTTCCAACCTCCCAATCAAACGAAAACCTCACACTCATCATAAATTCTGCCTCCACTAAAAACGCTGTCCAATTGGGAGTTTTTTAATCAAGGGTGGTTCGTAGTGGGAGGTCATTAGTGGGTGAAGAACAGCCGACGTTGTAAATGCCACTCATCTGTCCAGCCAAATAAAAGACATTATGCACATGTGAGCTCACATCAGCTGAGCTAAAGACACTGCAGTGGTCACTCTGCTCCGTGTCCATCTGGTGTTCTGCCACGAGAGACATTCCATAATAATTCTACTGATGAAACTGCTGAAGCCAGGGCAAAAAGAGTCCTGCAAAGATGAAGCACTGACATCATGCAGAGAGTTTAACAAGTATATCAAAAGCAGAGACGTAATTTACTTTGGGGACGCTGAGGACGTGTCAAATTTTTTTTTAAATGACTGAATTTGTCCAAAACTTTTTGAAAGCGTAGTCTGTTCAAAATCTTTCTGCTGTTGTGCTGAGAGAGTGAACATAGACAAGAAAAATACATACTCAATCCAAAGAAGTAACACCAAGTAACAATTCTGAATTTGGAGCACTGTAACAATTCTGCTGGTTTGGGCATGTAAAACTCACATATGCATGTTTTTTTACTTACCTGTTCCTCATTCCTGTACTTTCTTTTAAAGTCCATAAAAGGCACATTTACCAATATTTCAAAATTTCACCAATGGTTTATGTGGATTTTTGAGTTGATGCTTGGTTAAAAAACAGTTTAAAAATGTATCACGTTTACAGTGATCTGTGACCTCCAATCATGTTAGCATGCAAAACTAATTCAAGATCCATATGGTTTTAGTCATAAACTCCAATAAGGACCTGTGGTCAATCAGTGTAAATCTGGTACTGAAATAAGATGGGGTTCAAACAAACAAATCTTCATTAAAATATACGACAAAGACTAATTTAATAATAAACAAAGGTTCATTTTCAGGTTACAGGTTTATGACAGAGGTCTGTGCTGGACTGTTTTTTCAGTCCCTCTGCCACAAGATTTCATCCCGCTCCTGCCCCCTCCCGCAGAAAATCTGAATCATTTGCCCCGCCCGCAACCGAAGCGTTCCATACGGCAATTGCAGGCAGATGCTGAAATCTGAAATTTTTTTACGTACAGTCATATACAAAAGTTTAAACTCTTCTAAATGAAAGCAAGTCAACACATCCAGTACAAAGAACAAACTTGACAACAAAATGTAATTTTTCTGCAAATTTTAGTGCAAAAAAATTAGGCATTAAAAACAATGCCAGAATTTGTCCCCAATATAAAGCACATAAAATTTGCCAGAACTTTGGGACAGGCCACATTGTATGTTTTATTTTTCCCCCCAATACAGTAAATTCAGCAACTAAACAGTAACTGTGCATAAAAGCGTGCAGAGGTATGATCTCTGTAGAAGATGTGTTAACTTATTATAAACATGTCGGGTGACCAAGGGCACCCAAACTTTTGCATACAGCTGTACATATCGCTAAAATCAGAAAAAAACATTTATAAAATGCAATAATTGGAACTACTACTGAATTAGCATTACAGAGAAATATAATCTTTATTTCTTTAGGGTTACAAATGCGGCAAAATGAAAAAATGCACAGATACATTATATATACATAAAAGTATTGGGACACCTACACACTGCACCTACAGGAGCTTTTATGACATCCCATTCTGAATCCATAGGCATTAATATGGAGTTGGCCCCCCTTTGCAGCTATAACAGTTTCCACTCTTCTGGGAAGCTTTCTACAAAAGTGTGTCTGAGGGAATGTTTGCCTGGTCACCCAGAAGAGCATTTGCGAGGTCAGACACTGATGTTGGATGAGAGGGCCTGGCTCGTCTTGTACACTGGGGCTCAGTCACGCTGGAACAGAAAAGGGCCCTTCCTAAACTGTTCCCACAAAGTTGGAAGCATGCCATTGTCCAAAATGTCTTGGTCTGCTGAAGCATTAATATTACCCTTCACCGAAACCTAAGGGGCCAGGGGCAATCCCTCATAAGCACCCCCATAGCATTATCCCTCCTCCACCAAACTTTACTGTTGGCACAATGCAGTCAGGTACATAACGTTCTCCTGGCGTTCGCAAATCCAGACTTGTCCATCAGACTGCCAGATACAGAAGCGTGATTCATCACTCCACAGAATGCGTTTCCACTGCTTCAGAGACCAGTGGTGGCGTGCTTTACAACAGAGGATAGGCACTGCGTTTCAGCACTTTGCTACCCCACTCTGTGAGTTTGTGGGGTCCCGCTTCGTGGCTAAGCTGTTGTTGGGCCTAGGTGCTTCCATTTCACAATAATAGCACTTACAGTTGACAGATCTAGCAGGACAGAAATTTGTGAGACTTGTGGCGGAGATGGCATCCTATGACAGTGCCATGTTTAAAGTCACTGAGCTCATCAGTATGACATATTCTACTGCCAGTGTTTGTCTATCGAGATTGCAAGGCTATGTGCCTAATTTTATCTAATTTTACCTGTTAGCAATGGGTGTGGCTGAAACACCTGAATTCAACAATTAGGAGGGGTGTCCCAATACTTTTGTCTATATAGTGTAATTTGCGAGAGTATTTGGACTAATACAATGGAACACCTCACTGTATCTAATATCCACTAATGATATCTGCTGCTGAGGTAAGCTATACGATATCCATCTGAAAACAAAGAAAACTACCACTAGCACTCAGAGGCCTGTGTCAAGGTTGTAAAATCAAGCCAAATGACACACTTGGATCTTTGACTGGAAGGCAAGCCAAGTTTGAGGCAGTAGTCTCTGATTATATCTCTCGCTGATGTAAACTGCAGGGCAAACAGAATTACAGCCAATCTGAAGCACATTGGTGATCAAACCTAGTCTCTCTCGTTGCCAGCTGCAAGCCATAATGATTTCGAGCCTAGCTAAAGTCCACCAAGTGACTGCACCCCTGGGCCAACTGAGTTAATTAAGAATTTCAATGAGCAGCGATTTGACACACCTGCAAAGAGAGAGAGACTAGGTCTCGGAGACAATAGGCCCCGACAGCAGTATTAATGTGCATTATCTAACACCCAGCTGCTGTCTCATAAAACATATACACACAAGCTCCTTTCCTCTTCATTGACCTGATCCCACAGCCTAGCCAACTGGAGCATTTTACTCCATCTGCAGACCCTCTAGTGGACCGAGCAAGAAGGAAAGGGTATCTGTAATGTTGCATAATCGTTTCGAACAGTCCAAGGGCAAACACTGCAGAGTGGTCAAGTGATCAATGACTGTGATGGTCACAGGTATAATGAGAACTGAAGGCAGGAGTGTCCAGAGTTAGAATTATGACCCCTGAAAAAGAACATTGCCTTGACCACAAGGTGACCAAGAGCAGAGCAAATTACGCAACAGAAGACACACAAAAGAAAGTAAGGTCTACACGACCTGACACTCCTATGGCCAGTTTTTCATACGTGGATTAGGTCTTAGACTAAATTGCAGCACTAATGGTGAATCACCTTTGAAAATTCTTTTTAGTTTAGGCTTAATCTAGGTCTGGAACTTCATTAGGTTAAAAGATCTATCAGCAGTACATCAGGAGTAGCCAACAGACAATGCTACATACACTACAGTAAGGTTTGGAATGGCTGCTCCAAAGTTTGTGATCAATGTTTTTTGAAAATATAAAACCAATTTGGCTACAGATCCATGAATAAAAATGATTGATATTCTAGTCATATGCAATTTTACAGTAGAACACTAGGAAGATGTAAAAAAGCTGTACAGCAGTAACAAATTTACCTTTAAAGTTGATACCAGACTTTATCACTTTTCAAAAGACAGATAACTTTATAAAAATAATTTGTTAATAGATAAATAAATAAAAAAGTATGTTATTTGTCATTTTATTCTTTTTTTCCACTGAATTCTTGAAATACTGAATAAAATATCCAAAAACATCTTTTGGTAAATAGTTTGTAATATTTAGAATATTTAAATTATACACTACGACTATCTAACAGAAAACAGCTACTTTCCTCCTCGATCTGATCCCACAGCCTAGCCAACCGGGACATTTTACTCCATTTGCAGACTCTCTAGTGGACTGAGCAAGAAGAAGGAAAGGGTATCTGTACTGTCACATAACTGTATAAGGGTAGAACTGTATATAGCACACCAATAATGTGGCAAGTTAGTCACAACGTTTTATGGAAGTGTACTTCTACATATATTTAATGGTTTCTAGAATAACAAACGTGGATAAACCAGCACATTTCAAGTTGCTGAAACCATTAGTTGGTAATGTGTTGATGCTGGAATGTTCACAGTGGAGTATAATCATGTTCTACAGTAGAACCCATACTATATGTTCAATGTCTGGATTTCATGTCTAGTCTCCAAACATTCATTAAACACTGTCTCTCTCCTAGTCACTGCAATGTCACCCTAATACATTCAACCCAGGAATATATTACACACGTGTGTAGCAGTTTATCTGTACATTTGTAATATTGTCAACATTGTTAAATGTTCATTTGTGTCGAAAATTCTCGGTCATTTCCAGTGCTGCATTCTTATATTATAGCACAAATGTTCCCTTGTTCATACTTAGAACCCACCGGATTGATGTGATGTGGTCACAATTTAGAATAACCACATTCTCAAAGCTCGTCCTGATTTCAAGTCAATGAATCAGATGTCTAGTCTCCAAGGTTTCAGTACAAAACTGCAATGAACCAACTCAATCCAAAAATATTTTTTTTTAAATAAAAAAATAATTTAACATGTTTCTACTCAGTCACCCTGTGTTGAACCCAGAGTGTACTTTAGTGTCTCATCTGTTTCTAACCCCTTTTAACCTATGGTATCATCTCTTCATTAGTGTGAAGATACTTATAACATCTTCTCGCATCTAACAGTTGACTTCCTGCTCCCTATAGTGAGGTTTAGAGGTCACTGATTTATGACCTCACTAGAACCCATTTGACATGCCATCCGACACTGGCCATTCGACAGCAGTGTGATAGGGTTATTACACATTAATGCGTAATTTTGACAGACTGCTGCCAGAGTACGCAGTGTGACTCACATGTGCACAGAGAGAACCAAGTGTATTCGTGTGAATGACTGTGTGCGAGTATGTAAGTATGAGGTTATATGAGAGTGTACGCACAGTGTACCATGTCTGTATATGTGAGAATGTGTACGGGCAGACATGGGGTTTAGTTACGGACACTGCACCTCTGTGTGTGTGTCAATGAGAGTGTGCATGTGCCAGCGTCTCCATCATTAAATTTTAAAAGGTGTTCTGGGATCAGAGCCGAGGAGGTGGGCAGAGAGTAGAAGGCCTTAAATCACACACACATGCACACACACACATGCACACACACACATGCACACACACACGCACACACACACACACACACACCTCAACAAACCACCCTGGTTACTCCCTACAGCCCTCTCGCCTAGAACCTAGTAACTGCACAATATATCACTTTTCTAACCAATCACAAATTTGTTTGTGTGCTGTGATTATCTTCATCAACCACAAACATTCCTTGGTAAGTTTGCAGTGAGTGTTTTGACATTCATGTTATCCATAACTAAATACTTTTGGCCAAAACTAGCCCAATCTTAACTTCATAATTGTGTTTCTAATAGTGTCCAGTAAACAAAATGTAAAATTATTAACATCACAAAATGTTAGCAATGTTTTAGTTTGACCCTTTAAACTAAATGTAGTCATGCAGGCTGAAGTCCATCTGCTTACTGTGCATGTCTGTAGCCCTCTAATTCAAAAACATTTAAAATCAAGAGAACCATCAAAGTAATTTCCAGCTACTGCAATGACAAAAATTTGTTTATCACCAAAGTATGCCGAGTCTGAAATATAATTTAAGTGTGTGCAGTTCTATGATAAGATGCTACGATGTGTCAGAACGTCAGATGTTCAGTCTTTAGTTTGCAGCAGTTGAGAAAAGAGGATGAAACAGTGATATGGCAAGTCAGGTTACACCAAAGCCCGTCATCATTAATTAATAAACAACAACTCTGTTACTGTGGTGACTAAGGAAGGACGCTGACGCTGGCCTGCATTTGTAAGTGTATTCTCTCACGGTATATGTGTCACGTAGTAGTTTCCTTTGAACACAGTCCTTGTAGTGTGTTCTAGTTTTGCAGTCCAACAATAAGGAAGTAAGATTAAAGAAAAGGAAAAGCAACATTTTCTTATTTCAGACTTCAATCAACATTGGGGTCATATACACATCCCTCTGTGGGTCATGTTGGGGCAGTCATGGGCTGGAGGTTAGGGAACCAGCCTTATGACCAGAAGGTCGCCATTTCAATCCCCTGAGCCGACAGTACATGATTGAAGCGCCCTTGAGCAAGGCACATAACCCCCAACTGCTCCCCGGGCACTGCAGATAGGGCTGCCCACCGCTCCGGGCAAGTGTGCTCACTGCTCCCTAGTGTGTGTGTTCACTAGTGTGTATGTGGTGTTTCATTGCATTGATGGGTTAAAAGCAGAGGTGAAATTTCCCTGTTGTGGGACTAATAAGAGTCACTTAATCTAATCTCTGTTCACTTCGCAGAACAATGATAATGAACAACTGTGTCACAGTGAGAGAGTGTGGCATCAGAAGTATCCAGTGCTAAAAGGCCTCCATTTTCAAGATTGTACTAAAACATGAGTAAAGGGACAAAACTATAAAAGTTAATTACGTATCATTTAACTTAACATAGTTTGATTAACTTGAAATATTATTCTTTACATTTTGTAAAGTGCTTCAATTTGTATATGAAATGCCTTCAGATTGAAACTGTAACGCCCTCTTAAAAATGACTTTTCCCTAACTTGAGAGGATGTAATCTGAATTACATGTCAGAGCTGAGGGGTTATATTTACCAAAGCCTGTTTAGAGTCAACCCACTCAGAGGGGACATGGCTGCTGCAACTTGAGCATTAAGAGTTTTCTGGGAAATCCAGTCATTCACCAATGCTAACGCAATTTTCCTTCATTCTCCTCCTAAGCCATCGTCCAATCATAGTCAGTGCTACTGACCGCACCTTGAATCGGACACCTGACAAAGCGATGCACATCCAGTCAGTAATTTTATTTGTCATGTACTTCCAGGTAAAATTGACATTTGTTTGCAATAATATCCCTTCTCATCCTTTCATGTGTAACACAATCATTGCACTCATCTTTCTGAACCAAAAATAAATACTAAAATCAAGTTATGATTATTTGTGTGACATTGCTTCAGACTTGATGTATAAAAACATTAGAGAGAGAGAAAACAAAGCTGAAGAAGTCAACTAGCAGAATTCCACTCAGTCAGCAATAGGAATTTAAAAGACATTAACACACTGTTATCATTAACACACTGATCAGACATGCGTGTGTAACAACAAAAAATCCTACATTGCTCTGCTTGTGCAATTGACAAGCACGTTTACAGCAAGAAAAGCTCCAAAAAAGGCATAAATGTTAAACAACTAAAACAAAGTCCCCAGTAACCTGTCAAAGATTAATTAAACATGCAACTAAATGTAAAAATGTTGTTACTGCATATAAAAGTACAATTTTCTATTCTAACATAAGAATTAGAAATTTTAAAAATTAAATGTTCACTTACAAGAATTCAATTCAAACATGCAAAAATTATTTAATAATCTTCTTTTAATAATTTTCTGTTTCAGTATTTTGACTTTTGACAACTAAGTGCTAAAGGAATTTGTACATGCTAGAACATTCCTAGTAAATAAAATAAAATTCTGAATGTTAGAAAACTCTCTCATACATTTCAAATTTATTTCAATCATTATTAATAATTTACATATTCACAGTGAATTTCTGATATAAGAAATTGTGGATTAAAAGCTAAAATGCCGAACACACTCAATTCGGATGTGCCAAAGCTTCAAGCATAGCGTGTTCAGCCACTGTCTACATAACTATCGGTTTTTACGTGTGGCTGTTGTATGATTTTACTCTCAGCTGTCACCTGTTTGCACCTCATCAATACACTGTAAAATGTGGAAGAGGACAGAAGGTGATTTAAACTACTAATAAGATTTGGAATGGTTTGAAATATTGCTTTGAAACATCTGAACTTTTATTCTATTTTGCTTAAAGTTAAATTTTAAGTTGAACAAACATTTTGTTCAGTGCATAAACACGAGTCAGCAATCAGTTGACAATTATGCTGAAATAGCTGGTAATTAATGGGAGCTATGTGTGTCTCATTCAATTAACCTGGGAATAAACCTTTCCACCAGTTCCACCTTTCTACACACACATGGACAGAGGTAGCTCTAAATATACGCACATTCTCACATACAAGGGAAAAACGGTGAATCAAGTAACAATGTGTGTATGCATGTTTTATGTTTGATCTGCCAAAAACAATTATTTTAATAGCCAATTACTCATGTGAACTAATCAGGTAATAATCGATTAATCTCCTTAAATGAAGCCTGTAAATGTGAAGAGCTGTAAAATTGAGATATTGAGAATTGAGACTGTTCAACAGCTACATTATACACCTGCCTCTAATATTCACATGCCCCTGAAGGCCTTGATTTCCTGGATCAGGTGTGTTAGATTAGGGCTGGAGCTAAACTCTTACTGCCTTCAAGTCCTCAGAGCTCCTACTTACGACTTCGGAGATCGGAGTACGACTTGATTTGTGTTCAAGCGGTTTCGGTTGGAAATGAGTGGAAATAATGTTCTTGGTTTACTTTTATTTTTCTATTAAAGAAAGCCTGTGTATATATTATATCTGTATTTCCAGGTGTGGATGCCTTGCAGTGTTAATGTCATGGTTGATGAATAACTGAAATACGGCCAGTTTATCAGCGGCCATCGTTGTTTTTTTGTTGACACGCCCCCAACTCAGAAACTCAGGGCTCAATGAAAAATCTGAGTTTCCTACTAGTAAATACGACATTGTGGTGCTGTTCATGTGCAGCCATCTCGTAAATATGATATTTCCAACATGACTCGAAAGCAGCAGCTAACAGGACCACGACTGGGCTCCCCTGTACTAGACAAACTAAAGTGAAAAATCAGTTTAATCTTTCCTCATATGGATGTTTGTGAGTGATGAAGAAAAAAGTGTAATACCACGTTACATCATGGAACATTTAAGAGAAAAGTGATCCTTTATGTTAATATAATGTAACAGTATCACTAGGCATGGGTATCAAAATTCAATTTGGTAACAAGCGAATTATTGGCGTCCATACTGTGACAATGTGTATTGTTTTTGTGATAAATTACATCATATGTTACAATATGCTTTTCTGAGCACATTGTGGATATCAGTACCAACTGCATGTTTGATTACAAAGAGGGTCTAATGAGTCCTGTTTAACAGGATTTAGTGAAACACAGTGTAAAATGTATGAATACAAATAATTTAATTCATAGTTTCTTATGGTACTTTTAAAATACGTGCTTACTTACTCTGTTGTAACTTATCGGATGTCAGAAAAAATAAATATTGTGACTGTGTATCGTTAAAAACTGAAAAACTAAAGTATTATGATAAGACATTTTGCCAAATCGCCCACCTTTACTGGGAGGTATCGAAAAATTGTGTCATTCCCTACCAAATTTCAGTAAATAAGTTGAATGGCAAACTTATCAGCATTATTATAAGCCAATAAGCATGCCCGTTTCAAAATCTGGGCTGCTGATTGGCTATCTGAATTACATCCCATATGCATGCTATTAATGTTATCACATTGATTAGTTTGCAATTTCTTAGTCAGTAAATATACCCACTTATAAAGTCTTATGCAAAGGTTTGGGTCTGATCAAATTACATTTTTTTGATTTTCTAAGTGAAAACAAGTTAAGACATCTTCCACGGAGAACAAACTGGGCAAAAAACAAAACGTAAATATGGACTGTGCAAAAGTTATGGCACATTTTACACTGTATGTTTTCTTGTGCAGTAGAATCAATAACATTTAAATCAGTTCTCTGTAGAGCAGTCGTTCCTAACTCCAGTCCTAGGGATGCCCAGCCTGCACAGTTTGAAGTTTTCCCTCCCTCAACACACCTGATCCAAGCTAATTATTAAGCCCTTAACAAGTGGTGGCAGATGTGTTAAGGATGGAGGGAATTATTGTGAATTATTTGAATTATATTCACTTCACTAAAACATTTAAATTGACCAGGGATGTTTAAACAGGGATGTTTAAACTAAACATAGGACTGTTGCATTAGCTATGCTCCTTTTTGGTTTAAGCCACATCCACTTTCGGTTTGATATTTAAAAGGTATTTAAAAAGTATGCTGTTCAGGAATGCGCATCAAAGTGTTTGTACTGATACTGATATCAAAACCTTTTTAAAAGAGATTCACCCCTAATTATCACCAGGCCAAAATTTACACTAGTTTGTGATGAGTAAAATGTAAAACTAAGAAAAAACAAAATTTAACATACAACTTCCAGCCCATTTGTAAAATAAAACACATGCAAAGTGTTTTTACCGAGTACATCTAAAAAAAATAAATAAATAAAAAAATGAAAGTGGCCAAAGAATGCTTTATTGTTTAATGTCTATTTGAAATATCTCACAAGTAAAAAATATATTCAAATTTTTTTTTACTCTATGGAGAGATGGAGCAGGAAGCAAGAGCCATTACTCACCATAGGTCTGCGATTCTCCACCACGTTCAGCCCGACAATGCCCAGAAATGTTCCGAAGCTCAGCTAGGACAAAACAGAAGAGGAGTTTCTGAGCCACAAACACAGTCTATGTTTATTATTAATCCCTTAAAATCTAAAGACCCACATCTAAATTCCTCATTCGTTACTACATAACTTACATATTAGTTCAGAGTAGTTACTAAATAATAAGTCTTCAAATTCATAACTTTTCAAAAAGTCTACAGTTCAAAGGGTTAAGCCCCAAACTTCTACAGCAAGTCCTTTTCATTAAGCCAACAGCACATCTGAATCCCTGACACTTACCATAGCCAGAAAGCTGTCACAATTTATGTAAACAAAAGATGGATAACAGTTTTGTCCATTACACTGATGAAACTGTGTGTCAAGAGATTCACTTAAACTCTTTTCTTTGGAATAAACTTGGACAATGTTACTCACTATAATGCCAGGGTAGTACCCAGCCACTGCTACGTTGCCAGTGCGGGTGGCAGAGAGGAGCCCAATCACCAGCACGACGATGGACAGCATGAGCAGAACCACAGTGCACCACAGCGCTGTCCGACGTCGCTTTGAGTACTGCTCTGTGAGCACAGTCAGAACAATACACACATACAGCACTGTACAGACGTCTTCAACAGTCTGGAAAAATAGCTTAAAAACATTTATCTGGGTTATAAATAGAGGCTGGCCAATATGGCAAAAATGTAATAACACAATAATTCAAGATTTTATATATATATATGTCACAATATTTATTTTTTGTGATATCTGATAAGTTAGAACAGACAACAAAGCCTGAAAAAACTATGAATACAATGATATATTTTCAACATTTTACACATTGTGCTGCACTAAATTCCATGAACTACTTGTAAAAGCACTGGATAACATTAGAATAAATACAAATAAACATTAATAAAGTTAAAAATGAATAAAAGCTTCTTGGTTACAAAAAGTTTAAACTTATTTAACTTAAAGTATTGATGAGCTGAACTCGCTACTGGATGGTAACTCTATACACTGCATTTCTCGAGGACAGGTGTGGAAAAAGTTCAGCGAAAACACATAACATGACACCTCAATGTATAATGTTTATTTGTATTTACTTCTAGTGTTTTTCCAAAGGAAATAAAGGCTTACTAATTGAATAAATAGCTTTAAATATCATTTTCTCAGGTCACTTTTGCACAATATCGTAGCTGTACAAGGAACACAAGAACTAACACCACGATGCAGCTTTCATGATTCGTGGAAGGACACTTCTTTAGAATAAAGTCATGAAACTGCTCATGTACCTTTATCCAAGATGTCACGAGCAAAATGAATAATCACGTATGAGTCTATAATATTCATTTGTGACGTACATAAATATGGCTTACTGTCACAAACTCAAATTTGAACAATAAAGTATACAAACGCCTACACCGAAATGTCTATCATACTCCTACATACAGCAGCCATAACAAAGCAGTGAACAGTCTGAATGTGGCTGAATGTGAATGTAAAACTACAAGAGAAAACTTTACCACACAGTTTAACAAAACTGATGTGTTTCTCACACGTACACATGAGAACTGCTCCTAACACAGTAATGCACCAGTAGACATATTCATTACCAACTCTTGGCATGAGAGACATTTACCATGCAGAACCTCACCCTGATGTTATGTAAAGTGGCTCCAAAAAGTATTTGGACATTTGTATCATACTTAAAAATGCATTAAAAATGTATTATGAGCACAGTATGTTGTCAAATGTTAAATATAAACTGGACTCTTTAAAACGTGACTGTTCCAACTCACCAGATATCATAATTCATCATAATAAATATTCATGATATTAATTTTTGCCCTGTAGCCCAACTTTAGGCCACATGCTTGAAAGAGGAAAGAGTCACTATAAAAGATAAAACCAGGGAAGTACAGTGCAGACAGAGTCCCAACACCAGTCTGCACATGTGAAGCAGTGAGATCTGGTGATGAGCAAAAATTAAAATGCAGCTACTAAACTGACTAATTTGACTGCAGGTGACCCATAACAGAGAAAAAAGCCTTACTGGACTATTCAGTGTAATTACTGTCTACTTAAAGAGGAACTCACATCAATTTTTCAAAGAAATTCTACATAATTAAACGGTAAAGATGTACACACAGTCATTCACAGTGGTTTGGTGTGAAATGCTCGGTTCTAGAGAAACTTAGAGTCAGAATTGTTCACAGAGGTGGTGATAGGAGTTTAATGTCTGTGAAAGCTACATCACAGAAAGTTATTACATGAAATGGTTATGAATTTGTGGTCTGATGCCTCAAACATTGTTTAACGATAGTTTTGAGTGAAGAATTTGAGCTAAAATGTATTTTTCAAAATCTATTCAGGCTGGAGGGGCCCACGCAGGGCACGTGAATCAAAATAGTACAGAAAACGTATTTTTTCAGATTGTCCACTATTTTACCATCATCACCATTACATATAGTAACTCAGAAGACACGTGTACACCCTTACAAAAGATGGTGCTTCAACAGTTCTTTAGTAAAGACAACCATGAACACTCAAAGAACCATGTGCACGCTGAATTCGTTTTTTGCATCTGGTTCTTGAGACTGATGGAGAATATGTCTGTATATAGAACCTCTTTGAAAAGGGTCAAACTTGACATCGTAACAATAACAGAAGCCTTTTTTGTGCTATACAACACATTCTCCATCAGTCTGAAGAACCATTTCATCATGCAAAGAACTAATTAAGCATGCACATGGTTCTTTGAATGTTCTATATAGAACCAATCCACCTACTAAAGAACCATTTCCGAGACTGTAGGTTCATCAGGGTCAGAAATAAAGGTTCTATGCAGGTACATTTTTCGCTTACCAACAATGTTAATGTACCCCCAAAAGGTACAACAGTGGTTTTAAGGTCCAATTGTGCACCTTAAATAATAAGTTTTTTTCCAGTGTAGAAGACACATATTTGTACCCTTTCATAACCTAATGTTTTAAAACAGAACAATAAAATTAAAGCCTGGAGACGAGAAGGTGTGTGTGGAGTCGGGACAACTTAGAAAATATCATTTCAATGCATTATGGTGCAGTTATGTTCCCTAACTAAAGGTAATGAGATGTACCCATGAGGGTACCAGCCTTGTGACAGGTGGGGTACTGCCCCAGTGACAGTTTCGTACCGTTATTTCTAAGAGTGAATTCTACATGACCAGCAGTGAGAACAGCAGAGAGCTGAATGAATGAGCTGTGTGTGAATCTCTCTCTGTCTGTCTGTCTGTACTGACCTGCAGGGTCGCCGCTGTCCGCCGCTGCCTGAACCGCCGGCTGCTGCTGCGGCTGCTGCATCTCTGACTCCGCCGCTCTGGAGGACTAACGAGGACAAACTCCTGAGAAGAGCCGCGGCTGAGAGAACAGCTCCCTCCTCGTGAACGCTGCTCTGTTCGCTCCTCTCAGCTCTCCACGCTGGAGCGCGCGGACCAACGGACGCGCTCGAGCCCTCGCCGTTTCCAAGGGAGAACAGCTGAGCCGCGTTCTGTTACTGTTGGCGGGAACGTAACGACTTCATTACGACCTCAGGAGCCAATCAGGGGCCGAGATCAATCACAGAGAAGGACCAATGAGGAGGCAGGAGCGACTCTCAGACACGCGAGCCGCAGCGCGAGGATCGGGTTATTACTCTACTTTCAATTATTTACATCAGTGTTTGAGTCTCTTTCTGCCTCTCCGTGGAGCTGAAGAAGAGCTCAGTGAACCTTCAGGCCGGTTTGTGCTTCAATAACTGAGCTTTAGTTCTGCTCTTGTTCAGTTCTGAAGAATGAATCTACTTTCTGTCCCTGGTTTCAGTCATAAACACATCCAGCTCAGTCTTTTTGTGTTTAAAGAGCTTATTCGGACGCTCTAATGATTGTCCTACCGCGCATGCGCATTAGTAAAGTACAGCGCTGCTGTCAGACCAAAACCCGTATCTCCAAAACGACTTTACAGGAAAAAGAAAAACATACTTTTAATGTAAGTCAATGTAACCAGACTTTTCCCCATGTAAATATGTGCTGTTTCTTCTCGTTGGTTCAAATTTACACGTTGTAAAGGTCAACAGGCATTTTTAAATTACGACAAAAACTGAAAAATGGTTTTGTTCCAACAGCAGTGAGAGGAATCTGGTATTTCTAGTGTTTTATTGAGTTGTACTGTTATTTCTGCCTATGAGTGTATTATACAGACTATGCCGAATAATACCCACTTACCCCGATACACTGATTTAGGCCACAAAATCTACCGGTAGTTTTTATGCAGATAGTACTTTAGTCTATCAGAATATTCTACCTATAGTTTTTATGCAGATAGCATTACTCAATAACTTAATTTGGATTACTGAAATAATTCTACATGTAATTTAATGCTAGTACCATTGTCTTATAATGATTTAGTTTATCAAAATATTCTACTTACTTTTAAGCTGAGATCTACCTATAAATATTTCGACAACATAGCAAAATTAGTCAAAACAGATCTAAAACTGGAGTTTAATTTGTTATCTATGTAATATTCTGTTGTGCAGCACTGCAGGTCTAATTACCCTCATTAGTTTGACTGAATTCACGAGTGTCATTTTTGTGTTTTCATCCATCAGTGTTTTCTCACAGGACCCAGCATGCATTGCACAAATTCAAATTAAATTGGTTTCTGCTGTGCTTCTGCTTGACTGGAATTGAAACCTGCAAACACACCCACCAGCTGTTTGAGGTGAGACTGGAGTCCCCTGCTTTAGAGACCCCTGCAGCACAGCCGGAGGAGGCAAGTAGGTGTGTTTACAGAAGCCGATACTGCAGTGGTTAAGTTTTAACCACTTAAGTTCTTTATTCTGGTCAGTGTTCCTTTAATTTCATTATAGCAGGTTGTTGACAGCACCTGTGCTACTTTGGTTGCACATCTTTTGATTCTTTTGGGCTTTATCATTTTATTTTCACTTCAGTTCGTGATGATAGATGCTGGATGTACCAATAAGTTCTCCTGTAGTTAACACGTTACTCAGTACTTGAAGTACCAGTACTTTTGGCCTTCAACTTAAGTTGTAAATGTACTTTCACTTCATTATTTCACAAAAGAGTACTTTTATTTGAGTAATACTGAGTTCAGGCTACTTTTCCCTCCTCTGCAAGTTTGCTGATCCAAGACTTACTTTTTCAAACTATTTGAGGAAAAAGTAACACAAGAAACTTAATAAAATTTACTTAATTTAAATCCACAATGTGTACTTCCTTAAAGCTTAAGGACATTTGTTTGTGTATTTGAAGGAACTGGCTCACTACATAATGCTTTTTAGACAAATACAATCGTTCCACACTCTGCAATTCAGCACAGTATAGCTTTTATCACCTAACAATTACCAACTGAAGCTCAAGACCGTTTCCACTGCCAAGCTGCTGACCGTGCCTAACTTGATAGATTATTAATAACTATGTAGTAGATCTATAATACTGGTAATCATTAGCTGACCAATACATTTTACATTACCATCAATTTAGTGACGTAAAATTCAATCAATTTTAAGATCAGTAACACAGTTTATTCCATAATAAAAGTCAAACAAACATTAAAAGAGAGAACTTACTATGGACAGACATTACATTTAAAATAATTACAACATAAAAACCAAGGAAGATGGATCACTGTGTTGGACAGCCGTTGGTATCCATGTTAGCATTAGCCTTGCGTGGTGAGGAGTTTGGAAGATGCCACCAACTGTCCGAGTTTGCTCCGCTAGAGCTGACAGCTGCACTGGAGCCGGCATCTGAGAAAACACAGAACACAAGCAAATAAGATTAACATTCTTTAACAAAACAACTACTGGGCAGGAAAAGGGAAATTTTATAATGGGCTTTATAACCAGCTGAAGAACTGAAATCATGAGTAAAAGCACCAGTTACACTTAAAGTTTTGACTTTAGTATTAAAACTACAGTACTTCAGTGGTGTTCGCTATACACACACACCCACACCCACACCCCCACACCATATATTATTAAAAGGGAATTCTACTAGTTTTTCAAAATGTCTGTATAATTAAACTTTTAAGAGTCATTCATAGCAGTATGCTGCAAACTGCATCATCCAAAAGAAACGTACCCGTCAAAATGTTCACATCAATGTAACAGTAACAATGTCTGAAGCATTTAATACTTCAAAGCTCCCTCACAGAAATATAATTGGCTAAAATTATTATGAATACTGTTTCATGCCTCAGACAATGTTTTATGACTAAATGTATATAGTTGTTCTTTCAAATGTACTGCTATTTTAGCATTACCAACACTACACATAGAAACTCTGAAGACACGTGTAGGCTCACTGGTCATTTGGGATAGTAAATGAAGTCAATTTTATTTTTTTGTTGACATCACAACCCCTAATTCTTATTACTACCATTGTAAAGAAATCCAAGTTTCTCTACAGCTCACAATTTTATATGAAAACATTCTGAATGATGGCTGACCATTTACATCCCAACAATTAAAGTATGCAGAAAATATGAATTAGCAAAATTCCCCATTAAAGGAGCAGTGTGTCATACTCTGGCATCTAGTGGTGAGGCTGCAGATCGCAACCAGCTAAATACCCCTTCCTACACAGTGTATTCCTGACAGGAATATGTTTAAAGTGACCAACAACGTTGCGTATGACTGCCATGGTGTCAGCAACTCATCGCTGTAGATGCAGACCCTCGTTCACTGAGTCATTTGTTCATTAGCATGGCAATGTACACTAAGCTATGTCACATGGTATCAGATGTTGATATTAATGCATTTTATGAGTACGAGTAAAAAAGCACAGCATCGGGCCAATTCCCAATACCTGTATTGATGCATCCCTATTTCATGGCATAATGTTTTTGGAAAATCAAGGCCAAGGCAAGCTGGACAATGAACTTCAACACCTGAGTCAACAAATCAGCAAGTGATTAAGCCCTTCATGTGCTGGATTTAAACCAGAGGGGACGGTGGCTATGACATTTCAGTGTAGGAGTTTGATACATATTGTAACCCAACTTGTAGTTCATGTTAAGACAAAGTTAGTGCCCCATGTGTCCCAATCCCAAGTGCGACAAGTAAGCTTTAGTGCAAAACCACCACAAACATCATTGAGCACGGTGTATTACCCTCATCATCGCTTTCTGAAGAATCCACAGATGCATCAGCTGGTACACATGAGATTTCTAATAAGAAAAATGCACACTGACTAATCCGCAAACAGCTCCAGTCCCCAATTTCAGGGCCACAAAAACAGAGAACCACACAAATCTCATGCAGCTACGTACCGGGCATGGTCCCAAGGCCAGAGTTATCGAAGAACTGCTTAGGGCACTTGAGAGACAAGGGCTCTGCTCCAGAGCGGACATCAAAGAACTTGCTTTTTGGAGAGTCAATGAACGCTCTCTTGGGGGAGTTCACTTCACTTTCAGTCAGTGGAGGCTGCCGCTTGGATGGAGTGCGTGGGGACTGTGGAGCTTCTTTCTTGCTTTCCCTCAGCTTGTAAGCCCTGTTCTTCCATTTACTGATTTCCTCTTGTTGCTTGGTCACAAGGCTAGACATCAGAGAGACTCATTATTTCAGGGTACTTAGAGTCTTGGGCTATATACACTAGAATGAGTGAAGCTTTTAACTCTTACCACTTAACATTTATCATCAGTATTAAAGGAATGCATGCAAGTGTTATGTATTGCAAAAATAAAAAAGAAGTGACTATTTCCCTGTCTTATTTCTTATCCATATGCCTTACATGCATACCTGATGTAGTCTACCAAAATATTTACTGACATTTTCAAGTATATGTACACACAGCCCATAAAGCACAGACAAAATATAGACCTATATTATTTTTCAACAGTACAGTTTTCCTTGTTGGCCTTAAAGTCATCTTGTTGAAAGTAATGAAAAGTAATCAAATTACATTACTTTACTATAGGTTACAATAACATATTTTACAGGTAAATCAGTAATCTGCACCAGAATAAATATTTGAAATAACCTTCCCAACATTGTTGACCAAATGTTACCTTTCAAAGTGTGCATTTTTCTTCTCCAGCTCCTCAATTTTTTTCTCTTTAAGAGATGCAAGAGTTTTGGACTGGGAGCCTGCCTTAGGATGAGACTGCTCACCCTCCACAACTGTGCAAAATAAAAGAATAAAATTTACCATTAGCTGGTTAAAAAGGACTGCCACATTAAATCACTAAGTCAGTGAAACATCCTTACATGAATGCTCTTCCTCCTGTTGGGTTTTCCTGAGGTTTTCTTTCAGCTTCCGAATGACCTCTTCTCTGTGCTCCAACACCGAGGATAACTGCGCTATTCTAGAAAACAAGAGCCAAAAAAGTCAGCTGCCTGTCCACTTCACTATAATGATGGACCATGACATCTAAGCTTCTACCATTTATTTCTACATTAGCAGTCTATCAGATGCTCTCCAACAGTTCAGTGCTTGTGTTGCTGGAGACGTAAAGGTCTGCCATAAAAAAAAAAAGACAAAGGGCTCTTACTCTTTTTCATGACCAGTAGTAACGGCAATGTGGTCCAGCTCCATCTTCACCAGTTTGTCTTTCATGGCCTCCATTTCAGCAGCGGTAGGTGGCATCTTTGTCTTTGCAAGGGCCTGGATGGGGGAAGAAAAATAAAAGTAAGCTTTAATAAAACTGCAAAACTAGGTCTATAAGGAAAAGGCACCTCAAATATCTGTGCCCTAAAAAGTAGGGATGGATAATGATATTGGAATTATCAGTATTAGAAGATAACTGTTTAAAAAATATATACACTGGCATCACTGACATATTTTGAATTTGATGATTTACTGTACTGTGAAAGAGCAGAAGATTTAGGTGATGTTAGGCCACTGTTATAAACCTTTAACTGCATTTTTAACTCTCTACAAACAAGTTACATTTCTCTGTAATGGTAATCCAGGATGAAGTCCCAATTTCTAGATTTTATGAATGTTCATGCATTGACAAAAATATCAGACCAGCATTGCTGACTGCTTGGTCAGTGCCAATTTCTAGTGTCGAACCTTGCCTACCTCTGTCTCTTTCAGTTTTGCTTGAAGGTTCTGGATGAGGCCCTCTTTTGCTTTTAAATCTGAACTTAGCTCTTGAAGCATGGCAAGATGTTTTTGGTTGGATGCATCTGCCTGGACCTTCAACTCCTCCATTCTCCTTTGAATCACCTGAAGAGGCACAATTAATATGCTTAGAAATGAGTTGACTGATGCGAACCAAATGATGTCTTGTAGAAGCAATGGGTTTTTCCTTTTATAATAACATTAAACCTTAATGGAAGCTAGACTAAATATTTTAACTTGAGTAATGGTTTTGGAATAATCACAGACAGGCAACTGACCTTTTTTGCACCAGCTATAACTAAACACTCATTTAAACACATTTAAAACAAACACTCATAGTGCCATTACCTCCATCTGTTTTTCAGCCTGTTGTAACTGAAAGGAGAGGCGCTGTTTGTCTTGCAGTAGGTCAGCCTCAGTCTTAGGTCTGTCACTGTTCTGAGCTGGAAGCAGTGCCAGGTTCTCTCGCTGCTCCTCCCTCAGCCTTTGCTCCGACTCAGACTCCAAGGGCTTTAGGACAGTGACTGTAGACTCATACGTGTCCAACAGGCGCTACAAGGCAAGAAGTTTCTTAATCAGCACATGTGATAACTCAGATGAACATTTCAGTGACTATTGTTTCAATTCGTCTACCAAATAGACAAAGTGAATCAAGGGCTGGGGCTTACTTTGCGGAGTACTCTCTGACGATCAGTCAAAGTTGTACGTCGTACAAGTTCTCGCTCGAAAAAACGCAATATAGTTGCAGCGTCTGCAGTTCTGGCCAATGCTCTGCTCTCCTCACAGGCGCTAGCCCGTGCCTGACGTTCCTCTGAGAGAGTGACTGCATGCTTGGCTACACCATCTTCAAGGACCTCCAGAATGCTGTTCATATTCTAACAACGATAGGAAAAAAGTTCCTCAATATTCAACAATGTATACAGACAAACCATTTGAAGCACAAACATTTTCCCAGAAGTCCCAGCAGTTTGCAGCAGAGACTCATTTGTACTTGTTTCAACTTTTCACCTGGTGGAGATCATGTTTATGAGTAGCAGCAAGATGTGTTGAGTTCTTTTCAAAAGGTGTTTCACTGTTAAGATTGCACACTCAATCCATCCTGCTAAAATAAATAAATAAATAAATAGAAACATGGTATACTGACCTGCAGGTATTGCTTGCGTTTTTCCAACAACTCCAGAAGTCGCTGGTCCCAAATCTCCTGCAAGTCCTCCTGGACTACATGGAGGGCTTGCGAAGGAGCCTGAGCTCGCCGAATAAGCAAATCCTGCAGCCTTCTCTCCTCAAAGGATGCCACATCACGCTGGACTTGAGTCACAAAGTGAGCCTTGTGGCGCTGTGCTAGTCTCTTTATGGTTTCCTACAGAAAGGAACGTTGATTACTGTCAATTCCTTGGCCATGTGAAAAAAGACTGACATTTTCAAAACTCCAAAACTCGTTGCTATAGCAAACAAAAATATTCCTAACTTGACATTTTGTTTTGTGTATACCTCCCCAACCCCACCAGCCCCCTCCCCGTAATAGACAAGGTATGAAAAGTGCCATGCTGAAGCAGCTTACCCCAGTTTTCCCAAGGATGTCACCAAGTTGGGTTGTCTTCGCTGCAAGATTACCATATACAGCTCTATGAGACATTGGAACAAATGCCAGCAGTTGATAGAACAAGGCCCATTCTTTGCTATTGTCATCTGCCAGAGGATCTTTGGGTGTTGGACGGTCAATGATTCTCTGGAGCTTCAAGAAGGCAGCCTTTGTTGGAGAGGGATTTTAAAACTTATTTATTATCCAGTGCTGTAGCATTACTTGAAAAAAGCCATATTGCAACTTGAAAACACTTTCACATGTTGATACATCAAGTGAGTAAAAACAGGATCTCAGCAGAAAGAAGAGAATTACAGGACCATGCTTAAGATTTTACTCAAGGTAAAAAAGTAACTGCTCACCTTAAGCTTCTCATTAGAGGCTTCAGTCTCAGAAACAAACTTCAGTGTTCTCTGTGCAATATTGACCTGTTAATTCACATTAGAAATTATCGCATTTACCTCATGAAGAGACAAAAAGGGAAAAAAACACTTAAATAAAAAAATAATAAATAAATAAATAAATAAATAAATAAATAAATAATTGACCACACCTACCTGGCTCAAAGAACTGACATCAGATTCAAGCACCATTTTCTGTTTCTCTAGTCCTTGAACTTTCTCCTCTATGCATGTCAGCTGTGGGGGAAAAAAGGATTATAAAAATTTTTAGGGAAAAAAAAAAAAAATTACATGCATTTATGAAAATTTTGAATGTTCATTCTTAACCTTATGCTAAATGATATTACAGAAACATTTCTTAATATATTGCTAACAGCTATAGTTATTGCTAATAGCTAGAGTAAAATTACCTGAAAAATGTTTTAACACTGAATTGTGTTTTCTTGATTAAACAAACTGAGATTCCAGAAATCTTATTTGTTTATTCAAGTGTCTTTACAATAAAAAAAAATAAATAAATAAAATCATTGTAGGCTAGATTTTTGTTTTTAAAAAAAATGAGCAAATTCATGCATATGAATTTGTGCATTAAAATGTATTTGTACATTCATAAAAAAAAAAAAAGAAAGAAAAAGAAACAAACAGTCACCTATAGTATTATAGTATCTCACCTTTAAGGGAAAGTGCACTTATTTTTCCTAAATTTCTAATTAAATGGTTAAGATGTAAAAGTAATTCAGAGTGGGTTGATACAAAATGCTCCACTCTAGAGAATCTTAGACTCAAAATTGTTCACAGCAGTGGAAATAATAACCAGGCATCTGAAACGCTAAATGCCTCTAAAAGCTACTGGTTACAAATATGCTGCCTCATTCAGAATACCAAGAGGCTTCGCTTAAAAAACAGCTACTCTATCTAACTAACTAGCTGAAATAAATAATTTCACCTCTTCCATTTTTTCTTCCAGTTCTCTCCTCAGTTGGTCACGCTCTTCTCTGACCCCATTGAGGACCTCCTGGAGCTGGTCTGCATGTGTCTTTTCATTCAGGAGCTGGTCTTTGATGCCACCAAGACATTCTAGCTCTTCAGTCAACTGGTGTATCTGCAAACATGCCCCAGGTAGGAAACGGGAAAGTTGTGGGGGTAAGCTTTTTCATAAATTGTAAACAAAAATTTTGCTCGTCACTTACATACAGAAAAGTGATTCGTCTAGAGAATCAAACACATTGTTCCTTACCTTTTCCTCACTCTCCTTGAGATCACCACTCAGTTTAATGCTCTCTTCTCTGGTACGCTTAAGCATTTCATCAAGTTTCTCTTTATCTTCCTCAAGAGAGGTAATGTGTGTTCGAAGATTCTGCAGTTCTTTGTTGAGATCCTGACTTTCAGAGGTTTTCTCTGCCAGAAGTTGATCTTTTGAGCCTCTCAAAGACAAAAGATCTTCACTCAAATGGGACAGCTAAAGAGGAAGCAAAAGCGAACAATATAATAAACATACAGATGAAATTTGGATTGTTATAGTTATTATAGTCTATGATGCAATGGCACAAAAAGCTGACACAGCACTTACCTGCTGATTAAGCTGAGACTCCTTTTCAGCACTCTGGGTCTTCAAGTCAACATTCTCTTTCTGCTGCTGCTTCAGCTCCTCTTTGGTGGAATGGAGCAATTCCTGATAGACTTTTGACTGGAACACAAGCAATAAACAGGTTTACTCAATTGTTACTAACCTTGATGCAACAAACTATTAGCTTGTAATTGAATCACTGACCCAACTCATTCAAGGATCTTACCATTTCAGCAGCTTCCTGAAGATCTTTTCTGAGCACTGTCCTCTCATTCCTCAAAGACTCAATTTCCTCCTTGAGGACCAGCATCTGATACAATAGAACATTTAAGAATATTTGCTTTATCCCAAACTAGCCATTGTTTATCCAAAATATACTTATAAAAGGTACTTGTAGGAGTATTACATTAAACTTGAAATATTAAAAAAATAAATTAATTAAAAAAAAAAAACAAAAGTCTGGGAGGTAGGTCTTTTAAACCTACCTATTTGCTTGAACTAGACCCTGGCAACCTTTTCTTTGTTTGCAAGTTCATTAATTCTTGGGATCAGTTTCTGAGTTGCTGACCTGAGTGTTTATACTGGTTGAACTGCAGCTAAAATGCAGCTAGTCTGTTTAGTGAGATACTGGTGTGGTAGAATTGAGGAGTAATCACTGTCCCATAGATTGTTGTTGGGGGATGGGTGTGGGAGCACACATTACATTGCAGTGTATGCTGGAGATTGTAGTATAGGTTATAATGAAACAGGCTAATATTAAGAAAAAATTAAAATAATTCCTCAGGCCAGTTATGATTGTGTCACAGGCCTCATCTGGTCCACAGGTCTTGTGTTTGACATATAAGCTTTAAGTACTGTTTATCTGATCGTGACAGTCCTATAATATTTCTCTGAGCTCCAGATTTGGAAACTACAAGTATTTTTCTTTGCCATTCTGTATGCAAGTGGATATCTAATCTCCTCAGAAATATGTCCAGAAAAATGAAATACTTGTTTTTTTTACTGTAGTTTTGATGGGAAATTAAATAAAAGGGTTGTCACTGCAGAATACTGTACGTGTTATGTGACCAACTCAATAGCACCTGCAAAGTCAGTTGATTTCAAGGATGGAAGTGCAACATTTGACCATTTTATTAATAATCCATTCTTCCCATTAACATTAGCACCAGAAATATCATTAAATAAACTGGCAGACTTTGCTCAATGTATTCTACTTTTAAAATGGCTTCCTTTTAAACCTTAACCAGCAGTTACTTCATTACAGCTGAATAAAGGGCATACATTCACTAATTAATCAGTTGCAACTTAAAGATTAAATTTCACTGACCTGTTGAAGCTCAGCTTCTCCAGTCTCTGCAGGGGTCAGCTGTTCTGCACTGTGGCGTTTCTGTTGCTTTAACTCGCCTTGGACTTGGATGAGCTACACAGGAGAAATATTTTTTTTAGTAAAACAATGCAACAATGTAATCACCTCTCCACAACATACCACCATTATTCAGAACCACAAAACATTTAATGGCTTGTTTAGTTTCAGAGTTAACTTACATTACAGTGGCTTCTGAAATTCGTGTTAGAAAACTAAGTTTGCTTTATTTTACTATTGAATATTGCTCAGATGTTTGATGTAATGCTCTACCTCTCTAACTCCTTGCAGGAGCTCCTGGAGGTGATCTCCTTCCTCATTAATATTAGAAGATAAACCAGAGCTGTCAGAGACACTGCATGAAGCATCCTTCATCAGTAAATGGTCTCTCTCAGTGGCCTGATTTTGCTTCAACTGCTGTATCTGAAAGCAACACAGGAAAACATTTGTTTTGTGAAACAACCACAGCTTATTTAGCAGGCTAAGAACTGAAGTAAAAGCACAAACTCATTACTAATAGTGTTCAAAGTCCCTTACCATCTCATCCTTCTTCTCCAGGTCTACCTTAAGCTGGTTCTTCTCCTCCCTTATGCCCTGTATTACTTCCAGGAGCTGGTCTCTCTCTTCAGTTAGAGAGATGATGCTTGTCTGAAGTCTCTCCATCTCCTGCATGTTATCCAGGTCGCTTTTAGCACTTTCAGCCAAAAGAAGATCCTTCTGAACAGAGGCACGCCGGACGTCTTCCTTCAGCTGCATCATCTGCAGCAGGAAGAATGCAACAATTTAAAGTTAGGGTTCACTTCTGTGCTTCCAACATATCTGTGTGAAAGTGAGAGATGCTGGGTTATATGTGCACTATTCTTACCATGTCAGCCTTCTCCTCAAGATCTTTCTTCAGCTGGTTATTGTCCTCCCTTAGTCCCTGCATCACATCCAGGAGCTGATCTCTCTCTTCAGTCAAAGACAGAACACTTGTTTGAAGTCTCCCCAGCTCCTGCATGGTGCTTTCAGTGTTTTCAACCAAGAGACGATCCTTTTCAGCAGCTGCACTCTGGACTTCTTCTTTCAGCTGCATCATCTGCAGTAACAACAGACAGATAGATTTTTGGGCTTTCATTTCAATTCTTCACTTTTACAGATACACATATCAAGAATGGGGGAAAATAAGATGAAGAAAAATTAATGGGTCTTACCAACTCATCCTTCTTTTGCAAGTCTGTACTGAGCTGGTTCTTATCCTCCTTTAGCCCCTGCAATACATCCAGGAGCTGATCTCTCTCTTCAGTTAAAGACAAAATGCTTGCTTGAAGTCTCTCCATCTTCTGCATGTTGCTTTTAGCATTTTCAGCCAAAAGACAATCTTTTTCAGCAGTAATACTCTGGACTTCTTCCTTCAGCTGCAGCATCTGCAATAAGGAGATAAAGTTCAAAATTAGAGTGTCCAAAACCATAGTAAATGCACCCTACACAACAACCAGCTTGGCGGCTCAGAATTCATCTAAGCTGAAAGGTTTAAAGAAGGACTATACAGTTGGAAAACACACAGTATAAATATACTCCCTGAAAGTCAGTTTTAGCACAGGATTCAAATGTAGACTGGAACTGTGGAGTATAAACTGTTAGCTTGAAGCTAAATTTGACACAAGACTATCCATTAGGATGTTACTTGAAGTTATCATCGTAGCTATGGATAAGGGGACAGAACTGCTTAAGTACAGACCTGCACATTAAGTACTGTTATAATATTGTATAAATATAAAATTCAAAGTTTAAGAAATAACTGGTATATTTCCTGCTTTAATATATGTTTAGTTTCACAGCTACACTGCACCGAGTTCTCACCTCTAGTCCTAACAGCAAGTTGGCATATGACAATTTTACATATAGTGAGCATCAACATGTGGACTTTTTTAAAACTATCATTGTACATGTACATTGTATATGTATCATGCTTAGCTATAAGCATGTTGCTTTTTTTTTTTTAATTTAACATTGTGATACAAGGTTAGGCAATTGTGATATTTATACTGGCACCTGCCCAATGCTGTGCTTTGACCTCAAAGATCGAGGACTGGGGAAAAAGCAAACATGATTTCATCTTACTATGTCATTTTTCTCCTCAAGTTCTGCTCTCAGTTGGATCTTGTCCTCTCTCAGACCCTGCAGTATTTCCAGAAGCTGATCCCTCTCCTCAGCGATGGAGGCAATTTCTGCTTGAACCTGCTCGATCTCACCCAGACTGGTAAGACTGTCTTTGGATTTCTCTGAGAGAAGATGGTCTTTCTCAGCAGTTAAAGACTGAAGTTCTTCTCTTAACTGCATCATCTGCAATGGGAAACAGAAAAACAAAAATAAAACATTTATGCAGATGCACATATACAAAAAAAGGCAAGAAAATGACAGTCACAACAAATTACGACATTCAGGTTTTACCATCTCATTCTTGTCCTCTAGCTCCATCTTCAGCTGTTTATTCTCGTCTCTGATCTGGTCTTTCTCTTCAGTCAGAGAAAGGATGCTTACTTGACATGCCTCCAACTCTGCCTTGTTATCCATCAGTAGATGGTCCTTCTCAGCACTAGTAAATTGGAGCTCCTCTCTCAATTGCATCAACTGCAACAGAAACTTTAGAATTACTTATGAATATGTAACATTGTTTAAAAGACGTGCATTGTGCTTCATCCTGCCAGATGGGTGGCACTGTTGTGTAATAAGGAAAGACAAACTGTTACATATGCAATATGAAATGATGGGGTTAACTAAAGGAGCATATACTTAGCCACTTCATGTGTATCAAAACTGTTATGCCCTTAATATCCATTTCTTCAATCCAAGTATATCATCTTTATTCTACTCAAATGGGACTATATTGTTAGTGACAATCATGAAGGGGGGGGGGGATGACCAACTATGCAACAGCTTTTGTCACATTTTATACTATGAACAAACTGGATTTTTTTTCCTCCCATTATTTCTTATAATGCATAAATGCTAAGGATAAAACAATTCTTCATATGGCACTGTACTGAACTGTATTGAGGCTAACATGTTAGCTTACGACACTAAAATACAGCTTTTGTTTCAAATATTGTAATTTTATAAATGCTGAATGCTCTAATAAACTGAAAGTGGAAACTAGTCCTTACTTTTGCCATATCAAAAAATGTCTCTAATCAAGACACCACTGTATCGTACTGAATTCAATTAAACAAATGAATTACTTAAATTTAATTTAATTCAATTAAATGAGGAATTGTGCGAATTATTGCATCGCTAATAAATGCATACAACAAAGCGGCATCAGTGCAGTAGATTCCAAAAGAGAGATTCTCCGATTTGGATGTAATGCAGGTAAAGCAATACTAATGGAAAAATCAGATTTCTAGCTGTCTGAGACACTTAGCATGACAAGTGTACACAGGCTCAAGAAGAGACAAAAAGCTCAGTCTTACCACCCCATCTTTCTCCTCCAGGTCAGTCTTCATCTGGTTCTTTTCCTCTCTCAGACCTTGCAGTATCTCCAGGAGCTGGTCTCTCTCTTCAGTGAGGGAAGCGAAATTGGCCTGAATCATCTCCAGTGCAGTGTCCTCCATATTATCTTTGGTTCTCGGACACAGAGGTTGGTCCCTCTCTGCGCTGGTTGACTCTCTCAACTGCATTATCTGAGAACACATCAATGTCGCCATTAAGCATGCATGCCGGTTCTAGTTTAAAGAAAAGTTTTGAAAAATGATACGCTGGTTCTCACCATGTCGTCCTTCTCTTCAAGGTCATTCTTTAGTTGACTCTTCTCTTCTCGCAGTTCCTGCAGTACATCCAGGAGTTGATCTCTTTCCTCAGTAAGAGAGGTGATGCTGGCCTGCACCCTCTCCAGTTCTGCAGCATCTAGCTTAATTTTTGCGTTCTCAGATTGAAGACTGTCTTTTTCATCATAAACAACTTTGAGTTCTTCACTCAGCTGCTTAATCTGGGGGTTAAAGAAGAGAAAGTGCTAAATCTCTGGACGCTATGACCAAACTATGTACAAAGTTAACATTAGTCAAGATCAAATTAACAAAAAAATGATGTTAAATATTTTTGTGACTTTTCTATTTAACAGTTACAATAATTTATTGGTTTCCACTCATTGCATCACAATATGTAAATACCTGCATTTTCAGATCCTCAGGTTTGCCTTGCTCACAGCAATCAGAATTGGAGAGTCTGGACTCAAGTTGATCCCTCTGTGATTCTAGGTCATGTACTTTGTCTTGCAGTGCTTTCACATTATCCAGCGCTGCTCTCAACTCTCCTTGATTTTCAATCATCTACATCAATTTAAAAATATTAAAAGGACACAGTCATACATGTGAAGCACCACTCTTACAACGGCAGTGCTGGTGCTCGTTCAGTGTTCCTCTCAACAGCCTAGTTCAAGGACAGAGATTTGGAGTGAACATTAAACATTTCTATAGCATGTCTATCATTAAATTTAAAATAATCTGTCCTTCATTAAAGGTCAAAGTTGTATATTAATGTTAAAGAAGCATTGGTGTATGGAAATGTTTTATTTCAGCTGTAGTCAAAAATTAATTCCTGTTAAAATACTTTGTTTTTCTCCGTTGCGGTTTTACAGTGACGTAAAGGTTCTGTTAAGATCCGAGTTTAAGGCCTGGCTCTGAATATTCCAACATTTTATATAAGTATTACCATCTCCACGTTCTCCTGAAGATCCAGTTTCATTTGCTCGTTCTCCTCAGTCAGTGCTTGTAGTCGCTCTTGCAGCTGCTGCGTCTGTGGATGGAGATTAACAGAGAGATAATAAGCAAACAGTAACATTAACTTAGGTTTAAAAAAATAAATAAATAAAAAATACACACACCTCCACAAACAATGAATTTAATGTTAAATTCATCACTCAATATTATTATGGAGTTTGGTATTTTATACATACTTGCTGAAGAAGTTCATCTTGTACACAAGTTGTTGCTTGGTCTGAAGTGAGTTCACTGTGCTTCACTTGGGCCTGGATGAGCTGAGGAAAAGTCTTGTGTCATTCTCAGGTTTCACTAAATACTAATCTGAATGTTTTCAGCAATTAAACCTTTCACATACCATGTCATTGCTCTCATCCAGTTCCTTCTTTAACTGGTTATGCTCTTCTCTCAGACCCTGAAGAATCTCCTGAAGCTGGTTTCTTTCCTCAGTTATCGAGATAACAGTTTTACGAAGGCTCTCAACTTCCTCTGGGTTATAATGAGCTTCATTCATCTTCTCAGACAGAAGTTGTTCTCTTTCACAACGAAGAGAATCGAGTTCCTCACCAAACTGTGCTGACTGCAGAAGAAACACAGATACGCATCCACTTCAATCAGAAGTCACTGTTTTTAATGAATGGCTTTACTCTGTACCCAGTATTTTTAAGACTTATAAATTATTAGGTTACTACTACAAAACTGGCATGCAATTTATGAGTGTGACAAAATTATATGCACATACAGGCCCTCGCAATTTAAGAAACTCACTTTCAGGTTGGCCTCCTCCAAAGAAGAATGCAATTTGTTATTTTCCATGGAAAACTGTTCCAATTCTCCCTGGAGCTTTGCAAGCTGCTCAGTGTTTTCTGTGAGCTGCTGGCTTAGCTGAGCTTCCTTCAGCTGTGAGTCAACCAGCTCATTCTCCATTTTGAGAAGCTCCTCTCGGGTCCTTTCAATCTCTTCCTTAAGGCTCTTATTTTCTTCATTCAAGGTGGTCTGAGCTGTGAAAACACTACCCCGCTCCTCTTGCACAGTATTAAGTGCTTCAGTGAGCTCATTCACCTATGAATTAAAAAGTGATGATGTGAAGCTGATTACAAAAGAAATGTATGGCTGTCAAAGATACATGTAACAAATTATACATGTCAGCACAGTAATATCCCATTAACATATTTTTCTAGTTTAACCCTTCTATCCATCTGTAAACAGTTCAGGATGAAGCTCAGCAGCTTGTGCCTTGTATGTTCCTGTGAGAGTATCCATGATTGTAGCTCTTTTGTTCAAATACAGCTTTTAAACTTTTTTTTTTTTTAAGCAAAGCCTTCAACATCTTCAGCACACTACACTGTACAGTGCTCACGGAAGACCTATGGATAAACCAACAAGCAGCAAACTAACAAAAGGAATAGCAAATTGGAACATTATAGTTCCTGTAGAGAGCCTGTGTTGTAACAAGAATTTGTACAAGCTGTATGAATGAAAGCAATAAACAATAACACACACTGTTGAAGCTCATTTGGTCCATTTATAGGAGTTTTAACAAAATGCACTGCTTCAAATAAGATAAATGTGATAAAGTGCGATAACTACACAATACAATGCAATTAATTGTGATTATTTGAATGGTCTAACGACTGCTTCTATAATATTGCAGAATTTCAAAACCCATTAGACAGTTCAACAAACTAAACATTTAACTATGAGATTTAAACCCTTCCCCTAAACACATAAGATCCTCACCTTCTCAGACACGTCTTGAAGTTCTCTTCTAAGCTGAGCATTCTCTTGTGCCAGTTCTTCAGACTCCTTTTTGAGATCCTGTATCTAAAAGGCAAGGGAAGACAGTGTTACTGTTTGTTCCAAATTAGGACCCAAAATTCGTAACAATAATAAACTTCACACACCTGCTGAAGTTGAGCCTCTTTCTTTTCAGTAATACTGAAGGACAAGTTGGAGAGTTGATGCTCAGAACTGGTAAGCTGCTCCTTATTTACCTCTGCCTGGAGGCAGATGATCTGAAAAAGAAGCCCACTTCGTAACTATTCTCATAAACACATCAAAATAAGATCAACCCTTATTGCCATCACTAATATCACTGTATTGGGGGTTTGTTTTTACTGATAGTTGCCTTATTACATACAACTTTGTCCTCAGAAAAAATATTGTAACATACCCTCCTCTACCAAACAAGCTAGATACTTATATGTAAATAAAATGACCACTACTTCTATACAAGTTCTCAAAAATTGCCAGGGGACTAAATTAGACTTTGAGGTTCCACATGGCTCACAAATGGGATCTATTTCTTTGAAACAATTAACACCATTTAGTAACTCAAAAAATAAATAACATTTGTAAGCCAACAGAATCCACCAAAGGCTAGAAAACCTGCAGCATTTTGTACAAAAATTCCTCACCATCTCATCTTTTTCTTCCATTTCTCTCTTCAGCTGGGTCTTCTCCTCTCTTAGTCCTTGCAATATCTCTTGAAGCTGGTCTCTCTCTTCTGCTAGAGAGGTGATATTAGCCTGCATCCTCTCCAACTCTTCTAGGTTATTAAGACGCTTCTCAGACAAAATATTGTCCCTCTCTGCACAGGCACACTGGAGTTCCTCCTTTAACTGCTTCACCTGGTAAGCAAGACGTTATGGGTTCACGACATTCATGTGCATTAAGATCATACCAGTAGGTGATCCGAAAAAGGACAAACTGATATTTCAACCTCTATTATGTTGTGGTAGATATTTTAGATTTACTTGTTCAATTTTTAAACTGTAACCATAATTCAGTGCCAGTAATGACAAGTTACAAACAATTAATAAGACTCAAAAGTACCTGATTTTGCAGATCCTCAAGACTGCTCTCAGTACCATCTGAATTTGAGAGCTTGGATTCAAGCTGAGCTGTCTGCGCTTCTAGCTGAAGTATCTGGTCCTGCTGCACTTTTATCTTCTCCAGAGCAGTTCTTAACTCTTCTTGATTTTCAATCATCTACATTTGCAAAATATTTAAAAACAATAATTACTGAAATAAAAATCATGAATAAAATCCTTTTCACAAATAAAACTCAGATAAAAATATGAATTTATCTTCCCCGCCTTTTAACAACTAGAAGTGACTAAGCATTTTTGAGGAACATTTATCATAAATAAATAATTTAAATTCATAATCTTACATCCTGTAAAAAGCGTACAAAGCATTTTTATGGCTCATAATACAAAACCTTGTGTTCTTCAGTGTATCTCAACATAGCTGAATGCTAAGTCTTAATGTCTTGCACAGGAATATCTGAAAAATTATGCTGAAATTGAAACAACTGCACTTTTTTAGTAACATACCATCTCCACATTTTCTTCCATGTCTCTCTTAAGTTGATCTCTCTCCTCATTCAGACCCTGGAGCGTCTCCTGAAGTTGGTCTCTCTCTTCAGTTGTGGAGACAACAACTAAGCGAAGATTCTGCAGCTCCTGATGGCAATTCTGAGCATCTTTGGCTTGCTCAGACAGATCATCTCTTTCACAACGAAGAGATTCAAGTTCCTCAGCCAGCTGCACGGACTATGGAAAGATGTTTGAGACCTCATTTAAGCAGGAAACCTAACATACTTACAAGGTCTTTATAAAAAAAACAAACAAACAAAAAAAACCCACTAAGAATAACAAATCAATTGAAACAAACTAACCTTCTCATTAGCTTCCTCCACGGCATGGAGAAGACTGACATTTTCCTCGGATACGCGTTCCAGATCCGTTTGGACCACTGCAAGCTGCTCTGTGATCTCCTTGTGCTGCTGGCTCAGTTGAGCTTCCTTGATTTCTGCATTAGCCAAAACACTCCTCATTTTCACAATTTCTTCCTGTGCTTTTTCTGCCTCTTCTTTAAGTCTGTGATATTCCACAGTGGAGGAGGCCTGAGCAGAGATGAGACTGTCCCTCTCTTCTTGCGCAGAGTAGAGTTCTCTGTTGAGCTCACACACCTAGGAGTGGACAATTCACAAAAACTGAGCAATGTAGAACATTTGAAAAGTAATGTGAGGGCCCCCCTTTGTTTTGCACCAATACAGTAACACCCTAGCTAGGTTCAGGGTAAAAGACATTTGTCTGTGTTGGAGGTGACGGTACAAAATGACATTACAGTAATGTGATTAGTTTTTCCTGTGAAAAGAGTGCAACATTACAATTTAAATTCCTATAATCACATTAGTAACTGACTTCATGAGAATGGTATTTCGTTACTCATATCTGAGAGAACATTAATTACGCCTGATGCATTCAAACATAAATTACATAACTTGAGCAATGTGTCAAAGCATCTTATGCTAATATGAAACTAACAGAGGATAAAGATAAAGACCCTCATGCTGAAAGAAAGACCCAAGCTCATCTAAACTGACTCACTTCATTTTTGTTCAGGAACAGCTCTGTTAGCTTTACACATTCATTCTCCAGCTTTTTCTAGACTGTTTCTAGCAGCTTAATTCTCAGCTTTCAAACAGCATCAGCCATTTGTTATTTTAATCACCATAACTGTCTCTTTTTCAAAAGGCAGGTATAGTGAAACACCTTTTAAACAATGTATACTTTGTTTTTTTTCCCCCTAAATAAATGACTGAAAAGGAAAATTTTCCCTACAGTAATGACTAGTGAGATGAAATAAGTATTCCCATTACACTCTGAGGAGCAATTAGCAATTTGTAATGGATCACTTTTTGAGTAAGTTTCCCAACTCAGTTTTTTTGTAATCTGCATCCCTTTTATCTACATGCATGGTTCTCACCTGTCTTAACAAATCATCCACTTTGGCAGGAAGAGCCTTCATCTCCTCCATTTCACTTTGGAGAGCTTTCTCTTTCTCTTGCCCCTTCTCAAGCTCCTTCTTTAATTCGGCAACTGTTTTTTCCAACGTCAAGTTATCCAAAACATCTAAGTTTGAAGAAAAGCAAAACTTAAGCATCAATAAAGATTTTATCCCAACATACAGCAAACAATGTTTGTGGAGTATGATGTTCAGTGAAGAAGTATCAAGACCTACTTTTGGGAACCTTTCCATCCAGAAGAGCAGTCAGCTTTGTGTTCTCATCAAAAGCCCCAAGCAGCTCTTTCTGTAGATCAGCCTGCATTTTCTTGAAACGAGATTTCTCCTTTTCAAGCTGGCTCTGCAAAGCTTTTACCTCATTTTCCATTGGTCATATTGTGCAGTCAAAGTTGCCTGAAGTGTGGGAAATGTAACCAAATTAATATAAATGAATACAAAAACATATCTGCCCAAAAACAATCTTACCGAAGAAAGGCTGGTCTTTAAAGAGCAGAAGACACTTACATCTCTCTCTTTCAGGGACAGATTTTCAGTGCGTAGGAAAGCCCACTCCTTTTTGGTCTCCAAACTGAGGCCCTCTGCGTCATCTAATGAACGCCGCAGTCGTGTTACCTCTTGAACAAGATCCTTGCCACTCTGCAGGACAAGTTTATGTAATCCACGTTACATAAAATCCCAACACAAATAACTTAAGTTTCAAGCTACATGCTGCATATTTTCTATTAAGTCAAAATATGTAAATTTGTCCAGGCTTCAGGCAATCTGTCACAAAATCTCCACATTAGGGCAGTCACTCTTACTTTTTACTCATTAAAATGTATGCTCCCACTGAATCAGCTTAGTGATTAACTTGCAATCTAAATGATAAACAGAGAATCCACACAAATTACTCTATCACTAAGTGACTAGGTTTTAACAAGCATCTAAACATACCATAGTCTGCAACTCAGTCACCAAGTCTTCTTTCTTTTTCAGCTCCACTGACATTTCCTCTAGATCAGCCTATGAAGAAAAACAAAGCAAAAAATTCTATGAATGGAATATATAAGGAACATTCCAATTACATAAATGTACAGTTAAACAATCAAGGGTTGAGAATGTGTATGTTCTATCAACCTAAAAGTAAACATAAAAGGGAGTATACCTTAAGCTTTTGGACCAGATCTTCAGCATTTGTTGAGGCCTTTTTCAGTGCAGAGATTTCAACCTCTAACTCTCTCTGAAATATTAAAAAAATATTAGGTTTTTAAAATTAAATAAATGTAATTAGATAACACAATGCATTAGAAGTGAGTTAATCATTCAAGTCAAATCAAGTCAAAGACTGAACGTAGATATACACACAATTGTTCAAAAGTTTGAAATCATCTGTCAGACGCCAATTGTTACTCAGTAATAATTAATAATTTAAATATAATAAACTAGACACCAAAATGTAAACCAATGGTAATTTATCACAAATTTTCTTTTTTTATAGTGATTTGAGCCGTAACATTTCTCAGACCATTTTCTTAAGGACTTATCTATAGCTCCCTTCAACATCAAAATTTTGCTCAAATTTTTCTTTACATCTTCCTATAAATTGCTTGAGAACTGCAGATTATAATTTTATATATAGACAACAAAGCTTATACTTTATATATATAAAAAACAGCTGGCCTTAAAAAGAGAAATAACAATGAACCTCATAATCTTTTTTGCTCTCCTCCTCCAGTTTCTCAAACTCTTCAGCATCCTTCCTCTCTTCAATGTCTCTCAGGAGAGTCTCTTTGTCTTTCTGCAGTGCCTCTTTGTCTTTGAGAAGTGTCTCATTGTCTTGTTTTAGTCTCTCAATATCCTCAGTCAGTAGCTCAAGGGTGTGTTTTAGCATGTCCCGCTCTGTAGCTATGGTTTCCTGTAAAAACAAACAAACAATAAAATAAATAAAAGCAAATCCAGGTTTAGAATTATTCTGGACCAAGCCACTGAAAATGGTGCACTCACCCTCTCAAAGCTCAGAGTCTCACATAGCTGAATGGTTTCCCCAATGTACTGGTAATGTTTAGAAAGAAAATGGAAAGATTAAAAAAGCAATTCCATTTCATTTGATCTGTTTGGACTAAAAAAAAAAAAAAAACAAACACACCACACACACACACACACCAAAATATAAAACTGCTACACCCAGTAAATAGTAAAGTGCCACAGTGACATCTTTACACTTCCCTTTTTACAGCTACAGAACAAGACACAGATCAGATACATCTTAGACACATACTGTCTAAAACCCACTGAAGTTGTGATCCAAGCTCCACAATGAAACTGAGAGGAAAATAAGCTTCCCCTACCTTACAATTTTCACAAGCACTGTCTGTCTTCTCCTGGTCTGAAGGCTTCTCCAGCTCTATAACCCTTAGCTCCAGTGCAGAACACTTCTCCTCAGCTTTTTGTTTCTCCTGAACTTCATTCTCTAACTGTTGTTCCAGTGTTTGTAGTTGCTTCTCAATCTCCTCCATCTTCTGCTCCAGAGCCAAACTCTTTTCTTCAGCTTTTTGTTTTTCTCGAGCCTCTGTCTCTACCTGACGCTCCAAACACTCCAATCTAAACATTAGCTGGGGTGAGTCAGGGCAAATGCTGAGGAGAGGTGACAAGAGAGAGGGATAGAAAAAGCAAAAGCAAAATGTTACTTCTCTTCTTTTGGTGAGCCAGTATACACCACGACCACCAACACTGCTTAATCAAAGCTGGGATAAGAGATCCAAGAGGCCAAAAATGGTAAATGAAGTATAACATCGAAACAGCTAAACTGAAAATCTGAGAGTAAATCAATATTTTTCACTATTCTACCAATATACCCTTTGGTCTCCTCAGAGCATCTCATTTACTGTCATAGGCACAGGTGATAATAGTCAAAGCAAGTGATCTGGAGGCATCCTATCAGAGTAAAATGGGCAGGGAGGGGATGGGACTTCTGCAATACATACAGTTAACAACTGAGCTTTTCATACAATTACAAAAAGCTATGACTTTTGTGGATTATTTTATTAAAGGAGTATCAGGTATTTTATTAGCCAAGCTCATCTGTGTAGTATTTAATAAAAGCACTGTATGATTAAAATGTTTAAAATACAAAAATGTAAATCTCAGAAAAAAAAACAAAAAACAACACATAAATATAAAAATCACCAGGAAATATTTTTATTTAACAATAAACATTTTTAAAACTGCTGTAGCAGGAGACTAACTCACAGCATTTAAAAACCATAAAGTTATCTCACCCCTCTGCAGAGCTACGCATTGTGATGTTGCTCTGGTTCATCTCAATGTCAATGGAGGTATCTTCTGCGATACTGTAAAAGTCATCCAAGTCTTCAAGGCACAAGAAGAGCATCAAATTAACTTAGTGGTGAAAATAAACAAATGATTATTTAATTGTTCAACAACTGCTATCTTTTTTTCTACCTTCTCCTTCTTCATTTACAGTTATATCAGCTCTCCTCTTTTTGAAAAAGGGCTCAGCAAAGCTCAAGTCAGCAGATCCATGATCTTCAGCCACTGCCTGGGCAGATCTTAGGAGCTTCCCACCCCATGTCATCCTTCTCTTGGGAATCTTCAGATACAAAGAACCCAAAATATGAGTGATCGATGTCATTGAGAATAAAAATTAACACAGAGAAATTATCTAAAGCTGTTACCTTCTGAACCTGGACCACATTTGATGCTGTTACTAATAACTTCGTCAAGTTCCTTATTCTATCTGCTTGCTCCCTCTGGAGCTGATCCTTCTCTTGTAGGAGCTGGCACAGTGTTTCCTTCTCAGTCACAGTTGTCTGGGTGACCGAGGAAACCTAAAAAGGGAGGATAAATAAAATGTCTAAAGCAGTACAGATGTACATAGTAAAGCTGAAGCTAAAGCTAAAATAATACATGTGATTTAGTGGAGAGATCTAGGATTGATTTTACTTACCTCCTGAAGACGTCGCTTGAGGTCCACAATCTCATTGCGATATCTTCTTAAAAGTGCACCGTCATCCGAGACCTCCGTAACATGGGGGTCATTCTTCATACGCTTTGCTGCGCTAGCAAACTAAGTTTGGGAAGAGGCAAGAACCAAAATACTGAAATAACATCCACAAAAGACTAAATCGACACAAACAATAAGTGAGCAGGTAACATCTACCTGTAAAGTGCTTAAGGTTTCATCTACAGTGGCAGGGGTGATAGTGCAGATGATGACCGTTTTGGCATTGCCACCCAGAGAATTTTGGAGGATTCGGGTTAGTTTGCTGTCCCTATAATTTGTGAAACCCCTGCGGGAGAAAACGAAAAATGCAAATCATACTGTCTTGGTCAGTTACGGACTTTATTTGGAAACCTGCTTGTCAATTCTCACTGCCCTTGCTATCTAAAGAATACAGACTAGAGGATCCTAAAAGCTACTCTTTACTCCAGAAACTAGACCATTTCAAACAGTCATCCTTTCTCAAGTGTCCACAGATTCAGTGGAGCAATTACTAAATTATGACAAATTAAGTCTCAAATCTACCCTTAGGTCTCCCATGGGCACAGATATGTTGTCAAACTGGTTACAGGTGCCTTATGCAAGTTTGACTTAAAGTAAGAGCAGTTAGCTACTGCTTAGAACATTTAAATGAATGCACTAGCAGGTCTTCGAAAGGCATCCGATCTGAGGTGCGAGAAGAACAGAAAAGGAAAGAGAGTGAGAGAAAGAGAAGACAGAGCTTCTGATTCGTACTTCTGGCTCTCATCAGACAGTTTCTTGATGACTTGTCCCAAGGTGAACAGACTGCGGTTGATATTGCATCCCTCTTTAAAACGGGCTCCTGTAATACACAATTAAAAAACAAGCAAAACTTGGCATGTAAATCAAAGATTTTAAGCTAATCGTCCGATATGTTTGTAAAGTAAAAGCTTTGGCTTTTGATTAGTGAATCACCATAGGCATAGGTGATTAAGGGAAATTTTACTTTGAGTTTTGAGCTTTTCTATGTAAATGCTGACGTTTTCAGCCATCTCAGATAATTTTTAGCTTATCTTAAAACTACTGCAAAACAATATCTCTGGCACCAGGCACTGTATCCGAAACCATTTCATGTAATAACTTTGTGCGATTAAGCTTTTTAGGGGGATTGGACTTACCCTCGGCTCCTGTCTGACTGGCTCGTTCAGCACCAGCAAGATCCACCAAGTTCTAATAGTAGAAACACAAACATTAATATTAAGTAGACTGGAAAATTGGAGATGGATTGGAGTACAGGCAAGTGTTTCTATATATGATATGCCTTCAGCATCTACACAGCATGTCTATAGAAGGTTGTTCAGGATAATAACGCACCAAATGTGACACAATGATAGCTCCATCTGCATTTTCACCAGACATGGGGTCACTTCTCTCTCTGCTCTCCAATATCTGAAGAAAAAAAAATTATTTTTTTTTACTTTTTCATAAACTCACACCAGAACAGTAAGGACCAAAGTCGTTCGTATTAATCAGACCACTCACCATGCGGAAAATCGTGTGAGAGCGACTGCTCCGCTGGTTCATTTTGGTCTTCCCATAATGCCTGTTTTCTAAACGAATAAGAATAAAAAAATGATTGTAAGAGTGGACCATAAGAGCAACACACGAGTTAGTTCTGCAATAAAAAATGACAATCAAAGCATAGAGTCAAGTGGGACGGCAAGAGTGTGCATTACTTTCTCCTTTCCGGATCCAGCCCAGGGCTTGCTCTGGAGACGTCACCAGCTCCTCCGTCAAGTCGGCCACATAGACATTTTTCTGAGGGTATGCACAACAATGAATTAAAAAACCATAAAAGGTCTTCCCATGTACACACTATAGCTACAAATATACGGATTACAATACTCACATAGTTTCCTTCACGGATTTCCAGCGGTTTTCTTTTCCAACTATCACACAGCAGATCTGTTACCGTTTCATTATAAATCTCCATGTAGCTCACTCGCAGGAGGAACTCTTTCTTTGGACACTAGACAGATTGACAGAAAGTGATTACAGCAAAGCTTGTGGACCTTGTTAGAGGCACAGATTAACCTTAGCGCTGGGTTAAAATTACAGGTGTATTGACCCACACCAGCTTTATATCTTACATTTTTGATGGTTTGAAAGACATCGGACATGGCGAGTGGTATAACCCCAGGGGTGTGGTCACTGCCCATCATTGTAAAAGTCTTTCCAGAAGAAGTCTGACCATAGGCAAATATGGTTCCTAGTTGGAAGACAAGGACAAAACACAGCTAAAGATACAAAGCATGCTGTAATGTTCTGTAGTATTGCTCGTTGTCTTGCTGTAATCTTTTACCATTGTATCCTTCCACGGTCGACACGACGAGGGGTTTGGCTATGTCTTGATAGAGTTGACTGGTGGACTCCTCTGCACTAAAAACGCGGTCTGAAGATTTTTGAAGGTAAAGAAAACGTATTTTACTCCCTGTTGAACTCATGAATACAGCCAGGCTTAATGAACCACGGCAACATTTGCCAGAGTGTTAGCTTAGTTGAGTTAACGTTACTTACCAAAGCCAAAACTTTTGGTGAGGTTGCCATCATCGTCAATCTGATGTATGGCTTGTTGGTCAGCTTTCCAGTACAACTGTACAGGCTCTGCATTCTCTGCCGCCGCCTCTTCCCTACGATAACATCCCCACAACACTTCATACCGTGACTTACTGAGAAAATTCACAATGCTATGACTTTGACACGTTTTATTTCACTAACTAACCTAGCTACCTGGCTAACGTTACTCCACTACGAGTTATCTAACTAGTCAGCTAAGCAGCGCAAACTCCTTTAACTTCGTATGTTAAAATGTGGCCATCGACATAGTAACATTACAGCAGACATAATCTGATTATTTAACGTGAATTTACTGAAAGATATCTAACATTAATCCATCCTTCGATCTGTACTGAACAACCCGTAACGGAATGCCAGCTAGGTTAACGTTTAAGCTCGCTAACAATTAGTGGTCACAGGAAGAGAAAAGCTAGAAAATGAACTTAAAATACAGCTATATATATATGTACACTACGATACAAGTATTTTTCTTACCGTTTAATAAGGGGTCGAACCCTAACGCAAACTTTAACTGCAGACTCCTCACTCATTTTCGCCTCATACCCGTTTACGGCTCAAATAACTAAGCGCCGTTACTGTTAGTCCGGTCAGTCCGATGCGGCTGTTGTATTCAAACTGCTGCTAGTTGAGGTTTAAAATTTGATGCGGAATCTGATTGGCGGACGTCATGAAGCGGCCGTCCAATCCTAAGCCTCCATTCTGCCATGCGCCCGTCAGGGACGGCTTATCTAAATAAAAGTCCTGTACTTAGTATTAATAGATAAAAAATAACAATTCAAAGTTATAAATAGATACAAATAATAAAATAAAATATTTTGAATGCCGTTACTATTAAAATTAACTGTAACAAAATCTGTCTTTATAACATTACACTATACCTTTAGTATTTAGTAAATTTAGTAAAATATTTAACAGTTTAATAAGTTCTATAAAGTATACAAATATGTTTTTTCTCTTATGAGAGTGGGGTTACAGTAGTTTTCTGGCACGGCAAATAAAATGGCCTCATGGGCCAACACTGGCCCCAGTTTGGGCATTCCTGTAACAGACTAACTGTGATAAATTCAAATACATTTGAGATTCTTAAATTCACAAGACCAAAGCATTTCTAGCAAAATATTTATTTGAAATCATGATCATGACACCTATTACATAATTTAAAAAGATGGTTCATATGTTAATATTATTTGCACAATCAATACACATTTACAGCTTTTTACAGAATGGTCTTTTAAAGGAATAGGCAGCTTTTACCCAAAAAAAAAAGTTTCCAGAGTTTTCTCTTGTTTATTGTTTGGTGTAGTTATGTTGATACTAATTTAGTCACAACACAAAAATACCTCTTCTGTTTAAATAAATAAATAAATAGACAGACCATTCCATTAAAAAGAATAAGGATGTCCTAGCTAGGCTGGTATAAGCTTATCTGATCATGGCCACTCAGCATACCAAAATGTAACTCTATGATAAAGCACAAGCATTTACTCTATACTCTCAACATTCACTGTCAATCTCATCACAACCATCCAGAACCTCAAAAATGATTATTTTCTTTTTCTTGCCTGCTTAAATAAACCTCAAAATACCACTGGAGATCCATATGGTGCATTATAACAGAACAATAACTGAATTCACTAAAGGTAGGTTATATTTTCAGTTTTTTAAGTAACAGATTAATACTGTAAACATGTAAACATACAGACAAAAAGACAGACACTTCCTTTTAGTCAGCAATGCAGTATTTGATATCACTATTCAAACCAAAAAGCTGATCAAGCATCACTCATCAACACAAACCAGGTTTAGCTTTAATGTAACAATACATGACAATGAAAAAATTGGTAAGAATTTCCCTTCTTTGATCCGTTTTCATCCTTGGATGTTCAGAATAATGAGTAAAGAAGTTTCTCACCAAACACAGTTCCGTTAAAAAGCTTCAGAAGGATTTACAGAATTTATTTCATAGCAGAGGACAGGCAAGCTCACTGGTTCAGCACTGCAGAACCTGCTTTGAAGGTCATTAAAAGAAAAAGATACATAATTTTTAACACAAATATAGGCTGACCTCAATACCACCATTAATATTTTTAAAACCTTTTTTTAAAGTCTTCTTTTAGTGATGATGATGTAAAGTAACCTTATCCCTGAATCACTGCGTGTCCATGACCTCAACACAGTTAGAGAACACTGAGGGAAGGGGAAAAAGTTCTTTTCGGATGGAAGTGTTTATGATATGCTACAGGTGGAAGACTTTGGCTGCTCCAGGATGGACTCACGCCGGAGGTCATTGGGCACCGTGCCACCAGGACCCCACACGTTCAGCTCGCCGTAGATGCCTGTCTCAATCATCTCTTCCTGCCAAGGTATGGAGATATTTCCAGAAGCGAACTCATCAAAAAACTCTTTATCTGGGTCTTCCAGGGTGACCCCTTTCACAGTGGAGAAGGCACCCACGTCATCAAGGTTCTTGGCATAAACGGTCTTTGAATCAGGGACAAATGGGGGTGGCAGAATTCCTGTGAGAGACGAGAGACAAGTTAGAGTAGAAAATCAAATGCCATTAGGCCTCTGACAATTAATTGCCAAATTAATCATTACAATTAACAATTTGTCTTTTTTTGTTTACTGCATGCATCTATTCAAGGTGCAGTGTGTAAGATTTAGGGGGTACAAAACCATGTTTTCATTAGTGTATGTAACTACCTGTAACTACCAACCATTGTGTTTTCATTAGCTTAGAATGAGCCCTATATCTACATAGGTAGTGGGTCCTCTTCCAACAGAGGCCGCCATGTTTTTACAGTAGCCCAGAATGGACAAACCAAACACTGGGTCTAAAGAGCGTCTTTCATGTTTTTATGTTGTAGCAGCTTGAATTTGGTGGCGCTACAGCACCAGTTGGAAGATGCAGAAAGAAGAGAATCAGTGGTTGCTGCTGGTGCAAGGGTAAAGGAATGGAATCAGTGTTTTAAATAACACGAAAACAATTTTGTTGCAGATATAAAATGCAGGTATAATAATATAACATATTATATATTATACAGGTATAATATAACAATACAATACAATAATAATTGCATAAAAATGAAGTTAATAGCATATAAAATGAATAACTATAAAATTAATACCGCAAATGCCTTGTATTTGTGATGAACAAATCTCAAGGCAGATAACCCTACAAGCAATTACGATAGACGCATAATTAAAGAATGTTTTTTTTTTAATGATTTAATAGCTTCTAGTCATTCCTAAACTTCATACAAATTATTAATATGACAAGTGATACCAAACTTTTAAACAGTAGTGTAAAGGGCTGAGTATTGTTCAAACTTTTAAAATACCACTACTAAAATCAATGCCTGGAATTTCTGAAAAATACTTAAATTTTATTTATAACTTCTTTTAAATTTCAAACCAATAGCACGAATGTACTATAAACAGCAAATCAGCATCTTTTGGAACAAGCATACTCTGTGTGCTGATAAGGGCTTGCTTATTGAAATTTGTTTTTGAACAACATGAAAATTTTCATTGCTATTGCATATCAGAACCCAGCCACAGTAGTGTATGTCTCAATAATAGACTCAAGGCTCGGGGCTCAACTTCATAAGACAATTCAGCCTGAACAACAGAAACTCCAAAACAGAGCTGGGCTATACCAAAAGCGTTATGACGTTCATACCTGCATCAAGCTTTCTCCAGTTGATGCTGCTGAAGAAAGGGTGGGCACGCAGCTCATCACAAGTCTCGTTTTTGAAGCCCAGTCTTTTGTCCACCTCCTTGGCTAGCAAGGCCTCACATATGGACTTGGCATTCTCACTGAACTTCTCTGTGTAGGTTACTGGGTCATTCAGGATGCGCTTCTTCACCTCTTTGTTCTCCACCTGTGCAAGAGAGAGGGCATGCTTTTGTTTTTGCCTGCAAGAAATCAAAAATTATTTGGTTCAAACTTGAATATAAAAGATGCCTTTACAGTAAAAGGCTTTGGGGAAAAAAGTTAAAAGGTAAGCTTAAAGGTCAGCAACAAATTGATGATAGCTTTTCTTCAGTTTTTCTTACTGGCCACATTAATAAACGTGTTCATCAGTTCATCAGACTATTTTGACGAAATTCAAATCTTCAGGGACTGCTACAGTGGCATTTTTGAAATGATGGTATATTGTGTCATATTTTTTAAGATGCTATTTGGTGGCATCTTTCTACTGGGTGAAACATACACTGTTAAAAATAAATGGTCTGTGCAGGTACATTTTACATTCATCAAGGTACAAACAACATTAATGTACCCTCAAAGTTACAACAGTCGTTTACAGGTCCAATTATGTACGTTCAATAAGTTTTTCCGTATTGAACAGATCAATAAAATAAAAAGCCTGGATACGAGATGGGGTGTGTGGAGTTAATACAACTTAGGTTGTATTATCATTTCAGTGGATTATGTTACCATTATGTTCCCTGACTAAAGGTACTGACATGTACCCTTGAGGGTACCACCCCAGTGACAAGAGGGGTACTGCCCCGGACAGTTTAGTACCTTTTTCTGAGAGTGAAGGGAGAATCAGAGACATTACAAAAAAGAAATGGGATATCTTGAAATGCTCAACACGGCAGCTGTATCAAAGTCTCACCCTTCAGTTAAAAGAGCCAACCAGCTTGTTGATAAAAGCATAAGTGGGGGAAGAGAGCAGTAGGATTTTCCACTGATTTCAAATACGTTTCTGAGATGTTCATTTGGCTTTCATTTTTGGTCAGATAGGAAAATCATTATACTGGAAATGATGCCTGTTGCCAAGATGAGTGAACAGACTTTCCTGTAAGGACTTTGGAGAGAATACATTACAAACACTAGAAGCAAAGTGGCGAATGAAAATAAAATGGTGAGACTAGCATTACACACTTAAAAAAGATGGTTCTTCAGGGGTTCTATAGTTATTTCAATTTAGTTAGTTTAGTTAGTTCAATTCTATTTAGAACCATGAGTTCTATTTAGAACCACTTCACATTTAAAGGGTTCTTTGGATGGTGACCTGGTTTTTTAGATTGATGGAGAATGTGTTGTATATGTAAATGGTTCTATATAGCATCAGAAACGTCCTCCCATTGTTACAAGCTTGAGATCTTAACAACGGAAGAACGCTTTTTGGTGCTATATAGAACTGTTTTCAGAAAGGTTTTATATAGAACCATATATATTCTCCATCAATCTGAGGAACCATTTTACCATTCTCAACTCATGGTTCTACACAGAACCTTTGACTTTACTAAAGAACCTTTAAAAACCCTTTATAAGAGCGTAGATTGAGAATAGTTTACTACTACAAGTTCTATAACACTCTATCATCACACTGTCTGTGCGCTTGATTTACTGTTGTATTTGGCTAGCCAGTATGCAGTCGATCAGCCAAGACATTATTAATGTCCAAATTGTGCTTTTTTAGTTGGAAGTTGGTAGTGCTGGAGCTATGAGGCTAACGGTCCTAAAACTACATGTCAACAGTCACTTAAAACCTTTATGTAAATACCTGCCTAAAACTTGGTGATATATTGCTACATCACATAGAAAAGTTTGCTTTGTAGCTCCAGTGCTACTCTAATGACACAAAATGTAAACACAGAACATCACTGGGCTGATCTACATCTGGGGTAAGTAGTAATTGTTTAAGTTCGATTTTTCCCCAAGCTATTTCTTTAAACCAAACTATTTCACTAAACTATTCCTTCCAGGTGCTGGTCTTGAACCCGATGCTACTGTCAGTGTGGAATCTGCATTTAAAACCATTCTAAAACTAAAAAGTTTTAGTCTTAGACTGAACAGTCTTAAACAGTCTTTTTGTGCAATAAATAGGACCAAAGCATAGCTCGTTACCTTCTCTCCTCGAGTCCTGAAGGGACCTTTGGCAGCAATGAATTCATAGAGAGTGACCCCAAGAGTGAAGTAATCTACAGAGTAGTCATATTCCTCTCCTCTCAGCAGCTCTGGGGCCATGAACCCTGAATTCAGACAGCAAAGATCAAAAGTCAGCTGTGTTCTCATCCACTAACTTAAAGGGCTTCATAACACTTGGTGTTAATGCTTAAGGGAAAAAATTTCTTACTTAAATTACCAAAAACGTATTGAGTTCACTAGAATCACTGCTTTTGGCCATCTATTAATGCTCAGTCATAACCCTAAACTACAGGTGACTTTAATAGGACTGTAGAACAATCTTCACTTTCTCCATATAACTTCAGCATGAATGGACGGGCTGTGTTGGCAAATACATCACCACTGTTCGAACAAAGGTGTTTATCTCTAAAAAAGAACTTTAAAGGAGAATGGAAAAAAAACATTCATGTACATGTATTTCATGTAAAGTAATTATGGACCATTTCTATTGGTCAGCATAACATGAAGTTTTAACACCTTATAAATGGCCACTGGCATTTTCAAATTATGTAGAAAAACAATATATATTCAAGGTTTTGCTCTGACAGCGCTCATATGTAAATGCTTTGTTTTCTTTTATAATTTGTTTATTCTACATTCTACTCTATTACTTACAAAAGTGAGGAAATTTTGCTTTTCCATTATATGGGACATTTAAAGCACTGGTTGGTGAGTTTAAAAATGTATTTTTTTTTCAGCTTGGCCTCAAAAGCCATACAATATGAGTAGCAAACAAGAAGTTGAGCCACGAAGAATCAAAGATCAACCAAAGAAGAATTAGCATTCACAGTACAAAGAGAAGAGGTTGCGAGAGTACCACAACTAATATTCCACAACACACCTGGAGTGCCAGCATAGCCCTTTGTCTTTTCCTGGCCTTCTGCTAACTCCACAGCCAAGCCAAGGTCAGAAATACGCACGTTACCTAAGAACAAACATCAGCAAACATCAGCACATTGTCAAACAAACGTCAGAGATTGTACTCATACTTAACAGAACAATCATAGCTGCCTTTTTGATATCGTGAGTGCAAGTCTTCGCAAGACTCTGTGTACTGTACCTGTCATTTTTGTGTGTGTCTTTGGCAAAAACATGCTTAAATGTCACATCTCCCAAACCTACCAGGTAATATAATTGTTGACATTATTGACATTATCTCATTTCCTAAACCGTGTCTAACATGTTCTAACAGTGTTTTTCACCTTCATTGTCAAGAAGAACATTCTCTGGCTTCAGGTCCCTGTAGATGATTCTCTTCTGATGGAGGTGCTCCAAGCCTTGAATGATCTGAGCAGCATAATAGCACGCTCTGGGCTCGTCAAAGCCTGGATTATTCTCATCTACATTATAGATGTGGTACCTGAATGGAGAGTAAGCAGAGGAGAGTGAAGAAAGTGTAATTTCACATTTGTTAAAGGTACATAAGTGACTGAATTTAAGGGTGATATGATCTAATGCAGTGTTTTACCAGAGAACATTCTAGTTCTTTTTTTGCCCTATACCTAAAGGCTCTGCTAATTAGCAGTATTAAAAAATGACAATGCACAAAATGTGTAACAGAGGTTCTTGAAGACTAGGATATGAAAGCCCTAGTCCAATGATAACATTGTAATAGTGATAATAATGACAATGTGGGAAGTAGCCAAAGGCCTTATTTGAGGTGATCCTAACCTCAAGTCTCCCCCATTCATGATGGTCATGACCAGGCAAAGTTCTGTCTTGGTCTGGAAGGCATAGGCCAGGGAAACAATGAATCTGCTGTGAACACGAGCCAGAATTCTTTTCTCCACCATGGCGCCCTAGGAAAGACCAACAAGAGCTATCAAGGGATGTTTCTTCCACAGCATGCAAATTCAAAATATGGTAGAGCATCATTAAACAGTTACGTTTACTTAGATACATGTGCTCAAGTAACATTTTGATGTTCCTTCCGGCATATTTTCACATGATAATACTTTCACTTCTACTTAAGTATATTTGAGGACAGAATTTTTTTTACATTTTTAATCATTTAAATATTTTTTTGTGCTCAATTTAATTGCTTTGTGATTCTTTACACCTTAGTCTTTTGAGGTTTGTCATTTGATGTTTGGACCAAGAGTGCATCAGAAGAACAGAGGTTAACAAAGTTCAGTGCCTATGCTGATCAATGCTCGATATACTAAGAAGGTGCACTGCAGTTCTTGAGTAACTCAGTATTTGAGGAGGTTTTTGGCCTCTTACGTTTGTAGAAACACATTGCTGCCCCCCTCTAAAAAAACAAAAACAAAACAAAAACAAAAACAAAACAAAAAACAAAAACAAGGGGTGGAGATCTAGCCCCCCCATTCCCCTGAAGTCTATAGACATATATAACCTCCACTGTCTTGCTTTCAGAATACATTTTCAGAACCCCTAGTGGGAGGACCCCTGAAAAGCTTTCCCCTTTTCCCCCTTATGGGTGGCCCTGCATCTACACAAGTTGTTCTTTAAACCAGTAATTTTACTTAAGTAATTAATTAATTGAATAACAGGATGTTTTACTCAATGTTGAGGCTAAGGCTATTCTACACACCACTGTAGGAATGTGTACATGTAAATAGGGGAACAAAGGCTGTTACACTAGAAGGACTAGAAGAACTTCTAAATTCTAAGACAGTAGTGATTCTGCTTTTTGCCATGGAAGCTGTACTTCAGGCCATTTCCCACATTTTTGGTTACAATGCTGCAGGTCACAGGTTCAAGCTAATTTCTACATAACTAGTCTCAATTCCCAAACAAAGCTATAAAGCGTATAACAGTGCAAAATTGTTTTTGATTCTTTGGTAATTTATGCAATGTTTCTGGCACATGGCCAGTAGACATGTTCATTATGTCATAAGTGTCTGTTCCATGTGCCAACTATATCCTCCTTCCTTGTGTACAGGACTTCTTGAATAAATCTGTTCCATATTTAAATGTGTTGGAGTTGGCACTTCATAATGAGCTCAGTTGCTAATGCTGTAGCATGTCTAATACCATGCGCTAACTCCTTCCTAGCAAAGCTCCCAACAAAGCTAACTGCTTGCATATTTCTGCTAGCATTTTATGCCAATAAAACATGACCAACGCTAGTACTTATGGTGTTATTTGTAAGATTTTTTATTTCATGTAGCATTGCAGCTAAAAGCTAACTAGCCAGTCCTAAAACCTTACAAGGTAAAATAGTTTATTCACATACATCACAGTTCAAGTCATTTTTATTTTTGATCATCCTTTTGATCTTATATATTGAGTTAGAATCCAAACTGGTGTCTAAAAATGCTCAAAATAATCCAAATTCCTACTATGGGTTTGAATGTGGATGATATCTTCAATGTGTTGATCCAAGTGGTTTGATTGCAAAAATATATTACATTAATACAAGAGTAATATACCATGAAGGGGCTTAATTAATGACACTTAGATAACAGGATATCAGGCCACATTCAAATCCATAGCAGTGTGCCTTATGTAACTAAGCAGCTCTTTAATCTGGGCAACTATGACATTCAGCTGAAGGTGAAAGACTCCGGTAGTACAAGACTATTTGGCTTTTGGTCTATGAGCCATTTAGTAAATTAAACAATTAATTAAATATATGAAGAATCAGAGAAAATATCTGATCATGTGTTTATGCAAAGGTGTCTTTTAACAGAAGCTGTATCTTCTTCGATGAATGCTCTAAAATAATGATTTTATCTATAAAAGGCACTGCCACCACGCAATGGAAAGGTCAGTGCGTGAGAATGAGTAGCCCTCAAAGTCCTGGCATGAGTTATTTCCCTCTCCGACAACTCTGCAGACTTAGTTTAGAGGCAATGTTTGATGTAAACATTAACAATTAACTGCAGCCTCGCACAGGATTTGTTGAACATGGCAGTGAATTCGATGGTACTGCAGAGACTATCAAACAGCAGTGACACTGTTTCAGTATGTCTTCACTCATTTGGTCAACATAAACCACTGTAAATCATATGATTCTCACCTCATTGCCTTTCCTCTTCTTCAGCCTTTTCTTGTTTAGCTTCTTGCAGGCATACAGCTTTCCCGTGGCCCTCATCTGACAGGCAGACACCTCTCCGAAGCCCCCCTTGCCAAGCACACGGAAGTCCAGGAACCACTCCTCAGTTACAGGCTGCATCTCCAGCCACTTCCACTGCAAGAACCTCTTGAAGTACATGGTCTCCAGGTAGAAGGTGAAGGGAACCTCCTTGAGGAAGTCAAGAACACAGGCCAGGATGTCAACAAACAAGTCATCTGAAGCTTCCTCATGTCGCTCCTTCACCTTGGTGATGTCGTTTTCGGGCAGGAAGGGGCAAAAGTATTTGGCTGAAGGTTCCATGTAGCGTTGAAGGATCTTGGCAGCCTTGCTGGCACGATCCTTATCCTCGGCTGTGTCATACTCCTCCACATCCTTCCACAGGCGGCAGGGCCCCTTGTATTCATTAGCTGTCTCTAAGTATTCTTGGAACAGGCGTTTGCCAATGGGCTGTTCAACACAGATGCTCTTGAACTGGAGGTCCAGGGTCTCCCTAAGGCCTTCACATACTGTGATGTGGGGCAGCTTAAGCTTGGAGTGGAACTTCTTGTCCCGATTAGCTGCTGGGTTGGCGGTGCCATCAAAGCTGCCACGAGCTGAAATGTATGCCGAGTTTGCTACCACTGTGGTGAGGCCGCCAATATCCATGGCGACAAAGCAAGAGAGTAGACCTAAATAGATGAACTGGGGGAAAAGGGAATGAGTTGACCAGAAAACAAGTCTGCGGCAAACCTTACTGGGTCAGAGCGAGAGCATCGGAGCTCAGCGCTCCTCTCCACGTAGACAGGGTACCAGTGAAGGAGATGCAGGAAAGAAGTCCAGATGAACAGACATCAAAATCCGAACAAGAAATTACAGGTGGGATTAGAGACCACAGGATGCAAGATCCTGGAGAAAGTGAGGAGTCCAGATGTGCCTTTAAAAGAGCCAGACAAATACTGCTCAGGGGATAGTGACCACTGAATCCACTTGGAGGCTTTGGGCGGACAGCAGTATGAGAGACTTAGCCCTGTGCCACACAGTGCACACAGATCTGCCTGACTCAACACCTTTCACAAAGCCTTTATCCTCTAACTCCATAATACCTTCCCTATGTTAACCCTTCAGAACTCTTTAAGTGAAGAGGAGTGATACTATAATCACTATTGTACTCCAAACTAGACAACTGCAAGACGTTTTGTTGGTCAAGTGTTTCCTTTAGCATGCTTCATGACATTATTTACTAACAGCATGACTGTTTTATAAGGAACATTCGACCATTCATGTAGATTATCTTGAGAGACCTCTTACAAAGGGGTTATGAACCCGCATGTGACTAAGCTTCTTCTACCTCGTCCTAAGCCAAATACTTTCTTAAAACGTTTAAGCGAGCAGACCTTGCAATTAGAAAAACGTGGCCTCTGATTCTGGCATCTGCTTCCAGTGGTCAATGTTAAATCTAAAACAAAAAAGTTTATCTCTGAGTTGTATTGGGTTTCACTCTGCGATAAGGTAATAAGATCTTACTCAAACTCAAGCCAAGAGGTAAGTTTATGGCCTTGTCCATTGCTTCAAGGTTACCATAACAAATCTCTGCACACTTCCACGAATAAATGACCGAAAGTACTTGTGAGTGGTTTGTCCAGCTCAGAAAAATGCATGTGAATTCAGTCCTTATCACTGGGTATAAAAAAGGTGCACAGGCCTGGTACACGCATAACGTAGAGAACTCAGAAGGACCAAAGGAGAGGAAGAAAGGATATATGAAAGAGAACACATTTTAGAACAAACCAAACATTGCAAGGTTTGGTAAGGCTCCTTCCAATCTAGTAACTCCGAGTCAAGACTTTCAACATGGCTACCTTGAAGGAAAAGAGAACTTGTGGACAAAGATGTCAAGACTTTGGTCACTTTGTCTGGAATTCTGATGATGGAACTTTCATGGGTAGAACGCCAGAAAAATGGGGTACGTCTGCACGAAGAAAACAAAGCGTATTTAATTTGATCTAATTTTGAAATGAAGGCAGTACTGTGAACATTGTTAAGTAATATCAACATAATTCGTAACATGTATAGTATATTCATCTGCCTTTTTTTCAAAATCAAATTTGTAGTTTTAAATTTCTTAATAGAAATAAAGCTGGTCGTGCTAATGTCAGCTGTAACGGAAGTCCTCAGCTAAATAATTTGTATTTTTTAATAACTCATTGACACCAGGAACAACAGGCATAGGGTGCGATTCTATGTCCCTCAAGACATGTATCTTAGGCTTAATTTTGAATCATTTCTGAAGCCTGCCTTTATTGCAATCAAGTGTTATGAGTTTTCATATCCTTTCTGTGCAGAGCTCCATCTGTTGCTTTTAAAGGTGGTTATGGGTTTCTAGATACCAACTGACAAATTACCCAGAGATCAGCAATTATTTACAGAAAAGGATATTGTGAACTTGTCCTTCCAACACTGCTCATGACTTACCAATAAAAAAAGTAGCAGTTAGACACAAACGGGACTAAATGAACAAAAGAAACTGGCCATAACTGTCACAACAATAACATATGACACATGATTGATAGGTTTTGTATTCATAACATGTTTTCAACTCTTTATTACAGTGTACATCAGCTCGTACTATTTGGCTTTCTATGTGGTGATGACAGGCTTGTTTTCCTTGTCCATCTACGTACTCATGTACACAGTGGATCCATATTATCCCGTCTACCAGGATCGATTAAAATCTCCAGGTTAGCAAACTAACAATATATACTACTCAAGAAGAGAACAATTTTTGTGTTTTCATGGTGATGAAGTTTCTTCTTTTTGTAGGAGTAATGGTTTGGCCAGACATGTATAATGATGAGGTGTTAGAGCTCACCTACAACATGTCAGACAAGCACAGCTGGATGAAGATGTCCAGCTGTCTTCAGCACTTCCTTGAACGTATGTATCTTCTATCCAAAAAGAGAAAATGACTGTGAAAGCCAAAAATGAAGATGAATATGGAAGCTAAAGTCCATCCTTTTGTTCTTCACTTCAGCCTACAATGACACCAAACAGGAACATTGTAATTATCACAACTGTACTTCCGGCAAGTACTTCTTCCAACCCAAATTTGATGCTCCCAAACATACGAAGTGGTCCTGCCCTTTCTACCAAAGCACACTGGGTAACTGCTCTGGCATCGACGACCCCACGTTCGGTTACACGACTGCCCAACCATGTGTAATCATCAAGATGAACAGGGTACGTTGTTTCAAGCAGAAACATTCTAATAGGTTGCCTTTAAGGACTTGCAAGTAATTGCTCATTGTTCTTCTCAGGTCATCAATTTCCTACCAAACAACGGAACAGGAATGGCCCCATATGTTAACTGCACTGTGCTGGTGAGTTTGGAATATAATATATAAAATAATATAAAATCATATAAAACAGATGAATGGTAGACATACGTTTATATGAATAATAGTACCGCTGGGTGATATTAATAAAATTCAATATCACAATATTTTAAAAATTATCACAATATCAGAAGACATTTAAGTATTGATAACCCCATGCTTCTTAGCAGTCTTACAAACATCCTTTTATTGAACTGTTTTGTTCTGTTACGCTTCTCCTAAAATGACACCGAAGGGAACCACAAACAGTACTGTACACTGTTAAAAACAATGGTTCTGTGCAGGTACATTTATTGATCATTAAAGTACAGACGATGTTAATGTTCCCTCAAAGGTACAACAGTGGTTTTAAGGTCCAATTGTGTACCTTAAATAAGTTTTTCCAGGTGAAAAGTACGTATTTGTACCCTTTTCATAACCTAATTTTTTAAAACAGAACACTAAAACACAATAGCTGGAGATGAGACGGGGTGTGTGGAGTCGGGACAACTTAGAAAATATCATTTCAATGGATTATGGTGCAGTTATGTTCTCTGACTAAAGGTACTGAGATGTACCTTTGAGGACACCACCCCAGTGACAAGAGTGGTACTGCCCCAGTGACAGTTTCGTACCTTTTTTTTTTTTTGAGTGTAAATGTAAACCAGACACCAGTTTTATATGTTAACCTTTTTATTTAATCTATCAAAAAATATCTGAGGAAAAAAAAAAAAAAGTGTGTTTGACACCAACACCAGCGTAGAAGTCTTATCTCCCAGCACTGTATACTAGTTCTGATAAGATTAATGGCAAATGTTCTTGCGTCTACAGGAAGGTCAAGAGAATGTCCGTGGGCATGTGTATTACCCAGAAAACGGGACAATGGACCTATCGTACTTTCCATACTATGGCAAGCTGGCACAGGTAAAGCACCTTCCAGCTTGTTTTATCATATTCACATATCTGTACATGAGCAGCACTGACTTATTTATGTGGTATTCCTTCAAAGCCAACCTACGTGAATCCCTTGGTGGCCGTGAAATTTGACCTTATCAACCAGAGGCATGCAAAGATTCAGTGCAGGGTGATGGCCAACAACATTGCTTATCAGAACATCTATGAACCTTACGAGGGGAAAGTGGACTTTTATTTGACAGCTTTGAGTTAGCTGCAAAGACTGCACTTGTGGCTTTTACTGATTGTGTCTTCATAACATGATTAAATAACTGAAATTCTTAATCTTTTGTTTTGGAAACAGCTACTTTATGGAGACTGTATTACCTACCTTTTCTGTCAATAATGACCTTGAAAAATGAAAACCAAATCTGTTTGTATTCACTGCTCACAAATGTACATTGTTAATTTAAAATGTATTCAGTTAAAAAAAGCAGTTAGTTCATGATAAATACTCGTAATAAAGATATACCACACTGACCTGCCTCTTTCTTCTGAGCAGAAGCTTACTTTTTAAGCAGCAACACAACCAAGACATTTGCTTTTTAGTGAAGTTCATCTTGACAAGAAGTTCAGACATACATAAGAATTTTAGAATAACCCCACTGCTGCATAAACATGTCTGTTTAATTTCTAAACCCATATAAGAAAAGTATAGTTTTTCAGCATCTGCTGTAGAAAAACAAATGTAAAAAAAATCAAAATTACATAAAACAAACTAGGAATCAAGATTGATTCCTTATCTGTCTTTTGGAATACAAAACGTTGTTAAAGCTTGACAATGAGTTTGGTGTGCTCTCTTTAAAGCTTTCTAGAAAAAATAACACCCAGGGTATCAAAAATAGTTGTTTGTACTGTTACAAAACAGTGGATAAATCACTAAGTGATTGGCATCAAGTCACCAAGGTCAGTATCTTTAAACAGAATATGATCTGACTGAATCCAAGACAATACTGGAAGGTGGTAACAAAAAACAGGTGGCCAAAAACAAAACAAAAAAACACTAAGTAAAAAGTTTTTCACACAAGCACCACTGGGGCTCTGTAGAAAGCAGCTGCACATTGCTCTAGAGATTCTGAAAGGCATTACTCACTGAGCTTGCATATACAACCAAATTCAGATGTCAAAACAGAAACCTCTCTCGAAACAGTGAGAGAAGATCTGTTTCACCCTACCCTCACACTAACATTGGAGGCAGTGCTGACTGGGAAGAAAAACATGGCACAGAGGTTAGTCTTCGTCGTCGTTCTCATCAAAGTCGTCTTCCTCCTCCTCCTCCTCCTCATCCTCCAGGAAAGATGCTGGAGTATCACGAGAGCTGCTGTGATATGAGCTATTCGAGCTGGAGGCCACAGTAGGAACAGCTCCGTTATCACTATCAAAACACAAAGAGACAAACACCACTGTTTACCAACAATTCAGGGCCCCAAACCATTCCGAGTTTCAGAAATTGAATAGATATGAATAAACTGAATATAGCTAACTAGAGCACGCTTCTGAAACGAGGGTCACAGGCATAATAACAATAACAACAACAGAATACCAAGCTAACCCTATAATCTCGCTCTTGTAAACGATCACTTGTAGAGTAGGATCCTGCAGCAGGTGGCTAACACAAGTAGAAAACAGTGTCTTGCTAAGCTACTGTTTTTTTTTTAGCTTGCTAGCACTAGTGCATCTGTTTTTTCATGCATTATGTGTAAAAAACCACAATGTGTGATAATATCAGACAAAGCATTACCTGGCTGAACGAGCATGGCCTCCATTGGGCTGTCTCATGGGCCCCTGTGCCATATCTAAAAGAAAAAAAGAAAAAAAAAAATTACAATGAAAAACACATCAACCCACAGCACTGAGAATGTCATTTTCTCTGAGAGTATTTTATTCCATTTATGATATCCTTGTGGTTTTAAAAACCAAAAAACAGACAATTCAATCATGACGACCATTTTCTACTTTTCTTTACCCCTTAAACAGGATTAATTATTAATTAAACAGGACTTTGTTACTGTGCCTTGACAGGAGTACCCTGTTCTGATTGGATTCCCTTAATTGTGCCTCATTCAAAAAGCAGTCCAGGCTGAAACACACCTCCTGAGAGTGAAAGGGTGGGGATAAAGTGCTTAAGGCTAAAAGAGGTGGATTTGAATCAATCTGTTGGTTTTCTTGATATAACAGTAACAGTGAGCTCACAGCAGGCAATGTTTTGTAGCTTAGTTTCCATACACAGACTGTATGGACTGGGGGGCTGGCTATGTTTTAAAAACTTCACAATATAAAAATATAAAAAATATTGCTGATGCATTACAATTAGAGATGCACCAACACCACTTTTTCCTTTCCGAAACTGATAGCTGATCTTCGAGTCCCGACATCGATACTAACTCTATGTAACCTTACTAACTTAATTCCTGATATTTGCAGTTCTACTTTTTTTATACTTTATTTTGATAAAAGCTTCTCAAAAGAGTGTTGTGTCACTAATAAAACATATCAAGCTTCAATGAATGGCATTTACATGTAGTAATCTAACAAGATACTTAAGACTATCCTGTTTTTGTAAATTAGCATTTACTATCATAATTAGTTATACGAGCTATATTTAACAAATTAATTAAATGTGAAATATTTTTTGTGCAAAACAGTTAAAAAAAGATTGAACAATACATAGATCTTGTGAGAACTTGAGGTATATGCATGCAAGCATACAGCACCTTCTCTGGCTCAGCAAAAATGTCACTGAATCCTGTCCGAATTTCTTAAGTCATTTATCTCATACGTGTACTGCTCACTCACAGTGTGAGTTGACACACAGGCCCGTATAGCAGGCTGCAATGCTAAAGGCTAAACCAACAAAGGCCATCAGTAACCTCAAGAAAGCAGCAGTTCTCAGTAACAACTTGAACTAACATTAACTCAGACTGTAATTGACTACATAGCAGCAGATTACTGAAAGAAGCCTGACTCAGCCGTTGAGGTAAGACGCTCCCATCAGAGTATGTTGTGTTATCTACTGTATTTATGACATACTGTTGAAACCAACAGCTTAGGAAGAATTCCAACTGGTATGTCACCCACCGCTACTGTCTTTCCACAAAATAATGGGGCTTAATTTTTCGCCTTAAGCATTTTTGCTGCTACATGTCAACCCAAACTGCTGACATGTTTTTAACTTCCATCTACTAGCGGGCACACACGCACAACATTGCTTCTTCACATTGATCATAGGTATGCGTTTCCCAAACGCCAATATCGGCCTCGCATTGAGGGGCAGTATCAGTATCATGCAAATCCAATTACAATTCACAATCTGAAACATCCAATTGTGCAACTTTTTTTTTTAACTTATATTTTCATTTAAAATTTTGCACACAAACACACACATATTTCGCTGTGTGGTGAGGGAACCACAGTGGGTTTGGAGGCATTTTCTAGTAAAGAGTTAAACCATTTGAATCTGTACACTTGTAAAATCACTGTACTGTGAACATCTTTAATTGCCTGCCAAATAAATGAGAACTCAATCATGACATCTTTGCAAGCTTTATAAACAGAATGACTTTATGTTCTGACCAATTACATAGGGTTCCAGCGCTTTGGGGACCAGTGCCCGGGCTATCTTCAGCTGTTCTGGAGAACATCTGCCAGACTCCAGCCCTAACGCCATGCCCATGCGCTTCAGCACCTCAATGTCATCATGGATCTCAAACATGTTGTCAAAGTTAAACAGGTACTCAAACCTGCAGAGAACAAAACAGAACAAAGAAACAAGGATATTCATCTGGACATATTTGTTCATATGCTCAGAAATAAAGAGAAAAAAAATAGAATAAAGAGAAAAAAAATGGAAAGTGAGAGAGTCTGACTTGTCATTTGAGATGCTGCAGTCGATGACTGTCCTCTTGCTGGTGTTGACAATGATGAAGGGCAGGTGGATGACTGTGTTCTGTGGAGGTGGTCGGTGGTTCTTTTGCTCTGCTTCTCTATTTCTCTGCACCAGATTCTTGAAGGCTATTTGCTGAAGAGAACAAAATATATGAAATAAATTGGTAAATGCATACCTTCACCTTAAAGGGGCCATACTCTACATTTGTTCTTGCATTCCCCCATGAAGTCCATTTGTGACATGTAGATTTATTAATTAAAAACAGTAATAATAATTATTAATTTTTTACATGATCCTTTTCTGATTTATTCTGATTCCTCAGAAGTAAACAGGTTGGTTTTTTTTTACTGTGCCTTTAAGAATAATATAAGTAATGACCTCTGTTCTGAGTGGTTGCCATTATGTCTCATTCAAAAAGGCACAATGTTTAAATCACATGTTATGAACTCATTCCACATCCATACCAGCAGTAACAGCACACCTTAACATATATTGTATGTAAATATGAACACGATTGTGAAAAATCACAGCCATGATGAATTTAAAAGTTGTTGTTTCTGAAACTATTTTGTTTGGAAACTTTAACAACGTTTAGCATAGTACATCAAAATCTCAATTCAAGAAAAACAACAAACCATGACACGCAGCTTCTAAATAACACATTCCCACCCAAGTTAGTGTCTGCATACCTGTAATATAAGCTCTTGAAGCTGAGACTGTTTCTGCTTTATTCTTTCAAGTCGTCTCTGGCGCTCAGCCTTTATGAAAACACACTACATATTAACATCTAAATACATTAAAAATGCATTGTTCTCAAAATGTTTGCTTGTGTGCGTGTGCTGTTTAAAAAAAATCTAACCTCCAAGTCTTTGCACTCCTGAGCAGAATTGGTTGGGAAGCCAATCCATTTGATCTCCTTCTTGTCTTTGGAAATGATATTCATGGCCATCAGGACATTCAGTGCATCGTATACCCGTCTCCGAATATTCTTCTGATCAAAAACATGCTATGGCAGAGAAAAGACATGTAAAACAGAGGAACCGACCAATATAAAACGTGTCACAAATACCTAAAGAATTAAAAACTTTAACTGTTAACACTGGTTAATATCTTACATGATCAAAAATGAAACAGAATTCAATAGGTGTTATCAATCAGTAAAGCACTATGTAGCTATGTTAGATGTTGGTTGCAAACTGTGAACAGTCAAACATGATCATCAGTTCTCAACTGATATTTTTAAACAGCCGAAATGATGAAAATTTTTAATAATGTAAATAATGTACTCTGAGGCAGGAGTTCTTCTTTTGTCGGCTTCTGTTAATAAGCTCTTATTATTTTTATCAGTTCTCTTCACATGAACGTTTCTTGCCATCCTCTTTCAAAAGGTCAGGCTGAATTAGAGCTGTCAAGCCATTTAAATAAGGAAACCATTAATCACACTTGATTTATTCGCTAACATTTGACCCCCAAAGGAAGACAAAATAAGCTGAATACATCTGAACACATACAACATATACAATGCAACCTATATGTTAATATATTAAGCTCTATGTTGCATTTTATATGTTGTATGTACTGCTGAGCTGAAGGAAAGCAGCAGGTTAACTGCTGTGTGCTCATTACAATATCAGAGTAATTTATAAACGTGTCGTCCCGTATTTCCGTTAATACCGATGTACTGTAAATTCATGTTTAATCAGCCGAACTACACTCATGGCTTGAAGATAAGTGATGTCTTCAAACAGAAACAATGCGTAATGTATGTGACCATGGTGAGAACTCACAGCTTCAGTAGGGGAAATGTTGTCTCCAGGAGTCAACTCCGCCACCAGCTCATCTGCTACCTCATTGTAGGAGGTGACTCCTTTCTTCTGAACCTTCTCGCACACCTTCATGGAGAAATGCCTCAAGCCTTTCCCATTCTTGTCTTTCCTACTGCGTCTAAGGGTGAAGATTAAAAAGGGGTGAGCAGTTAACCCGAATGTACATACCATGCAAATTATAATTGTACAGCAACAACATGTTCTGCAACATGTTTTGTGGCTCTGTGCTGCAGCACACTGGATTCCCTGATAGTGCAGAACATCTATACTGGACAATCCATACAGGAATCACAGCTCTTTTTATACATAGTGCCTTCATTTCATCAGAGCATAAGTAAATAAGCAACTGGCTAGGTGGTTGTTTTGGGAGAATGTAGACGCTGCTGCCAAATAATGAGCAAAAAAAGTCAGACAGTACAGTAGGCCCATCATGAGGCTGAAAAATCTGAACAAAATCATTTAAACCTGGCCCGGAATAACAGGCAATCAAAAATTAACTGTACAGTACATTATATAGAAGCATAAACCAACTGGTGAGATTAGCAATAACAACCTCATAAACTCCAGATGGCTACCGAAGTGGAGGACTGAAAAATTATTTCAGTTATTAGTATAAAACAGTGAAGTAATCAAGAACACTATACTGAATGAAGAGCAGTGTCAAAGACTTCCAATGAACAGATGAGAAAGATCAACCTTCAGAGAGAGAAAAGAACTGCTCATGATCCAAAAGAAACCACATCAACTGTAAAGGGAACTGCATCATTTGTCTATCGATGTCATGAAGTCTATAGATTGATGTGTATTGACAGAATCCTGAAATTTACAGAAGCTTAAAAGCAATATCAATTCTTTATTGGTGGGATTGTCAACAGTGCTGATAAATACATTGACCTATGTAGTATGTCTAGTTGGCATCTCGGTATTGATGCATGTCGGTATGGGGCCAATACCATCAGAAAATGATGGATTGGACATCTAAGTGAAAAAAGAAATCGATCTGACTCAATCCTGTAACACAACTATCATGAAATAGCAAACATTCAAAATGATGGGTTGTTAGCTGTGTATTTCTTTATGAGTAGTTTGAGCATGCTAGTCTACTTTTGGATGCCAACCTCAAGTAAGGAGCTTAAATAAAACGATAACTCAAAAGTAATGTAAATGTGCAAATGTGTAAATTGGTGTAAATTTCTTGTGCTCAGTAAATGACTTAATTGAAACTTCCACGTTCACTCAAGTAATGTGACTGATTTTAATCATCATGGCTTTATATATAGACATGGAGATTACCTGATGTTGGCTTTAATTTTGCCCTGATGAAGGTCAAATACGCTGAAAATGTTGGCATTCTGACTCAATGACATGACTAAATAAATTCAAGCGTATTTACAGAACTACGCCATCCTTAACAGTGATACAGTGATTTGAGCACACCCCTTCACCTACTGTGTTTTACCTGCATCCGTTTTACCTGCCCTACTTGTCACTAAAATAGATTATGTTTTATATAAAAATATCAACCACAACTTTTAGCAGAGACCGTGCTTTTGCATTATAGTCACTGATTTTTTTAATCTAAAATAACAGGATTAGCTTCTAAGAGCAAAGAACAAAGATGATAAAGCTGATGTCTACTGTAACATTTTTTTCTTTGCCCTCTCACCGGTGATCAAAACAAATGTGGAGGTAACAAAACAGATAATCTATTATATAATTAATATTGACACATCTAGACAGATACCAAGTCGGCCTCTGCTTGAGATCCAAGATATAATTTGCTAAGGCAGACACTGTGAGTCAGTGTTGATGTGTGTTGAGAACCCTGCTGAGAGAGAAAGAGGGGCATGACTCACCCACTCGACCAGGGGGAAGACTCTTGTGCCTGTGTCTGTGGGGTAAGAAACTGAGCGCTTGGAGTTCTGGGGCTTGTCAGAAGGACACTACCAGGAGCACTGGGCCTCTGAGGAGTGCCAATCGCCTACAGACAGAGGCCATGACACTTAATACATCCATTTTAAACTGCAGTTTAGCAGAGTAACATAAAAAAAAATCATCATACATACTGCACTGTTGCAATCAAAGCCATTCAAAATGTGCTACAGCTTTAGTCACGTGGAAAGTTCGCACAAATTTTTTCCCCATTATCCATTAAAACAGACAAATGTCCGTGCAAAATTCAGGCTTCAAGAATACTACTACTGCTTTGTTAGTTTATTTTATAAATAGCATTGTCATACAGTGTCAAAAACCACAAACAGCTCTGTAATATTTAATGAAATATTACTCAATAACGTGACAATTGAGGGTGAGCGATGATTTAGGCATGCAATTTGCACAATGAAAATGGGTGTGGTATAAACTTTACTTTTCAGCCACAGTAGCCTAATAACGCCAGTACTAAACTAAGACTTGGATGATCGAACACATCTGTGGTAAGGTGGGAAAATATTTCTGCTAACTTAAGAACACTAGAACAATAACTTGGCTCAGGTTTTGGCTCTGTTTGCAGTGTAACACATCTCTTTCTATCTCTCTGCTCAGCTACACTGTCAAAAAGGGCAAAGTAAGAGACCTACAGATCAAGCTATAAAATGACATCCTCAGCTCATGGAAAGCCAGAGTGGTCACTCTATCCAATTTCTCGATAATGGTAATTTAAGGACTGATTAAGTGACATTTGTGACGTTGTGTAATTAAGTGACAATTCTGACAGCTTCAAAACACTGCAATTCTTTGGCACTTCTACTGTCGCTGTGATTTCGTGATCATAATGATGATTACCGTTTGAAAAGGTCAGCTGCCCTTTACATTGTGTGGACATGAGGAATAGACTAAATTCTGTGAAATTAACAAATATTAAAAGTTATTAATGTCCCCCTTTGTCCTGTAAAGTTAAAACAGAACCTTTTATACATTATACAAAAAAAATCAAATTGTTATATTTTTCAAAGTAGCCTTCATATCAAATTTATTCTTGCCATCCTCTCAAGCAGCTTTATGAAGAACAGACAATATATTTTACATATACTGAAACTTTATTGGCTGCTAAAAACTACTTTTCTGAAAATAATAATAAAAAACGCTAATTTGGCACTACCTGCACTATTTACAATTGTTTAGGTAACTGCTTTTCAAATAATGTCTAATATTAAGAAAAACAACAATCAGTCTAAACTTTTGACTGGTAGTAAACATAAACATTCACACATGCGCACACACCCTCGTTCACTAACAGTACCGCCATTTTTAGTGCCCATCCCCTGCCTGCTTGCCTCTGACTGAAGGCTTGTGTTATTAATAGGATGATAACCATGATGTGGGCCCTAATCCTGCTGACTCCAAACTTCTGTGATCAGCTTAGATGCAACTCTCCCAGGTCACCTCACTCAATGTTAATGGAGGACTTTATCGCCATGGAGACCCTCCACACTTGAACCCTGCATCATTTGGAAAGGAAGGAGAGGAAGTCCTCATTGGAGGAGAGGAGCAGCATGACCTGTGTTGTAAGGGTTCTAATTAGGGAACGTGGCTCAGCATCGTGTCAGGTAGTGCCTGATGAAAAGGGCAAGGAGTTCTTGAACCGGACAGATCAGCTTTACTTGGAAACGGAAACTGCTACCACATCGTTGGAGGTATTGTTAGACGAAACAGTGCCATGTGCTGCACTGTTCCTCAACAGGGATCACTATGCATGATCTCCTTGTAATGTATTGGTCCTAAACGTATATCACAGAACACATTTCTACCCTTCTTTACGATGCGCATCAAATGCCTGATTTCTACAGTGCTGTAACATATGTAGTTACCATAAACTTAGTGATGCCTTACCATATGTTGCACTATGTTAACACTGGGAGCACCCTGTGTTCTGGGCACGATCTGTTTGACTCCAGTAACTGCAGAAGGATGGACAGTCACAAGAGACAGGACAGCAGCACCTGACAAAGAGGAAGCACATTTATCAATCTTCAAGTAATAGATTTGGTTCTTATGACATACTGAGCCTTACACTTGTCCTATGCAAAGTATGTCTAATGTGCAGTTAAAAGTAAATGCATGGGTGAAAAAGTCTGTTCTTATGCTTATAAGTTACTGCAAAAAAGGTTTCAGAGAGCTCAGAAAAGAGAGCCTAATATTTCTCAAAATGTGCTGAATGACTGCCCTCTGCTGGAGAACAACAGACAATCAAGTACATAATAATCATTGCATTACCACTGAGCAAGTTTTTTTGTTTTTTATTGCGGCAGTTTTATGGCTCAGTCCGATTTGGCCAGACTCTGAAGATGAGACTACACGTTTGGTGAATGGTATTTGGTTCATTTCTGGCTAATTCCAGGTTGTTTAGCTGTTCCTCTGTCACAGCTGCCGACTGAAAAGCCTGCTCGGTGGCGATGACAGTTTGGGAATTTAGTGTAGTCTCATCTTCAGAGTCTGACCAAATCGGCTGTGATCTTAAAAGTAACCATTTTCTGTTTGTGGGCAAAGTAAGAAGTAAAAACATTCAAATGGCTTGAGCGTCTCCTACAGCTGTCAAACTCGCTGCTTAGCAATGAAATAACAGCACGGTTAGAACGCTTCTCAACCAATCAGCTTGCGTGGCTGGAACAAACTGTTGTATAATGAATAATAAGCCACTAAACTTGAAGCAGACAGTGCAAAGTGCAATAATACTACATAGAATGCATCACAATGAGAGCACTGACAAATATCAAGCTAATTTTACACTTTACTTGCATAGATTTCATGTAATAAAACTTTAAACATCATTTACTGAATTCATTATGATTCACATCATGAGGTGAAACAACAGACCAGGGTAGCAACGTTGGCTGAGGTAACAGACTATTAGCATTGATCTGTTTATCTTAAAGAATTTAGATTACATACTCTTTTGCTGTATGTCAAGACAAAATTTCTACAGCCATAATCTGTTTAATTTCATGCAGTGATAAATCTTTAGCCAATTTAACAGGGAATTCCATCATTTTGTTTTTACATTTCTTCTGAATCCTTTTAGTTAAGATGTAAACATATTCGATCAGAGTGATGTCATGAGAAATGCGCCGAGAAAATTGCAGAGTCAACTTTTTGATTTTTTGATTGTCATAGGAACCAGACATACAAAGTGATCAATGCCTCTTAAGCTATCTCACAGAAAGTTATAACATGAAATGGTTACAAATGATTTGTCCGTTGCCTGATACATTGTTTCACAATAGTTTTACGAAAAGGATTTGGACTAAAAAGTATATTTCAAAATGGAGAGGAGGTACATGCAGGCCGTGGGAGGGTAAAAATAATAACCAAAGAAAATATTATTTTGGACTTACCACAAATCTACTATCAAGCACATTAAATATAAAACTTATATCAGCCCCCAAACTGTTGCCAGGATGGATAAGACTTTCAGAAAACTGACAAAAATCCTGTTCAACATAAGGAGACTTTGTAATAGGAGACTTTATTTAGGGTACCCTGCACTACCGAGATGGACTATGCGCTGTGGCTAATCGAAACTAAGCTTGTTGGAAATGTTTGTCAAAGCTTGTCCAACCTCACAACAGTTACTACAAAAGAGCACATTTGGGGGCGGAGAATGGATGTCAACAGATATATGAGGTGTGAGCCCACATACAGGCCCTTGCAGTGTTAGGGGTTTACTGTACATTATCTTAAAGGCATCAATATACATGCTAACACATTTGCTTATTAAACATACTATGTGCTGATGTTTTCATTGAAGCATTACTATATAAAATCACAAAAATCTGCAGTTATCAGAGAATATAGTTTAGCTGAATTAATTACAGACTCCAAAATCTTGCTTAAATTCCAAATTCATGAGATCCTAATCATGAGAAAAGAAATGGAGACATCATCATGCTGGTCAGCTCACTGTCCTACTACAGCCAATATGCTGCTGAGCAAGAATGTTAACCCAACAAGGACTATTCCTGCAGCTGTAACTGGATCTGCATCTGTACATCGCTTTGAGCAAAAATCAGCTAACTGACATCATTATAAGTAGCACCCATGACAATAACAACTAAAAACGTCTAAAGTCATAACAGAGAATGACAAGCTGATGGTTTCTATCTGTTTCTACAAACAGCAAACTGATATTCAGAGCCATACTCACCTTTTCCAGGACTCAGGTTCTGAGTGGTGAAAACCTTCAGCTCTCCAGTTTCTTTTAGTCCACCCTTTAGAAGGAAAAGAACTTTAACAATCAATGTTGCAACTATATCAGCAACCAGGCTAATGTAGCTAACAAGTTATCTAAGGTTTATACACCAGCGATTATCCAAAGACATGCTTAAATCATCACACAATCTGCCTCAACTAAAGTTGTTTAGTAGTCTCAAATAGACTCGCTTAGGTGGTTTCTGGAAAAAGTAAGGAAAAAGACCTTTGGTCAAAATTAACGTAGGACCAGAATTTTAAGTGTTAGGAGGCTACAACATTTAGCAGCACAAAACAGTTGTATGCAAAGGTTTATATAGTTGATTTTCTAAGTGAAAATAAGTTAACACATCCTCTACAGAGAACATATTTACCACATAATTTCTATTTATTTGCATAAACATACTGGAAAAAATACAAAACACTATAAATCGTGCAATAACTTCTATGTATGTTCCCCAATATGTTAAATTCAGTAAATAAACAGTAAGTGTGCATTAAAATGTGCAGAAGTGTGTTCTCTGTAGAGGATGTATACTTATTTTCACTTAGAAAACTTGACCAGTGGTGCTCAAACCTTTGCATACAACTGTACACACTTGCAAATATGACTAAGACTTACATTGTACAGTCCTGTTAAAACATAAAACCAGCGTTTCACTGAATTGCTAGACTGTCTACTTTCTTCGTCTTCCTATAATGAAACGAATACCCGAATAATGATTTCAGCATCTAATCCTGGCACCTTAAAAGGTTAACGAAGATCAAGCACCTGTGCACATTCATATGAGCAGCCTACCTGAAGCCTGAATTCTGGAAAATGTGTATTGATTTAGGCATGTAGTTTGCACAGGGCCACGTCGCAGGGTTTAAGCTAGCATTACTTGAGGGTGGCGAGTTTATGAGCTACATTAGCTTGGAAATGTGGAAAACTAAGGAAGCAAACTTTGTACACTAAGTGTGCCTTGGCCATTTGACTGCATTTGGGATAAGGGGAAAACAGTGCACATTAAAATTTTCACCAAAATATTCCTTTAATAACCCAAATGAGGACCTTCCTTAAAACTTTGTTATAGTTAAAACAAGAGGGAGATATAAATGGTATTAGAAATCTATGCTGTCCAAACTCGTGTTCCTGCATTAAAATCATTCTGGTGTTAATAGGTGTAAATCTAGTCTGCAGCAGAAGAGAGAGGAGGAAGACATTTTTCACTGCAATCTCACAGAACACTGTAAGCAAACTGGCAAGACCGAATACCTCGACAGCTGCCACTGTTGGACCTTTCTGAGCTAATAACATTCAAATATGCCAGCCCATTTGTGTCCAGACTGACCATGCATTACAGCACAATGACCTCAGATGTTGTGATGTGTTTTGCTAGCAACTGCGTAACCATGGGAACCATGCTGGCTCCAAAAAGTGACCCAAGACAAATATGGAACGCTATCAAATCCAAGCGAGAGCCATATGTGCAAGACTTGCACAATTTGCTTTTAGTGCCGCTCACAGTCAAACACAAACATAGCGAGGATAACTAACACTCAGCATTTATTCTACAATAAATCTGTGTAATAAGACAGCTTACAGTAGTACTAGTAAATAATGCAGAGAAAGCACATACTATGCACTTGTGCATTACAGTCAGAAAGATCCATCAAATGAACAACTGCATATTATTTAATGCACTGAATAGTACAGTAACATCCTGTACATTTGATGCACTTAACCCTATATCAACTGTCCCAATATACTTACATCTTTTGACATGTTGTCAGTCTCTTGCAGAAGCTGCAAGAGGGTCTTTTAGGCTGCAAGTCTTCGTTCCTTGTAGGTCTTCCCTGTGAGAGAGACACACTTCACATTCTTCACATTCACTCTGAAACAAGTGGATTAAACAGAATCTGGAAAATGTTTCAAATCGATATGTCCATCAGTTCAATATCAATGCTCATTCTGAAAATAGCACCTTCAGCACGTCCCAAAACAGTTGTAACTGGGACAACATATGACTAGGAATGTTATTACATGTTCAAAAAACAGTTTTAAAAGAGATGATGTAATCATGCTCAAGCATCGCGGGTATCCAGAAAAGGTCTAGTCCTTGATGAACGATGACATGTCAAGGCTTGCCACTTTGCCATAAATGCATCAGCAAAAAAAAATAAAATAAATAAATAAAGAACATTCCTTAATGAGCGTTTGCAAGGATTTTAGACACTTTACCCTCTGAAGTGCACATCATCATCAAAAGATTCAGGGAATCTGGAGAAATCTCTGTGCGTAAAAAGCAAGGCCAAAAACCACAACTGATTGCCTGTGATCTTCCATCCATCAGATGGATTTAAAGACCAGAACGCTTCGGAGATGTACATCGCCACATGGGCTCAACAATACTTTGACAAACCATAAACAAACACTGCTCGTCTCTGCATCCACAAGTGCAAGTTAATACTGTACTAATCATATATGAAAATCATATGTCAAAGATGTCCAGACACGCTGCTGACTGCTCTGCACTCAACCTCATCTGAAATGGTCTGATGCACACTGGAAATGTGTACTGTGGTCTGACGAGTCCATTTTTCAGATAGACACTGATCTCTGAGTCAAGAAATAAAAAGATCATCCAGACTGATACCAGCACAAAGTTCAAAATCCAGAGGCTGTCATGATATTGGTGTATTAGGGGGTAAACTGCACATCTGTGAAAGCATCATTAATGCTGAAAGATATGTTGATACAAAACGTGTATATATGCTGCCATTTCCTGGGACATCCTTGCTAATTTCAACATCACGCTGGCACAAAAACATTCTCCGTGTTACAGCAGCATGACGGCATATCAGAGTGTGTGGGTGATAGACTGACCTGCCCGTCTACTTCAGAAAATATGTGGCACATTATAAAGCGCAAAATATGACAACAAAGGCCTACAGTTGCGCAGCTAAAGCCTTGTATGACTGAAGAATGGGAAAAAAATTTGACTGCTGTCAAAACTGGATCAGTTGGTATGCTAAAGTGTTGCTAAAAGGAAATGTGATGAGTGTACACACAGTGGTAAACATACTACTGTCATAACTTTTTTTGGAACGTGTTGCAGGCATCATATTCGGAATGAGCATATACTTACAAAAGACAAAGTTCAAATTTATCAAATATTGTGTTTTGTTTTCAATTTAATACAGAAGAGAATCACTGATTTCTGTTTTTACTGCCATGTCAGATACCGTCTCAACTTCTTAGAATTGGGTTTATAGAAAGAAATAGCTTTATATGTCCCATATCCTACTTTTCCATGTATTCAATCTTTTCTCGAGTCCACATAATGTTGGTGTGGGTTTACGCACCAAAAACTGTAGAGATGCACAATATTTTTATTTTTTTTTTTTTTTATGTACAGCTAACTGCTAACGTCTATCTGAGTACAATAAATATGTCAACAAATATTGGTATGGAATCAGGCATCCCAGAATTTTATATAACCATTTTCAATCCTCTCTTGAACCAGAATTAAACGCGTCATATCATGGAAAATCAAATTTTACACTTTTATTTTCCCTAAATAAAACAGTAAAAACTGTCAAAGTTTCAAAACATACCATTCACTTCCCAGCCCATAAATGGAAATTCTCTGTGACGTCACAAGAATCAACACACTGACACATATCCACCAATTCAGTCTACAGTAGATAAGCTATGTCTATTCACATTGAAGTTCTAAGCAGTGTATCACCTTTGAGTGCTTTCTGAATCAGGCAAAGTACAAGTCAGCCAATCAGACAAGAGCTCATTCATCTTACATCAGTTTTAAAGGCAGAGACAAAAACAGCCTGTTTAATTCTAGGGGTGAACGAAGGTTGTTTACAAATGAATTATGACGGACACAAATGCTATAAGTCGGAGAAAAAAAAAGTAGGACATGGGCAATTTAAAAAAGGCTGGTTTTAGGACTGTGCCTTAGGACGGACTGATGTAACTGACCTCTGTTCTAACTGGCTGTCATGTATTGCGCCTCATCTGAAAAGCAGTCCATGCTGAAACACTCTTTATAACTCCGACATGAATGGTCGTGGCTAAACTGCTGTAGAATAAAATGACGGACAGACATAAATGTGACATCAATTCCAAATGGGCTGTTAACTCTTAGTTTAAAAAAGGGAGAAAATTTTGGTTTGCTAAGTCATGGGCCCTTTAACCTTCATGCTCTACGAAATGAAACTTAGGACAAGAAAGAAGAACTAAAAGAGCACACTTTGCCACCACCAGTGGGTGCTTACAGACTCGTTCTCAGCTTTTTTTTCCTTTGAGTGGCCTCGGAAATGCTGACTGTTCCAGCTGTATCTGACAGAGGAGAGTGACCCACATTTCCGAGCTGTTACTTACTATCTCTCTACTCCTCCCTAGTGCAAACAAGGCTGAATGTGAATGTGTGTGATATTCAAACCCTTTATTAGTGCAGCAACAAGCCACGCTGTTCTATATTAAAGCACAGGGGAGGGAAATGTAATTTTTCTTAGGAAGGAAAGCATAAAAACTCTGAACATGTCAGGACGTTGCAGTAAGTGGAAGGAAGAGGAGCCTAAATCTGGACTCCAAACAGGAAATATAAGCCATACAAAAACTCTAAACATAATAAAAGCACACTTTACTTTAACCCTTTACGCTGAGGAGATGACCAAGGGCCTCATTCACGAGCCAAAACAAGTGGTTTTGGTTAGCTAACTACATGCTTGACCTATAATGTCATGCTCCATCTCATTTTTCAGAGCTGCAGTGTTTCACGAAACGGGAATTCAAACTGGGGGGGAGTTTGATTAAGGGTGCCAATAGTTTTATAAGACTTTTGGTGCCAGTTAAAAGAATCTCAAGCAGCAAACTGTTCGCTTGCTTAGCTATATTACAGCGTTATTGTACAGCTTCACCGGTCATTTTACAGCAAGCTTAGCTGAGCGCAGAACAGCAATCTTTATTACAGCCAGGATCCCTCACCGAGCTCCAACTAGTAAACAACCACTTTTCGTGTCTAATGTTAGTTTGGACGAAGCTCTGTAACGTAAACTGAACTATCAACTATCTGGGGGAATGAAGCTCGTCCTTCAGCGGTCGCAAATGCTAGCAGGCTATCTGAGACCGCAGGGAATAGCCGAGTGGCTAGTTAGTTGAATGCTTTAACAGTCGTAGCTCGAGTTAGGCTAACGTAAGCTAGCAGATAGTGATGGGAAGTTCGAATCACTCTACCGAATCGATTCTCTCCAGACGTCCGTTTCAAGGAATCGAACCACCTACTCGACGATTCACTCATTCCTAAACCAGTTCAGCTCCTCCACCGCAAAAAATACTATCTTGGCAAGTGAAATTAACTTAAACACAGTCAATATATCTATAAACCTAGTCAATACATACTTCTCATCGTGCGATTGTTGTTACCTCATTATGAGAATTTTAAAGTTATTTCCAGACAATTTTTGCTTGTTTTAGATGATTCAGTGGACCGAATTATCTCACTATATTTGCAGATAATTTGGCTTGTTTCAAGCATATTTCTTACAGGTAAAATTATTTGGCAATATAGTGAGATAATCTGACTTACTAAAACCACCTAAATGTATAGAAATAACTTAATCATAATGCAACAATCTCGAGATGATTAGATATATCGACAAGATTTAAAACAATCTGCCAAAATACCATTTTTCTACAGTGTCCTAATCTCCTCCACTATGAGGTCCAGACCTCACAAACCTTGTTCTTACTGTTAAAATGTGGTATTTATGCAGTGTTTGTATGCGCTTAATTTTTTATTCTAACTTTTAAAATAATCCTTAAACCTATCACAGAGTTGTACACACCACAAAAAGGGCAAAATGCTCAACTGAACTGGACCTGGAAGTCACCTCCACTTTTTATTTACATTACTGGGAAGAGTCGATTCAAATAAACGACTCATTCCTCTGAATCGCTTTAATCCCAGCTGACTAAAGGTTAACGCTAGCTGCTCCAGAGCTGACGGGCTAGCCAGTCGCTTAAAGACAAAACACACACGGTTTGGTAGAGGTTCATCGTTTGTATCGCCTACCTTAGCCTGGTTTCCACGGTTCATGCCCTTATCATAAACTCGAGAGGTTAAAAAGAAGCCGTTTACGCCAAATTTCGTGCTGTTTTTGCAGATAAGGGGAGCTAGGCTAGCTAGCTACGCGCTGCACTGTTGAGAGCCATCAAACTGATCTTGGCGGTGTCCTACGTTGCCGTGTTTTGATTGGACAGAGGCGCCGTGACGTCGGCACGCTGTCAACCTTAAGTCCCCTCCCCCAGCTTGCGTTCATCTGTTTTTGGCGCGCTTCTGTTTTTAATTTTTAACGTTTTAATCCACATTTTTTGACATCAGAAATTTTGTTTAAACGAGTAAAATGTTTACTGTTGTTATTATTTAATATTATTAGTAGTAAAAAAATTAAATTTTAAACTTACTTAAAGGAATAGTATTTCTGCATGTTTAATCTTGTTAATGTTTGTGTTAATTTTGTAGGAATTTTCACAAGAAATACATTTTGACATGAAATTTTAATTATTACGTTTATATTGATTTCCTACTACCTGAACCGTTACGTGTGCAGATGCAGTGTTTATGTAAGAATATTAAGTTTTCTTTTTACATGCAAGAACTGAATTTGCACATGTAACAGTTGTGAATGTGCCTCATCAAATGTGTAATGAATGAGACTGTGTCTCAGCAGGCTCAGGAGACTCTTTCATAGTAAAGAGAGATGCTGACTAATCACGCCTCCCACTTCTTTATTCTGACCTGGTCTTTTTCCTCTTCTAGCGTAAAGACACTGCATTTGTGCGGATGTGTATGAACAGCTGATTGGGGTGAAATGGAGAAATTGCACTGTGCAAAAATCAAAGACCACTCTTCATTTATTTCAGTTCCAGTTAAAATAGCAGTTAGATACATATAATGATATTCATTTATCATCAGGTGATAAATAAGTTCCATTTAATCATTAGAAACAACATAATCCATTTGCAAAAGAAGGGCAAAGTCAAAGTGTCTGATGTTGGATTAGAAGATACAGAGAGAACGGAACTCCTAACAACTGTGCAAGTCCTGCTAGACCAAAACTGTCCCTGTCAGATAAACAGTACTTAAAGCTTTCATCTTTGAGAGAGAGGAGAAAATCAAGCTCCACTCTTGATTCAGATCTTTACACAAATCCACAGGTGTTTCTGTCCATCCTTCCACTGCGAGAAGACAGGTCAGCACTATGAGTCTGAGAGGGCATGTAAATATAAAGAAGCTGTTATTGAGAAAAGAAAATAGACAGAAAGTAGAAAAAAAATACGGTATGCTCACAATGGACTGACCATGCCAGAGTCCAGACCTCAACATCTTTATATGTGTTTGAGATTATGTGGATAAGAAGCAGAAAATAGAACCAACTTCTAAGACTGAACTTTGGAGGTGTGGGAAAATACCTCTGCAGGTTTCTTTGAAAAACTGAACACAACTCTCACAAAAAAGAATGGAAGCTGTAATAAAAGCAAAGGTGGATTTATTTCATTGTTGAGGATTCTGTGTAATTTTCTAATGAACTGCCGGAAAGTATATGATGAGAAATCCCAAACAATTTCCAAAAATATGTTGTTTACAGTGTCACAAATCTATTTTGAAGTTTATTGAATAGGAAGCAGAGATTTTTCATTTTCAAATGTAGAGCGTAATAGCCAAACATCTTAAATGAAAGAAAAAGCACTCTCAAAGCTAAAGTACTTTGTTCCCAGAGTGGACAACTGGCAAAATATAACATCACTATGAAAACAAGTGTAAAAATTCTCTCATTGTATTACTGAAACATGCATTTGGCCACTGTTCTTCAGACACCAACAATATCCACAATATGCTCAGAAAAGCATGTTGTGGCGTAATGTATTACCACAACCATTGTCACATGGCCCACACATACTTCCCACCTTAGCATGGATATTAGTTTTGTAACCAAAGATCACAACACACAGCAGTTTCATTGATTTCGTTTAATATGACATGACAACATATTGTATCTCCCAACAATTATTTACCTGCTTAACCCATTTGTGGCTCTCAAAGACAACAAAATGCGGTGGGCTGTTTTCATAATGGACATCAACATGAGTTCCTTACTCTGGAAAGCATTAGCCTGCCAGCCATATACATTAAATAACTTCAGATTTCCAAAAATAATTTATTTGACAGCAATAAAAATTAAATATTGCCACAGCTAAATGTGTACTATAATCACCATAAAATGATTGGAATGCATTTGCTGTTACCACCAAACTCCTTTAAGTTAACTTCCAGTTCTTCCAGTTAAGCTGATCTTTATAACAGTCTTCAAGAATATACAAACACCTACACATGGAAAAAAAAAAACAATAAAGATTTCAAAGGCTGGACAAACTGAATCAACAGGTATGTAATTCATCACGGATGTTAATGTACACACTTTGCATGATTTCAGCCAAGTTATTTGGTAAATCTGTTGACATCAGCTGATTTCAAGGCACATTTAGGTGCTTCCTCATATGAGCAGAACAGGTTGTAAATCTACAGGAGTAAATACAGATCTTTGTACAGTATTGGTGACGATTCATAAAGCATTGTAAAAATCCTCCCTTTCCTCTGTGCGCTCTGTTTGAAACTCTGTGGTCACTGTGGTCACCATCAGAGTTGCCTTATTCCAGAGGAGCAGGACTACATTCTGTGCAAACACTTTCTGTGCGTCAAAAACCAAAAGGCTTCTTGCTTTCAGCCCTTTTGTAGTGTGCCGTTTCAATGCTGAGAAGAGAGCGATCTCCTTCGTATCCAGTGCGGGTCAGGTGGACGTTTTTCTCTCGATCCGAGGAACGTATCTGAGAGTGGCAGCTCTCCATAACACCGGCGCTAGCAGCAGACTTAACGTGGTGACACTGAGAACCAACAGATAAACCTGAAGAGGAAAGACAATGTAATCACTTCACAGAAATCTTTGTCCAGTTTTAGATAACAGTATGTCATCATAAGATTACTGTTAGATCACAGAAATGTTTTGTTGAACTTTTTTTTTTTTTTTAAAGAATAATGATTAAACTACACTCACTAAAGGCCAGAGCACAACAGTTTTTTAAGACAGACTTTTGCTTGTTGTCAGAGAGACTGGTGTGTTTTGTCGCTTAGCATGGCCTACTTGAACAGGAAAGGTGCATCTGAGAGACATGCAAAATAGCCAACCACAGTGAGACGTGTAAAGGTTTTTAAAACAGAACTACAACAACAACAGGGAAGTGAAGAGGTATGAATCAGAAAAAATACAACATCTATTTACTCGCTTCTGAATGATTTAAAAAGACCTAGTGGATGATGTTAGATGTGAAATTCACCATATGTTGTGACTCAGCTATTATCTTGATCCAAAACACTAGTTATGGTGTGCAGAATGTCAGCTGTGGCCAGGTTAACATGCAAAATACATCAGATGCTCCGTGGTCCTGGGAGTGGAGCATCTGAGGCCTGGGCCTTGTAGTACTTCAGTCCGGTCTCAAAAGTGTAAATTAACAGTCATTTGGACCATTTTATCCTAAAAGTAAAGCTGGGCGATATGGCAGAAATGTAATATCACAATACTTGAATTTCAAGTTTTCACATTTTTTCTGACATCTTGCAAAAAAAAACTGAATGCTTGACAGAATATTCCACTACCTGCTGACAAAGGCTGAATTTTCCATTGTTGCTCCAATAAAAACAATAGATAAGCTGTTTTGCAGTTGTCCATCTACCATAAACATGTAAACACAGCACTAGAATTAAACAGGTTGTTTTTGTTATCGTGTCTTTAAGATGGATATATGTAGATCAGTTCTGTTCTGATTTGCTGTCTTGTACTGAGAATCATTCACGAAACACCTCAGTGTCAAAAAAGGTGGGCTTTCCAGGCTGAAATAGGCAGACAAACAGTGCCCTCCACAAATACTGAATTGAAAAAAATCTAACCAAAGTATATTCCCATTCATATTTTATGTTTTAAAGTTCAACTGAGCGATTAGGAACACTTAAATAGTCAGCCATGACTTCCCGATTCACTAGGAAATATGATGAAACACAGGCCAAATTTTCATCCATTGTTACAAAAAAGACCACAGAAAACAGTAATGATGTGTGACAAAATGTTGTTCAGCTGAACAAATCAGGAAATGGCTACAAGAAAATAGCCAAACAGTTGAAAATGCCCACATCCCCTGGCAGATCAATAATTAAGAAGCTTAAAACAACTGGAGATGTTAAGGTGGTTCAAGTGGACAAAGAATAACCAAGGATCACAGATTGGGAATTGCAGACATTACTTAGGTCTTGCGGTCAGAATGTCTCCCAAACCACAGTCAAACACCACCTATATAACCACAGGCTGTTTGGGGGGTGCTAAAAGAAAGCCTCTGCTGTCACGATAGAAATCAAGCTCCTACAGTTTGCCAAACATTACAGGAACTTTCAATGGGACTGTGTTCTATGGTCAGATAAGACCAGAATAGAGGTTTTTGGCAACAAACACCAGAGGTGAGCTAGGCATGGAGACAAAGTTTGCCATGCAGAACAGCACCTCATCCCCTCTGTGAAGTATGGTGGTGGATTTGTGATACTGTTGGGCTGTTTTTCTTCCAAAGGCCCTGGACAATTTATTTGTATACTTGGTACGACAGGCTCCATCAAGTACCAGCAGAAATAAAATCAAAACCTGATGCTTCAGCAAGGAGGCTTAAACTGGGCCATAATTTGGATCTTCCAGACACACAATGATCCAAAGCACACCTCAAAATCAACAGAAAAATGGTTCACTGACCACAGAATCAAGGTTCTACCATGGCCACCCCAGTCCACTGACCTAAACACCATAGAAAACCTGTGAGGTGAGCTGAAGGAGTCCACATTGCGAACCTCGGAATCGGAAAGATCTGGAGAGGTTCTGTATGGAGGAATGGTCTAAAATCTCTTGTCATGTGTTCCCCAGTCTCATTGTTACAGTAGAACACTCAAAGCTGTAATCTTTGCAAAAGGGAAGCTGCATAAAGTATTAAGTATTTTTCCAGTCATTGTACTGTATTTTGAACGAAAGATCAAGAGGATAAACAATAAAGAACACTTTTTAAAGCCTGTTTTGTTCATGTTTACCAGGGGTGCCAATATTTGTGAAGGGGATTGTACATAAATACAGTACGTTGGTTTTCATGACATCAAAGAAACACTGAATTCAAAACAGGCTGTTTTGCAGCTTAGTTTTCATTGAAGCAGGAAATCAGTGGTTTGTTTTGAGACGTTGACACTGTTTATGTAATACAACAAAACTTTTAATTTTAAGAAAGTGAAGAGTATTCAGTTTTCCATTATATAGGGTCTTTAAGTAATCTAAAAGAAGAAACAGATTTGCTTATATTTTTTTGGACACTGTATGACATACTGTTAAACTATTTTATCTGTACTTTTTATCCATTTTTTATAGTTAACAATTTCACACAGTATCAGATATACATGAGTAAGTCTACATGACATTATTTAGCAACTCAACATGGTTTGTGACAGTTAACTAGAAGTTGCATCTCGAATAACAATAAAGCTACGAAAATGAGGCGTTGTGTTCCATTTTGTACAAACAGTAATCAGAACAAAGAAATCTATGTGTAGTCCGATATATCACCACTGATTCCCCAATGATGCAGAAACATGCAAACTGTGGCTACTGGCAAAGTTTTGCTAAATCCTTGGTATGCATTACAAAAAAGGTTGCCAACGGGATACCTGCAGCTGTTGCAGGTAAATTACTAAGGATGAGAAGTGAATTTGAGGCAAGTTTTTTTACTTTTTCTCCATCTTCACTGTCCGTTTTCTGCTCACTCAGCTGCTGTCATATCAAATGTAGCTAACAGGCCTCACAATGCTTTATGGTGCTGGCATCCATAGCTCCCACTCCACATAGCAGAGACACTCCACCTCGGCTGGCATCACCTGGCACTTGCCACAAGTAAACCAAATTTCTGTCTTACAAGGAGTCGCGTGTATGTCCAGCAAATCACTGGTGGGTCCGGCATCCAGCTGATGCCTTTCTTTACGTGTTTACTCAGTTCAAACATAAATGGTTGAGGCTCATTTGTGCTGAAAGTGTGGTAATCAAAATCATAATTAGACACTTTTCAAGTGCATTTGCTTAGCTTCTCAGCCAAGTTACCTTACGCTGTGTTTGTGTGTTTAGGAATTCATGTAGCCTCACATTTGGTCATCCTATGTGGAATAACACCACGTATTGTGGCAAAAGCTGTTCCAGTTACTCACAATGGCCATCCCACAATTCACTTATGCAGATGTGCATACATTTATTTTTGTTTTTGTAGAATAAAGTAAGACATTCCATGTTCTAAACCACATTGACACGTGTGTGCAAAACCAACAGAGATATGAATGTGTTTTGAGCAGGCTGAGAGACATTTTCCAGCATGTATTTATGGAGATGAGTCTGGTGACCAGAAAGTCCAGTGTTTGTTAGCAATGTTAGTATAGTATCTCCCATTGTAAACCAAAGAAGTACAGGTCAGATATTAAAAATGTCTTGGCTGATCAACTGCATCTAGGGTAAGTGATAAATCGTTAATTTGATGTGTTCACCTAAATATTCCTTTAAGGCAATGTAAAATATCAGGTTTTACCCTTACCTAAAATGGTACATGTTTGGTGTCTAAAACTGGCTTCCTAGGTTTAGTACAGAAGCTACAGGGTTAACGTAGCCTCATAATGGAAGCACAGTAAGCAAGTATTGTCATGTAGACTTACTCATGTATATCTGATACTGTGTGACATTATTAACTTTAAAGTAATAGGTAAAAAGTACAGATAAAATAAAGATTTTTTAATAGATAACAGTATGTCAAACTTGCCTAACAGTATGTCAAACCTAAAGGCCTTACATCATGGAAAACTGAATTGTCTTCTTTAAGTTTAACTACTTATTGTAAATGTTGAAATTTGAACAAGACATTAGAAATGTGACGCAAGATCACGGGGCTCACCTCTCTGGAGATGATGCCAGCCCGGCGAGCACGGCTGCCCAGGACAAAGGAGAACTCGCTGACTTGCGCCAACCCAGCCGATACCAGCCAGCGGATGTGGCGGGAGCCGAGGGGAAGGATGGCAGACAGCACCAGCACTGCCATAACAAACTTAGAGGGAGAATGTGGAATGACAGCAGAGAGAGAAGAAAAACAGTTTTGAACTCATCTTTGAAGAGATAAAGTGCAAAGGAGCAGTTAGAATTATCATTAAATAATATCTACAATAATGTGCAAAAGATTCAATACCCCTTTCAAATGAGAAAATAAGTTAACAAGGGGACTAAATTATGACGTTTTTCTGCACATTTTTATGACAATTTCTGTGAATGAGGAACAGAATAAAACAAACATTATATGTGCCATAAATGTTGTACAGGTCGCATTTATATTTCATTTTTTTCTCATATATTAAATTCAGCAAATAAACAAAAATGTACAGAAGTGTGTTCTCTGTAGAGGATGTGTTAACTTTCAAAATTTTCAATATTCAAAAGTACATGAAATTTGTCCAGCTGAACCCAAACGTTTGTCTATGACTGTATTAAAGATCTGCAAGTAATTACCTTCATGATCACCAGTGATAAAGTTAGAACCAGAAGGATAGTCAGTTCGTATAGGACAAACGTTGGAAACACATGGAGCCCTGTAAGAAATAATACAGAAAAGCAATCACTTTTGCGAAGGTTAAAATTATCTCTTTAAAGTGTCATAAGAAACAGTACAGACTCCTCTGCTCACGTCCCTTACTGACCTCAACTTGGGAGAGTCCAAAGCCACAATTTCTGTAACAAGTGGCACCAAAATTGCTAATTCGAGATAATTTAGTTCAAGTGAAAGCCCAGTAGAATAACATGCATTATTGTGGTTATACCAAAGCTTTATTATAGATAGATATAGATAGCTTTTTCGGCTATTATTTGATAGGAACTGACCAATTTAGTTTTATTTATTTATTTATTTATTTACATTACACATAAAAAATGTTTCATTATGCACTCAATAAGCTTGCATCGCTGACAAGTTAAATGTAAATAAAGTGGAATGATACTTAAAAATATTTTTTAAATTATATTGGCACTAATAGAATTCCTCACAGCCAATCACACTATGACACTGTTACCAACCATGGCATAAAACACGTTTTACCAGAAGAAAATCAGCTGTGGTTCAAAACCATGCAAAGTTACTTCTCTAAAAGCCAATCTAAAATCAAAATAATTTTTATTTTGTTAGTTCATATTAAACACGTTAAAAATGTATCTGTTACCTTCCATCCAAATGTAAAGAATTTCACCTGCTTCTAAAATGTCTTCTGATTTTTGATTACATCATTGTGAACCAGCGTATGATGAAAAAATACCTTTTTACCTCCCCTCCCACTACCCTCCACCTATCATCAAGCAGAAACACATTTCATTCAGAAATACACCACAGCGCGAAAGGAAGATGTGTTCTGATTTCCGATTCACGTTGCCTTTAAGAATGTGCTCATGGTTTTCTTCAAGTTGATGCAACAAGGGATATTATTAAATGCAGTGGTTCCCAACCTCATGCAATCCCTATTGTTGCATTTTCTCTGCTGTAACACATTCGATTGACCTCATCACTTAATGAACTGAGGGGTGAGCAGGGATAAAGATCCACTCAGACAGAAGCTGAAATGTCGTTTGGCCTATCAGCCTACTCACCAATAGATGCAAAGAAGATAATCGCTAAGAAGTCCCTGATTGGCTCGACACAACTCATGATCTCCCCTGTGACCATGTGACCCTGTGAGGAGAGGAGGGCTCCAGCAAGGAAACAGCCGAGCTCCATGGAAACATGCAGGAATTCTGTCACCTGCACAGTTTAGGCATGTTATGTCTTCAGAGATCAAGCCTCACAAGACAACTTTACAAATGTGAATATTAGTTATGGTGATATAAGTCTAATACTAATGTAGCTAATAAGTAATAGAAGCTAATAGTTCACAGGTCAGCGTCATTCAAACTGCATGCCTAAAGCATCGCACACTTGCTTCAAACCACAGTGAGTTGTTAAGTAATCTCAATTAGACTTGCTTATGTGTTTCTGACACTATATGACTCATTGTTATCTATAAAATGGACAAAACTACACAGGCCAACCTAAAAAATAAGATAACCACCTGCCTAATAAGTTGTTGGTCCTCTGCATGCCCCCAAAGCAACTCAGACTCTACAAGACCTTTGAAGGTGCCCTGTGGTGTCTCGCACAAAGACATTAGCAGCAGATTCTTTTCAAAGTCTTCTAAGCTGCAAGGTGGAGCCGTCACAGATTGGACTTCTTGTTCCAGAGCATCCCACAGATGCTCGATTGGACTGAGATCTGGGAATTTGGAGGCACATTAACCAGCTGAAAGAGGCCACCACCAACTGGGAATAGCACTGCCATCAAGGGGTGCTCCTGGTTCCTGGATGCTGGACCCAGGGTTTCCTTGCAGAACACTGCCAAGAGCATCACAATCCCTCCACCGGATTGTCTTCTTTCCACAGTGCACCCTGGTGCCATCACTTCCCCAAGTAAACGACACATACATACCTGACATTGTGATGGAAAATAAATGGGACTTATCTGACCAGGCAACCTCATTGCTCTAAGGTCCTGTTACTCGATACTCCGACTCCGTCATCTAGCCATAACGATTTGTCACTCAGGTGTTCACGCCTGCCCATTTCTCTCACATTCATCACGTCGACTACAAGAACCAATTGTTAACTTACCATCTAATATATCCCAGACCTTGACATGCGCTGTTGTTATGAGATAATCAATGTTACTCGCTTCATCTGTATCCATAATCACGGTCATTGTGTTTTGTCTTATAGCTGTATGTTGTATAGCAACAAAAAAACAGTAGCAGCCACCCTGATTTTGTCTGTGATTTTGTATTTTTTTAGATAACAGTATGCCATACAGTATCAGAAACCACGTAAGCAAGTCTATTTGAGACTAATTAACAACTCACTGCGGTTTGTGGTATGTATTGACCGTCATGTGATTTTCATGATGATAAATGGTAAGGTACAGACTTAGATTATTTGCTAGCTACACACAGCTCCAGTTCAAAACAACATCAAACTATCACATTCAGTCAGCTCAGTCACTGTCATATCAATATAGCCACTTTGGCCATCTCTAGGACGTGAAAACATTGAGTTGGTTGTGAGAACGTTACAAAAACACTCACTGTCAGCATTAAGAACACAAACGCTGTGGTCCCCAGCACAAGTATCTCTTTGTTCCCTTTGCTCTCGGCATGTAGCTTTCTGTAGAATGGACCAATCAGATGAGACCTCAGGAGCCAGCAGAGCAGCAGCACGACAGCAAAGGAGACCAAAACCTGAGCCAGAAGCACCAGAGCACGCAAACCTCCAATCAGTGCACTGCAACAGAGCAGAGCAACCAATCAGATGCAGCTATGGGGAAAGGCAACCAATCAGAATATTGAGAAACAGTCATATAAATAAATAAATAATACACTGACATATTTAACAAAATGTTATTAAGGATGTTATTAAGTCATGCCTCTTCTGCCTAAAGCTCACTGTTTCGATTATGTACAAAGAGTAGTTACAGGCATGTGAGAAAGTACGTACACCCCATGAAAAGTTTAGATTTTTCAACATATTTGGTTGTCATTTAAACAACGTTGATAGATAAAGGTGATAAAATTTAACAAAAGCCATTTAATCCCTTAAAATCCCAGTCTTATAACATATTAATGCTTATTATTCAGTAACTGCAAGGACATCAATGCAAACTGACTGAGCTAGTCTTAGGTTATAGAAGTGTGTAATGAAACTTTTGGTCTGCCAGTGCGCCCTGGCCATTTAAGGGGTTAACATCTTTGCCATCCTTTATACAATTAAAATAAACAAAAATGCAATTTTCTTATGTAGAAATAGTAAGTTGCACACTCCTACATGTATCACTACTTCAAATGTATTAAACTGAAATTAGGTGCACCTGCTGAAGACTATCTTGGAAGAACTTATTTTGTCTAAACCTCAGAAATCTGGTCTAGTGTGCTCTTTGTTATCGAAGTATGTAGTATCATCATACCTAGATCAAAAGAGCTCTCTGAGGCCTTCATAAAGAAGGTTGTAGATGCCTACGTGTCTAGGACAGATGTTTAAGGAGATATCCAAAATATTGAAAATCTATCATTTCACTGTCCGGAAGATCATCTACAAGAGGGGAAGATTTAATACCACTGCCAACTTGTCCAGGCCTGGCTGCCTCAGCAAATTTAATCCGAGAGCAGAGCATAAAACGCTAAATAAAAAGTCTCCAAGAACCCCAAAATGTCACCACATGATCTGCAGGTAGCTCTTGCCATTGTTGTTGTCCAAGTACATGCATCAGCCATTGAAAAGAGACAAGAGGAAGTCTGTGCTGTCTAAAAGAACATCAGGACAACACCAAAATGTGATAATGAACTTCTAGAAAAGGACCAGGACTTCTGGAACAATGTGTATGGGGTGAATTTACTTTTCCGCACAACTGTATACTGACACCAAACAGAACATTGATGTAACAAGGGAGAAAACTGTGCAGTTATGCTGATGTCATACATCACCTATGCATGTGTGTGCGGATGAAGCTGGTATTTGTTTGTGTATTATTTACCTGTCCACGTCTCCATTCCCAACTTGAATGAGGGTTGGCATGATGGCAATAAACAGACCCAGCTGAACATCCTGCATTACCAGCATTCCCAAAAGAACACTGCTGTAGTCCAGTTCACCTACACACATACGTCAACAAAACACAAAAACAGTGTTTGAGTAGTCTGAACATTTTAGTCTACTTTTATACTTACGTGAAGTGCATCAGTTAAGATTTTTGAAATAAAGTAGTTCTTAAAGAAAAGCACTGGATCATTAGTGGTTATAAGCCAATACTTAAGGTTTCAATTAATAAAAGAAAAAATGGTATCAAACCATCTCCACCTATAAGTCCAGTTATTATCTCTGTTTGAAATGTAAATACACCGTTCATTTCACTAATGACTTTTTGTACTCTTATGTTTAACACTTTTTTTATTACTGGTATCTTGAAGATTTAAGCTCTATTATTTTAATTAAGTTTGTACTGCAACTTTGAGTATTTGAAGATCTACTTTCCCACCAAGTTTGGTTCCAACCTGCATCTAACAAGCTGTCCCTCCCCTCAGGTAACACTAAGGCATCTGATCCAGCCAGTCAAGGACTTCTGAAGAAGTTAATTCGCTAGAGCAGGTGTGGCAGTCTGCATTTGGAACCAGACTTTGAAGGAAGGTAGATCTTCAGGACTAGGGTTGGTGACCACCGTTATAGAGGATGTGTCAACTTATATTTTACCTAGAAAATCAGGGCAAAGGTGATTTGACTAGGTAGCTCAAATTCATGCATATGCCTATATTCTCTTACTTCCAAACACAAACGGCATCAACTGAAAGTTTAGAATCTGAACTTGTTTCAATTAATTACAAGTGAGAAATACTAATTCATATAAAATTACAATATGCTTCTGTTATTGTAAACCGTGACTTCTAACAGATAACATACACACACACACACACACACACACACACACACACATATACAGAGGCAGCTTCCATCCAGCATTAAGACACGTTTTTGGTGAGTGGATCATGTTCGTATCACTCAAACCACATTCGGAGGTGGCCAGAGGCGGATCTTGACCACATTTAACACAAGTGTAAATGGAATGGTTTTCTGCGCCTGTACAGAGTTTGGGAGTGTAAAATGTAACAGGAAAAAGTAAACAAAAGTAAAAAAAAAAGGGACCTCTGGATAATCTATAATCTGGATTCAAAACACTTCTTAATGGAAGATGTAAACACTTACCGTCCTTGTCCCCCCTGTTCCCAACTGAGAGGAATCGTGACACCAGAGGAGTGCTGGACAGTGACAAGCAGCTGGAAATGAAGACTGTCTGAATGGGGTGGAGCCTAAACATCTGTCCCCATACAAGCCCCGCCCCCACCATCAGGAGGCTAAGGCAGCTGGAGCCTTGAACAGAGATTTTCCAGACCTGCAGAAAGGACAACAACAAAATGATGATGACACTGGCCTTTATAACAGTGTTATTGCTGAAGGCTGCACTTTGTAAATAAGCTTTCCAACCTATCACAATGTTTTTACTGTGTGCTGAGAGCACCCTGACATTCACATTTCCAGATGGGTGTTTTGATGAAACAAGGTATTCATATATTCCAAAAAAATGTAAATCATTTTGGACCAAAAAGAGTACCCTATCTTTTAATATGTCACATTACTGACTTGCTAAAGCTGGAGGAAAGGAATATTGCAATAGTAAAATCCGCCAATATAATCGCAATACCAGTATTTCATCCATATCATGCAGCCCTATTTTGTAACTGATCTAAAAGTACCTCTGCAGTACTTTTACAGCCCCACAGATTGTTCTTTGTGCTCTGAGCTGTCCAGCATAAGGTTTCTTTACCTCTTTGGCTTTTGGATGTAGTCCGATCACAATTACGCAAATTTCCAGACCCAGCAGACAAAACTGCTTTGTAAACTCCATTTACAAAAGCCTGTCTTTAAATAAGCAAATGATCTCATGAATCTTGAACATCATGATCAATGTCGCCTACGTGGAAATATATGATACCATCTTATTTCATGCTAATCAACCATGTTGATGCATCTTTTTTTAACAGCAGAGTCTGGGCTCATCAATATCATATCATTTGTTTACATACAAAGATATTAACTACTGATATATTACATTTGAACCTAGCTTGTGTTTTTAAAATGAACCACCCACTGAAAACAGATAGCCTTGTAGCTGAATGTCAGGTGAAATATGACCTCCTTATGTTTTATTATGAAACATGCTCGCTGCTGAGTACTACTACTTATTTACTGGAAAGCATATAATATTCAGTGTCTACTGGGCATCGAGGCTTAGGTGCATGAAATGTGAGGATTTTTGAATAATGAACACATTTATCTCCAACATAACAAGACAAAAAACAAGCACAGAATTTCTCCTGTGTTTATTGTGTGTACAGTTGCATGAAAAAAGTTTCTAAACTCTTGGAAGTACCTGTACTTCTGCATGAATGGCTCGTACAGTATTAAAGAATGTTCACTCATAATAATAAACAAAGAGGTTTTTAACACAAAGCATAGACAGCGATTTACATTACTATAAAGGGGAATTCCACCAGTTTTCCTAATGTCTCTATAATTCAGTCATTCCAACAGTCATTCAGAGTTGTTTAATGTGAAATGGTTCATTGTAGAGAAGCTTAATCAGATTTTCTTTACAGCGGTGGTGATAGGAACCAGGGGTCTCAATGTCTACAACACAAACATAGCTGTTTTATTTACTATCCAAAATAACTTCTGAGTTTTTGTGTATATGCTGATGATGGTAAAATGATGGTAATGGACTATTTTGCCTTACAACCCCTTGCATGTACAGTTTAATAATGAATTACTGAAAAATTGCATTTTAGACCAAAACCTCAAAATTAGCATAAAACAAAGTAATCTGGCAGTGTATTCATAACTATTTCATATAATAACTTTTTGTGGTGTAGCTTTTAGAACCATTAGACAACCTTCAGACCTCAGATTCCTATCACCACCACTGTGAACCACTGTGAACAATTCTGATTCTGTAGGCTTCTCAAGAATCACATCAAATCATTCTGAATAACTTTGCTTATACTTCAACCATTTACTTATTGAGAAATAAAAAAAAATGGTGAAATCCCCCTTTAAAAGTAAATGTTTGTACATTTTTACTTATTTAAAATGTGCAGTTGCATATTCATAATTATATGACAAAGTAAAAGTCCATGAAAACACTCCATCTCTCACGATTTAGTGTGTACCTTCCGCATTTATACTGTGCAATTACAGTGGTCTTATATGTTCACTGCATGTCACACTGCATGGGATGCTGCAAATAAAATCCCACGTCAGACTGTGCGAATTCAGTTATGCTGCATGTCACTGTCATGTTTACAATATAATGCTATATTATAATAACAGACTCATTCTGATATAGCTGCAGAATAATCTTGTGCCTTTTCTGTTCCAACAGTGGCCTGACAGGAGTAAATACTGCAGCTTAGCACAATCTACGAATAGTATTGGCCTTGATATTAGACAACTCTGAATGACTAATCTAAATACTGCCCCACACTCATAAACAGAATAAAGTGGGTACATAAGCATTTCATTAATTCACCATTTTGGAGTCAACACCCACTCTGGCATTCCAACAAATTCCACAGAGCAGTTAGGAAAGTGTGAATGACTGAGAAGGACCCAGAGAACAGTATTGCAGTCAGGAAAATAAGTAAATGCATATAAGAAAAAACAAGGCTGTTTGGCTTGAGGAGATACTGGGGAGAAAACAATTTCAGAAAGGAATGCAAAACAGTGAGCACTCCAAAGCTGTTCTGATCAAGCGGGTAAGTATGCAAATCATGAAAACGACAGAAGGTAGTTCAAAATGTGCTTTTCTTTACCTTGTGGAGTCGTTCAGGAGAGAACTCAAGGCCAACCACAAAAAGAGTGAAGAACACACCCAGCTCCCCCAGCGTCTCCACCTGAACCATGGACTAGGGAGAGAGAAAGAGATATCATGTTAAAATATCCTCCAAAATGAGCTTTCTCTTTTTAACATGTACATTACCCATGCAGTGAATATTAAAAAGTTATTAAAGTGAAAGTTCTGGCAAGAAACCAATTTTACATTTATATTTTCCTCTTATACCAAAAGAAATCCACCAGCCAAGATGTGTTTGGTTCTTTAGTGTTGCACTAGAGCTACAAAGCAAATATAGCTAACAAGTAATGGAGGCTTTTACACTACGCAAACCGCAAGCCTAAATCTTGACACACTTGCCTGAAACTACATTGAATTGTTAAATAATATAAAATAGATTTTTTTCTATGGTTTCTGATGCTGTGTAACATACAGTTATCTACAAAATGGATACACTGTCACATATTTAAAAACAAATAGTCTGTGTTTCCCACATCTAGGCTATAGTAGGGTGCCCCCCTAAGGTATAATGACTGTCAACCAAGTATATGTTGTCCCATTTTAACAGTGTCCAGTTTCCATTTGGTCCCATTTTACCAAATTCCAAAGAAATAAAATTTTATATTTTTATGAATTAACTATGCAAAGCATCACTCTAAACCAGCAAGTCCAATCTTATCCGCAAAGGGCCGGTGTGGCTATAGGTTTTCACTCCAAACAAGCCGAAGCCCACCTCCACCTGTTTAATCAGTTGGTCATAGTCTTCAAACATTTCATCAGGTGACCTCCTGCTTTGTTGGAGTGAAAACCTGTGGTTATGCCAAGTCTGTGAGCTGCTTCACATCTAAAATAAAAAACATTCACTTATTTGATGTGTTATCTGAATACCCAGCTAAGCAAACAAATGGTATTAGTTTTATTTATTAAAAATCACCTTTTCATGATGTTTTCCCCAAACTAACCCACAAGTCCAAATTATAGATGTGACTTATATTTACTACCACATCTAACAACTAAGAGTGAATAATTGGAAGCAGGTAGTAAGATTTCACTATTACCAGGTTTCATCCATTATCAAAAACATTTGCATTTTATGAAAGATTCCTACAATTTAAGTGACTCTTACCTGAATGCTATTAAGCCCTGAAGGACCTAGAAGAACCCCACAAACTATGTATCCAAACATAGGAGGCAGTCCCATTAAAGTGCACAGCCAGCCACAGGGCAGAGAGAGCATGACCACTGACACCAGGTCCTGTGGGAGAAAACGCAGGTCATAATCCTTTGCCAGTGAGCGATATAACCCCCAAATCTGCTTAAATACAGGTTTCATACAGTAATTATGTAATATACAAATTAATCTATAATTAATACAGTGTTAGTCATCTGTTAGGATAAAACAGTGAAAATCCAAGACCTACATAATCCACACATCATCTCCACAGAAACTAATTTTAACCCAGTCTCCCCCCATCACATAATGCTACTAAGCTGGGAGGGGGAAGACTGGTACGTGACATGCGAAACCAGCCACCAAATCTCTTCAGACTGTGACTAATGCAACGGTGTTAGGGGAAAAGGAGTACGAAGTTACGCATTAAAGTAGTGTGATGACTTTTTTCTGTAATAAAGTATGTAACGCATTACAGTATAAGTTCTAGTAATCACATTACAGGTACTGACTTTATAAGATTGTGTTACCAGCTTCACTCGTACTTATTTAAATCATAAATGTCCTTTATATGTAATTTGTGTGCATGCACACCCACTGCATCAGCTGACTGCATGAGTTTGATTGTGAATGTGAGAAGTGCAGTGTGAGTGCAGAAAGCACTGCAAACACACGCTAATATTAAACTGATAGATAAAGACTCCATGATGAAGTAGAGAGAGACTCAGCCTCACCTAAACAGCCTAAACTAGATTTTCATTCAGGAACAGATCTGTAAGCGTTGCACTTCTCATAAATATTGTACATTGAGGCTTGAGCTTTGTTAGAACTGTTTCTTGTGGGTAGTTTCTCTCTTTTAAACAGCATCAGCTGTTCATCATTTTAATCAGCTTATCTGGCTGTGTTCTGTTAAAAGGAAGGGATACTGATATGTTCACTGTGACTGGACATTTCTTTCTAAATAAACTGCTGAAAAGGACTAACAGGCTTTCCTTGATACAGCTGATACAAGTGGGTTTAGAGTGCAAAGCAGAAGTAATGAGTCATGAGCTTGCATCTTGCCAGAAGTAATAAGTAATCTCAATCAATTTGAGAAACAGCTGCACAGTTTAGCTTTGCAATGAGGTAATGAGACGACCCTCATACCCACCCAGAGACAGTGAGACCAATTATGCTCACTTGGACTCATCTAAGTATTTCTTTGAGCGATTAGACTGGCTACAGATTTCTAATCTAACCTCTAACCTGTGGTCAACCACTGCATGGTTAACATACGAAAGGTCAGGCTAAGGATTCAGAGGGTCACTGACCTTGATGAAGTGATGGTCAGCACGAGGAATAGTTGAGTCTCGGGGTTTAGTCAGTACATACTGGTTGTTCTGGGAGTCAATGAGCATGCTCAGTCCCAGATCACTCTCGACCACTTGCCGCGATACGTTCTTCCTCTTATTGTCCTCCTCATCCTCCTCGACCCTCAGGACAGCCTCCACATTAACCCCCTTCATCTGCAGAAAGACAGATGGGAAGATCAATAAAGAAATGTAAGGAACTAATGAAGAGAACATAGTAAAAAAGAATGTAGGAGACTATATTTCTGAAGAGATAAAAAAACAACTATGATAAAACTGGCTTAATAAATTGGCAGATGTCTTGTTACAAACCTGTTCAAAGTAGTAGCATTTAGTGGAAGTTTAACAGATGCCAAAAAACATATACATGTATAGACATACATTTCATAATTGGTTCAAATGACCAGTCATTGGAAGTTATTAGAAGAATACCAGGAACATAAACCAACCAAATAATTAACAGCTCAATGTTGCACTCAAGAGCGAGGTTCTACTCAAACACATATACATAGTATTATATGAAGGACGTCTCGCTTTAAATATAGCTGAATATGCATAATGAGGCATCAGCAGCCATACTAACCTATTTAATTCATTTGTATATCAGAGTTTACAATGGTCACAAGGAAGCTTCATGGAAATTCAGTTGTACTGAACTGTGTTACATTTTTTTAGCTAGAAAGACAAGTTTGTGTAATCAAACAAGTTTTGGGCAAATGACTACCTCTAAGGATGCTGAAATCTGAGTCCATGTCGTTTCCGTTTAAAAGGTGTGTCCTTTCATTAGGCCTCGTTATTTTAGTATAGCTTCAAAAGGTGCAACTCAACCTGTTCTTCCCAGTGAATTTGTTCTGTTTGAGTGCACACACAGATCTGGTCAAACAAGTAGGCTCAAAGTAGTACAAAGTAGGACACAGTCTGTATGAGAAGGCATGACACTCACTGTTTATTTAAAAGAAAATGTGTTAAAAGTCTTTCTTTAACTTTCTAAGGAGGTTACATTCAGTACATATTGCTGACTAGACAAGTTTGAGTGTGAATTCAATTCAAATAAATTTTATTTGTATAGCGTTTTACTGCAGACACTGACACAAACAATGAGGGTCCAGTGGTTGATTGAATAAAATGTCTTGAATAATTTCCTTATATCTCAAAGCCCCTGTCTACTTTCATATTATCCTTTTCTTTTCACTATTATCTATATTTTTGTGGTTTTTAGCATGAACTGGCAGAAAAAGAATGCTGTCGGTCTTTCCTGTTGAAACATTTTTTACTTTTTTTCTGCCATTTTCTTCAGTTCAATTTGAGTTGGGTGGGTGTTGAGTTGAGCTACTTGCGTTTCTCTCCCACACATAAAGTGACTATTCTCCCACTTCTCTGAGTCACAGCCAAAACTCCGGGCAAGTAGGTTATTTAAGCTTTTCTAAATTAGTTAACAGTGCTTGTTATGAAGGTTTATTACACAGTTATTTGTAGAGTAGCAAGACGCTGCTTCCTACTTGCATTGGCCACCTGTTGCTGGATCCTACCATAAGCATTTAACTTCATTTATGAGAGTGCGATAGCTAATGATCCAGCTTAACTGTAGGAATGAAATTATAGAGTTAGCTAGGTATTACATTAGCTTCCCTTCCCTGTACCCTTCCCTACCCTGTACAGGTGTGGCAGACAATTAGGCACTTGACAAATTTCTTCACCATGTCCTCAAATATGTCCATGCGAATTCATAATGGTTGCTTGCGTGACCTCCATTTCAGAAGCATCGTCCAGCAGTCGTCTAGCTATAGATTACTGTTAAATAATATAGTGTGGCTGAACAGATATAATCTGTGTGGCTGACACAATATATCTGTGATCTACCCGTCATATGATGAAAGGCTGAGTTCTCAAACATTAGCTGTAAAGTTAATTAGATCTCTGAAATGAGCATTAGGCTTTCTACTCACCATTCACAGACTGGCTGAATTGTTGGAGCACTTATCTACTACTAATTGCATTTATTCATATTTATTTCTTGAATATAACACTAGTAAAAGCCTTTTCCGTAGCATATCGTTACTATTAAAATAAAATTTTTAATGTTTAAACCATGTTGACAGAAGCTTTAACTATAATCCTTAGGAAGAGCAGATTAATTCAATACGTAAAAATCCACTGCACTCAAAAATGTGTTTTTAAATGGTAAACTCCTTATGGAAAGCATATTATGATCATACAGATTGGTATTCGTTTGGTTAAATGTGTTACTACAGCGCAAAGTTCACACTTTTGACATCGAAAACAAAAGCTGTCTTAGGACTTTTGTAAAAAACGATTTGTGCACTACGCATCAGTTTATTTTTCTATGTCACAAATAAACTTGAACCTATCACGGTCCAATATACTAAAACAGGCGAGGATTATGATGTGGTGTCAACATACTTATTAAATTCATGTTTTACATCTATCTAGCAAACTGTCAAACATGTTGCATAAGTCAGACCTGTTAGCATCAAGGCTGGGTGCAAAGCAGAAATCTGATTACTGCCTGACTCATGTAGACCTGGAGTTTTCCCATTATCTGATTACCCAAGTGCATGTAAATGTGTTGATCGGATTACTGACAAAATCTGATTTTCTGCGGTTATCATATTATTAGGTGCACAACTGAAATGTGAACCAAAACAAAGTGCACCGCAACCAAAATATCTTTGCTGACCATTACAACCAAGGCCCTTTATCATGTTTGCTTTTACTAAATTACCTTTCTGAATTAAAGGAAGAAAAAGGTGGATTAGTCTTCATTAGAACAACAGTAAAGTATGAAGATTGTATCGAAGATGAAGATGATAGAAACAAAAGTGCTCTATATTCTTATTTAATGTTCAGATGACAAAGATAAAACACTACATAAGCACAAGAGATGATACTGCATTGCACGATAAAAGAAGAAATCACCTGCCACACAGACAGAACTTTGAATGATGTCAGTTGCTGTGACAAGCGCAAAGTAAGAAGAAATTCCAGAAGACATAACAGTTCCAACAGATTCACCAATCCACTAATTGAAGACCATACAAATGATCATATGTTGCAATTTCAGCATCATGGTTCAATCAGGACGTGATATTATAAAGCTTAGCTCTAAAATAAATCCTTTCGCAAAGCTAATGGTTCATGTCGGGTCCCTCCAAACACACTCTGATGTCTGACCTGTTTGTTGTTGTCAAAGACGTGGTCTTCAATCTCCTCCTCCAGGCGGTCAGCGGCCTTCCTTACGTCCTCCAGAATCTCGTCCAGCATTGAGAGGGTCTTGTTGCGGTCTTGCACCACCTTCAGAGCCTCCTGCTGGTGTTTCTCAGCCGCAACCAGCTCCACGTACTCCTTCTCCTCCTATCAGGGGATAAACATTCGCTCCATATCAGAATAAGCTATGACTCAACCTTGGCCTGTGTGATAAAACAACAACGACAATTACCGAAACATATGTTGATAATGTGCGTTTGAACTATTGTTGATTAAAATAATTATGCCGTTCAGTTCCGCAATCCGGTATTAGCAAGCTTGAACTTTGAACAAATACACCTACTTGTCCTGGGCACTAGGTGGCGATATGCAACTTACACACTAGACAGGGAGGGAGAAGAAGTCTAGCCAATCATTTTTAACAGTGCAAACCAGTTGGACATGGTAGTTAGCTTTGAGCTGTTTACATGCATAAAAACCGAAACAAAGACACATAAATCCAACAATTTGGAAGTTACTTGCATACATTTTCATTTAACAGCAGTCTGCAATATCTTGAAATAAACAAGCCTTATTTTGTCATGAACCTGTAGGCCTTCATATATAAGTGCCCCTTTATATGGTTGTATTTTAATGATGTTCATTATACAGTCTTATGCAAAAGTTTGGATACCCTGGTTAAACTACATGTATTGTTGATATAGTGAAAATAAGTTACCATATTCTCTACAGAGAACACACTTATTTATGGAATTTTTTAAACAAATTTCAGAGCAAATTCACCATTTGTTTTTTGAATTTAAAATATCAGAAAAATCAGAACATTAAATGTACCATTACTTTTGCCACATTTTATGTTTTATTTTTCCAATATGTTAAATTCAGCAAATATTTTCACTTTTTTTCTTTTTTATCTATTCAATGTTTATATAGAAATATATCATAGTTCGTCTAAATTCTCAATTCTTGTCTTAGCACTCAATTTTACAGAAAAACCTTGAGACACTAGCAGCTGTGTTTCCTTTCAAAGGATTTTTACAGAAAGCGTTTTATGGTTCGGAAAGTTTGTTGATGTAGACTATGGAAGTGTAAACTGCCAGTAATATTTGATGAATGTCAACAAAACTTTTTTGCGTTTAACTGTAGTGTCATGTGACAGAGTTCCCTCACATGCCTCTTACACCAAAAACAAACAAACACAAACAGCATGGTGGACAAGTATAGCTGGACTAAGGACAAAAGAGCATTTTTAAAAGAAATACAGAGAGAGAAAATTGCTCAAACAGCTCTATATGGCAGAGAAACACGATCTTTGGTACAGCACTTCTTTTTTTTTAATCAATAAACAGTTTCTAGCTGGAAATGACGTCATTACTTAAAGCATTTTTATTGCTAAAAGTCAGTGCAATGGAAACAAGCTGCTGGGCAGCTTTTTCATTTGATCGCTTTTGCAGCATAAATCTTAGGACAGCTTTGTGAAGTTATGACAACTACTTTCAAATTGGGAGCTTCTGTACATTTGAAATGGGTCCCCTAGTGGCGAACCACCAAAATTTCCAAACATTTAAAATGTATTTTTGAAACTGCATAATGTAAAGAAGCCTCGTTTGTTGAACTTGTGTGACTTGGCCACCTATATGCACCTCTAAGCACTGTTTCTACACGGCAGTGTTGCTAACGTTTTGAAGCATTTCAAGTTTTCGCTGTCTTCATTATGACCATCACTAGTTAGCTATCAAGCCCTGAAATCATGTAGAGTTAACAGGGTTGTGGGTTTGAGGAAAACGTTTTAGAGAAAAAGTTACACATCATTTAAAACTACATTCTGCATAGTTCAGAATACTATCCAGATTAAAAATGACTCGCGTGCTAACCTCTACAAAACATCCGGCTTTGTCCACTAAAGCAAACAACTCTGTCATTTTCTCACAATGCAGGGACCGGTCACTCAAAGACACACTCTACTTGTGTCTGGCAATCACAGATAGCAGTGCCTAATGCCGAGTAATGCTGTCTCCAGTCACCTCGGGTGCTGGCCTTCAGTAAAAGAGATAAGAGCCCTTCTCTCAGCGAAAAAACCTCCAGCACTTCAGCAAAAAACCAGAAAAGCGCTGTTACCAGGGAAACAACAGTATATCAGCCTTGCCTGCCAATTACAGTCACTTTGTGCTCATGTCTAACTCAAGGGCCACTACCTAAAAGCCATCGATCACTTCCAACAGAATAGAAGGCTTCCAAAATAACTCTAAGGAATAAATTACAGTCATAATTCATTTTTACCAGACCATTTCCCAATCTCTCTAGAATCAACAGTCTGTTTCTGTTACTGTGGCTTTAAGACTGGTATGTGTAAATGCACCTGTATGTACTGATGCCCTGTATTGTGTAGCCAAAGCTGAAATGTACAGAACTTCAATCACTCCTTGCCAATGTCTGGATTGTTTGGAAGGCTGCAATGATTTGTTTGCTTAACTGTTTCCCCATGTTTTCCACTCCAATAATTCTGATACAGATAGTAATAACATCCCTTATCACTACAATGTGATTATGAACGGGCAGGGCTAAACTTGCATTGCATTCATGGATGTGACATCACAACCATGTACCATCACAACTTTCCCCACATAAAAACATGCGCTGCTTGCATTTTACTTTTGTTTACTCTTTTCCCCTTTACGATGCGAGTCAACCAGCTTGTCTTCGAAGGGATGAGACTAGGGATAAAATCACGGACACAACCCATGAAAACGCAAAATAAGGCTTTAGGCTTTAGTGAATATATATATATATATATATATATATATATATATATATATATATATATATATAAAAAAACAGCCTACAGTAACATAATCCAGTCTACTTAAATACGTTTACCACATATTGTTAGCAAACATATATGACTTGCCTGATGCTAGCTTGAAGTTCACATGCATAGTTTGAAAAACAGACTGTAGCTCTCAGCTTTCAAGCTTTTTTGGCCTAAGACTAACTACACAGGCTAACTGCTATATACCGCTACACTCAACAGAAGCTATGACGTTTAAAAAAAGCAAAGCCAATTCTAGTCTAACTTAGCACTGTCTCATGTGGATAAATATCCTAGTTGATAAGTATCCTTTTATTCCCTGCTGACAAAAATGAACTCCCAACAGATCTAAGATGGTCATGCATACAATTCAAAAACTCACGTTGAATGAAAAGCAGGCCTGTTCAAATGTCTATATTACTTACCTGAAATTAAATTAACTTTTTAAATAAAAGAAATAGTCAAACATTTATATATTTGTCATTTTGCAGTTTATCGTTAACATCCCTAGCAGACCACGTGAGTAAAGTGGCAGACATTTCCGCTCCTCGCTCAAAGCGTTTCTGTAATAACTCTGCTCAAGCTCCACACCAGGTATTCTATTTTACGCTCCTCGCTGGCTTCTCACTCACACGTCAGAGAAAGCACACTGTGTCTGCTCCACATGATCTGTTCTTATATTTATGTCTTGAAAGCATGGACAAATCACTACACACTTTATTTCACAAATTACATAATTTATGGCTATTATTAAACAAAAGACTAAACATATTCTGCGTTACACAGACTTTCGAAAGATCTTAAAAAGATGACCCAATCACAAGCTAGAAAATCGATGAGGGTGAACAAATACGCAAGCTTTTAACACCATCTTCATCATTAATACAGCAAAATGGATGACGTGACACTGACTGTGTGTAATGTGTGTAGAACTTTTTGCAATTGGTAAAATTTGCAGTATAAAACATCCTGTATATAAGTGTGCTGAACAGCTCCGCAGTGCAGATGCTGTGTGTGAATGGCCATCATGTAAAAAGGGACTGTCTGGCTCGTGGGATGGAGCAATACTGGAGCGGTTTCAGAGTGAGAGTGAACACTGGCGCTCCGACTTTCTGAAAACCAGAGCAAAAATCACGTCACTCCGCTCCTACTGCGCATCACTCACATGCTCTTGACTCTTACAATGACAAGTCAAACGTTACATGTCATCACTCGAGTCAGTCAGCCACCATAATGCTTCTGAATGCAAAGTATAAACTAAATCAGATCTTGATGCTCCTCCAAAGTTGCTACTGTTTTTTGTTTTAACTTTTAAAGCCAGCATTGCAAAAAACCCCGCTTTACTCTTATGGTTCTGTTGTAAAAAGGGGGCACAGGTACTCAGAGTACGGATTAGTAACCGTACCGTGCCGTAACGCGCTGCCCAGTGGAAAAAAATGTCTTTAGTGTGATGTCAGGGTCAGGAAGGAGTTAAGGAACAAAGCCTACACCGAGTCATTCTGAACATATAGTTCAGAATGTTCATATAGTCATATAGTCAAACTAACTCCTGCACCATCTCAGCTACATTTTTGCAACTTTCTGACCTCACCTTGATGGCAGCCTCTCTGAGCGCTTCCAGTCTCTGACGGCTGCTTTCCTTCATGTTCACCACGTCCCTGAAATCACCTTTCAGCACCCGCTGAAGGCCCAGTACGGCCTGGAACACGGACCGCTCACTCTCATTCAGCTCCTTCTGGAACACCTCCAGCGTGTGCACCTGGAAAAGCCTCTCAGCATCCGACAGTGACATGTCCCGCCTCACTGCCACTGCTGCTGCCTCCAGCTTCCTCACAGCAGCGCTCTTCTGTCGCAGGAGGCCCGAGAGGCGGCGGCAGTTCTCCGCCACCCATTGGTGGCCATGGGCAGCAGCTGCCCCCCGGCCGCGGTGCAGCTTGATGACATGCTGGGCCACCTGGTCGCCGGGCTGCAGCGCCCCCGCCAGGCTGAGGCACAGCAGCGCACACAGGGCCCGCATTCAGCTGACGCTTCACCTAGAGGAGAAGGGGAGAGAGAGTCGGTGAACAAGGGTAGCATGATGTATCTGCGACAGATACATGTACTGAGCCACTGGTATCGATACAGGGAGGGACGGGGGGACATGTCCTATCCGCTTTTAGAAGTTATGCAAGAAGACCTTCACAAAATTGTTGTCGAAAAAAGAACAAAGCTAAGATGCACAAGAGCTGCTGATCATTACATAGCGATCAATAACAGTTAGAACTCAAACCATGAAGATTGCTGTTTTGTTCAGTTATAGTCAGTAGTGACAAGAAGAAACAAGCACTAACCCAGCCGGAATCATTTACAACACCTCTTTACTGTATTATGACCTTTTATTGATTAACGTCAGAACAGTTAATAATACGCCCTCCTTTTTCTTCCTAATTAATAATATCTATCATTATTATAGATTTAGCAAATAGAAAAAATGTCATTGTAATAATCAACCAAACAATCTCTATACTGAGTATGTGTGATTTTATTCCTATTAATAATAATATTTGAAGAGTTTCATTTCAAAATTCTGTACCTCAATATGTAACAATTTTGGATGTTATGAGTTTAAGGTTCAATCATCAGTTATTAGTAACTGTATCAGCCAGGACACAGTGTAAATTATAGGCTATTGTTATTGGCCCAGAAATTGGTTAATGGCTCATCCCTATTAGTGAGAAGAAAGAGGTGAGAGAGTAAAAAGAAAAAGAAGATGAGGGATAAAATGAAGACAACAACACTGCAGAAACTGTGTAACAAGACTAGCTTGTGACAACACAGGTTTGGTAAGCTGAGCTGACACAGGTGGGGCTCAGGTATCCGGGTCGGTCAAACAAACACTAAAGGCACCTGCCACACCTGTCACACAACACATGACTCAACCTAGGCAAAGTGAAGATAACTATGTTCAACATATGGATAGAATTGAAATATGTATGACACAAAACTAAAGTGATATAATGATATAAAACATTGTTGAGATGCAAGTCATTCAGAGTGGTTTGATGTGAAACAGTGCCTTGCAGAGAAACTTACCAACTGGGTTTTTATTACCTTTATATGTAATGTTGATAACGGTAAACAGTGGTAAATAAGTGACAACATAAGTTTTCTTTGAGTACTATTCTGCCTTGCAGCGCCCTGCATGTATCTCTGTGCCATTATTGCATTAAAAAAATATGTTTTTGGCTAAAATATTGACTGAAAACTATAGCACAATGTCTCAGGCATCAGGCAACATATCCATAAGCATATGTAATAACTTTCTGTGAGTGAGCTTTTAGGCATTAAACTCTTCAGACATCTGGTTTCTAATACCACTATATGAACAATTCTGACTCTCTAAGCTTCTCTAGAGAGGATCATTTCAAATCAAACGACCCTGAATGACATTCTTTACATTTTAATTGTTGAATTATGTAGAAACTTTGAACAATCGGTGGAAGTCCCCCTTTAATCCAAAGAGGATTCAAAACTGTATGGCAGCTTTTTTAATGCGAGGACAGCATCACTCCTCAAATCAAGCCCTGAGAGCTGATCTCAGAACAGACTCCTCATATTTATGATGGAAACTGTCCCAAAAGCTGACTCTACATCAGCTCTCCTGCTCCTGAGGCGGTTTGGGAATACAGACCCTGGTGCCTCAGCAAGAAAAAGAAGCTTATAAACAAAATGCAAAATCTCTCTTAATAAACTGTGGACACGTTAAGAGCCCCGATTACAGCATCCTCATCCTCATCCTCACTGAATAAGACACGTAGGTCTTATTTCTCGCCCAACCGCCCCACAGGTTCGAGACATTTGCTCCAGCTTTTACAAGCAGTCCAAACATGAGGCAGTCAAAATGAATGAATTGCCAGACACGAACACTGCTTATCAGATCGCACGGACACGAACCTAACCGGCACCACTGGCGTGAGTCAGGCAAGAAGAAATGGCGACGAGAATGAGAACAGACGACATAGCTACCTTGAAGAAGTGTGAGTGAGTGGTCTGTCTGCGCAGCCCTGTGCTCCTCAGAAAATGAAGCGAACAAACGGGTCCTTGTACCGCCGGCCCCTCAACACAAGCCACATACTAACGTTATAGCAGCGGCGCTGTGAGGGGGAGAGCGAGGAGAGAGGGGCAGGCGCTGTGTTGACGGAGAGCTGAGCTTCAGTTTGTCCACTCACACAGGTAAGTCGACGGTTTACCAACATTAACTCCGCGCCGAGTCGGTTTTCGACTGTCCCGGGCTGACTGACTAGACTTGAGCATTGCTAGGACGTTAATCAGAGGAGATACAGACGAGCCGAGCCGACCTGCCGCTGTGTTTACACAACTGAAGTTAGCTTCTTAATCGAATCTGCCGTTCCACCTTAACAGGGCAGCGGTTACCGTCTGGCGCCTGTACAGGAGCTACAGCCAAGAGCGTAACTGCTGCCCCATTTAAGGTGGAACGGAAGATTCGATTCGGAAGCCAACTTCAGCCCCGTGATTGTACAGTGAACTGACAAGTAGTCGACTCGTGCTAGCGACGGCTAGCCGTGCTCAACATTCAACCGCCGTGAACTTTATTTCAAGTTTTCAGACTTTTTTTGACAAATTCAGGACTCGGCGAGTCGGCAGATGACGACAGCCATCGGCGCTGGTTGCAGTGACTTAATTAGCTTAGCTAAGTTAGTTAGCCTGGTTAGCCAATTAAGTCAGAATGTTGTTTCACTTCCGAAACAAATGAAGGCGATTGGCCGAGAGGAGTGAACTGTGGGTTGTGTAGTTTTATCTCCAGAGCGAGCTGCCTACACTGTCTGCACCTGTTTGTAGTTCATTCACGTTAACGTCTTTAATATTCCTGAACGCTTAATTCAGCTCATGCTGGTTTAAGGTGTTTAGATGAGGAAAGTCTCTAAGTGTGACCAAACAAAACGGTGAGTGTTAAGCTCACTTATCTTAAAAGTGAGGGTTATTAACGGGTTTTTAGTAAGGTGACTGGTTCTATATAGAAACTTGAGTTCTGTGTATAACCATTTAATGCTTAATTGGTTCTTTGCATGGTGAAATGGTTCTTCAGACTGATGGAGAATGTGTCGTGTACGTGATTGTTCTAGTGTTGTAACAACAGCAGAACCCTTTTTGGTGCTACGCAGAACCATTTTCAAGAGGTTCTACATAGAACCGTACACAACACATTCTCCATCAATGTGAAGAACCATTTCACCATGCAAAGAACCATTTAAACATGCAAAAGGTTCTGTGGAAGTCACAGTTCTGAACAGAAACATCCCCTTTACTAAAGAACCCTTGATACACCATCTTTTTAAGAGTGTAATTAACATAATTAACACTGTTGTACATTTAGGAAAAAGAAAACAAAATGTCCCCTTGTTGTTTTTTAAATGAAACAGTGTGATGTGGTAACCTTTGTAGGTTAAACTTTCTGAAATTTTAAGGCGTCCCATTTGCTCGCCCGCTGTGAACATTGACATTAATTTAAGATGTAAAAAAATTTGTCTTGACAGTCCGTTACATTTATGTAACAGTTATATTCATTAATTACCTATTTATTATCTAGTATCTATAATAATTATTGTAAAGCAAAGTGTTTTGCTGTCATTCTCGGACCGTAAGGGCTAGTCACGTTAAACGACTACAAGTCCCAGCGCCAAGGAAGAACCTGCGCAGTCCCGCGCATGCGCAGGAGGGGGCTGTCGCCTATCAAGTTGGTCCAACAGCGGGGTGATAAAATGGTAGGTGAAGACACGAATGGCAAAAACCCGAACTTGAAGACAGAACGGGGACTCGGAGAGGTGCCGAGCGGGAGAGGGGTCTGTTGTGTGCACCGGGGTGGGGGTCAGACGTGTGGTGGTTGTGTTTTGGGGGAGTTTTCCTCCGGCTGTGTCGCATTGTCACGGTGGAGCAATTTATGAGGGAATATGGAAGGTCAGTTGTTGGTGTTTTGAGAGCTGACAGACACTTTGCTCAACACGGCACTTTCACCTTTTTTGGTAATTGGCTTGTGTGGAGGGTTTGTCCACGGCGGCTGGGGATGAGGTCAAAGCCGGGCGGGTCGGTGGTCCGGACGGACCGCTAGAAATTCTCTCACAGACCCCGTTAACAGTGAGGAGGCGTTGGGGCTGCATTTTTGTTTACAACCGCCCAAACGAGGGTCGAACATCATGTTCCTTTTTGTTGTGTTCAATTAAGGAAGCCAGCAGTATGTGCTGTCAGACTAACTCGGCTTTCCTAATTCGTTCGGCCTGACCATCCAGGACCCTGACAGGTTTCTCGAAAATGAATATGGATGTTTTGGATGCCTGTGAGCCAACAGCGAACCTTCGAGTTTCAATACGAAGTGGGTGACGGATCAACACCTTTCACATTAAGCTTGTTTCTGTTGGTCATTGCTGGTCTGGTGAATGATAGATGCCATCAGACTGTAAGTGACTCCAAGTTGAGCACTGTGCTTAACTGAGCTGTGCTGGGGTGCTGTACTGAAGTCTGTTTGCTGGTTTGTTGTTGGATCAGCACTACCTTGCAAAGATTCTTTACTCCTTAAGTTTTGCAATCAGGGCTCAGTTTTACCCTCCATTTGTGTATGGAAGGAAAAACAGCCCTTAGTTTTTTATTTCTGCTATTTCCAGTTAATTGGAGACTTGTTAATACGTGTTTCTGTCTTACTTTTACTCATAGGGACATAGTTTATGTTATATAAGGAAAGAGAAGCAGGCTTTTTTTATTTCTGTTCCATCTAGCGACATGTCATTGTCAGTTTATACTTATGTCTTGTCATAATACTTGTCTTTGACAGCTCTGGATACTGTGTAGCACCTGAGGCCTCATATTTTTTTAAGTTTCTGATTTAGGGTCTGTAGAGTTCAGCCCCCGCTCTCAGGATAAGAAGACCAGTTGTATTCATTAGGCTATGGGAATCAAAAAACTTTGGCAATGTTCTGAGAAGTTTGGTTAATCAGACCTGTGTGTCTTGTGTGTGCATTTCCCCCCCACAGCATAAGCTGAAGTCATCACAGAAAGACAAGGTCCGCCAGTTCATGTCCTTCACCCAAGCCGGGGAGAGGACGGCTGTCTATTGCCTCACGCAGAATGACTGGAAACTAGAGGTGGCCACAGACAACTACTTCCAAAACCCGGATCTCTACTATAAAGAATCCATGAAAACCACAGTGGACCGCAAGAAGCTGGAACAGCTGTACAACAGATACAAAGGTAAATGGGTAGACATTAGGGCTGGACAATATAACCACATTTATCTCCACCATGATAAATTATGTCACCGTTTGCTTATTGCGAATATTGTCAGTACACTAACTGAACACTAAGAACACTAACCAACTATGTTTCGTTACAAAGAGAGCACTCCTTCCGGTGAATGGTTTTAGTCTGTGTCCATGTCATCTACGGGACATTTGTAGGTGTAATTGAATAAAACATACATATGTTCCTGTATATGTTAATGACCTGTCTTCCGCAGACCCTCAGGATGAGAATAAAATTGGTATTGATGGGATCCAGCAGTTCTGTGATGACCTGACCCTGGACCCGGCCAGCATGAGTGTTCTAGTGGTGGCCTGGAAGTTTCGGGCAGCTACACAGTGCGAGTTCAGCCGGAAGGAATTCCTAGATGGCATGTCCGAGCTGGGGTCAGCAGTGTTTTTTTTTTATTTTATTTTATTATTTTTTTTGATAAAAGTAAAATTTAAAAAAATTCTGTTAACAAACAGTTGATTCTGTGTGTTTCCCAATACATATTTGATATTCAAATTTAATTCAAAACATGAAGAACCTCTGATGAACCTCTCACTCTGTGGGTGTTTGATCTGCTCAAATATTTCATGATCATTAATACTGACAGTTCACATTTGACTGTATTTGTTCTCCATAGGTGTGACAGCCCAGAGAAACTAAAGGCCATTTTACCCAGACTAGAACAGGAACTCAAAGACTCTGGAAAGTTCAAGGACTTTTACCAGTTTACCTTCAACTTTGCCAAGAACCCAGGCCAGAAAGGCTTAGGTAAGTGTCACACAAATGGCAAAAAGCAGCACATTTATCATAATCTCAGTGGTGGCATATAAAGGGCACTGTTAATTTATCTGGACTGTGCAATAACTTTGTTACAAAATTATCATTTTGAATATATGGTGTAGTAAACAACAAACTACATAAAGTTAAGCAGTATTAAAAGGTCATAAGTAAGTAATAGTTGTTTGCCAGAAGCCTATGTTTCTGGTCTCAGATTTCGTGTTTCCCCTGAGACGGGTATTCCCTGACTTGGGATTCTGCATTGTGCTGGTTAATGCTGGCATACAAACAAGGGTGCTGTTTGTCAGTTTGCAGTGACCCCTCCTCGTTGGTCCTGCACAGTGGCCCATTGTCTGACCCATTGGACATGGATCACTCCCTGTACCCCAGCCCGCTCTCTCTTTTCCTCCCCTGTATTTCCCTCTTGTCCTTTCACTTTCATCTCTCAATGCTATCTGTTACTCAGATTTAGAAATGGCTGTAGCCTATTGGAACCTGGTGCTGACGGGCCGGTTTAAGTTTCTGGACCTCTGGAACAGGTTTCTGTTGGTAAGTGTCCTTCGATTCAGACTAATTGGTTGCTTCTGGTTTTGGTCCTCATAGTAAAATTCTGAATTTGTGCAGTTGGTTAAAAAATAAACAGTTTGAACTTTTGCATAAACTAATTACATAAGTTTTCAAAAAGAACATTAAAGACTTTGTCGGGAGCATTATGGCTTGGCTGCCAAGAGGTGCAACCGTCTTAAGAGTTTGTTCCTATTGTAGAGAGACTGTGAGCTCCATCCCTAGTGATGCCTCCCTTAGCTGGGAATCTAAGAGAGGATACTTGGTAGGATGGCCCTCACTCTTCCTCAATCACTCAATGCTAGCCAGTGCAACTGAGCGAGTTGAGCTGCAACCACATTGCATTATGCGACAGTTTGATAAGATGAGGTGTTCGCTGGTGAATGACTTGGAGGAACTATCTTGGCAGCATCATGTGTGATAGGGGGAGACCTAACTAATGGGTGGAATTTACCTCAGATAAACTTGGAGAAAAATCGGGTAAAAATTAGTTGGAGAGTTTTTCTGTAAAAAAAAGTATTATGGCTCCTCCTGACAAACTCTTTAATAGACAAATGTGTTTCCCAACCATGGTCCTGGAGGCCCACTGCTGTTCACATTTTAGTGACTCCTTTGCTCCCAGCACATCTGATTCATCTCATCAGCTCATGAACAACCCCTTACTGAGCTGTAGTGGTTGTGTTAAAGCAGGGAAAACACTAAAATGTGCATGACAGTTGTGGGCCTCCAGGACCAGAGTTGGGGAAACACTGATTTACACGACAAACGACACCTACAAGCATTTACCCTTACCAGTAATATCCAACTGTATATAAATATAAATACTGTATATATGAAACTGTATAGATATCCAACCTAATACTAAATAGGCAGTTAAACAAATGTGTTTAATACTGCATACAAGGAAATAAGCCTAGATCTATTACATGCTGCCATAGCCTTCATTACTTGCTCTTATTTATTGTGTCTATCCTTTGAAGGAACACCACAAACGGTCCATCCCAAAAGACACATGGAATCTCCTTCTAGACTTTGGAAACATGATTGCAGATGATATGTCAAATTATGATGAGGAAGGTGAGGCAATCCTTTAGTATTGATGGAAAGTGAACTTGAAAATTGATGAGCTTTGTTGCACAATGTTGACTATAATCTCTATAAAAGAAGTGAAGAGGACGGAGTACTCTCATTAAAATGGATATAAGATATGACAAGGTGTCTTGCAGAAATATTAACTATATTTTTGTCTTTCTTCAGGAGCATGGCCGGTCCTCATAGACGACTTTGTGGAATTTGCTCGGCCGATCGTCACAGCGAGCAAGCGCAAAAACGTATAATCACCACCTACCTCTTGGAGAGGGAAGTGGCACCTTATCTCTCTGTTCAGACTTTTTTTGATAGTAAAAAAGATTTAAAACAAACAAAAAATGCAAGAGACTTTTAAGTTCTAAGTCTGTGCTACCAAACTTGGGTTGAACAATGTAGAGCTGACCAGGCCTTATCAGGAATGAGTGAGATTGTTTGGAGCACATCACCACCAGAGGGCGACAGTGAACCAGCCCCCAATGGCATCAAGCTGGAGGAGCCCCTATCATCCATCTTGAGTTGCCCTAGCCTCAAGGTCACTGTGGTTATGGACGTCATGACCTTGCCCTGCACTGTCCACCAAACTGCGGTTCAGGGGTGACACTTGTGGTACGTAAGAATCAATAGCATGTCAAGTCCCAAGGCTGGAGCCCATAAAGGGGTGTAATATAGGATAATAGATTGTGCATGTTATTTGTGATTGATGCACAGTGTTGAGCTGTGCAAAGTAAAAGAAAGAAAAACTAAAGATCACTTTTCATTGAGCAATGTCATGTACAGCCCCCACTGTGTCATTGCGCATTGTTACAAATTTGCAAGAAGCGTAAACTTCCAGGTCTGTTGTCCAGCGGTGTAAAGCCTACTTTCTTATATTTGAAATGTGTAAAGACAAGATCCAGTTTCGTAAACAAGTCAGAAAAACAACATGCAGCAATGCTCAGAACACCAGCAGAAGTAAGATTGCTACAGTTGTAAAATACTGTATCTAATAGAGATATGTACAGACATATTGCTACAAATGCGTATGAGCATAAATACATGATGTTTATTAATGTGATGAGAAAGTATTTGGAATAATCTATCTTGAAAGCTTGGATGTCCTCAATGTGCTTTTCCACGTTTAAACATGTATCATTGGTTTTATCTTTGTTTTAAAATCTTTTAAGTAGAATGCTGTCAGGTTTCCATTTAAGTCACAATTTTCTTAATTATTGATTTAAGCATCATATTTCTAACCTGCCTTGCAAAATATGCACATTTTCAAGTCATGTAACATTTTAAACAATGGTGAAAATCTGACAAAACTAAATATCATTTAATTAAGAAATAGTTCCCTTTTGACTTTCAGTTGACGCTTAAAACACTAACATAGAGATTGTGAGAGTGGATTTTATTTACAGCCAATAATGATGTCAGAGGTTTTTTTTTCTTATTCTGCAAACACTTGCACACACTACAGTAAGTTGACTAGAAGGCTCATATTGTATTTCTTTGGATTTTATTTATTGTTTTTGTAGAATTCTGGACAAGGTGCTATGGTGTTCTGGATCTCCTCATTTAACTGTTACAGATTGCCATTTTTGTCCAGTTTTGTTCGTTGGACATGTACTTCCATCATGACGGAGGCAAGCCTCCTCATAATGTTGTCCTCATGTGGTACGCCTTGCAGAGTGTTCAGTGTTTGGACTGTTGAGTCCTGGGTGGTTGAGCTCATCAAATCAGTATTATTGCATATGTAAATAAAGATTATTTAAAGAAGAAAAAAAGCTGTTATCTCCATTATCAAATCTGAACCCATTTGTTTGATTGTGGAGTAAGGAAGGTGTTCAATAAAGCATGTTTTTAAAAAAAGATGACAAAGTAGACTAGATTTTGTCATACAACCAAAGCCTTAGCACTGATTTCCCATCTCACGCTTTGCCATATAATATTCACAATTCATAGTTTGACATTCAAGTTTGACATCACTGTCTGAAGGTATAAAATACAAATCTAAAACTAATTTTTGTTGCAGACACATATGTAAAATGATTAAACTTCATAGTGTTCGGATAATTTGTAGCTGTGAAAATTGAAGAAATCTATGTTTAGAATGTTTAACAGTGCAGTAAATTACTCCATAATCATTAATTAAATATAAATGTCAAGTTAAATGTCAAGTAATATGTTTTGAAAGCTTTCAAAAGCTTGAAATATTAAATAAACATCTAAAAATACCTTCTAGTATCTAGTGTATAATAGAATATACTATACAAGTTGTTAAAGAATGAAATAATTGCGAGTTCTAAAGTTCTGAATGTTAAGTAGCAGGTTTTGAATTATGAAGTCTTCTTTAACTGTGATTTTCTCGAACAGAAACAGATCTTGTATCAGCTGTATGCTAGCAGCATCATCTCTCACCCATTTTGTATAATGTACTGGTGATGAGTCACCTCTCAGAACTAGTAGTCTACCTTCCGCCTTTACGATTGTGTTCACAGTGAAACCGTTGGTTTCCAGGGGCAAAAGTCACTCTTTAGCACTTCGGAGTCAGCATTTTAGTCATTCTGAAGTGGATCTTTGATCGATTGTTGAACAAAAGTGGAGCCAAATGCATGGATTTGCAGTACAGAGCCACCCAAATGAATCTGCATTATTATTAATTCCCTTCCTTTATATGGGACCTCCAAGGTGTCACAAGACACTGGAAATTTCCATTACTCAGCAAATTATTACATATTTGATACCAGTAATAGGAATGTTTCCCTTCATCAGATCTATAACACATCGCTCCTTGTCGTCAGGTCATGTACCATCTGCCTTCATTACTGCCAGGGTGATACACAAGAAGCTCATGCCATTCTTGATCATTCTGTCTACAATGAGTTGTCTCTCTCACTCAAAACCAGCTTGTGGATCCTAACCTGTCTGGCTTCAAACCAGTGCACTCTACTGAAAAGCCTCTCATAGCAACCATTGAGATGCTCCGTGCAGGCAGATCGGGCGGTCTTGATTCTTCTCAGCCTCTTAACCTTACATTCGCTCCATGCAGACTCTCCATTGGTGCCCCACAAGGCTCAGTGCTTGGTAGTTTTCTCTTTTTCCCCTCTATACTCACTCTTTTGTTGATGTAACATCTTCTCTTGGCTTCTCCTACCACAGCTATGCTGATGAAATGTTCATACTTTCCTGTTGTTTATACTCGCATGTTGGGCTGACACCTCTTCACGGACAGCAGCCCAACATCTAAACCAGAACCACCAGCACCACCAAGCTGCTGTTCCTGTAACTCTTGGCATAGGAACCTAAAAATTATACAAAACCATAAAACCATACCTTGAGCCCTTTGAACCTCAAGTTTTTGATTCACAGCCACAAGGCTTGAATCATAAGCCCTGAAGATGCAGGGAAGACATGCTTTAAAACTCTTCTCTGCACTGGCTCCCAAGTTGTGGATTGAAAGCTGAGTTCCTTGCTGTCTCCAAATGTCTGTTGAAGACCCATCTCTTTGAAATTTAAATGAACAATAATCTTAAAGGATTTTGACAAACCCATAAGTGGAAATATACAATGAAGGGCCCATAGAGGTAGGAATTCCTTTTATCAAGCCTAAAATATAAGTAATACATTAGAATAATTAAAGTAATTGCAAATACATTATAGGTATTTTGTGTAAATCACTTAACATTTAATTTTTGTTACTACAGTATTTCAATATTTTAATCTCCTCCATTTTCTCTCACGATGGACTATTTTCCAAACTACACTAATTGCGTGATGATCTACAGTCTTTGGATTATTCAAGTGGACATGTAAACAGCATGCTCTGATTTCCAGTAAAGTGAGCTGGATTTTAGATCGGTAATCGGATTTCTCAGTGTGTATACTCTTAACTCTGATTTCTTTCACTTTTCTCAGTCTGCAGATGTGCAAAGCAAACAGCATTTAACATAGCACTAGCGAAATGACAACAAAACACTTTTAGAGCGATGCTGAAACCAACTACATGCCTGACGAAATGAAGGACTTAAATATTCTTCATCTTCTAGATGATGTACGTTCATATATTTTTTTAAAAAGCCACTGGGCGTGACGTGAATTTTTTACGTTACGTTTACATCACATCCTATTCTGTCAGTTTATTGGCTGGTTGCAAAGCATAAATCTGATTACTGCCTGACTCATCTAGATACAGAGTTTTCCTGTTATCTGATTACTCAAGTACATGTAAACGTGAACAGGTTACAAAATCTGACAAAATCTGATTTTCTGCAGTTGTCAGATTAAATGCATGTAAATACACATAGTCTTGGTACCATACTCCTCTCATGTTCTAGTGCTTAATAATTTCTCAGTCATGATTGGTAGGGAAAACAGTGGTTTCATGGCCAGCAGGTTTGAGGGGCCCATCACTCTACCACACCATTTGTTTTAAGAAAGCAGCGTCCGTTGATAATACCTGGGCAAGATTTGCTACGGGATTTCAAGAGATAGCATAGCTATAGCAGTTTTTGGGGGGCATGCTGATGGAGAGGAGATGTCATCAACTTCTTTACTTGAACTACAGTCAAGTCTGTAGGTATTTGGACAGTGACACAATTTTTGCCATTTTGCCTCTGTACACCACCACAATGGATTTGATCAATGAAGCAGTCAAGATTTTATGTTTTAATTCAAGGTTTAACAAAAATAGAATATTGCATTAACTATTGCATTTAGGAATTACAGCCATTTTTTACATAGTCCCTCCCATTTTCACAGGCTCAGAAGTAATTGGACAAACTAGCATGATTTTAAACACAAATGCTGAGTTTCTTCCCTTAACATGCTTTGCTAGGCAGCCGCCTTCAGTTGCTGCTTGTTTGTGGTCTTTCTGCCTTCAGTTTTGTCTTCAGTGAGTGACAACTGTGCTCAATTGGGTTGAGGTCAGGTGACTGACTCAGCTATTAAAGAACATTCCATCTCTTTGCCTTAAGAAACTCTTGGTTGCTTTCCTGGTATGTTTTGGGTCATTATCCATTTGCAGCATTTGACTCAGCATTTGAATCTGAGCAGAAAGTACAGCTCTATACACTTCAGAATTCATCTTCCTATTTCTATTAGCAGTCACATCATCAATAAACACCACTGACCCAGTTCCATTGGCAGCCATACACAAGCATCCCACAACACTGCCTCCACCATGTTTGATAGATGATGTGGTATGCTTCCGATCATAAGCCCTTCTTTTCTTCCTCCATGCTCTTCTCTTCCTATCATTCTGGTACAGGCCTTTCTGTTCATGAGTGGTTTCAGCTCGAGGTAAACCCTCTGTATTTATATTCATTAAAGCGCCTCTTGATTGTAGACTTTGACAGCGATACACCAACCTCCTCTAGATTGTCTTTGACTTGACTAGTTGTTGTGAAGGGGTTTTTCTTCACCATGGAAAGAATTCTGTGAATCTCCACTTTAGTTTCTTCTGTGGTCTTCCAGACCTTTTGGTGTTGCTGAGCTCACCAGTGCATTCCTTCTTTTTAAGAATGTATCATATCGTTGATTTGGCCACTCTTAAAGTTTCTGCCGTCTCTCTGATAGGTTTGTTTAGTTTTTTCAGCCTAATGATGCCCCCCTCACTTGCATCGAGACCTCTTTGAATCATATATTAAGAGTTCCCATTACCAGCTACCAAATGCATATTCAACACTTGGAATGAACTGTAGACCTTTATCTCCTTAATTTGTCATGAAATAATCAGGGTACAGGTCACCCTTGGCCTAGAAACTGCTTCAGTTTCAGTGAACTGTTCAGTTACTTTTGAGCAGTGAAAATGGAGGGAGGGTAAAAAATGGTGGTAATTCCTAAATGGTTGATGCAATACTTTTGTTAAGCCCCTTGAATTAAAGCTGGAAGTCTATACTTCAGTCACATCTTGACTGCTTCATTTAAAAAAAAATGGTCACAGTGCAAAGACCAGTCAGTATATGGATGTACAGCCAAGAGTCAGTAAAGTCCTTTTTCTGTTAACAGCAGGTCTAAATACATATTTTGTAGAGCAAACTTTCTCATAGCAACCATCTCAGTACTGACGGATCAAGGACCAGAAACAGTGGAATTAGCTGACTGACTTAATGCCAAAACCTCAGATTGCTGATGTGTGATACTTAAAAAAGACTCCTAGCCTTTGTTCAATTTCAGAGAGGGAGCATTGAGCCTTGTTGGACTACATGGTGAGTAACAGCATGGTGTGGCAGAACACAGATGTCATAGGAAACATAAGTGAGAACGATGTAAAAATCTGCAGAAATAAAGGCACAGCTAAAACAATCACAACAAGCCAAGTACAATTAACAGGGAAGAGCAGATTCAATGACAGAAATGGCCATGGTTTTGCATCAGCCTTAAAAGTTTAATAACTAGTTCTACAACAAGGCAGTATAAGGTACTTATGATACTTCATCTGAACTTGATCTTGGGGTACAGATAGTTCTAAAAAAAAGGCCAACAGTGAAGAAAGAGCAGAGGCCTATAAAATGAGTGTGTTATTTCCCCTATCTTCCAGTACACTGTGTGATGATTCCCGGGAGCCGAGCAGAGTCAGGGCTCTCACTCTTCGGTAATACTCCATTCTTGTCCTAGGCCTTTGGGGTGGTGGGGTGGGGGGCTGGTGTGGGGCTGGTGTGGGGGAGTTAGTGCTGATCCTGGACCAGCTGACAGGCTCAGCTCTTGCCATGGTGCCATGGGGATTGCCTTTTTAGGAGACACCTGATCGCAGCCACACAAAGAGGGTTTGTTGATAAGGTTCTGCTTGTGGGTGTGTGCATGTGTGGAGTGAGAGTAATGAATAGTGGCGATTAGGACGAGTGACTTGGAAGAGAGAGAGGAGGGGGCGTTTAGGGGGTTTTGGTCAAGCTGTAGTCTAGTGCTTTGGGAGGGTGAGATAGTGGAGCCCTTCTGAAGCAAAGAATCAAAAAAGGTAGAAGACTGGCTTTGAGGCACAAGGTCTTCTTTAAGGTCCTGGCAAATATCTACTTGAAAGAAACTGTTTTCCTCTTGAGTCTGACAACGTTTTGGAGAGTGTACGCTGTCATTGTGTCTTGAAGACGTTTCCCTAGATGCTCTGGAATTAAAAAAGCCCCTAATGGAGAAATTCCAGGCTGGAATGATCCTGGGCGCAGTCGGAGATGCCCTTGGATATCGCAACGGCAGCTGGGAGTGGTGCCTTTCAGGACCTCAGATCCAGAAGGAGCTCTCTGCTCTTGGTGGGCTGGAGGCCCTTAAACTGGACCCAGATAACTGGCCCTGGAGTGACGGGGCAATGATGCATATGATCACAGCTGAGGCCCTTGTCACAGGTAAGGGCACGCCCACTCAGGTGAGGAGGAAAAAAGTTCAAAACGACAGTGCCAAAATGCTGAATCAAGCATGTTAGAATAAATCCTTATGATTGTGGTTTATTGTGTAAGAGAGCAACAAGTAGTACTTTCAACACCATACAAGAAAAGTGCACTAACATAATAACCATGTAGTTGTCAAATGCAGTCTTTTCTTCTGCGCCACTGCTGCTGTTAATTATAAATAATTTCCAATGGAGAATTCGAGCCAACTTGTTTGTCCTTTGTCTGTACACTATTGAGTTGGCTGTGGTGATACATGAATTAGGGACTCTGTTAGCTATACACTCCTGTAGTTTTAATGATTTACCTTAATGTTTCATCAAGTTTGAATGGGAAATTGCACATATGCTCCTTTAATAAATGTGGGAGGTCTCTGTATTTTTAAATACATGATTTAGTAAGCATGTATGAGGACGTATCCCTTTTAGTTCTGAAAAAATAAGAAGGAAGTGAATACATTAACCATATTCAAAGTTGTGTAGCCAATATTTTCTCTGGCTCTGTAAAGACCTTCCATATATAGAAGGAGAAATGTCTTTCATCACACTCTTTCCAAGTCACACACTCATTATTGTTACTCTCTCTAAAAAAGAAAAAAACACCATTTAGCAATCTGTCTTCATAGAGACATCTGATCATTCTCTTTCATAAACAGTTGATGACATTTTCACCCAACAAAACACTTTACTGCTTGTCATCTCTCAGTGCCAAACAATACTAGAATAGGGCTCGGTTCAAATTCCCAGTCGTCCTCTTGTCCCATCCACTGGCGTCCTGTTGCCCACTGACTCCAGGTAATCTCTATCATGACAATAAATAACTCCAGCACTGATGGCATTCTTTAATCCTTTGAAACCTCAATGCAAATGTCAATCCCCATCCTGACTCATCTCTGCAATATACCACGCAACATCCAAACTCTAGTCAAGCTCTGAAGTTGCCAGTTGAGCCTAAAATAGAACCTGAGTGAATGTGATCTTCCACCAGTGTCGGACAATGATGGGGGAGAGTTGTTGGACCGCTATCATCTTCCCTGGTGGGCTGTGTTCAGAGGCTATTGCGGTTCTCCTAAAAGGCACGATGACAGCCTCTGGGATTTGAACACTGCTTATCCGAATTCCAGCGCCTCTTGACTACTGAAAATAAAAATGCCACAAATAAGCCCAACAGAAGTCAATGGGGCTCCCCTTAATCCTCAACAGGGACCAACCAACCACAGACTTTTGTGCTGGAACTAGAGACTGGGGTCTATTTGAACTAAGTATGAAGACAAATATGGTATGGCCAAGAATCAGATATACACCATTTTCCCCTTTCCTGAAATATAGTCCATCAGCCAAGACGTTAGATGTTCAAAATTGCATCAACACTGAAGTAAATAACAAGTAATTTAAACTTTTAGCCACCAGTTAGCATCATACAAACTGTATGCTTAAATCATCACACACTTGCCTTAAACTATGTCAAGCTGTTAAGTAATCTCAAATAGACTTGCTTATGTGGTTTCTTGAATACATTCAGGATTTAGGCTGGCAGCTACTACAGTTTTTAGATATGTGACATACTTTTGCCCATTTTTGTAAATCACTATGTCATACACTATGACAGCAGAGGTTGAAGTGTTTCTGAGATCTGAATTGATGTAATAAAATACTTTAGTTGATCTTATTTATTTTGCAGTGCTTTATTTCATTCAAATACTTCTTTAAGTTGAATAAAATCAGTTAGATTGCTTGTTGCCACATGAAGTAATTTTGTTAGGCTAAACTGATAAATCATTTTTACAGTGTACAGGAACCACAAAGCACACAAGCAAGTTCTGTTTGAGATTATTCAAAAACTTTGTGCAGCTTGAAATGAGTATGCTCTGATTAAGGCCTGTAGTTTGTACAAAGCTAATTAGTGGGTTTCCATTACTTGTCTCTTAGCTCCATTGGAAAAACTACACTGCAAAAGTGGAACAGGGGAGACGTTGATTTGAAATGTTTTTGAGTGCTTTTGTTGATCTAAATGATTTATTTTACTTTCCATTTGTTCATTCAATTAATTTAATAAAAGTCAAAAAATAAAAACAGTTAAATTGTACAGTCCAAAGACACAAACACTGGACTCTGAGCAGGGCTCATCACCAACTTATGGGTCAAAGGGAGATTTCTGACTTTTGGGCAAACCATCGCTTTGCAGTGCAGGAGGTTAACTGAATAATAAGCACCCTAACAACACCTCATAATTAGAACCCCATCATCACATCCATAGTTTCCCACCCTATAGATTCACACCCATGCCCAATGTGGAACTCTTAAGCCTGCTTCTGCTATATATGAGCCAAGCTGTCTGTTTAAGGGATATGAGGGAATTCGGGGTGTGGGTGCTGTTGGGCCACACAGAGCCCACTGATATCCGGAAAGTATCCCACCTAAATACACACACACAGACACACACACACAAGTCGAGCTGCACTTCTAATCATGGCTAAACTTAGCCTGACACACTCCTGCTCAGCTGGCTGGAATGCCAAGCACGCTAATACCACATGAGGGCATCAAAATGCGTCTGTGGCTGGAGAGATAGCGAAAGTGTCCACTTTGTGTTTGTGCCAGCTGTATGAGCCTTATCACTGAAAAATGTGCTTATGTCACATACAATAAATGTGTACAACACAGATAACTAGCTGTCCTGCAATGTGTTGCTTTGCTAAGACTACTGGTGTCTGGAGGATCTATACAGAGAGTTGGTGCAGCTGTACGTGGAGGCCATGGTGTCCCTGAAGGGCCGAATTTCTGACCCAGGCACAGTCGAAGGCTGTGCTTCCCTCAAACCTCACAATTTCCTGCTTGCCTGGCACACGCCTTTTAATCAGAGAGGTACGCCTTCATCTGTAAGACTGATGCAGCTAACAGTGTGGCTCATTTAATCAGCCTTTTCTACAACGTGTGATTTTGTTCATACCTCAAGGCTCAGGTTTTGGAGCGGCCACAAAGGCTATGTGTGTGGGGATGCGCTATTGGCAGCAAGAAAGACTGGACACCCTAGTGGAAGTGAGCATTGAAACAGGCCGGATGACCCATAACCACCCTCTTGGTACCATATCATCCTTCTGACTCAGGTTCCACCTCCAGTCTATTACTCTAAATGTATGCAAAACTAAAGCTGTGGTTTTGTGTGCAGGGTTTCTAGGCTCTTTGTGCACTGCCCTCTTTGCTTCATATGCTTTACAAGGCAAGCCGGTGGTGAACTGGGGCCGTGATTTCATGAAGGTGATCCCGATGGCAGCAGATTACTGCAGGAAAACAATACGCCACATGGCAGGTGAGGCCTATGATATATGCTTGACAATACTTGTAATGACATCACGTACAATACACTTAAAATTTTATGAAATATGGTGATAATTTTGAGAAATACAAGATTCACAAAACCACAAAGAAACAGCTAATGAGGAACAAGCAAAATGCTTTCCAGCATTTCAAGATACAAAAATGACAGGAATATTTTCATATTTTCCATTAAATGTTTTGCTTTAGTAGAACTGGAAAATTATCAGAATTATTTCAAATTCATTTAGTGTGTAATAGGTTAATACTCTACACAGGTGTAACCAGGTAGTCAAGTACCACCTTGCAACAACTGCTTAGTGTATGTATTTGATACCTGGGAGTAAATGCCGCATATCTCTCTCTCCCCTTCAGAATACCAGGAGCACTGGTTTTACTTTGAGGCCAAGTGGCAGTTTTATTTGGAGGAGAGGGGCATAGAGGAGGAAGGCAAGAACAAGCCCCTTTTTCCTAATAGCTATGATGCAGAGGAAACTGATAAGGTTATTTTATTTCATCAGTCATTACCCACTACCCACTATTCATGATCAAAACTGTGATCTTTTAGACCAGTAAAGTCCAGCACCAGCTTGCAACTAAAACCTTATTATGCTGCTTGTCGCTCAGGTGTATAAGCGCTGGAGCTCAGAAGGACGAGGTGGGCGAAGGGGCCACGATGCTCCTATGATTGCCTATGATGCTCTGATGGCTGCAGGCTCGAACTGGGGCGAGCTGTGTAAACGGGCCATGTTTCATGGAGGTGAAGCATCAACATCGAACAAAACCAACATGCACATACATGGACCAGCCACTTCATTAAGTACACCCCCTTGTATCTATACTTATTGTCCATCATATCAGCTCTTTGTAGGTCTACAATTACATACTGTAGTCCATCTTTTTCTCTGCATACTTTGTTAGCCCCTTTTACCCTGTTCTTGGTCAGGACCCTCATAGGACCACCACAAAGCAGGTGGTGGATCATTTTCAGCACTGCAGTGACACTGACTTGGTGGTGGTGTGTTAGTGTGTGTTGTGCTGGTACAAGTGGATCAGACACAGCAGTGCTGCTGGAGTTTTTAAACACCTCAGTGTCACTGCTGGACTGAGAATAGTCCATAAGCCTGGCAAAAATAGTACTAAATGTTACATTTCTACAAGGCTGGAGTTCGCAAGCCTTATTTGCCAGCCTTTTATTCGGTTTTTCCGTTCCACCTCAAATAGAGGAGTTACATTCTGCTGGAATGGGAAATTTAAAGCCAACTTCAACTTTGTTGAATTTCTCAAGTCATCCTGTTTCAAAAAACGCGTCATATGTGTGTCCCGCATACTCGTGCCTCTGGAAAAAAAAAACCCAAAGAAAACAGATGTTCCAATATTTTAGTGTTTAGAAGTTCCACTGGCTGTTTGGACACACAAAATCGTTATCTTTGCACTGTGGATGACATCTAGTTCCAATCAGATTGTAAACAAATCTGATTCAGTAAATGTCTCTAGAATGGACAATTTATTTGGTCAAAATTTGTGTTCATGATCTCACTTTTCCAGGAGAGAGCAGTGCTACAGGTCTGATCGCTGGCTGTCTGTATGGGCTGCTCTATGGGCTGAGCCAGGTGCCAGCTGGACTGTACCAAGACCTCGATAAGAGGGAGAAACTGGAGGAGCTAGGAGCCAAACTATACCAGGCCGCAGCTGCAGAGAAAGTACTCAGAGAAGTAACTGCCCTCACGTTCTGGCTCAAACTGGAACACGGTTCTTAAGCTGCTCACCCTCCCTTACCTGTACCCAGCATCCTTCTCTCTCTGAAACTCTATCCTTCGTCCACTAACAAATCTGTATTTTTGGTTTTTAACCTGAGCTCTGCATAGTAACAAGCTAAGAAAATACTAATTGAGTTTTGATTCAGTATTCAAATAACTGAGACTGTGTCTAAAAGAACAGAAGAAAACGGACAATTCAGTGATGCAGAACCTGTAATTTGACTCAACTGACATCTGGGCACCTACAGATGGCATCAAAGCAACTTACTGTGGTTTGACTGGAAAGTCCATGATTGTCTTGTCAAGTTATAGTAAACTTTCTGGTGCATGTATATTATGTAACTTAATTAAAATATCTTAAGACACTATAATTTGTAGCAACTTCTTTTATCAGCAAAATAATTTTCCTAAACTTTATATTTAACTCCTTAAGTTCTGCACCCATCAGCAGCTACAGACTTTCCTCAATCTCATAACTACATAACTTGCATAGGAGTTTTATAGTAGTTCATGAATAATTTGGTGTTTACTTAATTTACAGGATAATAAACCTTAAAATGAATAACTGAATGATAACGCTAGAAGTTAAGGGGTTAAATTCAAATGCCCTAACCTGTGACTCCTTTCACACTACATGACTACCTGCAGTGTTCTACAGCACTGGCATAATGCAGTGATTTTGAATTTCTACTATTCCATGAGCTCTCAATTCCCAGAAAGAACCTTATGCTCTCCTTGCAACAAGGAACTTATGTCTGAAATTGTGCAGTGTGAAAGGGGCTTAAGTAACCCCCAATACCCAAATATATCTAAACCTGCTGTAGTCTTGTTATGTTCCTGCTATAAACCCCCCAGCCCTTATTCAACTCAAACGCACAAAGCAACTTCACAGCAGTGACCCCAATTCCCCAATTACAGCATAACCATCACTGAATCCTCATTCCTGCCCTTGCCACTTGACAAGATACAGTTCAGATCTAATTACACAAAGGAGTGACTATTACAAACACTCCATTGAGGATGCTGCTGCTCCATTCTGAGTACAAAGAAGGACCCTTTTATTTCATGCAGACCAGAGCGGGAGGGGCATCAAGGAGCTGTTGCCACAGAGACCAACACAACAGTGAATGTCAGGACACTTAAACGGCTTGTCTTGGATCGTTCCACCGATCCAGTGGTAAGAGAGATTCTGGAAACTCTACTGCAGTACTTCACCCAAGAGCTCCCAAGTTGGGGTCGACAGAGCCAGGAGAAGACAATGAAAAGGGACAGCGTATGTAGGAATCGCAAGAAATCTTCAGGGAATATTGTTCCTCGACGCCTTACCACTTTTCAGCTTTTGCAGTCCAAGTTTCTCATGGCCACCCCAAAGCCAGCAGTAACCCATCGGAGGGAAGTGGGTTCTTTGAATTTAAAAGGGCTCCAAGGAACCAAGGAAGTGGACAGACCCGGTGATATAGGGCGAGTGGTTAAGGGAGGGAGGTCAAAGGTGCAGGACATGATCGCCAAGTTTGCAGCAGTCGAGCAGAAAGAGAGAGGGCTTGAGGCCAGGAATGTGCAAGAGCCACAGAGACTACTCAGACAGATCAGCAAGGGTCCCCTTTTGTCTGGTATCATGAAGAAGTTCGAGGCCTTGGCAAAAGTGCAAAGTAGAAGTGATTTAATTGAGAGCAAGAAGCAAAAACGTACAGATGTACTGTGTAAACAAAAGAAAGCTCAAGATTTAGGGATTCTTGACAAACAACTGTGCATTCTAAATCAAGAAACAGATGATTATTCAAGCTCAAAGGTGAACAACAATAATGTTGTGGAGCACCAAGGTACTCTGCCAGCAGTAGAAGGAACACAGTGCAGTTCAGAGGAACAAGCTATTGCTTCTAAAAAACTCAACAATGATGTAGGCATATTGAGCCAGGTGAACAATGATTTAGATATCTCCAGCCAGGTGAAAAGTGATGTAGAAATCTCAAGCCAGGTGAACAATGATGTCATTGTTTTGGGCCAGAAAAACAGCTCTGTAGAGATCTCAGGCCAGGTGAAAAAAGATGTTGATATGTCTGGCCAGGTGAACAATGATGTATTCATCTCTTGCCAGGTGAACAAAGATACAGATATTTTGGGCCAGGTAAATGATGATGCACATATCTTAGGCCAGCCGAACAATGATATAGATAGTTTGGACCAGGTGAACAATCATGTAGATACTGCAGGCCAGTTAAACAATATTGTAGACATGTCTGGCCAGTCTCTGGGTCACCAGGTAAATGATCATGTAGATATCTCGGGTCAGCTGAACAACGATGTAGATACCTTGGGCATGGTGAACAATCATGAAGATACCTCAGGCCAGTTGAACAATGATGTAGACATTTTGGGCCAATCACTGACTCAACAGAAAAAAGATCTGATAGTGCAGCAGAATTTGAGGTATGCAAGAGTTGAGGTAGTTTCCTTCACTGCTGTGGTGGAGAACTCTGAATATGAGCTTCACCATGGACTTTTAGTGATGGAGATCCCACAGAAGAGGTATTTAGCCACTGTTGTACTACACCCTGATGTTTGGGTATTGGCCTACTCATCAAGACCTCTAATGGAGGGTTTGGCACATGACGAGAACAAGTGGTTGGCATCAATCTCGTGTCTGGACCAACCATATGAAAAATGGCAAACACCTGCACATACAACCTCAAAGAGCTTGGGAAAACAATTACAGGACAAAAGGGCCTCTAACCATGGAACTTTCACTACAGTTACACAGAAAATTGACAGATATGCCCTGCCCTGTACAAAGACTACTACAGTCTGAAAGTCCAAAGGAGCAGCAGTGCCTTCAAACTAGTGCACTGTTTGGTCCATATAAAGATCACGATTCAACAGGGCCTCAACAAGATGTGCATGTTGACTGTCACCAAAGTCCTATACCTCCATATAAAGATGAACATTCCACAGCTGAGTCTCAGCAAGAAGTCGTCATAAAGTGTCACAAGAGTCCTCTAGATGAGGCAAATAATAAAGTTCAGAATGCTGTGGAACTGAAACTAGAGGAGGGCCAAGGTGTGTCAGCGAAGCCACAGGCAGACCTTTCCGCTTCTCTGGTCCTACAAAGAGACCACGGATCACATTCACTGAAACAGAAAATTATTTCCAGCAACCACCTTTCATCGGAAATAGCTAAACCTATGGGCACTGATAGTGAAGGTCTTCCACAACTAGAGTCCAAGACCTTTGCTGCTTCTGTCCATCTGATCAAACAATCAGACAGTACAACACTTGAGTGTTATGACAGTTACTTGTCTCAAGACATGTCTCTTAGGAAAAACCCATGTGCAGAGAATGTCTGCTTTGATTCAGTGAATCAAGACAGTAATGACAATGAGCGAGACATCTCTCTCGTCGACTCTAAAAGTGTTGAGAAAGAAAGGACACCAGAAAGCAATTCATGCAGTCCAAAGACACTGCATAGTCAGCACAGTCAGGTGCCACAAACAAAAGAGAGCGAAAAGTCTCCACGACCAAAATACAGGACAGTTAATTACAGTGATCCCTCTGCAAAGACAACTTATGTACCTAAGGTTATCAGGTTCACTGACACATTCAACTTCTGATACTTTCGGTTAATATCTCTCTCAATCCCTTCAGCAATTCTGGATTCTATAATCAAATGTCTGATCACCACAATCAAAGCTAAGTTCGGATAACTCTTCTCTATTTGAGTCCACTATTAATATTAGATAAAAAAAATGCACACGTTGTATTGTAACAGCGAGCTCATGGTGTTCATTCCAGCTTAAGAGTCTTTGGTACGACAAACTGAAACAGAACTGCTAAATTCAATATTCACATCAGCATCCAACCAATAAACAAAGGATAAAAAAAGCAATCTGTCTTGTACAGTGTGACGATATTATAGCAATCCTATAAGCATTTTAGTTACAGAAACCTTGCATCTAGTGTTGAGACACAGTCATATTTCATTGTTTTCACAAGCTGGATTAAATATGATGGATAAAAGGTTACCATTTACCTCTGGGTATTTTTGGGAAATCATATTTTGGGAAAAAATGTACATTCATACGTGCATCTGAATATAGGTACTGGATCAAATAAACACAAAGGTATGTGTAGATATACAAATTGTGAATTGTGTATTATACTACTGTTTGTGAAAGGTACTGTATTTGGCAGAAATGCTTATCTAGCAATAAAAAACACTTTAGAGGACTGACCTCAGTTATTGTCTCTTATGTAGTAATGTAGATGAGATTCCAGTTCAGTTATAACAATGATTTGCCTTGTTCACAAGGGTGTGTAATATTCAGGGAAAAGAAACATAAAAACAAGCAAGGCAACTCTCGATCTTGACATCATATTATAGTCTGCAAATGGATAGTACTAATATTATAATGAATAAATCTGCAGCGTTTTGAAGTTATACTGTGACTTTGTGGTTTAATGGTAATTTGAAAGTGAAACTTCAAAGTCAAACTTTCATGGTTTCCATACATTCTCAGACTGTTTGTTCTTTGTGAGATTACACAGAAAACCGTATATCAGTTGATTTTCCACAAGAGATAAGACTTGGCCCTGGACTATTCAATGAATTACAGAGTGGTTTAGCCCACTCACATGGAAATATCACCATGCCACTGGGTTTGGATTCTACAGTTATTGTCTATAATGAGGAAGGCATGTCCCTGCCAAGAGGTCCCAGCTCATGGAGGCTTTGGGCCAACAAACTGGGAACTGAAACTGGGATGCGAAATGAAAATATGCACCACATCACCACTTTTTTTTATTTTGCCATATCTTGTCCATCTTTAATAAGATTTGCCTGTGTTTACAGAAAAAAATACACAGTCCCAGTTCAGTGAATTCGAAAGTGGATTACATCTGTTGCTCACTCTGACCCCACTTGCTATTCTGGCCAACACTCAGCACCAGAAAGAGCAGACTACTGAAAAACATGCTCAAGTATAAGTGGCCTGCTAGTACTTTAGTGAGACTTCAGTAGAAGTAAAAGAAACTGCTTGAGAAAAAGTTGTTGTTTTTTTTAATGTGCAAAACGAAATCTGTCTCCAACAAGATGAAAAAAGATGTAAACTAGAGAATGCATTACGTTGGAAAACAAAGCTGTTTTTAAGATGTAGCAAACATCAGAAAACAACATTATTTTTGAAAAAGAGACAAAAAAGAAAAGAAAAACCCATAAGCAATTTGTTACGATCAGGCCGTTCACAAAAGACCACGGCAGTTAATTACAGAAACAGTTTTAGAGCTGTGAAGAAAAACCCCAAAATTACAACCAACCAACCAACAAACCAAACAAACAAACAAACAAAAAGACAGTCGACAGAACACAGGGGGCAGATTACAATTTGCAGAAGACTTTAGGAGAAGGAATACAGAAGCTAAACTACAAGATGCAAATCTCTCATCTACACCAAGAACAGACAGGCCAGGAATTCCTGAAGTACAAAGATGAGGTAAAGACTACTCTTTATTAAAGTGAGTGAAAAAGAAAAGTGTGGAGAAAGAGAGCGGCTGCAAATGATCCTAAGCACGCTGCTTCATCTGATAAGCATGAAGGAGGCAGTGTCATAGTTTGGGGAAGCATGTTTTCTTCTGGAACTGGTCTTACTGGTCTTGGTGATTAGGGCTGTCATGATCATGAAGTTTCAGCTGACGATTTACTGTCATATTACTGTTATTACTCATCACATTACTCAGCGCTGCCCTCTAAACATGTCAGAGCACTAGGTTAGAAGTTAGAACTTTTTGTTCATTTGCATCAACCCCACACATTCAATTTACATTTTGTTTGTTGCAGCATAATGTGACTATGAAATTTTAACGACTGTGGAAGATGCCTGCAATTAACTTAAGTAATTGTGATCATCTCAAATAATTGCGTTTATGTGATTATGAAATGATTGTGACAGGCCTACTGGTGATGGCAGCAGCAGAATTATTTCTGAAGTGTACAAAAACATCTTGTCTTTTCATGTCCAAGCAAATGCCTCAGAACTCAGTGGGCAGAAGTTCATAAAGCAGCAATCAGTGACTTAAAGCATACTGTACACATAACCAAGGAGTTTATCAGAAAGATAAGCTGGGAAGTTATAGACAGGCTATGTCAGTGTTTGAATTTACCCCACTGAGCATGCATGTCACCTACTGAAGAGGAAACCGAAGTCAGAGGGCCCCAGAAACAAAGACAGACTAAAAGAGGCTGAACTAAAGGCTCGGCAGTAGGGCAAAATATATGCGCACATACATTCTGGCTTTGAGGTTTGAACTCTGATCACAGTGTGCCAGTTAGATGTTGTGCTGTCATGTACCCATACATGGGTATTTAGTTGTTTCTGATTGGTCCAACTATACTTCAGGCAGTTCACAAACTCTGTTTATTAGTGCTATTAGTGTGTGATTTTTACATATTTACATATGAGTAAACTGTAAACATAAACATATTTACATATGAGTTGGAAATGCCTCTTTCAAATTGTGATTTTGATTAAAAAAAATCTTTCATTCCTTCTTGGCAGAACATTCTGAATGAAGTTCTCAGTTGTGTGGTGATGTCACTCAGTCCAAGGCAGGTATTGCATGTACAGGGTTTGAAGCCAAATTCTAACTTTAAATAACCTAATTTGCTTTACTGTACTTGTCCCAATACTTATGCTCATACATATGCTGAAACTGAAAGAGACACAACACATAACATTCTTTCTGTAAGGTTTATGTTGTATAGAAAACACTGCCCAAAAATAAAAGTTGGCATTTTGTGCTTTAGTCTCATACTCATCTTTTGATTTGGAGTACAAAGTTTATGGATATCTAACAAAAATAACTTATTTCACCTCATTGTTCCAACAGTTTTGCCTCTCATGATATGCAACATATATCAAACGTGTGGTCGCGTATTAACATAAATTTAGAAAACTAGCCATCAGCATATGGTGAGGGCTCTTATGAATTTATGAGGCATGCAGAATGATTGTCATGCACTTTGGGTGCCAGTGAAATTTATGCAAACTACTTCAGCTACGGCGCAGTAAAAACTAGAACTTTGCATTTTAGCTGATCTCAACTGCCATTTCAAAATAGACTGTATTAATACTACAGGAAGGAATACTAAGACAGTATCAATTAACTTCAAATAGTTATTAAATTATCATTTTAATTAAATTATAGTAATATAATTTAAAATACCTTAGTTAACGTCTGCCCTGCGATGGACTGGCGACCTGTCCAGGGTGTATCCTGCTTTCCGCCCAATGACTGCTGGGATAGGCTCCAGCACCCCACTGCAACCCAGAAGGATAAGCGGTTTAGAAAATGTGTGTATATGTAGTCAACATATAAATTCATCATTAAACGAAGCAAAATAACAAAGTAAACAATGAAAAATAATGTTTTTTGTTGTTGTTTTTTTCAATATTTGCAAACTGGACTCCACCTGTGGTTTTCCAGTGCTCTTGGCAGGGTTTCTCTAATAACAGTCATACATACAGCACGTCAGACTGCAGAAACTCAGGGTCACCAAGCAGATAATTTATTAATGGCTAAACGTTTTATATACATTTTAGTAATTTTACAGCTATAAGTGTAAATCATTCTTCTGACACCTTAAGTTAATCTTATTTTGGTTCTACCACTAAAAGCAAATACAGTATTAGTTTCAGCCTCAGGCACTTAGCCCACAAAGGCACAAATATCTATTGCGTGCTAAGCTGATCACAACGATAACTTTGTCACCTTTTTTTTTTCTTTGTGGTTATGCTATCGAAACAGATCAACTCAGGACTGTTTCTGGACCTGCTTAGTTTTAGATTATTCATGAAATAGTTGTTCCTTCCCTAAATTAAAAAAAAATGGTCTCTCCAGAAATATTCCATATGCAATACTTTATCGACAATCCCCTTTCCTTATTAGAAATCCATTTATAGGTTTGGTTTCTTGCCAAAGTATTGTAATTTTGGTCAGCATTAAAATTTAGATCTTTCCAACAGGCTATTCATTCCCTGTAATTCAAAGAAAGGAGCTGCTAGCACAGTGACTAATTTTGCTAACAGAATGAGGGACGATAACACCTGCAGCACTGAGCAAACAGCGACCTTGTGTTGGATCAAATTTCCTTTATGTTGAATATTTACTGTAAACTGCAGCAGGCACTCAACACACATCATTGTTGCTGTAAATACCTGGGTGGTGCTGCATCATGAAATAGGTTTTCTGTCTGAAATACACCCTTCACATTCTTCACAATTAATTACTGAAAGTAAAATTACATGGGAAAAGAGCATTCAGCGACCGAGTGTTGCAGCGAGGTACTGATGAGTATGAGGATAATTCACTTTCCGCCTCTGTTCTGCTTTGCAGACAGGGATCAGAGCAGGAGGATTTAGCATGAGTGGCACAGCAGATGGCACTATATTTACCAAACAACTAACGAGAGAGAAAATGACAAGGAAGCACACCCCCCGCCAAAGAACATACGGGCTACCAAAATAGGGAAGGCACATTCATCATGATTCAGAGCTAATCCATGAACAAATGTAATAATACATTTATTAATACTTATTAATACATAATAATTGAACAAATACAGATGCTTTTGCAAATTCTCTGAGATGAAGTAACCTGACTATGGTAGAGTGAATAATTTGACCTGGTCTAGTCTATCAACATGAACTTTGGCTATAAGAGGATCCACACCTGTTTAAGGGTATAGTGTAGTAACCATATGAAGAGCTGATACCTTATAATGCTTATAGAGATCACTGTGTGGTTTGGAGAGCTAATTAAGGCCTAACTAATATATTTGCTATTTTAAGGAAAATTCAAATAACCAAAAAATACTGACCAACATTTAGGACCCACAGATTTAATGGTATTTATAAAAATGCTATCAATAAAGCAGAAATACACTGAAAAAAAAAGTTGCTGTATTTACATGATTCAAATGTATACATCAACTTGTTGTTACATCAACTTAAATTAAGTGAGTTAAACTAAGTACTTACACATAGTAATTATGTTGATGTTGTATATTTCAATCAGGTTGTGCCAATGTACACATTTGAATTATGTAAATTTAAGGCAACCCTTAAGAAACCTTTTTCTCAGTGTATTTAGTGGCATGTTTTACATTGTATTAAACCTCTGAAATCAGGGAAATGTTACTTGAGGATTTTAAAGCTATAACTGAAACCAAAGAGTCTCACAAACTGACCTACCACCTCCTTACTTCAATCACAGCAATCTGAACTGGCAACTTTACTGAACTTTAGCATGAGAAAAACTTGTTACAACACAGAAAACTGACTGAAACTCTGAACATATTCCCACAAAACAAAACCTCCAAAGAATTCTGGGAAGCTCCCAGTGTTACAATCTTTATATTACTTATTAGTTTAACTTTATGTTGTTTATTTGAGTGTACGTCAGGTCAGTAAACAATTTGTTAACTAAAACTACCGGAGTTTATTTCATTTTTGGCCCTATTATATATAATAAATTGCACAAAACCATCTGTAGTGGTGGTGTAGTGGCTCTGTGGAAAAACAGTAGCCTTCTAAATGCTACATAAATCTGTAGTAAATGGTCATGTTTTTCATACCACACTAGCCTTGTAAAAAGCTTTGTATTACATCAATAAAAACTGCTGTAATACTGCTGTGGATGTCTTATAGCCACCCTGAGAGAGCAGGCACACCCATGCACATGTAGGAGTGGCCTCCAGCACTACTTCAGATGAAGTAAAAGAAACTACTTGTAAAAGCACATACTTCAGTGCACTTAAGTCTGATTCTCATTGGATTTTTGTGCTGATTTAATGTAACGTTTGCAGACTATAATTAATCAATGACAAAACATTTTAGAGAAGAATGTTAGAGAAGAACACAGTGGCAATGATGTATTTTACTTAAAGACAAAACAACTAGTCACTGTGCTGTTTGTACTATCAGTATTTTGTCACTGTAGCAACATTACAGGAAAAGGACAAAACTTTCAAAGTGAGATAAAGTAAGATTTTATATAAGTCTTTTTGGACCATTTCTATTGGCCTGTTTTGTTTTGTGTAAATTACAGGTTTTAAATAAATAAATAAATAAATGGAAATACAATGTTATTTGCTCTGATTTGCTTACCGTCAAGTCAACTGACAACTCCAAAGGAGGTGCACCTGACTCTCCCTCTCCGACATACCAAACACCTGTCTCTCACTCTCTGGCCCTTTAGTGACACTAATGAAACATTAAAGCATTACAGTTAGTAAAGTGTCCAGCGGAAAGATTGCTGAGAATCAGACAGTGGCTGTGATGTCACGGTAACGTCTGTTCAACGTTAGCTCTTTGTCTGCTCACTATCAGCTGACAGCGTGTTAGTTGCGAACAGCAGGCTGTAGTTTCAGTTTGAAAGAACTATTTCTGGCATGAAGAAATTCACCATAGTGTAAAGCTTTATCTCTCCCTTCACCTGATCTCTGCATCAGCCTACAGCTAACACTCTCTCCCTTTTCATTTCTGAAACGCACAGGAATGTAAAACTGAAAATATCAAAATTTAAACTATGCTGTTCATATTCACATGGCAATTGGTGACATGGATACACTAAAAATGTAGACGGTAAAAACTGGCACAGGGAGAACAGGGAAAACCTAACACACTTTGGTTTTATTAACGTTTAAGAATTTCAGCAAAATTAACAATTTTTATACATGCAAGCTACTCTAATCTCTGATGTACATGAACACAAATTTAACATTTTGTTTCTAACACCTACCGTTTCTGAACAATCCAGAGAAAAAAAATATGCGATCACAAAGTAGAAGAGCAAATATCACTTTTGGAATATTTGGGAGGATAGAAACTTTTACTGTTGAAAGCTTAACACTGTGTTATAACTAACCCCGCTGTGTGGAGGCTGAACTTTAGCCTGGCTCCCTCTCTCTCTGACTTATTTACATGCTTCAAAACTGTGTTGTATTACAGCCACCAACAGGGTAATTAAAATCATACAGGTGTGAATTCTGTGACTTATACACAGAATTCAGTAATCAAAAATGACTTATGATGAAAAGTTAGTTTTATGGTATAAAAACAGCCTTCACAGTGAATCCTGAGAAATATCTGTCAGATTACTGCGACAATTCACAGATGACATTCATCTTTAACCTGTTTAACTACATTAAATAACCTTCCTCCATACCATTTCCTTCATGCTTGCTCATGTGAATGAAATTTCAGTAGAATACACCTGATCACTAAAACTAATCCAGTGATTACTGAGTGCCAGGAACGGCTAATACTGAAGTATCATTCTTGACGTTTCTAGTTGAGAATCATTTTCACATAAAACTAATGTTACAAATAAAAGTAAACATTAAGAGCTTTTTTTCCATTTAACATTTACTTTAATCATTTAATCTAAAATAATGTCAAATGTATCGTAAATGTATGTAAAGTGTGTTCGTATTGCTGAAAAAGTTTGCAGCAAATAACAGCGTTATAATAGTAATTATAATCATTATTTAATTAAATAATTATGATAATACAAGTACTACTTTTCCTTTTTCTCTCTACTGAAAGTAGTTATACATGTTTTGGTGTTCATGTTACCTATTTTGACCTTTTCTATGAATGAGGTACTGAGATTAGGACACTAGCCTTGGTATTATGACCGCTAGCGTGTGGCGTATAGGTAGCTCGGTTACTCTGTCTGCCATCAGCTAACATTCAAAATCCGTTTCTGTACCAAACACACTGCTTTCTTGACTTAAAATGTCTTTTTTTATCAGAATAAATTTCTGCAAGCTAGCAATGTAACGAAACTGCAGGGGAAATGGCGCCAAACGGGCAAAAAGGTACAGCGAGGCTGCAGCCCAGTGGCTACAGCTAGGTAGCTAAACAAGTTCACCAGCTGACCTTAGCAGAGGTTATATTAGCTTCACATATTCAAACAACACTTTAACGTAGCCTACATAAATCAACTGATGGGCAAACAAATTCATAGGACACTTATCATTCTTCCACTTAATTTAGGGATCCACCCTGGCTATTTCCTTTCTAGATACTTAGCTACGTTTTCTCTTCTTTGCAGTGAATGTGTAGTTATGTAACGGCAGTCTAGACGGTTAATAAATGGTACGGCCTGCTGTAGGGGGGTGCGCTTCTGTCTGACCCCGTCGAGGAGGAGCATCTCAGTGTTTAATAGTCACAGCAATATTATTTAGAGTTTAGAAACCTCTTATTTTTGATAAAAAAGTCCTGATTTAGATATGAAGTCCTTATTTTGGGTATAAAGCCCTGATTTGGAAGGACCAGATCCTCAACCACCATAGAGAGCTGATTGGCAAGGCAGGTTTATTTATATAGCACCTTTCATACACGGCGGTAATTCAAAGCACTTCACAATGAAAAAATACAAAGATAATTCAAATTCAAATAACAAAGATATGGTTAAAACAAAAGATTTAAAAGTGAAGAAATTAAACATTTAAATAAAAAATCTGATAAAAATTTAAATTAGGATCATCGAGCATCCTTACAGGAGAGAAGAGCACTCTAGAGCTAGCAGTGGTGAAGAAGAAACGTTTTCAGCCCGGATTCGGGGCTCTTCTCAAGCTCTCTGTCAACTGGCTCCATCTAACAGCAGCTTAGTAGCTCAACGCTCTGTTCTCAGTCTTTACCTTTGGCAGCACTAACCTACTCAAAGGGGCATTCCAGCCAAAATGAAAACTTTTACTTGTGCTACATCTGCTGTGAACATGCCTACTCAACTCCTACAGGTGACAGCAGTCTCTGAAGTGAGATTTTCTGGTTTAAAGACGGGAAAACCCCCTTAAGCCCCTTCTGGTGATGTATTTTGATTTTGAAAGCTGCAGGAACTTTTAAAAAACCACAACTGCTTTGCGCAGATATTTGAGGGCGACCTGTTTGAAACACCTTTTCCCCTCTATAAACTGGCTAACTTAACACAGAAGACAGCCAGACAGCTAATGTCACTGTTAAAAGCCAAATACCACATCCTAGCAATCAGGATTTCTTTATTGTTGGGGGGGGCAACAGAATGTGCTACAGATTACTACATAATATGACAAACTAGAAAAATTCATGAAGAAAATGCAGAGTAACTGCGCAGTTTAAGCAGTTGCTAGGTGGTTGCTAGGGTATTGCCTAACAATTACTATGGTATTTTAGGTGGCTGCTATGGTATCCCTAGTGGTTACTAGTGTGTTGCTAGGTGGTTGCTATGGTATCCCAGATGGTTGCTAGGGTGTTGCTAGGCGGTTGCTATGGTTTCCCAGATGGTTGCTAGGGTGTTGCTAGGCGGTTGCTATGGTTTCACAGGCTGTTGCTAGTGGTTACTAGTGTGTTGCTAGGTGGTTGCTATGGTATCCCAGATGGTTGCTATGGTATCCCAGATGGTTGCTAGGACGTTGCTAGGTGGTTGCTATGTATGTGAAGTGATTGCTAAGGTGTTGCTAGGCAGTTGCTAGGCGGTTGCTATGGTATCCCAGTTGGTTGCTAGGACGTTGCTAGGTGGTTGCTACGTATGTCAAGTGGATGCTAAGGTGTTGCTAGGCAGTTGCTATGGTATCCCAAGTGGTGGCTAGGGTGTTTCAGGTGGTTGATATGGTATCCCAGATGGTTGCTAGGGTGTTGCTCAGTCATTGCTATGGTATCCCAGGTGGGTACTAGGGTGTTGCTATGTGGTTGCTATAGTATCCCAGGTGGTTACTAGGGGCTTGCTAGGTGGTTGCTGGTGATATCCTACATGGTTAATAAGGTGTTACTATCACAGTGTGAAGGACTCTAATGGTTTAACTGTTCCGGAACTGATTCCAGATGCATTTGATGGTTTCCTAATGGGATCTAAAGGTGTCCTACAGGAAACTAGTGGTCTCTAATGGTAACCATTAGGCCCATTAGAAAGCAAACTCATCAGGTTTTAATCCTGGTGGTTCTAATGGTCTTTTCCAGCAGGGAGAATCTGCCATTAAACCTATTAAACGCTAGTTTCAGCCCCTTTAAGTGAGGAGAATGGGGGGCTGTGTTGTTGGTGCTGTACCTCCACAGAGCCACATCAACCCGGTGTGGTTCTGTGAGAATCTGACGGATAAATGGCGCAAAATAACCGTATCCTTACATCCTTTTGCGCATGACAAACACACAGCTGAAACCTTTATAACAGCACTGACACGCCTGTAGTGGAGGAGTGGCTGAGTGGGGGCGCTGTGTGGCCGTGAGGGCTGCGCGGGGCGTGTCTAAGCTTTGATTGACGTCTGTCCTTGAGCTCCCGAGAGAAATTAACCGAGCTTGTGTTGCTGTGGAAAGAGTGAGAAACGACGGGGAGAAGAGCGGCAGATGTGAGGAGGGGAAACCGGTCCTGCCGGACACGGTCTTCAGGGAGAAGTTAGGCGCTTCGAGGTTTGGAGAGGAGGAGACCCGCCAGGAGTGAACGCACCTCCTCCGGCGGGCGAAGAAGTGTTTCAGTGCGTGTTTTAGCTGACCCGGCTGTGTGAGCAGCGCACAGACTGATGTAGGAGAGCTAGCTAAAGTTACCCCGCGGGCACAAACACACACACACACACACACACACACGCGCGCGCGCGCGAGGCTTCCTGAAATATTCCGACCAGCTCGTGTTCAGCCTGTCCGCAGCGAGGTGTGTGTTCGGCGGTGCACAGTTCAGTGAAGTCCGCCTGTTTTCTAACGCCGCTGGTTAAACGCGCTGGAGCTCCGTTCATCTCTCTCTGTGGAGGTCTGTCTGTCTGTCTGTCTCTCTGCCTGACTGTCTCACTTCATGGCCCTGAACGCGGACGGATTACTGCAGATCGGCTCCTCCAGCGACAGCTTAACCCCACACACTGATGGACTCTGGGGCTGAGTGACTGAGTGAGTGAGTGTGGGGTGAGTATGAAGTGTGGAGACTGTGTGAGGACCTGAGCCTAAACTTGACCCTCACCATGGACCAGAAGAGGAAGGAGGAGAACGGGACAGGCTCACCAGCACAGCCGCAGCTCCGCATCAACGTGCCGAGCACAGCAAGAGAAAGAATTCCCAGGTACTGTGGAACAGCTGCTCTTTTTATTATGATTATTTATTTAAATACTGAAGTGTTGTGTTTTTGTGTGTGTTCCTACTTTTGAATTTGAAAATTGGCGTATGTAGTATGATGGATAGATAGATGTACTTTATGTGTGTGCAACAACAGTGTAAAAAACACGAGGGAAAAAAGTCCTGCGAGGTCCTGCTCAATAGTGTAACACCTAGAACTCTACTACAAAACTCCCACCACTGAAAGTATAGAATCTCACACCATTAAAGCTAACCAAAACAGTCATACACCATCAAAACCAGCTACTACAGTCATACAACATTAAAACTACAATCATACACCAAAAATTACTACAATCATGCATTAAATCTAACCACTACAGCCGTACACTATTAAAACTAACCACTACAGTTGTACATCGCTAAAACTAACCGCTACAGCCGTACACTATTAAAACTAACCACTACAGTTGTACATCGCTAAAACTAACCGCTACAGCCGTACACTATTAAAACTAACCACTACAGTTGTACATCGCTAAATCTAACCACTACAGCCGTACACTATTAAAACTAACCACTACAGTTGTACATTGCTAAAACTAACCACTACAGCCGTACACTATTAAAACTAACCACTACAGTTGTACATCGCTAAAACTAACCACTACAGCCGTACACTATTAAAACTAACCACTACAGTTGTACATTGCTAAAACTAACCACTACAGCCGTACACTATTAAAACTAACCACTACAGTTGTACATCGCTAAAACTAACCACTACAGCCGTACACTATTAAAACTAACCACTACAGTTGTACATCGCTAAAACTAACCACTACAGCCGTACACTATTAAAACTAACGAGTACAGCCATACACTATTAAAACTTACCACTACAGCCGTACACTATTAAAACTTACCACTACAGCCATACACTATTAAAACTTACCACTACAGCCGTACACTATTAAAACTAACGAGTACAGCCATACACTATTAAAACTAACCACTACAGCCGTACACTATTAAAACTAACCACTACAGTTGTACATCGCTAAAACTAACCACTACAGCCGTACACTATTAAAACTAACGAGTACAGCCATACACTATTAAAACTTACCACTACAGCCGTACACTATTAAAACTAACGAGTACAGCCATACACTATTAAAACTAACCACTACAGCCGTACACTATTAAAACTAACGAGTACAGCCGTACACTATTAAAACTAACCACTACAGCCGTACACTATTAAAACTAACCACTACAGTCGTACATCGCTAAAACTTACCGCTACAGTCGTACACCCCTAAAACTAACCACTACAGCTGTACACTATTAAAACTAACCACTACAGCTGTACATTGCTAAAACTTACCGCTACAGTCGTACACCCCTAAAACTAACCACTACAGCTGTACACTTTTAAAACTAACCACTACAGCCGTACATCGCTAAAACTAACCACTACAGCCGTACACTATTAAAACTAACCACTACAGTTGTACATCGCTAAAACTAACCACTACAGCCGTACACTATTAAAACTAACCACTACAGTTGTACATTGTTAAAACTAACCGCTACAGTTGTACATTGCTAATTCTAACCACTACAGTCATACACCATTAAAACCCTTAACATCAATCCTGCACCATTAAAACCCTCAACTACAACCTGACCCCACTGAAACTCACAATTAAGGGTGGACAATATGAGAATATTTCATCATCATTATAATAAATTATGTAACAATATACTTTTCTGAGCATATAAAAATTTTCTCCAGTACTTTTATGATTTGTTCCTAGACCAACTGCTAGTCTTGTTTTATTAGATTTTGCACCTACCTCATTTTACTACCTCATTAAAATTAAATATTGTGAAACATATCCAGTCAAAATGTTTTCATATTGTTTCATGTCATATTCTAGTTTTGCTGTATTGCTCTTACCCACTCACAACAACTGTGCACTGTAACCTTCAAAAATAAAGCTCAGAACTGTAACCCTTACACCACTAAAACTCACAACTGAGTTAGACTGACACATCACTCAAACTTGCAGCCTTTCACCAAACACCAATAAAACTTGCAACTACAAACCCAACACCATTCAAGCTCACAACAAACTTGGGTGTGGACACCACTGAAACTCACAGCTACAACTGAAACCATTAAAACATCAAAATAACTTGCTTCCCAACACCTATACAGCTCATTACTGCACCAGCTAACTTCTGTCCCTAACCCACTAAATCTTCAGCCCTTTTGCACACTTTTACTGATGTGCGTCTCGTTTTCCTGGATTGCCCAAGGCAGCTCTTGTGTCACGGGGTCTTCATTATTAAACACAGGCTCTTTTTGGAGTCCCAGCAGAGTCACCAGCTTGTGTGTTTTCTCAGTGCCCTTAAGCCACTTTATCTTGTTACTTTGTGCTGAATGGAATGCTTTTAACTCTTTAACTCGGGACTCAGAATCTTTTTCCATTCGATCTCCTAGAAGGCTCAGGCTGGCTACTGATCCGGTTACGTAACAACCATTTACTGTAGGCCACCTGGAACTACCTGTGCACGAAAAAGGTGTGTTCGAGAAAAAAGCCAAAGACAGTCTGTTTATTATTCTGTCTGTAGTAATATAAGAATTCTGCCTGCTTTCTTTCTGTTCTTTATTTTTCAGAAAAACAAAACTATTAAAACATAATAAAAAGATTTGGTAGTAGTAGATTTTAGGGCCAACCTAAAATGTGGTTTGAGCTGAAATGGCGCATGTCTGACAGATTTCTTAATAGATGAAGTTGCACCACTTTGAATGTCGAACACATGAAAAACAAACTCAGACTTAACACTTATGTTTTAGTCTTGATACCTTTTGAAAGATCTTAAATTAAACTTAAACAGTCAGACACTGACATTTCAGAAGTAAGCCTAAGCAATTATGATATAGAAACAGTGAAAACAACTTTTCTGTCTTAAATGGAACTACTCAGGATACCGGTTGTGCTAACAGGATTGCAGAAACATATATTAAGAGGGTTTTTTAGCAACATAAACTTTTGAAAATGATCATGTATATATTTTAGTTCAAAGCTTATTTTCAAGCTTGCTCTGTTATCTACCATAATCTTAGTACGGAGACTTGCTGATGTTCTTTACTACTGTTTGATGTACCAAAGAGCGAGTGTACTGTGTGTATGTATGAGCGAGTGTGCTGTGTGTGTGGATGTGTGTCCGTACCCAACACTGCTTTTCAGAACCAGCCAGCTGTTTTCTTCCATTTATGGTCATTATTTTGTCTGTTGTCCGTTAGTTGATTTCTCCGTGTTCCCAAGTGTCCTTGAAGCAGCTTTTCCCCCGAATCTACCTGATTCATTACAGGTCCCATATCTGTCTTCATTCTTTAGCACTAATTAAGGTAGATTAGTTTACCCAGAAAGCTACTTTAAGTGATTACTGACAAGATCCATGATCTGCAGCGTCTGTCGTATTACAAGCAATAATTCTGGAGTGAATTACAGTTAAATTAATTAAAAAAACTGCAAAAGATACTAGCAGTGTTCTTATTGAGGGTAGCACCTGTTGCACAAAGGCTGATTTCTAGTCCTGCAAAAATGCACATAATGTATTTGCTTTGAGACGCACAGAACGTGTTCATAGGGAAGTGTGATTTGCAGATGGTGTGACATATACACCTCCAAAATCTATGTTTGAATCTGCAGAACTGTACGTAAAACAAACACTGACTGGCAATCCAGTAGCATTAGGGGTGGGACGAGACACAGGCTATAGTTGGCCAGAGCCAGAGCTAAAATCAAAGTGGGGCAGCTCTAAGACTAAGAGGTGGCAGAAATTATACAACAAATTATTACAAAAACAGTGAAAAGAGTTAAATCTTGGTGAGATGTAGGAAAAATGTTAAGACGTTCCCCCATTTTCTGTACGTTCTAGCTTCGACACTGCCCTCTAGTGCATACTTACACTTGCAGGTGTGCTGGCAGATACCTGTGTTATATGTTCGTATAAATAAAATTCAGCCTTAACACTGACGTCAGCATGACCATGACATTTCAGTCTGGAGTGTGATAATTTGAGGAAATTACATATAGTCATAGGGCTGAAAGAATAATCCCTTTTAAATTGAAATCACATTTTGAAAGCGATGAAATCGCAAGGGTTATTTTAGTTTCTGTTACACTTATTTAACATTAGCTTTGCAAATTTTAGGTGGTGAAATTTAACCTGAAGAGCTTGTGAACTGGCAGTCTGCTATGCTTAGCATTCAGTCTTCATGTCTGAACAAAATGGATGTGTTGGTTTTCTTGGTGAAAAAAGACCTGAGCTAGGTTTTAGAAAATAATCACATTTAAATTGCAATCATAGTATTGGTAAAAAAAATTGCAATATTTTCCAAAAATCATTCAGCCCTATACAGTCATACACAAAAAAAAGTTGAAGACTCCCGGTCAATTTACATGTTTTGTTGAATTTAATTATTTATTTATTTATTTTTTAAGTGAAAATAGGTTAACACATCCTCTACAGGGAACAAACGTAAGTACTTTTCTACTAATTTTAGTACACAATTTCTGACTTTAACATACTGGAAAATAATAAAACATGAAGATAAAATGTACCAAAATCATTCCACAGGCCACATTTTCTGTTTTTTGTCCAATATATTAAATTCATCGGATAAACAGCAATTATGCATTAAAATCTTTAGAAGTGTGTTCTCTGTAGAGGAGGTGTAGGTGAATTTATAATCAACAAAGCATAATTTGACCAGGGGTACCAAGACTTTTGCATACGACTGTACATACTTTATTGACCAGTTACATTTCTTACACACAAGTGAAAACAATCCCGCTTTTTCTATACGTGGTCTTACTGGTGTTGTTGTCTCCATAGTGTGGACCCGTATGGATTCGAGAGATCTGATGACTTTGACTACGAGACCTATGAGGAGCTCATGTCGGAGTACTTGGCCGTACTCACCAGAAGGTCCATCAAGTGGTCAAAAATGCTGCAGGGGAGGAGTCGAGTTGAGAAGAATCTGAAGGGTGAGTGTGAGCTACACCCACTAACACGTGTGCAAACACACTCGAGCGTTCTGCTGTACGCAGAACACACACACTTCAGATCACACAGTGCTGTGTGTAATCTCAAATACACCGACCAACCGCTTCATTAAGTACTCCTGCTTGTATCTACACTCTTTGTCCGTTTTATCAGCGCCATTTACCATACAGGTGCACTTTGTAATACAATTACAGAATGGTGTCAATCTGTTTCTCTGCATAATTTGTTAGCTCCCTTTCACTTAGATTTGAAAAAGAGGGGGGACGAACAGCAGTGGGGGAGAAAAGAGAACAGCAAACATGTACTATTGCAAAGAAATGGAGCAAAAAAAAAGCAGAAGATACACACTGCACCTTTCTAAATAGAACCTAAACACTGAATGTCCTTCAACTGTGTGCATTCCTACACTGTGATTTCACATGGCCATGACCAGTGTGAGATACTGTCCTCCAGATTTGTTGTGGTTCATTAACCCTTTGTAAATCTGTCTTAGAATTGTTATTCTCAGTTCCAGTCTAGTACATTTATGTGCCTCGACTGCTTGCACACCTGACACAGCTTACAAAGGGCTTCATAACGAGCTCGTGAGCTGAGTCAGGCGTGTCGAGAAGAGTCCCAGTACTGAGACTGAGAACTGTTGTCTTAGAGCAGTGAAAGAATTAAACAAGACACCGCCTGTGTGTAGAAACCTGTGTGTGGAAGTTGAACAACTGTTCCGCTGTCTAGTGATGCAAGGGACCGTGTGTTATTTGGACTAATAACAGACAGAGGAAGTCTCAGAACCAAACATGTAGTGTTGGGAAGCCATCCACGTCATACAGTCGTTAACTACTTCAGCTTTCTGGCTTAAAAGACATCTTTTATTTAGAAAAGTCTTTTTCATTTAAAGTATATTGCAGACGTAATCCAGTTTGAAGCACCTCCGTACTGTGCGTTTCAGTGTTTTCCCTGCTGTAACACTTCAACTCAGGAAGGGCTTGTTAAATAGCTACAGAGACTTTCATGACTCCGTTACATGATGGGAAACGGACACTGGAGCATGGCCAGGGTACTGATAGTTCTGGGTTTGGATTTGTACTGTACTGCCTGGAAAAAAAGCGCCTTTAGAGACGTCAGTTATGATCCTTTGGTCTGTCGTGATCATAAAATTAAAATAAATAGTTGAACAGTAATCAAGCAATGTGTAATAACTGCGGCAGGCCAAACGACCCTGTATGTTCTGCTCCTACAGTAAAACGTTACGTACGGAAGGGAGTCCCGAATGAGCACCGGGCTTTGATCTGGATGGCAGCGAGTGGCTCTCAGGAGCAGATGGAGAAGAACCCAGGCTACTACCAGTCACTGCTTCAAGCCCAACATGACCCTAAACTGGTGGAGGCCATTCGCACAGGTTAGCATGGTGTGATGACATTTGGACCTTCACGATTACACGATTAAACTTAAGCACATCATCATTAATAACATTCTCAATTAATAAAGAATGATTAATTGGATGGTTGATCATAATGCATATTTAAAATTTTTCTAGTGGAGAATTTCACAGTAAATAAACCCATTTATATGCATTCTTTTGTCACATGAGGCCAGTATCCCAAACTCAGAATAAGGGCTAGGTTGGTATAATGGTAATGAGATATACTGCAGTATTTCAAAATGATGAGGGTTTTTCAAAATACCACTCTTAAGAGTATTAATTTTCTAAATGTGTGTAATTTGAACATGATTTAGCTGGAACTGAGCTTGTACTTTGGTCTGTGGCACTTTTGGTCTGCTAACAAAGCTATGGTTAGCATAACATTAGCTAACGGTACAGCTCCTCAGAAACACCACAGAAACTGATTTCGGCAGTCTGTCACTCCAACCCAAGTCATTTACCAGTCATTTAGATGATAATGCCTCAAACTCAGAACTCAAGTTTGAGACATTATCTTGTAAACTTGTCAGTGTAGCTTCAGTTAGCCAGAATCAAACCTGTCCTGTGGTGAGCAGAGCTGTTAGCATGTTGGCTAAGGTAAAGCCAACCAGCTCCTCTCTCCTAATTAGCAGCATTGTTTGACATTTACCAGTTGTTGTTGTAAGATAGATGTTTTTACATTTTTTGAATAATGTATTGACAAATAATAAGTATGATCCTCCATTTGTCAAAATGTGGGTTCTCAAACTTCTCACAACACAAAATGGTTAGCCAGCACCGGCAGCAACCACTGTTCCTTCTTGCTACATCACCACAAAATTAAAGCTGCCACTTCAACGTTAAAACACAAAAGTTGCTCTCTAGAAACAGTGTTTGGTTTGTCCTTTCTGGGCTACTGTAGAAACCTTTAACTGTACTGCACCTTTAAGTTCTGTTTTATTGTGCAGCTTGTTTTTATAAACACTGAACTCTGACTCAGTCATCAAAATTAATCGGTAGATTATTTGGTAGCTTATATATTTGATAAATGAAATGGCAGCACTGTCAGATGTTTGTTTTTCAGGCTGAACGTTTGCACAGCATGTATCCCAGCTCAGTGCTCATTTGTCTACAGATTTGCACAGGACCTTTCCAGACAATGTGCAGTTTCGGAAGACAGCCAACCCGTGCCTGCAGAAGACCTTGTATAATGTACTGCTAGCCTATGGACACCACAACAAGGCAGTGGGGTACTGTCAGGTAGACTTTCCTCTCTAAACTTTGATCTGGATACTTCTGTATTGCTGAGTTAGAGGAAAAACAGCTGGCTGCAGGGTGGCCTGCTCCTAAGAGTGGTAATGAAGGGCTGAATGCAAGTTAATGTTTTGAAGCTCTAGTGTAGGTAATACAGAGATCAAAGTCTACCACAGCCGGCTTTTTGGCTTCCTTTGTCATAATAGGGTGTTTACAGTGTCCCTGGTGTGGTTTCAGGGCGTGCCGGAATCCTCCTGTGCAAGGTGAAATAATATTTTCCGTTCTGACAATGTAAACCTTTCAGGAGCTCCTAACAACTGATTTCCAATGCAAATATTTCCACAAATTCATTGCGCCACCTGCTCTGTTTCTGTTTAATGTAGTAACCACCAATTTTACCTGTGTTTTTGCATTTAACCTTTATCTGATGCACTCTGATGGTAGTTAACAGGTGATACTTTTTGCAGGGGATGAACTTCATTGCTGGGTACCTCATCATCATCACCAAAGATGAAGAGAAGTCCTTCTGGTTGATGGAGGCCCTTATAGGCAGGATACTTCCAGGTTTGTGTAGCTTATGTGATTTCTCTGCTTGTGTAGTTAATTTGACTTTGATGAAAATGACAGTAATACAGGATATGAGGTTTATGTGTACTCGGTGGCCAAACCTGCTCTATAGATTAATAGGTTAGCATGCCTTTTAAAGTCAACTGTATATTGCAGTCCATGCCTTTTTTAGCAGCACTGCTGTATTTAAGAAGTCACTTGACTATCTGAATCAACATTTTGTACACTGTATAAAGTCCTTATTGGCCTTATTCATGAATAAGCTATTGTATGGTTGTCTTTAGATTGGATAGATTAGATTAAGAGACCCATATGAGTCCCTCAACGGGGAAATTTCACCTCCACACTTAACCCATCAGTGCAGTGAAACACCACCTACACACAAGTGAATGCACACACATTAGGGGGCAGTGAGCACACTTGCCTGGAGTGGTGGGCAGCCCAATCCGCAGCGCCCGGTGCCTTGCTCAAGGGCACTTCAGCCACGTACTGTCGGTTCAGGGGACTAAATGTGCAACCTTCCGGTCACAGGGCTGGTTCCCTAACCTCCAGCCCACGACTGGCTGCAAATTTAATTTTTAATGAAAATTTATATGAGAATTATGTTTTTGCACTTGACTACTGCTTAGAATGAAGTAATTGTTGTAAATGAGTGCAGTGTACCTTAACAGGTGATTTTTTTTAAAATCTATTTTAATATAATCTATTTTAAATATATTTTAAATAACGTGTATTAGCTAACTATGCTACATTAATTACTTTGGATCGAGTAATGTTGCAGTGGAGAAGAGCGAGTTTAATTCCACATCAGAAAAGTGCTTCTGTACAGCTATAAGTAAAGTATGTTTCATAGTTTTGATCCTCATCTGTCTCTTTCAATAACACTCACTGTAGCACAGTCAGAACAGCAATTAAATCTGAGTAGCTCGCGCATGTGGAGTTTTACATCTTGTTTGAGTCTTTCGTTTGGCCGGTTGAGCTGTAGTTAAATGTTATCTAAAGCCTGGCATTTGCGATTTTAGAAATATTGTTCTTCGGTGACTCACACTGTTTGTTTAAATAGCCTGTTGTGGACAGACAAAACATATGATTTAAATACTCACACTATGCACCTGGTCAGATTGACATGCTACATTTGATTGACACCAGGTCTCCTCCTGGAGACCTACTTTCCTGCAGAGTTTAGTTTTGACCTGCATCTAACATGCTGCCCTGTCATTACTTAACACTAATACATCTGATCCAGCCAATCAAGGGCTTCTAAAGAACCTGATGTAGCTGGAGCGAGTGTGCTAATTTTGTAGCTAAGTAGATGACTAGATAACTTTTGCCTTAAGAGTAATGAATGTGGAGGAACTGCTAGGGGGCTGTTGGCCATCAGGTTTTAAAAGAAAAGAAAAGAAAACACAAAAAATGGTTGTTCTGGCAGATTGCCAGCTAGATATGTTTGTTTGTGGAGCAAGTCAATGTAAAGTGTTTTACTTTTCAAAGTATAGAACTGATCCATCATGGATAAATGGTTAAAAGAGTCTTTAAAAAGGAATAATACTAGGCTAGGCCATCTACAAGTAAAGCAGCCACTGTATCTCAGACTGAGAAAACCTTGCGTATGCTTGGAGATATGTATATCCAAACCTGTTGAACTGAGACAGAACACATTTGCAACTGTCCTCTCGTCAGTCTGACATCCAGCACTCATAGCTGCCAAACAAGATCAGCTATCTCATTACTTGAGTCAGAAAAAAAAATCTAAGAAATCTTCTTGTGGGTTGCAAAAGGTTTTTAACCCCTGGTCTAGATCTGATATTGCTAACTAACCCCCCCATGTTTTTAAATAAATCCCACTCTGTTCTAAAGTAGGTGTACCTAGTAAATTGGTGTAAAATTTGAGTTGTATTATAGTGCCTTGCCACATATAAATAAGAAAATATGCCAATCACAGTGAGCACAATAAATGCACAACTGAAATGAACTCTACTGTTGAAAGCCTATCAAGCTTTCAGTGTGTGTGTTACACCACTTACCCAGCTAAAGGTTGAGCAAACCACTATTAAGACATTACATTGGTTGCCTGTACTCAATCAGTCAGTGTCTCAACTTACTGTACATTCATGGTATTTTTGACGAGTTGCAGCTATAAATATGAATGAGAGTCGACTGGCGTGTGTTTAGGTGACTCAACCAGAGCTATTCTGAGCACCTTGCCGCTCCTCCTGAGCTATGAATAATCTGCTCTCAGGTCACATGATTCTGATCTGCTGCAAGCCTGTTAAACTCCGGTCACACCCGGGAGAGGGAGACACACTGCTCGCACATGAAGTTAGCCTCACAACCACACTGACTTCCGGTTCTGTGTTACCTGCTTTCTGGGCTCGTGGCACTGCAGTGTTGTTGAGGGCCTCAGGGCGTTAGAGAGTCATGGCTACGTCGCTTGGTGATGGTGGTGCAGGCATTCTAGGCTTTTTTTAATCCTAACCTTTTGTGTTATTATAATGCTATTTTTTTTATAATACTATATTTTTTTCTAGTCTAGCATGACTTCTGTCTGGTTACTCATGATCTCCTAATATATTATAATGTAACATAAATCTAACATCTTGTTAGATTTGAACCTTCCTAGACTTTTGTTTTGCCATTTATAACAGGACTATGGTTAAATTAATGAGAGATCTAGAAGCTAAAAGAAAATGTTTGGCCAAAAATCTAATTTGTGTAATTTTCCCCTAAAACCAAGCATAGTTGATCAGCCCAGATGTTTGTTTCTTTAGTTTTGCACTGGAGATGGCAGGCTAATGGAAGCTTAGCCACCAGTTTCAACCAGCATGCGAAATCATCTAAAAAAGCTTTCTTATGGGGTTTCTGACACCGTGTGACGTAGTTATCTATAAAAAATACATAACAGTAGTAGCAGCCACTGTGAAGCTTGAAATTTGTCTGTCTTTCTGTCCATTTATATACAGCGGGGTCCAAAAGTCTAAAACCGCTGGTGAAAATGCTTTTATTTTGTATTTTTTTTTAATCCAATACAAGGTTATTCATTATAAATTAGATTGTTGGCGTAGCAGTTTGTGTGAAAAGTAGAGTCTTTGAAATTTTAATTTTAATTTCAGATTTTTTTCATAGTGTTTGGTGTTTGGTCACCCTTTTCTTTTAATGGTAGCATGTGCTTAAGCTGGCGGTGAACTCGGCAAACTAAAAAGTTTGTGCAAAAGCCTTTAATGAGTAGATCAGAAAGAGTTCAACAGGAGCTTCAACAGAAGGGATAAGACTATAAAATACTAAAAAATCTGACCTACAAAGGCCTTAACATGGTCAGTGTCACAAATTTGCTTAAATTTGAATAGAGACTTAGAAATAGTGCTGAATATTGAATATTTCTTCATTTTACTTGTCATAATTTTCTTTTTTTCCACATTTTTTTTTAAATTCTAAACTTTTCTGTTTGTTTTTAAGTTTAAATGTAAAAATATCCCATATTTTAAATGTGGTTTCTGACTTTTAGACCCCACTGTAGACAACAATATCTCATACAGTATCAGAAAGCACATAAATAAGTCTTCTGAGAATACTGCTAAACTTTTTGTTTTACACTGCAAAAAAATGATGTATAAGCAAATAATTTTACTTGTTAATTTTGTTGCTGGTAACTTGTTGCTGATTATTTTTAACAAGTCAAAGGTGTATAGAAATAGGTTAAATAACCTCATAATAATCTGATTACAATCTCATAATGAGTAATATTAGATGTATTAACTACATGTAAGATTGCTTAGATTTTGTTTGAAATGTAGAGCTTTCCTTACTTGTCAGCTGCTTTGGCCTCATAGCTCCAGTCCAAAGCTAAAGAAGCAAACATGTCTTGGCTAATCAGCTGCATTCAGGGTAAAAGCAAAATTGTTTAAATCAGATTTTTTGATCACTTGAATGTAACACCCAACTCCCTCCATCTCCTAGATTACTACACACCAGCCATGTTGGGCCTGAAGACAGACCAGGAGGTGCTGGGCGAGCTGGTGAAGGTTAAAGTGCCGGCTGTGTGGCAGGCCATGACTGAGCACAACGTCATGTGGACACTGGTGGTGTCGCGCTGGTTCATCTGCCTCTTCATCGATGTCCTGCCTGTAGAGGTAAGAAAGTGAACACAAGTCCGGGGTGACAAGTGAACATGATGTGGAAACAGAAGTGTGACTAAAGGTAAAGCTTGGCTTTCTTTAGGGAAGATGCCATGAAAGAGCTAGAAAGAGCTCATATGGATTCACCAACAAGGCAGGATTGCTGTTTGTCACATGCACAAACAAATGACTACTTTCCTATGCTGAACATTTTAGTCTAACTCACCCATTTTTCACTCATGAGGGCTTTGTTAACTGTCTCATGAGTTCATCAATGCCAGAGCCAATACTTAGATGAGTCGTCTTCTACATTTAATTTTTTCTGCTCAGTGAACAATGATTTGGAAATGTTTTGGCTTGTCCAGGTAGCATTGAAAACAGAGAAATATCTCTTCTAACTGCAGTTTAGATGGTTAGTCGAGCCGCACTTCAGTTACTTCAGACCTCTCAGTCATGTCTGTGGCACATTAAGGCACTCATCATTTGTAGTAATTGTTCTTCACTGAGTGAGAAGGATGAGCTGCCAGTTTAAGTAAACCTGTCCTGTATCTCTCATAAACACATAGACGTAACTATAAGGCATCAACTTTTTTTTCACCATTTACAGCTTTTAACATTTACAGTTCTACATGTGAGAAGTTGACACTGTGAGTCTTGTGTCAACTTTTGACAACGTTGAACATTTTGTTAGATGGAAGTAAATGCAATGTGAAGAGATTTGCCAGCCTTGTTGGGGAAAAGATGAGCTATTGGATTTACATTCAAGCTAAACGATTGTTCTCCGGACGCCAGGGAATGTGGGGGCAGGTCTCAGAGGTGGGTTTACCCTTGTTAGCAAAGGATTTAGCTGCAGTCCAGCATCAAACATTTAAACGGTTAACTTATTATGAGATCACGTCTGGCCCCACAAGACTAACAGTGAATATGTCCAAAGATATTTTACTTTGCTAATGGGATTGTGCTTGTTGGATAACTTCCATAATATATCTGACTTTGAGAACCTCATGACACTTCGTGAGCGCCAAATGACTTTGCAGATTAGCAGAAACTGGAAATGGTGGGAGTTGGTGCTGGATTTAAGCTGATTTAAGCTTCATTGAGCCCCAAAGAACTTCTGTATGTTTAAGACTTTTGTCAAATTTAGCCCTTCCCCCAAAGTTAAGCTGAAAGTCTTAGCATAGGACTTGTTGTTACTCTGCGTTTATTTAAGACGGTTCTGCGGATCTGGGACTGCTTGTTCTACGAGGGATCTAAGATCCTGTTCCGCGTGGCGTTGACTCTGATCCGCCACAACCAGGACCTCATCCTGCAGGCGCGGAACCTTCCAGACATCTGCGACCGCTTCAAACAGATCACCAAGGGCGCCTTTGTGGAGGACTGCCACACTTTTATGCAGGTGGGTTTTGTTTATATGCACATAAAGAGCTGATTCAGATGCAGGGCAGTGCCAGCCATTCAGTGGTTGCCCAATATTATGCTCATTTTTAAGACTGGCCAGCTTTAACATTCCAAGCAATAACATTTTTTGGTCATGTATGTTTCTTTTCTCAAGGCCAAGAAAAGAAACTGTGTACTTTGTATCTGCTCTCAAATCCATTATATGGTCTTATCTTCCAGAATATGCAAATTCTGACATTCATATTCTCTGGACCTTCTGACTTCCTAATGCTGTTCGGAATTTTTTTCTTCAGAAAATTTTCAAAGAACCTGGCAGCCTCTCCATGGCAACCATCACCAAGCTGCGGGAGGCCTGTCGAGCGCAGATTATGGCTGAAGAATCCTGACCCTGTCCCAAACCCCCACCCCTCCTCCCCAACGCTCCAAGCATTCCAGACTCATTTGCACTGTCCTACTATACTGAGACTGTTTAGAGTCTGTTATTTAGTTCCTACATGACAAAATGAAGATACAGGGGACTTTTTTTCTTACATTGTTAGATGTAGCCTGTTCCGTAACCTAGAACTCTACAACGAGTAGCTGGGGCCACATTGAGTAAGACTGTATGTTGCTCAGATTGTACAGAGCAATAATTGCTGATTTACTATCACACCCACTGTAGTGAATTGTATCTCTGTGCAATATTCAGCTTTTAAACATGGCCTAGATTTGCTTAAATGGACTTGCTGTCAGTTTTGGGAGTCTTATCTCAGAGACCTGCTCTAATATAATATATCGCTGTTGTCGGAAGAAGACCTTGTATCTCCAAAATAAGAACAGGAAAAGAAGGAGAAACCTTCTTTACTTTTAATGTCAATGGAACCAGAATTTTTCCAAGTAAGTTTAGTCCATTCATTGTGAAATTTACATACACTGTAAAGGGCAACAGGCATTTTTTATGTCAAAAACTGAAAAACTTCAAAAATGGAGATACAAGGTTTTCTTCCAACAGCAGCGATATGGTGGTGGTGGCACAAGTCTTAAAGGTTTCGGCCTGATATAGATTTTTTTCCCCCCAACGGCTTATAAACTTCTCTTATAAACTTTGCACATTTCTCCAGATAGACACTTTTTGGGGTCTATGTGGCTTTGATGACTGTTAGTTGAACTACTGTGAAAAGGAGAGTCCGGTACTACTGTGTATGCACTACGACATGGAATGTTTTTCAAGGGCTTCCGTCAAGAGACTTTCCTCCATGTTCGAGTCAAAACAAATCTTGATAATAAAAAATACTTTGAAATTGTTCAGCACTTGTCATGACGCATGTGGTCTGTGTCAAGAAGATCATGTAAAGTGTGCACGATGTCAGGAATTCTCACCTGTGGAATGTGTAAAATCTTTTCTCTGACCCCTGTAATGTCAGTCTTTTATAGAATTAAAAGCTTTGATTCTGATACTTCAGGGTCATTCTTGTAGTTTTTAATGCCTACAAAATGCAGTCTTTTTTTTTTCCAAGCAGTTCTAAGATCAGCTCATCCTCCGTATTCCTGAAAGGCAAATAGAGATGGCACCAATTTAGTAGCAGTATTGAGCCGATATCTGCAAAGAATGGTGAATCGCATGTTGGAGGGGAAAAAGAACGAATCTGATTCAATCCTGTAACAAACCTGTCCTGAAATAGCACACGCTCACACTAAGTGCTGTGATTTTAATAGTGTTTAAGTGGCATGATAACCTACTTTCAGCTCATCAAATGATGTGCTTCAATTAAAGCGTAGTAGTTTTTACTGAAGAAATATCAAATCAGTATCAGCTGAAAAAATTATATTGTGCCATCTCTAAGGGCAAACTGATCTTACGTCAGCATGGTTATTCTCTGTTTAATATGTATTTCCTGGTGTTTGTTTTTGGCAAATGTATGTGAAAACCCCTAGGATGAATCGAGGTTCAGCAGGAGATGTAGTTTCAGTGGTAGATGTGCAAATCAACACTAATCTTAGAACAGGTGGACAATTAAGTGTTCACCCCATTTATTGACCTCGCCAAGATGCTTTTAAAAAACACTACAAAAATAAAAGCTCAAATCACTGCAATGTATAACCACGACAAAGCAGATCAGATGAGATGCAACAGAACGTTTCCAACAATTCTTCAGTTTCAAACCTCATCTGCTGTACATAAAACAGGAGGAAAATGTAACTGCACTGCAAGCGCATACAATCAAATTGTACAGTTATATTCTGTGCTATAATTTCATCAAGGACAGTTTCATTACAGAGGGGGTCCAAGGGTCTGAGACCACAATGAAAATGAGATTTTTCTTTTCATTTAAACATGGAGGCTGACAGAATGCTTTAGAAGATGATTTCAAAGTAAGAAAAGTTATGACAAGTAAAATAAAGCAGACATTTAAGATTTTGCACTATTTCTGGGTCAGTTTTCAAATTTAAGCAAATGTGATGAAATAATTCTGATAAAATAAAAATGTTTTTTTTTTTTAGCTTTTTCTCTTCCATCTATTTCTTTGATCTATACGTTAGAGGATTCTGCAGTCGTAAAGTCAATGCAAATTCAATGTAAATATTTCAAAGATTCTGCTTTTCACTCAAATTGTTATGCTGATAATATCATTTGTAACTATATTCATTTAGAAAACAATGCAAAATAGATGCATTTTCACTAGTGGTCTCAGACCTTTGGACCCTACTGTGCAGTCGTACGCAAAAGTTTGCACGCCCCTGGTCAAATGGCAAGTTTTGTTGATTTCCGAAGTGTAAATAAGTTACACATCCTCTACAAAGAACACACTTCTGCACATTGTAATACACGATTACTGTTTATATGCTGAATTTAACAAGTTGGAAAGAATTTTATGTTTTCCTTTCTGTTAAACAGTGCACAAAAATTTGCAGAAAAATGCCATATTTAAATTTGTTTCATGTAATAAACGTGTTAACTTATTTTCACATAAAAACAACAAAATGTGGAATTTGATTGGGGTGTTCATACTTTTGCATGTGACTGAATGCAATATAGCAAACTACTAAACTCCCTGAACATCATTTCAGAGCAAACAGAGCTGTAGCACCTCACTGCATTATGCCACCTTTGAGAGTGAACACGTACAGTCGCATGCAAAAGTTTGATCGTTTTACGTTACATGTTTTACATGTTTTGTTGAAAACATCCTCTACAGACAACAAACCTAAATGTGGCATTTTTCTGCACATTTTAATGCACAATTTCGAGTTCGACATATTGGAAAAAAATAAAACATGAAATACTAAATGTGCCACGACTTTGGGACAGGTCACATTTTATGTTTGATTATTTTTCCAGTATGTTAAATTATTTTCACTTGGTAAGTCAAGAAGATTTCATTTGATCAGGGCTGCCCAAACTTTTGCATACAACCGTGCATCTGCCATATTGTCTCTGCTGTACATGCTTATTAACATCGTTAAACTGCAGCTAAAACCTTGCCAGTGAATATTTTATGTCATCCAGTCAAACTTAAACGTTTAAGTCCTCTACATTTCTGTAGTGCTGAATTCACATCCTGGAGGAGGATGCACAGACTGATGAGCGACGTAAATCCTGTAGAAGTGGGCTGGGATATAATAAGACAGGCGTCTGCAGATGCTCGTAATCTTCCCTTTTCGCTGGAATCTCCAGAAGAGTCAAGATGACCATTAAGCAACAAAAGGCAAAGAGGGAAAACAAAGCAGAAAAAATATATGGATAATGTTTTTAACCCAGCACTCTTGTCCACAATTTATTTGTCCTCTCCTGATCCATTCAAGGCCTGAATACACTGAGGAGCACTGGACAAACTGCCATGTAAAAAGAAAAGTGTTGACAGTGGCTGAATAGAACGTTTGTTTTAGTATTTAATAAAACACATTAATAACTTATGAAGGGGGCAAATTCACACACCACTCCATACTGTCCATATATGGAAACTATGCTGCAAAACCAGCCCGTTTTGAACTCACTACTTTTACCTATTCAGTCTACAAAAGTTTAGCCTCACCCATCCACACTGAGGTAATAAGGAGCGTTTCAGCCTGGACTGTTTCTTGAATGACTGAACGGCACAATACAGAGCAGCCAATCAGAACGTAGCTCATTTGCATATAGGAGTCTTAAAGGCACAATAACAGCCTGTTTAATTGTAAGGGATAAAGTACTGACACATGGAACTACGGGGTCAATAAACACCGTGAGCAGAAGGAATGAAAGCCCCAGATTCAATAGGCTGATGTTAAAGGCTGTAGTTTTCCCCACAGGCGTCTCCTCAATGTATCCAGGCCCTTAAATCAACCTGAGAAAGTCAATTTGTAAAGTTTTCTGCGAGAGAAGAGGGACGCAGAGCGAGAATAAGATCCGAGTCCTAATGCAGCAGGTTCCCTAACGCGTGATAATACTAGAAAAGCGCATCAATTATTTAACCGGGGCTTGTTCGCCCTCGTCATTTGATGCCGCTCGTCTCTCTCTCTCTCTCTGGCTTGGGTTTCTGTTTCAAAGATGTGCTCACCCAGACACTTACAGACCGCTTTTCCTAAACCCTGCGCTTCATCCACATAGTTTACTTACTGGTGGAGCAGATTAAAGCAATATGTTTGGTGAAATTTTGCAAATTTACATAATTTTGCTTACCTAAAATGTAGCTGATCAGCCAAGTTATATTTGGTGTCTTTAGATTTGCACTGGAGATACGAGGCTAATGTAGTTAACAAGTACTAGAAGCTTATTAGCATTGTACAAACAATGTCTAAATCAATCATCACACACTTGTAAGGAAGCTCATTAATTATTTTTGCCCAATACTGACATACTAAATCAAAACAATGACATTTTATCAAAACGTAGACTTACTATGTCAAAATAATGATTTGCCCTCAAACTTTTTACTGTCAAGATAATGACTTACTACATCAAAATAATCGTTTAGTATCTCGAAATTCAACTTTTTTCAAAATGTTGGCTTGAAATGTTGAAGTCAAATTATTAACTTATTTTCTCAAAATTCTGACTTAATATGTCCAAATAACGATTCCCGAATAATATTCATCTTATCCTCTTTGGATGCTTCTCCAAATAACTCCTTATTTTCTTCAGAGAACTGAGTTCTTGGCTAAAATAGAAGACTGGATTGGAAAAGACTTGCGCAAAGCCACTCTGTCCCTCTCTGGTTAAAAACAAAAACAAAAATCGTAGTCATTTTATAACTTAAAAGGCAGAATGCTTATTTACACAAATACCAATTTCTTTAAGTTAACACATCCTCTTCTTCCTTTCTTAACATTTAATAACTCATTATTTCAACACTGCATGTCAGAATGTCAAAAATCCTAAGAAAATAAGCCATTATCTTGAGATAAAGTCAAAATTTTGCCATACACACAGAAGCAGACATCCATGTGGTTTCTGACTTTTTGTTTAAACTTCAGACACCAAATAGCTGAACGACTACATTTGGGGTAAGAGGAAAAGCTACAACTTTAAGAATGCTACTAAATTAAAATTGCTCTTCCAGCCCAGTCTTCTATACACACTTGAGCCTGGTAGTCAAACGCTGTATAATGCCAGTTAAGAGGAGGTTTATGGCTGAAATAGAAGACTGCATGGGAAAGAACTTGCACAAAGCCACCCTGTCCCTCTCTGATTTAAAACAAAAACAAAAAATCGTAGTCATTTTATAACTTAAAAGGTAGAACGCTTATTTACACAAATACCAATTTCTTTAAAAAATAACCTCTGAAACAGACGGACATTGGTACAATGCTGATCAGCCAGGACCGATAAACAATATTAAACAATACGAGAAATCGAACAAGAGGAAATTCTGGGTTTAACTCGTGGGATCTAATCTGAGATACAAAAGGTTTGTGTTGACGGGACTAGAAACAGCTGTTAGTAACAATTAGGTGACTTTGCTTCTTTTTCTCCTTGAGTAATCCAAGAGCATTAGGGGGAACAGACAGAGAAAAAGTGGAACAACAAAGTACACACACTCATTCATGCCCACACACACTCACACAAACAAACAGGCCAGTCTTTTGTCAGCAGAGTCCCAGTCAGGCCATAGTAGCAATGGTTTTCCTCCCATCAGGAAAACGACAGAGATTTTGACTGGCGGCGGTGGTCTTGGTGGAGTTCAAATGGTCTGGTAGCCTGCATGACTCCTCTTTCTGCCAATCAGGTACGCTATAAGAACGATAAGGACCAGGCCAGCCAGGGCAGCACCCACGATGATGGGGATCAGCATGTTGTCCTTGTCCATCTGACACTCCTCAGCTATAAAGGGAGATCATGAGAACGTGAGAACTATTCAAAAAACCAAAGCTGTGTCAGATTATTGAGTAGAGGCATTCATATAGAGATATTGTGTTACACTCCTCTTGCACTCTGCAGGGTGAAATCCTCATCATTCAAAAGTACTTTACGCCTGGGTCTGACTTTATGGTCGTTATGGAACACCTGCTTCTCAACCGCTTGAAATTCAATCAAATTCTCATGGATAAAATCACATCCCGCCCACAACTCTTTCACTCTGAAATACGTCATGCTAAGGAGGAAAAATGCATCCTGGTTTCCGATTCATGGTGCCTTTTTCCAGAACAGTTTACAGCTTGCCTTATAGGAGTTTTATTGGTACATGATAGTGTTATTTCAGGTTCTTGCCTGAATGGGGGATGGAACACCGTTCTTCTCTTTTGCAAGGCAAACATGTTATCCACTACTCTATGCAACTAATCAGTAACTCCTCTAACAGAAGCCCTGAACATCAGAATGAATTCTATTTGGTATCACATTAGTCTAACAAGGGGTTTAATAGACGTTATGATTAGGGATATCATTGACAAACCAATTAACTGTTAACCGACAAATACATACATGTTCAACTTCATTTCCAATAAACAATTGAAGAATTTGAAAAGGAGAGAACTTAGACAGTTTTTTGGATTATATGTATGAGGGCACGGGAGCACAACCTGGTCTGGAGGTCCCACTTAGTGACGCACAAGTCCAGGCTTTCTGAAGTCTCAGAGCCATCGATAAAGGGATACAGCAGATTAAGCCATCCTAAATGTAGTTTACAGCACTAACACAACAGGATGTTTACTTCTGTTTAGTGTAGCCTTGAGGGTTAGTCTTCAAATGTGTCTGTTAGCTAACAGTTATACCATATATGTTGAGGCCATATATGTTCATTAACTTGGGCTAAAATTTGTGGTAAATGTAAGTTAGTAGACTACATAAAGTTTATTTTATCTGTTACATTAGGCTGGATTTTTTCTTTCAATAAAAACCTATGTAAACTGTATTTGATGTTTACATAGGTTGTGTGCATAACTTTGGGTTAGTCTGTTAATGATAAATTTCCATGACTAATAACAGCTGAAAAAAGAAATTGCCAAAATTCACATCACTAATATGAATATTAGTAATTAAATGATAAAATATCAACAGATGGGCCCCATAAATGTGACATTATACTATGTTATTTTTCCCCTATCCCTAGTAACAGCCAGGTGCTTCTGTGCTCAGGTTCCTGTCAATGATCTGAAGGTGACAAATGGTCCACTGTACCTGTTCCAAACTTGTTGCCAGTGACACCAAAAGGCTGCACCTGCAGGCTGAAGGTGTTGAGGGAAAAGGTGTTTGTCACAGGAAGAATCTGCTCAGTTGTGCACATGTAGGAGCGGCCCAGCGTGCCCTGCAGGTAGTTCAGAGAGCTGTTGCCCACAGTGAATGGAGCTGGAAAGAACAACACACACACACATCAACACTTGTTAGATCTTTGAAGTCATTCCTCACTCCATACATAATTCATATGGCAAATCTATGAAAACTGTGCTGAAATGAGAAGTGGCTGCAAACCAAGGCCAAGTTTTGCGATCAAAAAAATCTAAACAGTAGCAAGAACATGGTGCTGCTGCAATATTTCATGGGGTTCTCTGGGATGAGTGTTGTGGCTCTCTTCCTTACCCGTCATATCAGGCCAGGCAGCAGACACGTTCAGAGCACTGAGGTGATATTTTTTGGAGGTGACATTCTGTGGACATAAAGAAGACATACATTAGGAGGAAAAGAAGGATGTGAGTGGAAGAGAAAGAAAATATATGTTTAAGCCCCTCACCAGCATGAATGCGAAGCTGAGGTTGGTGAGGCCATCCATCAGCACCAGAGTGGCAGTTGTGGCCTCACACAACCCTGTGAAAGACGTCCTATTGGGCTGCAGGTTCACTATTCCCTTAACAGTCTGATTGGAAAAATAGAGAGAGATAAGGTTTAGAGCAGCATACAAATCCAATTGTAAAATGAATATACATCATTTATACAGACAGTTTCATTATTTTTCAATTTTGTTTTTAGCACATCTGTACGATCAGGTCAGAGTATGTAGAAATATAGTAATGTAGCTGAAGTCAACCTGAAATCAAAATGTAGCTTTTTTTTTTAACCTTGCATGTTTTTACCATGCATGTCTCTTGTCATATTAAGCATGATCATCATATATTGTCAAAAAAATGCATTATGTACGATTCCCTCGTTAAAACATAGATAAGTAGCGGCATTACTGGAGGAGAAAAAACATGCTACAATATGGTGTGCTTGCGCTGCTGTGAATCGCCCTGTAAAGCCTGAACTTCTAATTTACAAGTCGGAGCTGTCGGGATGTATTTTGCAGGAGTTTTTTTTAGACCGCAACATACATCTTTATATATAAAAATCACACAGCGCAGAGTCAAAAAGAAGGTCCGACTTAATGTTTAGGTCTCAAATACCTAATTTCACTTGGAAATACGTCACAGTACGAAAGGAAATTACAAATTCACATTAACTTGAAATCATCAAAATCAATATCAATAAAATCAATATCAGCAATAAAACAGAAAATATTATTGGCAACAATAATAACTGCGCACACATGAGTTCTTGTACTGAAATTGCAGGTAATTCAGTTTGAATATTGTCATGCAATTAGTAAACATGAAGTGGAATTTGCACTGGGCCTTTATTAGCTCATTAGTCCTTCAATTGGGCAGTAACCATAAACAGAAAAACCACTTGTTAATCAGGGCAGAATTTGCAATGCTAGAAGACCTCAATGCCGCATTTGCACATGAAAGAGCATTGCCTGACCGGGCTTCTTTTAATGGACGACAGCTATTGACTCATGAGCCTGCTGAATGCTTTTCTTTCACTGGCTTTAAATTATACATAAAAGCTGGTAAATTAGAGCAGCGTTTGCAGATGACATAAGCAGTGTGTGTGCACTTGTTGCCATACAGCTGAAAATGATTCATAAGCTGCACTTCTAATCTTGACATCATATGATGGTTTTATGAACCAGAGGTGGAGCAGTTTACCTATCACTCTGATCTGTGCTCGTCTCTACACAATCCTGCTAAATAAGGGACCAATATGACCTTATTAAAACACTTGCTTTACTATTACTAAGAGCCTGAATGTGGTTGAATAAACCACAAAGGGCACGTAGATGTGTTTTTACCTTGTTCTGAGACTTTGAGAAATAGGTGACGTTAAGCTGCAATCCCATATTTGCCAGAAGACACACAGTGCCGTTCACATTGGTGACGTTGTAGTTTCCGCGCTCTGGGTTGCGGGGTGCAGGAGGGGTTGGCGCGGTCGTGGGTGACTGTGTGGGTGCTACAGTTGTGGCATGAAGATCAGCTGAACATACAGACTCTGAAGAAAACACATACAACATAACATGCTCATTATGCAGTACTTACACTGATTATATAATTACATTATCAGTCTGGATAACATAACCGAGAAATTTATAAATAAAATATAGTCAGGTCAGAATGATCTGCAATCTTTGAGCTGAAGAACCCACTGAATACCCTTTCACAGAGTGGAGGGTCAATTCACTTCATTCTCTAATAAATACTGCAGCAGCCAATGCTATCTTTCTCACTTTGTTCTGATTCAGATTTTTTGCTCCACACATACATTGTATGACTTAGCGCAGGGTTCGAAGTGTGGTGGAGGTCTTAAGGGGGTCCCCTGGTGGAAAGTCTGACTATGACATGAGCTATGTATTGATGATATCGATTTATTTTGTAGGCATTATTTGACAGAAGTCATTAAACTTACTATCTGTATCACTGTGAATGACTTCTACTTAGATGTAGGTCTAATAGTGTACCTTTCCTAAGCTAATTTATTAAAATATATTATTTAGGTAGTTCAAAAAAAAAAAAAATAATAATTAAATCTGCAGGCAGGTTTTGTTGGTCCCACAAGAAGTGAATCAAATTTCAATTCTGCCAGAAAAAAGAAAAAAATCCTGGTCATATGTTGGAAGTCTTATTATTGCATGCTGCAAGAAGCTAGTGTGAATGTTACCCACTGGCTTATAGCATGGCTGCTAATAACATTAACTGTCTCTGTGTTCACGGTTGTTACTGACAAAATTAAAAGCATCTAAAGTTTCTCTGAAGTTTGAGATGCACTCGAGCTTTAAGCTTCATTTTTAAACCAGAAAGATGTGGCTCAGAGAACAAGACTGTATGGTTACATTATGCATTAGGGTTGGGTAGGTTACAGTTTATCCAGGAGGAGGAATCTAATGCTGAACACGATAAAACATTAAAAAGAAGGTCACCTTGTGTGAGGGCATGCATTCTGTCAGGAAATTCAAATTTATTCAAGGAAATAACATAGGACCCCTCAAGTTTAATTCTGTCTCTTTTCTCTTACGGACCCCTCAATTGGCTGTTCATTTACTCAAGTCCGAACCAGAGTTTGAGTTTTTGTGACACTGCGTATTTTTCCATTTGGTTTAGTTGGTTTCACACTGCAGCAGCTAAAGTTGACCAAATTTATAAACATGAGCTAATTATACTTATGCACTCATCAGAAATTCAGCAGAGATTCAAGTGCTCTGTTACTCTCATATTTCCCAACACTGTAGCCAACAAAACTCCTACTGCATGAAAATAGGGTACTTAACGTCTATGTGTATCACAGTCAAAGCAATAATAATAAAAAACCTTACTTGATATCTGCTTCTGCTGTTTGTCAGTTTGAATGTAATGAATCAGGTCACTGATGCAATACATTACACGATCCATATGCCAAAATCAAACACATTGCTTTGCCAATATTTTACTGCTCATCTGGCATTATTAGCAGCAGCTTAAGCTGCAAGAGCGATGTAAGCGTCTGTCAAGACTCGACTCTGTCTTGAAACAGACAGATTATGTGGACAGTACTGTGCTGACGTGCTGCCAGAAGAAGAGAAAAGCCTGCTCTGATGCTGATTCGTCTCTCCAGCAGAAAACTGAACCAGCATTTACCTGGAAGACCTGCGATTTTGCCAGTCCACAGTTCAGTTGTTTAGTGCGCACCCAAGTACTCAAGTATAGGTGGAGTGTTCACACCTGTCAAAACGGGCCAAGAAAGTTTGATAGGTCTGCACCAAACAAGGAAGGTGTGAGAGCCCCTTGGAGTGCAACAAGAACCCTTTCCTTTTAATGATAATAGAACTGATATCAAGGTACCATCCTTATACCACTTCTTCCCTTCCAATACCAATACCTGATCCTTGCTGATAGAGAGAACTGATACAGGAACTCTATCTACCCTAACTCAATAGGTGCCTATATATCCTGGTATAAGCAACCACAAAAAACATAATAAGCTTGAATAAAGGGTATTTACTGTTTGGATAACTTGACATTTGAAAGGTTTCAGAACTAAGAAAAGTCACTGTGCTCTTTTGCATGGTTTATCTTTAAATGATTATTTACATTTAACGTATTGAAATCCTTGCTGCTTGTGCCACCTTTCAAAATATTGGCAATATAAATTTTGCAACGAGCATTTTTATAACTGCATGCGAAATAATAACACCAACATTTTGCTTCAGTTAAGGTCCACCTATTGGCATGCATGCAGGTGTCACTCGGTAGCACGGCTGCCCATTATAAATTGCTCAATGGAATCAGCACCCATAAGGATACAGTAACAGTGCCGCACAACGTCTAATAGTAAGAACCACTAGACTTTGTACCTTTGGAGCTGAGGTTGGCGCTGGGCATGTAGGCTTCCATCCGGACGCCTGAGAAGGTGATGGTGACATTGGAGCCCCCAAGACGGATGGAGCTGGAGCTCAGACATCTGTAGGTGGTGTTAAGCTGTGCCGAGATTCCTGTAGCATTTGTATCCAAGGTAACAATTTCTGGAATGGTAAGACAGACTCGCATGTAACTCAAATACACCTTCTCGATACCACTTTCTCTTTTCCAGCACTGAAACCTTGAGTATCAGTTGATACCAATCTGATATGTTCTAATTAATAAATTACTTAAAAGATATAAAATTAAATCTATGGATAATATTTACATACATGCATATCATGATAAATGAGATTTACTTTAGATTGCCAGAAGAAACGCAAAAGATTTGTGACAGGATCAGAATGTGCTCATTTTTTTTGTCTACGATATTCGACCCAGCATTTTCTGCTCAGAATATGATAGCAGATATACTGATGGTCAGTATGCAACCAGTGTCATCAATAACTTAAGTCCTACTCATAAACACCACAGACTAGGGTTTGGCAGAATCCAATAGTTTCATACTTTCAAGCCGTCTCCAAATACTAGCTACTGCAGTTTGTGGTATTTCAGAATAAGCTTTTCAAACCATCATTCAATAAATGTCAAAACATCTGTCTAACAATCACTAAAAGTTGAACCGTGCTGGTGACTAGGAGAGAAGAGCTGTTATCACGCTAGCTAAGCTAAGCTAAACTAAGCTACGCTAAACAGCTCTGCTTAGCACAGAACATGTTAAATTCTGAAAGCTCTGATGAAGTTTAGATGATAACAATTCAAATCTGAGTGAAGTTGAATACCCGGTGTTGAAGGTGCAGAAATGAGAAATTCAACCTGTTCTGTGGTATCTGGATCTATAGCTTGGCTAACTTAATGCTCGCTTAGCGAGCAGGCTACAGACCCAAACGGTGCCAACCACCACAATATAGGTTTCATTCTGACTAACTGCTGCTCTGCTGAAACAAGTGTAGACGATAGAACACTAATGCCTGAGAGAGCAACGGTCAAGTGACTGGTTTCAAGCTGAAACTGAACCTGTTCTGAAGTGTTTGGGTCTGTAGCGTTTAGGCTAAGCTAATAATGGCTTAGTTGGCAGGCCAAGTGAGATTCAACAGTTTTATTGTCATATGCACAGCAGAATCAGGCAGTTACACTGTACAATGAAATTATTACTCTGCTGTTCCTCCATTCACCAAATATAATCTTAGAAAAAAATATAAAATTAAAAAAAAAGAAAATCAAATTCAAAAACTGTTCTCTGGTGAGTGTAGCTTTTAGTCATCACCCTGCTATAATGCTTAATTTTTTCCTGGCTCTGATTTTTCCCCTCTTTCCATCAGCGGCACCCATCAGTGGGCTTCCACTGCACCAATCTAAAATAAATGGTGGTATGCGTTTGTTTAGGCATTCAGACAGGGAACAGAAATATGACATATTAATTTGGAAATACTGTCATAATTTTGAAAAACTGTGATATACTTTATTACCATTATACCATCCAAACCTACCAATGACTATAACTGCCTACTGTTCCCACAGGAGTGATCACAGAGTGAGCATTTGACCATCTTGCCTGAACAGACCTTACTCCAGTTAACACAACACTAAAGCAGAATGCAGTGGAAGGACAGAACGAAGCATTTCTCACCCTTTTTGGAGGACTGAGGAAAATAGGTGCTGTCGTTCAGGTTGTATGTCAGGCTTAGGTTTAAAACTCTGTACAGACGGTCATCCTTGGAGAAGACCAGGCCCAGAGAGTGACCATCCCCAAAGGATGCCAGCAGCTCTGGAGAGACCCCAGAGCTTCCACAGGAACTACCACTGTCCACTACTGCTGAGCTCGGGAGCTGCACATTCACCGTGTTCTGCAGGCAACATACACATGAACATAAAAAGGCTTAGCATGTTACGATACATATGTGAACTAGAACACTGATTATTGAAAGTTTGGAATCACTCTTGTAACAATATAAAGAAGAATTAGGTGCATGTTAAAAAAAACGATTAAAATCAACAACTTCATAGATTTCATAGATTTCAAATTTACAGGAAGCTGTAAAAATTTTTCATATTTTAATATTTTAATTCTTACAAAAAAAAAGCATGTTTAGTTAAAAACATTTTTGTAAATCCAGCTCTATCTGGATGCATATAACTTGAAATTGCTATGAATACAATTACAAATTAATTCTGAAATTAATTTTGAGTTTCATTGTTTCACATACTAGTTAATAACTTCTTGTTGTTTCCCAAAAGATCCAAAGAATATAAACATCTAAAAATACCTTCTGGTGTGTGATTTATAACATTTCAGTTTAGTAATAGTGAATAAAATAACAAATATTAATACGACTATGATTAAGTGATTCTAAACTTTCTAACGCTGGTGCACATCAACAGGAAGTAACTGGCCATAATACTTTGTGGTTTAATTACTGTGTGAAAAAAATAAGTAACACTTTAGTTTGTCTCCACCTTCACAGCACATAAAGAACTTCCTTTAAGGGATATTTATAAATGCTTATGTTGACAACAGCAGGCAAGACTGTACAACACAGAGTAGAGTTGTTCAAATAAATTAAATGTCTAAAATGTAACTGTGTGAAAAAGCAGTAAACACAGATCATGTAGCTACTTCATGTTTAACAATGATATGTAATAAACTGATATAAAGCAGCTTTACATTCTTACACTTTAATGCGCAATTAATTAGACGTTGTGATTTGCTGATCGAATTTTAATGCAATATTAGTTTCAAATGTTATGTTTAAATACACCAACATTTAGTTGGCTATATTAGTAAATTGTGTTTTTTTAAAATAAAAATAATTTACATCATGTAGAAAAATATTTTAGATTCTGATTTATTACATACTGTACATAATGTGCTGTATAAATTCGTATCTAGAACATATATTTTTTAGTTCTTTCTCAAAGCTTATTTGCCACAGAGCATGAGGCACTCTGGATGTTACATTTATTATGAATTAATTCTCACTGCTACCTTTCTCAGTCACTTCAGAATCATCTAAAGCCCTGTTTATCATTCTAACATTTTTTCATTTTTTTTTATAGCTTCCTAATAATTATTTAAAGGCCATAAAATTGCATACGTGCGTACTGAATTCATTTTATACATTCATCTAAAACCAAACTGGTTTTATATAACTGAAAACATTGATTCCAAACTTTTGAACAGTAACATCTGTGGGGGTATAGTGGGGTTTGAAGACCATACCGTTCCATTGGATGTGGAATACATGATGAAGAAGCTGGCAGAGAGCTCTGCTTTAATGCATGTTGAATTCCCATCTTTCACCTCGAATGATACAGCATGTGCCACAGCCAACCAACCTGCAACAGAGAGCAGCAGAATGTCTTTTATTTATCTGGGAAAAACTCAGACGCTCAGTTCCGTAAAGGTTTCTCTGTAAAGCTGTGCCACCATCAAATATATTTGTAATCAACAGGGAGTCACGGACCTGGCAGGTTCTTGCTCTAAACACAAAATTGTGAATCAGACAATTTATTGTGCACTCGCGCAGTATTCAGCTGCTTCTACACCTGTACTAAAACATGCTCATTGTGCTAAATATCCATGTGACTCTCAAAATATAACACTATTTCATTCATGTTATTTTGATAGGTAAGAGATTTAAAATTGAAAACTCATTAAAAAGCAAATAATGTTTATATATTGCAAGTTTGACTAATAGGAAGTACTGGAAATGTGTTAGTGTGTTTCACGTGTTTATTTACCCCACACAGTGTGAGCTTTGGATTTTAAAAGAAGGCCAATAAAAATCGGCCAAATGTTGAGCAAACGTGTCATCATGTTTTTAATAATGTAGTCTTTTGTAAAACCCAAAGTACTAAAGTAAAACAATTGATTACATTAAGTTTATATTAGTGGAATTATTTAATAAACTATGTAAAATTCTCCTCATCGTTAGTGCCAAACTAATGCAGCCTTTGATCAGAAAACAAGCACTTATTGACAGAATGAGCCTGAGAACCACAGAACTGGTCACCAGAGGGCGCTACAAGCATTGATTTAAAACTAAACAAGCAGACATTCATCTCCACAAGGGCTTCTGTGGGTGAACACAGGCAACCAAATATCACGTCGCTCTTTAATGGGTGTGCACTGATCATGAATTTTTTATGACATCAAATATGTATAACCTAAAATGTGGCCTGTGCAAAAGTCATGGCACATTTTATGTTGTTCATTGTTTTTTCCAATATATGAACTAACATCAAACTTTCGCATTCAACTCTGTGTGTGTGTGTGTGTGTGTGTGTGACAAATGGAGATAAAAGGCTTTGTATATATGCTATATAACACTGTTTGCACTTTAACTGCCCAAACTGTCATTTGTGCTACATTGAAAGTAAGAGGCGACTGGCTATTCAGCACAATGAGTCATGCATAATTAGGTTGTTTTGTAGGTGTAGCAGCAGGACTTAAGTACAGCATGAGCACACTTACCTGCCTCACACTATTTACATCATAAAACTGCAAAACAGCTTGGCAAAATAAAAATATATTGGCCGAGTGTTTCATCGGAACAGAAATCTGCCGATTCCAATAAGGGCTGAACCTGTTTATGCATCCCTACTGTTTATGTGAAGCAGCACCATAACAAAACCCACTACTGTAGCCAAAAACCAAACACTCCTCTTGTTCACTCAAGACACCTGTTGCACGGATCAACATGAATTAAAGTAATATTTCAGCACCTTCAATCTGAAGTCTATCTGCTGCTTCTGTATTGCACAGTCAGTTAAGACGGACAGTAATTTCAATGTTCTCATTTTAATGTAGGCATTTGATTCAGCGCAAAATATCATCTATGGTAATTGACACTATGCTACAGATGCAGCCAGCAGAGATTAGGCTGAAAATACAGGTGTGTTTCTGGTGTATGTTTAAAACCTTCACTGTTATAAAGTACTTCATTTACAGATGGCTACTGGGATGGAATCCCAGACAAATGCATATTCCTTTTGCGCCGTATTGGAGATATTTGGAGTTTGGCTAAGAAGCCACATGGGCTGGGCAAAGTTGAAAGCAGGCCACAATTGTGCAGTCCTGGGATGGTGATGACCAGGGATTCGGGAAATTATAGTGCCGTATGACAGGGCACGCCTGCAGTCACACTCACTCACATGCTATCCGGTGCTGACATTACACAGCAGTTTAACTATAAAAAAAAGAAAAAAAAAGAAAGAAAAACAGAACAATATTTGCTTTGCAACACATGGTCACCTCTGCCAAAAGCGTTAGGCCACAAAGCCTGTGGCTTTAATAAGAACGAAGACCACAATGAAAAACAGCGTTACAAACACAGTGTGGGAAAAACAGAAACATCTAGAGGGGCTTTCTGCTCTAGTAGAGAAGTCAGCAATTTTAAAAAGATTTTCTCATTATCAACATCAGTGCTGGCTGATATACTGCCTGTACTGGCAGACTGTCACCGTGATACTGTGATATATTCAGCGTTAAAGGTACTGACACATAATCAAAACTATGGCCATAACAGCTTTCAATTCCAGTCCAATTCTACTCAACGTCCCCATTGCCAAGCTGATTTTTTGACTCTGCAGGTTTAAACAGGGATAACTAAACTAAAATCTGATGATAAAATGGAACACATCTCCCATTCTGGGTGCTTGAGATTGTTCTGAAAGAATGGTTTAAAATAGGCTACATAAACAAACAGTAAATAAGCAGGACGTTTCCTGGTGCTTTCTGTCTGGTTATCACAGTACAGAGGTAAATGGAACTAGATGAGAACAAGCTTTGTCATGCTGGTGAGGCATTTTGTTCAGCACAGAGTACCATTAATAAAAGAGTTCACTGACCTTATTAATGCAAACTCAAATTTCATCTGATACTGGGACATTCAGTTCTATCACTATTGCTGGTGCTACATATTAAACTTGTTCCTAAATGCTAGCATATTCTGACATTAGCCACTATGTACTTAAAGGAGCATTTAGGCCCTAAATGAGTGTTTAATATGTTATTTGTCTTGTTATGTAGTGTCCTGCTGCGCTGCACCGTGTCCCTCCGACTCATGATTTTGCATTATTTTATATATTTTCACTTGATTACTGTTCTCTCATTGCAATACCCAGCATGCTTTATTCAAATACAGCTTCCAACCACCGGGAATTCCTACTGAGGCGTCAATCCTGACTGCTAGCCTAGCCACTGAGCTGTGGGCTAATAATTACAACAGAGTTAGCGTAAGTGTAACTCCTTATTTTGGCTTTTGAACAAAGAAACAGCAATTCTCTCTTTATTCAGCACAATAATGGATGACAGAAATAAGTGTTTTTCACCCTTTCAGCCAGAGAAAAGAAGCCAAACTTGAGGTAAGATAAGTAGACAGCCTGGTCTAGTTATCTTACCTTACTAACTCTAGCTTTCAGCTTGTCCTCATCATCTGGCGAGTCATTTCTGTCGTTTGAGTATCGACTGATAATGATGATTTGAAGACTGTTACCACAGTTGCACACCTACCACAAGATATTCCACTTCCTAGCAGTACCATTAGCTATATCTGCCTTCCTTCTGTCTTCACCAGCTAATGGAAAAAAAAAACAACAAAACACTCTGAAGAAGCTGCAGTGTTTAAAAGCTCAAAGCTCCTCCCACCTTCAAGACACATCATCAGCAGGGAGTTTTCCTACTCTTTAAACCACAAAATCCAGCTCTAGACGCTACTACAGCACGGCTGTAGGAGGCAAGTAAGCATGTTTCACACAGATGTAATGACGGTTAAATTTTTCATTTTGGCTGGAGTGTTCCTTTAAATTTGTAAAAATATAGCTTTAAAATACAACTAACATTTCTGCATTGAAAGGTTTGAATACAGCAATAAGAATCCTGCCCAAAGCTGAACAGCAGCATTTATAAAACCCATTGGTCGTATAAAAACACTAGCCTTGTGGTCTGAAGAAGAAACGTTGAACTTTAATTTACAAAGAGAGCCCACTTTACAGAGGGGTCAGTGTCCCTCACACACACAGAGGCCGCTGTCAGCACACAAAGAGCTGCTGGCGTCACGTGACGCGCGCGAGCAAGCACAAGCACAATAGTGTGTGTGTGTGTGTGTGTGTGTGTGTGTAAGTGGAAAGAGAAAGAGAGACGTGCGGTTTACATGCGACATTAAGGCTTATTTGAAAACGTCACCACGCCTCAGCGCTGCTACAGGTCTGAACAGGCCCGTAACACTGTCAGCGAGAGGTGAACGAGTCACTCTTTTGAGACGGTTCTTTTCAACGGACCGACCGAACCGACTCACACGTCCAACTGAATCGAACGTTTTTGTGGGGCTGCTGCTCAGTGTTCACGTCTGTGTTGTCGGCTGAGGACCTCTAATACACCCAGAGCAACGAGCTTTCGCTGTTTAACCCCGTAAAATCCTGACTGAAAACACCACACTGTGGCATTCTCAACCTGTATGGAAACAGAGGAAAAAGACAGTTTTCTCCTCCTGTTTCTGCGGGATGTTAAACAGTTTTAGTTACTTCTTTTTTTTTTTAGTTTTTAATAATACCTTATTTCCTCAAAACGTGGACTTAATATCTCGAAATAATGAATTTGTCTTGAAATAATGACTTAATATCTCAAAATGACGACTTAATATCCCGAAATAATGTCTTTTTCCGCCTCAACAATTCGAAATACTTTGTCGAAATAAGTTATTGTATTTCGACGAAGTGTTATTTTGTGATTATAGCCATTATTACGACATAATACGTCGCTTTTGCGACTTAGTAAGTCCTTATTTTGACATATTAAGTCGAATTTTGAGAAACTAAATATTTATTTCGACGTGGCATGCCAATATTATGACAAACCAATGTCATTATTTCGAGATACTAGGTCAAAGTGTTGACATGCTAATCCCAGAAACTCCGGAAAAGGCGGAAATGGGTTCTTGAGTATGAACAGTGACTGTCCGGATCTGGCTGAGCGAGCAGGAGAAGAGGAAACAGCTGAACAAGAACCTGGAAACCAAGGACTCGCTGAACCGGTCAGGTGGGAAGAGTCGGTTCGCTTAACGGGATCGAACGGGGCCATCAGTGAGTCACTTTATGGCGTAGTTTGTTTGAGAAGAGAGCCGATCAGCCGGACTGACAGTCCAGCCGCCTCAGCTCGGCGGAGGAGACGGACAGGAGCTGAACGGGGAGCTGCCACTGCGTTATGAAGAAAGACGCGTTATTTTTTGCACATGCAGAGAGAAACGAGCACAAAGTGGTTGCCAACTTTAAACACTGGTGTGTGAGGCAGAGTAGTGAACGGGTTGCACGGCACCGAACGGAGCCGCTCAGTCCTGCACACAGGTGGCGCTGTGGAGCTCTCGGCTTTCCTTACGTGATGAAATAATAACGCTCTCTAAACGCTGTACTCACCCAGCAGAGCTGCGGCGGCGAGAGCAGCTGCCCGCAGAGCGCGGCTCATGTTTCCGCTGTAGACGATAAAGCCTCGGTCCAGTCCTGCTGTGGAGCTGCTGAGAGGAGGAGGCTCCTCTGTCGGCGGCCTCGCCCGCTGATCTCCGACTCGCTCGTCGCTAAAATCCTCAGCTTTCGCTCTCCGGCCTGCTTTCAGCAGCGCTCTCTCTCTCTGTGTCTCTCTCTTTCACTCTCTCAGCAGTAGGAATGTTCCAGTCATGTGAGGAAGACAAGAGAACCACCCAGCACGGTCACGTGACATCCCCCTCCTCTGTGCCCGCTCCGGTGTCTTACCGAGCATGCGCACATCATTACTACGGCGTAGTTTTTAAAGGGGAGTTCCAACAAATTTTCAGAAAAATTCAGTCCTTGATGTGTAAACAGAGTCACTCAGAGAGGTTTGATGTGAAATGGGTTATTTGTAGAGAACACAGACTCTTTCTTTACAGTGGTGCTGATAGGAACCAGGAGTCACAATGTCTACAACACAAATATCCACTTATTTACAAACCAAAACAAACAGTGAAGCTACAGGTGCCTTCTGAGTGTTTGTGTGTAATGTTGACAATGGTTAAACAGTCATCAATCTGGAAAAATTACTTTCTTTAGGGACTATTTTGCCTTACAACGCCCTGCATGTGTCCCTTCGCCAGGAATAGATTAAAATGAAAGGATCACAACTTTATCACAAAACCATCCTAAAACAACGTCTCAGACATCAGACAGTGTATATTTAACCACTGTACGTAAGAACTTTTTGTGAGGAAGCTTTTAGAGGTGGACGTCTGGTTCCTATCACCACCACTGTGAACAATTCTGACTGCAAGTTTCTCTAGAATGGAGCATTTCACACCAAACCACCAAATCAGTCCCCCTTTTCAGGAGATTTAGGCTATCAGCCTATGATGAATATTATAGGCTGTTGGGCAGAATATACTGCCCAACAGCCTATAACTCTTGGCTCAAGTTATCTGGTTAACAGAGAAATCTACCCCTGGTGCTGAACCCTGTCTCATCATGCTGTAATACAGTGTTCAAATAGGTCAGACCTACAATTACATTAATAACTAGATAAACCAGACGCCCTAAAGGGGAGTTCCACCGATTTTTCACATTTCTGCATTAGTCAATTGCTAAAATGTAAACAAAGTCCTTCAGAGTGGTTTCTCTGTACTAGAGAAACTAAGAGTCATAATAGTTCACAGTGGTGATGATAGGAACCAGAAGAGTTTAATGCCTCTAAAAGCCTCATGGCAGAAAGTTTTTACATTAAATTTTTACAGATTTGCTGCCTGAGACATTGTTTTACGATAGTTTTGAGAGGGTTTGGCCTAAAATGTATTGTAAAAAATATAAATTTAGGGCAGAAAGGTACCTTTAGTGTGTTGTGAGGCAAAATAGTTTCCAAACACACACACACACACACCCACACACATTTCCTAAACCGCTTATCCTTCTGGGTCGCAGGGGGTGCTGGAGCCTATCCCAGCAGTCACTGGGCGGAAGGCAGGTTACACCCTGGACAGGTCGTCAGTCCATTGCAGGGCCCAAAAAAATACTTACATTTTTTTTTTGATTTATGACTGTTTCACCTTTAATCAACATTACATAAAAAAACTAAACTTATCTCAAATGTTAAGGTCAGAGTTTCTCCTGTGGTCAGTCCACCACTGCACTAACACACTTTACTCAGCTTGTGAACCACTGACGAAGCAGAGGTTCCGCTCAGAGCCTGTGCCACCAGGAAACCTCAAACGCACCTCGCATGCACTTGTGGCAGTCAGCTGAGCGCCACTTGCCCTCAGACTGGCATCAAATCTCTGAAATCCAGCTGATTTTCGCCACAGTGGTAAGAGTGTGCTGTCACAGCAGGCAGGGCTCCACCCTGCAGTCATGCAGCTCCGTGGCGAGCGCGTCATGTGCTTCAAGAAGTGTGATTGTGTCTCAGTGTGTTCACAGAAGAGGTCAAACACACTGAGGAACGAGTCCTGCTTCGGACAGGTCACTCAGAGGGACAATAACCAGAGTACACTCTCATAAAAGATGGTTCTTCAAGGGTTCTTTAGCAAAGTCAGTGGCTATGTTTAGAACCATGAGTTGTATATAGAACCATTTCATGCTTAAATGGTTCCCTGCATGGTGAAATGGTTCTTCATCAGACTGATGCATGCTTAAATGGTTCTTTGCATGGTGTAATGGTTCTATATAGTTATATATAGAACCATTTCATGCTTAAATGGTTCTCTGCATGGTGATATGGTTCTGCATCAGACTGATGGAGCATGTTATGGTTCTATACAGTTATATATAGAACCATTTCATGCTTTAATGGTTCTTTGCATGGTGAAATGGTTCTCCATCAGACTGATGTAGAATGTGTTGTTTAAGGATCTTTTTATATAGAGTTACACAGAGAACCATTTTGTTTTAAATGGTTCTTTGCATGGTGAAATGGTTCTCCATCACACTGATGAAGAATGTGATATACATGGTTCTATACAGCACCAAAAAGGGTTCTTCTATTATTACAAGCTAGACATCCTAACAATAGCAGAACCCTTTTGGCGCTATGTATCATGTACAACCATTTCACCATGCAAAGAAATAGTTACCCTGCTGAAAAAAACAGCACAGACCAGCATGCAATTCTTGCTGGTCTAAGCTGGTAACTTCATCATGGTCATGCTGGTTGATCAATGGGTCTATATACAACTCATGAGCCTGAATAGAACCATCTTTTTAGTGTGCAGAGGTACCACAGGAGGCAGCTTCTCAGTACAAATACACAAATACACGAGGCTTTGAAGTGAAATTATAATTTGAAAACAGACCAAATCCATTAAGACCGCTTTAAATAGGAATTCCACCAATTTTTCAAAATTTCAACCTGTTTTCCACCTGTTAATGTCATACCGTAGTCTGCAATATGTATATAAACTGTACATTCTGAATCTCCTTGCATGGGATTAACAATCATCCAGTGGTGGTGATAGGAACCAGAGATCCTATGAAAAATGTTTAAACCCATTAATGGTGGAGAGATACATGTAGGGTGTTATAAGGCAAAACCAGTCCCCAAAGAAAACATATTGTTTCTTATTTACCACTATTTTACCATCATCAACATTACATATAAAACTCAGAAGACTCGTGTAGCTTCACTAGTGGTTTTGAATGGTAAATAAATTGGCTGTATTTGTGCTGTAGACACCACAATGTCTGGTTTCTATCAGCACCACTGTAAAGAAATCTGAGTCAGTAAGTTTCTCTACAATGAACCACTTCACACCAAACCACTCTGAATTATGCAGAAACTTCATGTTTGCTTGTACTTGCTGTGTAATACTGAAAACACTTTAATGACAGCTTGACTCACTGCCCTGATCTGCTCTGACTTGTTAAATGGTGTTTACTCTGAGGATTCACAGATAAGGCCTACCACACGAGTTCCGATATGTGTGGTGGAATTGGTGTGCAGGCGTTAAAAGTCAGAAATGATGTGCAAAACCATTTCACAGCTCTGTGAGAGACCACCAGCTCTATCTTCTTTCTGCCCTCTCTCTCTCTCTCTGGTTGGCAACGGTCTGTTTCTTTGAGGAATTACTCCCTAATTCAGTGAAATAAATTAAATTAGTCTGGGCAAAACAAGAGCCTAGTCTGTCCGCCAGAGCCAGAAAGTGCAGGAATCTCGACTGGACAGACTGAACTACGGCAGGCCTACGACTACGGCTCTAGGCACTATTACATTTACATCACGGTACTGTCCACTATCTGAATGATTGATTGATAAATAAATGGAAAATTACTACTACCACCACTATGAATAATAGCAGTCTTTCTCTTCTACATCTTCAGTTTTGTTGATCTGCCTTTTTGTAGATGGTAACTAAAACAACATATCACCATTTACTGTAGCTACCAAAGGCAGACAAGCATTTCAAGCATGCCAAGTTCACTAATTTTTTTTCCATACTGATACAAATAACAATACTGTGCCTTCAGTACTTATTCTTGAACAATATCACAAAACTACAAACCCAAAGTGGGCGTGGCTTTTAACCAGAAATAAGTGGTAGGAACAGGAAGTGGGTATATTTACTAACCATAGTGGTTTGCAGAGCAATCAAGAAGCTCTAACCTTAATAATACATACAGAATGTAATTTAGACAGCCAATCAGCAGTCTAGATTTCAAAACTAGCTGAAATCTTGTTCTGGTTCATGGATACTAACAAGGCAGATTGCTTAGGTGCCAGAATGTGGTACTGAATGACATGGAAATTTTTTATACTCAGTAGTATTTAATTTCAATATCCAGCCCACCTCTGCACCAGAGCTTAATGCAACATTATATTTTATATATATATATATATATATATATATATATATATATATATATATATATATATATATATTATTATTTTTTTTTCCAAAAAAGCGCAACAGGAGTAAAAAAGGAGGCCTGTTCCGCATTGCAAAGTAACAATCTGTACAAACACTATAAAACAGCTGTATAAATGCCTAAATTGTATGATGCCTTTGAGTTTAAAAGAAGTATTCAAGCTGTTCAGTTACATTTCTAACTGTGGACGGGGCTCATCATAGTATCCAAGATGTAGTTAATTCCATATCATGGGACAGTGACATACAGGCAGGGGTTAAGTTCATGTTCTGTTTTGATAATTAAATGTATTAATTTTGCCTCAACCTCTAAGTAGCCTATTTTATATGACATTATCTATGTAAGTAATTCTAAAGCATTCTGCCACACCGATACAACTGTCATGGCTGAGGAGGCTAAAATTGAATGTTTGTTCACACAGTAAACCTGTTCCACATGAACAGGTTTTCTGATATTTGACAGCCTTGAATAACTATGATGTTTAGCTCACTGTTTTACCAGCTGTTAATAAATGTACTCAAAGGAACACATTTGCATTAAGCTAGCTAAGTGTTTGTAGATTAATATTGCTGATTAAATCCAAAAATTCAACAGAATTGAACTGGTTAACTCTGTGAGGTAGGAGTGCTAGAGTTCAGAGTAGTGTGAAATCTGACTAGAAGGCACTGAACACTTGGCAGTAAGGTACTGCACAGAGGTGAACGATATTTCACAAGTTTTCTCTTTAAACTTTATAGTTTCTACTTATAATAGTAGAAACCTACGAAACCCAATTAAACCCATGCGTAACAGTGTTCACTTTACATGTCCCAGCAGGTCTGGATGGTGAAAGCATTAAAAGCAAACTAAGTTTGTCCTACAGTTGGGATTCAGATTCGAGCCCCAGTTGTGGTATGTGTCGCCCATAAGTGGGTGTGCAAGAAGACACAACTGGTTGCATTCTGAATGGAGGGAAGAAATACAACATGCTTTGAATATTAATGTATGAACCCCTTGTTTAAAGTGCCTGACGAAGATTTGCCATTAGTTAGCCGCAACAAATGCTGCAACTTTTGCCTTCTCTTCTGATCTGAGGTTTGGAAAGTTGGCACAGACAAAAAATTAGTACTGCATTTAAGAAATAGGAGTACAAAATTTCACATACTGCCCACGTAAATTTCAGGCCAAAATGGCGCTTGGTGTTTGGCCAAAAAAAAAAAAAATAGATTTAATACAAGGAAGGGTCAAAATGCAAGACCTGACAAGTATGTTTAAAGGTAATGAAATGAGAAATAGTCACTAAAAAGATGTTTGTTTTCTTTGTTTTGGTTGGTGCAAACCTGTTCAAACAGCTGGAGCAGCAGCAGATAAACAGTGGAAATGTCGGCCATGAGGAACTATTTTATAGTCTCTATGGAAAAATAACACTAATAATTCTGATACTGTTTGTAAACATGACATTGATAAGCAGAACACAGGAAAACAGAAAGGAAAGTCACTACTAGCACACGGACGCCAGCCTCCATTTTTTAAATGATGAAAAAATGTATAAACAGTGCCAAAGTGTAAAGTATACATAAAACTAAAAAAATAATGGAATTCATGGTCCTAGATGACCAACTGTTCTTCGTTGCTGAAGATGTTGGATTTTAATGGCAAATATTGTAGCCTACAGACTGTATTTTAGTGAGTTTATTTTATGCAAACTGTCAAAATTTACTGTCAGCTTTTCCGGTTTCCATGTTTTGGCCCAGTGCGTCTTGAATTTCGAATTCGGTCAAGATTTTTCATTTCAGTACATCAGTAAACAGGACTAATTATGCTCTCTCTGCGTGAGCACACAGCGATGATGTCATTACGCTCAAAAAAATGAGCTGTGAAATTACATATTTTATCACAATAACCATAAATACCATCATATTGCCCACCCCTAGTAAAAAGGGAAACAGACCAAAAGTATGTTCTGAAAAGGCTCGAATGAAAAACAAAAATAAGCACATACAATATACCCCCTGAACACACGCAGCCATGCACACATACCCACACAGGTGTTTTGTGTTGATGTCACACCTGGAGTCACAAAATTCTAATTAAATATGATTTAATTCTTTGATATCTTTCTGCACTTACAAAGAATAGAATCTTGTGGTCTACAAAAATTTGACGTGCCAGAGATGTTTTGTGGCAAATGAGAATTGGGAGAAGAAAGAAAAAAAGGAAGCCAACACACAGGTACACACCACACACACACACACACACACACACACACACACACAACTCATAACACAAACACACAGAAAGGTGCTTGTCGAGCCATAACAAAGAATCATACATTTGCTCGCGTCACTCCATTCTTGTCTTTATCTTTTTCAGTGTGTGAAGCTTAGAGAACAAGTCATTCCAAAGAGGTCACACCTTGAAGTGCGTGTCTATGTGTGTTAGTGTGTAAAATGCTTGTCCCCCCGTCCCCCCCCCAGATTTCCAAAGCCTGAGCGAGAATTTGTCAGAAACCCTGAAGCTCACAGGACCTGCTGTCATTCGTTACTGTGTTTGCACAACTGAACTAACAAAGTCCTGTTCTCTAGTAGCTGTTTTCTGTGGACAAATCAGCAGCGAGAACAACCAAAAAAAACTAAATTAAAGTACAAGACAAGTAAAGACAGAGATAGATAGGCATGGTGGGAGAGAATGAGAGAGAAAGATAGATTCAACATAAAACTGCTAGAATAGAATGGACTGACCACAAAATAATCACAACCAAAACTCCAACAAAAAGGAAAAAACCAAACAGTGGTAAAGGGAAAAAAGTGCTTGTTTGTGGAAATCATCAGCTGAGCATTCACCTCTTCCTCCTAATAGTTTGCCCCCTAACCCCACCCCTCCGAAGTACAGTACATCCACTATGCCAACCCTGTTCATTCTCAGTAGACATGGCAGGGTTTTAGGGGCCAGTGAAGGGTGGGCTATAAGCTGTCCTGGGGCCAGTCAGGCAGGTAAAGCCCTGTTTGCGTGCAGTGGGCAGGGAAAGCAGGGGCCCGTTGTCCAGAGAAAGGGGCCGTTCCGGGGTCTCCTGCCTGGACCTCAAGCTACATAGTGATACTGGTTGGGGCTCTCCTTGTCGCGCTCCATGTAGTCTCTGTCGATGAGGGACTCAATGCGCTTCTTCAGGTCTCCGGGCTGGTGGGAGGAAGTGTGAGAAAAAGCATGAGGGTTGCGTGGGTGTGAATGAGGGTACATGTGTAAATGTGTCGCAATGCTTGTGTGAAGCTCATGAGAAAAGCACAGTCACTACGAATCTTTACTCAATCAAACTTGCAGCATATACCTAACCTTTTAAACGGCAGGCTAATTACTCGTATTCATTAATCTTGAAGGATTAGTTCAGTCAAAAATGCTAATGATGCTAACAAGGAATGAAACTGTACACAGGGTGTCTGCAGACGTCCTCAAGTGAAATTGAAAACTTTTGAAGATTTTAATGCCACTGCTTGCAGGGGATTCTGAGGTGTGATATGTCAGCTGCAGAAGAGTTTTTGTTCTATTTCAGTTACTTTCAGACACAGATGCTCTTCTCACTCTCTTCTGAGGTACAGACTGTCTGATGTAAACTGCACAAAATCCGCTAAAACTGCTAAAGTCAGCACAGCTCTCAGAATTTCACCCCCTCAGGCTTCCATACACTGGTTTTATCAGTCTGATGAGAAACAAATGACCCCTTATCATGCTAAATGCTGGTAACAAGGGATTGATCTCTCTGCACAGGAATGAGCCTTTCAGAGACACAGACTATATAAAAGGTCACACCACCCTGTTTGCAAAAGTTATCCAAGAATTTTGTATGAAGCTGTTAGCATCAAGTACTATGCTTGGTGGGTGTATATTTCTGTATCATAAAATCTAAGACCAAATTAATTCAATTTAATATTTATAAATTTATAAATTTAATTTGTAAATATGATTTCAGACTAATTAAGATATTTTTATGGATCTGCAGCATTAGCACGTTTGGCTGACCTTGTCTTTTAAGACTTATCATTCAGTAACTACTAAAATTATTCCGTAACAACTACAAAACTAACATGCAAGTTATGTGATTGAGAAACTGAAGTGATGAACCACATACAGATCCATGAGAGTTTAAGAGGCCTAAACTATCAGTTCCAGGCTTAATCACTCTTGTCTATGTTGCTTCATAGAAGCGCAGAGTGCTGTACCTTGACAGGAAATTTGAGCTGGTTGTAGAGTTCTGACACCAGCAGGTTATGACTGAGGGTCTTCCTCATCTTCATGATCCTAACCACTGCAGCGTCTATTTGATACTGCCTGTCCTGGAACACTCGCTCTGTGGTGCTCACTTGCTCCTCCACCTAAAAAAAGAAAAAGTACATAAGAAAGAAGAGACTTGGCTCTGAACCGAAAAGGGAAAGTAATTTGTGTATGTAAAAAACTACATGCTAATACTTTGGGTATTTTTGCAACACTTATTCTCGCCAAAACGTCTTCCTTTAACATAATTTGACAGTTTACTTTTCCAAACTATTGATAAAAGCATATATTTTTGCACAAATGTGTTTAAACAGCTGAAAGTACTGATGAGTGTTGACATCAACAAGGGGATAAAATGTGTGGGGTTTAGCGTTACTCCCAAAGTAGGGCTTGTGTCATTTGTTCCTTCAGTTTTGTAAAGGAAATGGAAAGATGGCAAACACTTTTCTATTTAATGTTCTAAGTTATTAAAAACCAGCACAGAAAAAATGCTCATTAATTAAACACAATTCTGAAAAGCTGGGTGTCCCCAAATTGTGACAGGCGGTGTATAGCATTCTACAACATGTTCATTAGTCTTAATGCATCATACTGATAAATACAGAATAACAAAGGAAATGGAACATTAACTGCTATTCATCATGCTTATGGTCAGCCAGATTAGCCAAAAAACAGATCTTGTGGTACAGGATGTTTTTTCCCCTTCAACCACCACATTTGTTTCTACCAAAAATAAATTGTGAGAGATGGTGATAGACACAAAGACAAAGGCTATTGACATCAAAAACACACAGAAAACCTAGAGCAAGATGATCGGACTGTAAGAAATATGGGAAATGAGAAAGGATGACACATGCTCAGCAAGTAAAAGAAAAACAGGAAGATCAGTGAATGACCTACTGTCTCTTTCATTTGAATCTGGTTGATTTTAATGCGGAACAGTTTGTGCTTGAAGTCATTGTTGAAGTTGAAGCGGTCCCCGTCCTCAACGTCTTTCCCTCTGGGATTTTTATTAAGCACACGGGCTTTTCCACAGGCCAGCGACTGCAGTGTGCGTCTCAGCTCACCGTCCTCTAAAAAAACATGAGACCGACCTATCAGTTTCTACTCAGTCAAAAAAAACCCACCATTATAAAGACGTAATGTAACTACAGCCACATTTAAATACCTTGATGTACACAAGAGGTCAAGGCTCAAGTGGTCTTGAATAGTAAAAATATGAATGGGAATATTCACTAGATATGTCCAAATGTTTGAAGACCTGCTAAACTAAAGTTTCTCCTGGAATGACGGTCATGAATACTGAGTTGATTTGACTGCATTAAGCCACAAGAGCATTAGTGAGGCTGGGTGATTAGTTCTGGATCACAAACATCGCTCCAAGTCATCCCAAATGTACTGGATGATGCCCAATCACTGCAGATAACACAATTCTAACACTCCACAGCCCAATGCTGAGGGAATTTATAACCTTCTAGCTGCTGCGTGGCAATGATCATGGCGACCTTGTGTGGACGCTCACGTGTGGTTGCTCCAGAGTGTCTATTGCCATTAAGTGGGTGCACATTAAAGTAGCTGAACTCACTAATTAGAAAAGGTATCTGGATACTTTCTGACATATATAGACAAACATCCATTAGATTTTTTTCCTAAAAGATTCAGGGGGAGGTCCCAAAACTGACACCTTTTAAGTAAATATGTATGTTTGCTTGTTTTTCTTTCATCCTGTCATGACTATGCATGCTGTAGAGTAGAATTTGTGCCAGTAAAACAGCTTACATAATTCTGCTGTGAGGATTTACAAAGCAGAACAAAAAGGAAAAAGAACTGTGAAGTAAAAGTTCCCAATAAGGAGAAGAAAAGAATTCCCCATTCTCATATCAAGGCTTGTTCTTGTAGTATGAAAGGCGTTTCAAAAAGGCAAAGACAACTGAAGACAAATCAGCAAACAGCCATTTTTACCTATTCCAGTAGCTGTCTGGATCTCCTCCAGTGTAAACTCTTCCCCTTCATTAAACATGAGTAAGACAAGGGTCTGGAATAAAGATACCTGCAGCTCCTTTTTACCCTACAGAGAGACACAGAGCAAAACGCATTAACACTTTCATACGCCAACCTCCAAAATAATGTTGATATTAAGTATGAGCATTAAACATTTAAACAGTGTGCATTTCCATGGTTAAAGCGAAAAAAAGCAAAAAAATAGATTTACACAAATGTCCTCTTACTCCAAATGTAGTCAATCAGCCAAGACATGTTTTGTATCTATCTAACTGTGTCTAAATGTTAAGCAATCTCATGACTTACTTAAGTAGAATAAACAGAAAAGTTTATAAATCCAGTTTTTCACAGAAACTACCTCTTTAAGTTCACTGAGCAATAGACTGACTGCAAAAGAGACTGACCTCCTTAAACTCAGCCTTAAGTACTGCGTGGCCCAGTGTGGGCTGCCATTGAAGCTTTCGCCCACTGTGCTTCCCCAGGTAGAACATCTTGAACACCTCCTGAAGCTTCACCATCTGAATAAACAAAGCCAAAAACCTGCAAGTCACACAACGGCTTAGGTACTTACACAGAACAGGTTTATACACAGAATTTTTACCAACTGTACATAAAATTAAACAAGAATAAAAAACTTGTATGCAAAATTAAAACAATTTGTATCTTGAGAACTCTGCCTATTGCTGTCAGTCACTTTACATGGGAGACATTATATTTTGCTTTATTTGCACAAGGCACTTTCTATTGTTCACACTGTACTCTTGGCACTGTCAGCTGCCGCTAAGCACCACATTTAAGTGTTTACAGTGTACACTGTTGAACAATACATTTAAAAATATTGACCGCTACTAAGGTCTACGTTTGCTTCATTTTATTGTTCACTCTTCTGTACTTACTGTGTGAATAAGCTTATTGTCTTTTTTTTTTTTACCGTCTTTATTGTCTTTGTGTGTTCACCGTTTAATGCACTGCTGTTAGCAAACAGGAGTCCAGTTTGCATCAGTGTTGCTTTGCACCATGTTACATGCAAATCCAAGGAATTCTCTACTGGAATTTACAGTTCTACAACAAACTAAAGACAGAACCAGTTTTTAGTAATGATTATGGTCTAAAAGGCCACAGGAGCTACTGTATGCAGCTTTTGTTTTGTCGTCCGTGATTCATTTCAATAATGAAAGAGCTCCATGGGTGAGAGAGAGAGGACTCAATACATAGGAGAAAACAGTGCTAGGTGCTTTCTCTGTCAGTGACTGAGTAACTACGTAGTGGATGTCAAACACTAGACTTCATATACAATTGAATGTAGATTTATTTAAGTACAACAGTGACTTAGTTCTGTCTGGGAGAAGTCAAAGGGGCATTCTTGCCTTAAAATTCAAGTTTAATACATTATTCGTCATATTATGCAGTATTCTGTAGCACAGCATTGCATCTTGGTTTAACAGAATTCATGATTTTGTATTGTTTTAATATTCTCTCACTACAATACCCAGCATGTATTATGAAAATGCACAATATAACCACTGAAACTCCAGTGATGTCAACCATTCTGGACTGGTAGCCTAGTTACTGATCTATAAACTTGCTAGCCCTAGCAAAACCCTTATTTTTTCCTTTACTAATTATGAATATATTTAATGAATATTTTCTTAACTAAAAACTGAAATATGAAGAAGCAAATGCTAAACCCAGAGGGATTGGCAGCATATCAGGGTTCGAGTCCATAAACAAGACTCCTACCATTCTTACCGTCTGAACAAGAGGGTCTGATAAACATACAAAGGTGTTGTTTTTTACCATTTTCCTAGAAAAATATGGAAAAGGATACATGACAGAAATTGATTTAGGAACGTGCAACACTTTAAACCAGAAAACTGCTAAAGAGACAGCTGTATCTCCAACAAAATAGATCATAAGAAAACAAACAACAACAACAAAAAATGTTGCTGTCGAGTTGCTTCTGCCAATCAAGTACTCCATCCTATCCAGTGTAATGACATTTTATTTTTATTTTATCCTATTTGGATTCTATCAGCTTTTGGTGATCTTTCACTGAGACATCATGAGGCCTATGAAAAGAAAAAAAACGTTCTAACTTGCTTTAACATTCAGAGGGCAGTGCTGAGTAATGTTTGTTTTTGTTAGCTATGTAGCTATTTTTTTAGCATGTATGCTGACAGAATGAGTTTTTAGGCTTATATTTTCACTCTTATGAAGAACATTTAGTGTTGCTTAATGCTATACTATACTATTCTATCTCTGTGTAATTGTAGACATTTGTGAGTGTGCGCAGTACTGATACAACAGTACAACCAGTGTTAGCTGATAAGTAAACACAGGCAGTAAGTTAAGCAAATTTGTCCACTTTAAGCTTGTAGTTTGATAGTTGCAAACAATGGACACGAAAAGAAAATTGTTAATCGCTAGCTAAAATTTCATGATCGTGACAAACCTAGCAGTTGATGTTTTTCAAAACTTTCTTCCACCTTCAAGATATATTAGAAGGTGATTTTCTTATTATTTAAATCCAACGTGTCCAGAGTGTCTCTTTAAAGATTATGTATGTGGCTTAAAAGAACAGTAACAGTAATACTTGGCTAAGTTGCATTACCAATCTCAAACCACTTATTGCAATGACTGAGTGATCAGACAGCAGTCTATCTCCATCATGTGTTGGCTGCACAAACACAAACTAGGCTTCATGACCTGATGATCACCTGTATGTCATGCTGGAACACACATGGGTTTGCTGAACGAAAGATTTGTGAACAGAGACCAGTTTTTGGGTCAAAATACATCAAATATATCTGCAATATTTCCTTTATATTTTGATATTTTTTGTGCGATATTTCCCTCATTTGCTTTCACACACACACCAACCTCAGCGGGCAGATGGACCTCCATGGGGGTGTAGGTTGGCCAGTAGCCCATGGTGAGGATGTTGACGGTTAGTTCTATATTGCTGGGCTCACTCTGGTTCTGCATGTACTGAGGACAACAAGAAAAAGAAACAAAGATCTCACTTACTAGAACCATGTGTCTAGCCCACGTTCATCTATGCTAATAGGCAGGCCTCTAACTCTTGAGAGTGTCACATGCATGCAGTGTCAACCACATGCAAAGAGCTGACACCTTGCTGAGACCTATGCAACACCTCACTATTTTCTGTGAAACCTCAAATTAAAACTAGGTGGCACTTTGAAAGTTCTTAGAGGTGGCTGGGGATTAAAATGTATGTGTACCTGTTTGAACTGGATCATGATGTCTTTGGACAGCTCCATGTCTTTGAACATGCCCTCAAGCTTGCTGGTAAAGGCTGCACCGCACTCTGCAAAAGACCACAACCACACATCATTAGAGTTTCAGAGGACTCTGGGGGGAATGCAATTAACTGAGTCATTGACCATGCCCTCTTGTTCTGGCTTACACCAGAGCTTCTGGTGATGGTGGAGCGCATCCATTTAGCCTGTAATTTGAGCATTCAGTGTTTGAGGATGTAAGGGCACAAGGTGATGACTGTTAAGATCTTCTTTTAGTGAGAATACTTTGTAAAGAGATTGGATGAACAAACCAATATTCTAGGCCTGTTGCTGATTCTTGCAAAAGCCAGTCAACAATAGTTCTTAAATGACAAGCCCAATTATAAAAACGTACATTAGGTAGGGCTAGTCCGCCTTTATCTTCAGGAAGCTGAAGCTTTGATAGCCTAAGTCTTGGTTTCTTATTATGCCAAATGAATCTGCTCATGTGTCTTTCAAAATCAATGGCAACTTTCTTTGTAATGTAAAGTGGGATCATCTGTAGATGGTATAATATCCTAAGAAGAATATTCATTTTAATTAAGTTTATCCTCCCTATCCAAGAAATCGGTAGGTCCATCCATCGAGCCATGTCCTCCTTAACCGTCTTAAGTAAAAAAAAATTTAGTGCACCAAGCTTTTTTAAATTTGGGGAATACTGTATTCCCAAGTAATTAAATCCATCCAAAGACCATTTAAAAGGAAAAGATGGAATGGAGGTCAGATCTTCAAACTTCCCAAGCGGGGTTGCTTCTGACTTGTCAAAGCTGATTTTGTAACCAGAAAAACAGCTGAATTCTCTTATCAAATCTATTAAAGCTGGGATAGATTTTTCCGGCTCGGAAAGAAATAACAAAATGTCGTCTGCATACAGAGCTATAACGTGAGTTATCTGACCTATTTTTATCCCTTATATACCTGCATTTTCTCTAACGGATATTGCAAGGGGCTCTAGCGCCAAGGCAAACAACAAGGGAGACAAACAACAACCTTGCCTAGTGCCCCGTTTAAGATCAAACGGTGGGGAACGCATGCCGTTCGTTATGACTGAGGCCTGAGGTGAACAATAAAGAATCTCTATCCACTTTATAAACTCGTCCTCCAGTCCAAAGCGACGTAGTATACCAAACGGATATTCCCACTCTAGCTGATCAAACGCCTTCTCAGCATCCATAGAAATAACTAAAGCTCTACACTGTGTTGTCTGGCAATATTGAGTGATGCCAAGAAGTCACCTAACATTTGAGATGGACAGTCTATCACAAATAAATCCTGTCTGGTCCGGTGAGATAAGATGTGGCAAGTAGTTCTCAAGTCTTCTAACCAATATCTTTGCCAAAATTTTTGCATCAACATTTATTAATGAAATTGGCCTGTATGATGAACATTCATCTCTAGGTCTATTCTTTTTTAATATAAGGGAGATGTTTGCTTCATATAGCGAAGCAGGCCTAATATTTTTATTGAATGAATCTAAAAACATGTTCATAAGCTGGTTGATAATCATATCTTTACATTTCTTGTAAAACTCTGGGACAAACCCATCAGGTCCAGGAGCCTTTCCTGCTTTAAGTGTGGCAATAGCTTCCATAACCTCCCTTTTGGAAATCTGCCTGCCTAAAGCTTCCCTATCCTTCTCAGATCATGCAGGGAGTGAAGTCTTTTCTAAAAACTTGTGTATTTTTGGGCCAGGTGTTTCAACGGATGAGTCGCCCTGGTTTGTTCCCTGACTCATATAATTTTTGTCTGGCATAGAAAGTAGCTAGTTCTGCTCTCTGTGTCTGTATTCGATCTATAGTAGATCTAGTAGCTAACAGTTCTTTATAGAGAGATTTAGTGGGTAAGTTCTTAAATTTCTTATCAAGTTCCTTTAATTTAGCCTCGAGATCCAACTGTGCTTGTATGGTCTCTTTTTTTTGGCATAATTTTCATGTATATTTAATATGGATTTCAAAGTTTACAGGTTAATAACACATTATCACGTTAAATTGTTAATGGCACTAAATATTTTGCGCTGTTAACACATTTTCCTAGTTTGACCCTTAAAACTATCCGTAGCAGTCCAGCCTGAAGCCCAGCTGCTTGCTTGCTGTATGTCATTGTAGAACCTATGACTGCAGCCCTCATACAGAAATACAGTTTGCAGATGGCTTCTAAATAATGTCAGCAGACTACACCAGACAGTGCTCGCAGGATGGATATGGATAAATCAACAAGCAGCAAACTAACAAGAGACAAAAAGTGGAAAGCTACATTTCACCTCAAGATTCTCTATTATAGTAAGAATCCATGAGCTGTATGAATGAGAGTGAGAGGCTACAACTGCGGGGGAGCTGGAACCATTGACTGTATATATGGAGTTAATGGGGAGGGTGGCCATGCCAGAAGCCCCTCCTCCTTCAAACCTAATATCCTATAAAGTTTTCACACCCAACCACAACCCCATCTTCTCCCTGTTCCTCTGTCCTCTCTCAGTCCTGCCTCCATTTATCAAAGGCAGGGTCCAGCCATCTAGCTCAAAGGAGAAGCTGCCTAAAACTCCAGCCCAAGTCTCAGGCTTGGTCTAAATTCACAAAATGATATATATGATATATGATATCACGTTCAAATGAACCCTGCATTCTCAACTTAAAGTAATGTTACTTTTTTTAAAAGTAATAAATATGTTCCGATGAAGGTGATAATCTGTCTATTCATACAGCTTAAAACAAAACGCACTGCTTTAAATAAGGGGAAAAAAAAACAACAAAAAAAACACTTTCTTTAGAGTCATCATCATCATCACGGCAACAAACAGAAAACTAAAGTCCTCATATAGTAAATACTGACACAGTTTATATTATGTGAAAGCTCTAGGACTGTCTATGCAAAAAGTATGCATCTTGGTTGCTCCCTTTTTATCTCCAATGGCAGAAGAATGATTCTTCAGTCAACAAGTCAGTACATGTACTCATACGTTTATGCTGATTAAACACGTGATGCTGTAACGCACTACGTTATCTGATCACTGCTGCACAAAATTTGCAACACTGCAAACAGGCTCAGCACTGGCGTTAAACCACAGCCACTGCGCTCACTTCCCGCTCATGCTATCATGTGATTACAGAGGGCCTCGTGCCTCAGGGTTGGGAAATCAGACTTTGGGGTTTCCATAGTTACGATCTTTCAAGCTTCGGTCAAGGGTATTTCCTCCATACTTCCCTTTCAAGGGAAATGGTGTTGAAACGTGAAGAAAAAGTAGACTAGAAGGACAGGCTTACCATGCTTGAGTTTGGACAGCATGGACTTCTCTGCATCCACTGAGGCACTTTTGCCCACCAGCAAGCGCTTTGCTAAGTCTTTCTTGTAGAATGCTTCAAAGACGTCTTTACCTGTAACACAATATATATAAACATGAAAACACTCAACTTAGTAACTTAGTGGAAACTTATCTGAGCAGTAAATGTGCTTTTAATACTTAAAAAAAAAAACACTACATGACAGAATAAATACAAATAAACACAAATTCAGTAAAACATACAATTTTTTGAAATTTAAAAAAAAGCTAATATCTTGGTTGGAAGAATACAGGTTTGGTGCCTGACTTCTCGGTGAACTCCAGCCACTGTAAGGATTTGTTAAATTTCATCTCCAACACACCTGATTTAAATTAATAAAGGACTGATTAGCTGAATCAGGTTGGATGGTAACTGTAAACACTGGGCTTCTTCGAGGAGAACTTTGCAAATGGTTAAGCTACACACGACTACAGCCCAGATAAACGGCTTTATATATATCATTTTCTCAGATGCCCAAAATGTTTGCACTTACACTGTATCTGTTTTTACTTCTTACTTTGCGCACAAACAGAAAATGGACACCTTTAGGATCACATTTGACTGACAGCTGATTTGGTCAGACTCTGAAGATGAGACTACACTAAATTCCCAAACCGTCATTACCACCGAGCAAGCTTTTCGGTCGGCAGCTGTGACCAAATCGGACTGAGCCATAAAACTGCCGCAATAAAAAACAAAAAATCTTGCTCAGTGGTGACGACAGTTTCAGAATTTAGTGTAAGGACCTGGAGAACGAACTGCCGGCTGTGCATCGAGTGAGTGGAGCTTGTTACTGTGACGCAGCAACGGGCTGCTTGTTAAGGAACTATAATTTGGCGGAAGGAACTGCGAACATTAAAACACTAAATGCCGCGTTCACGACCCAGTTTATTAATTTCTTACTTTATTTATTTAACTGTTGTATAAAAGCAATAGAACACTCGAGGTTCACTGTTATCGCTATAACATCACAGCTGAGATGATCTACGGCGACCAAATCACAGCCGTGATGTTGTTTCGCGATAACACACTCCCTCTCGTGTTCTATTGCTCAAGTAAACAAAGATTCCAAATCTTTGGACTGTAATGCACAAGCTGGTGAACATACTTGTAGTGAAAAAACACTACGTCAATCCCAGATACTGAGGATTTTTACAGCAGTTGTAGCGCATGCACTCTACCGTGGATAAAGCGGAAGATGATCATAATCTTGTCGAGGATTCTTTCCAGCTCTTCCTCTGTGGCCTCTTTATTCCCAGCACGTAGTTTAGAATCCACATATTTGGCTGGAGGAAAAACACACACACACATACAGACAGAGAGAGAAGCTGAGTGAAAAAACCTTCCTGTGACAAAAGCCCTCATGAATGAATCAAACCAAGTGAACAATCTGAGTGCATTATGCTTATGTGATCCAACCACAAGAACTCCAAAGAGAGGATCAGAGAGTGTAACAGAGTAACACTGTGTTTGAAAAAAATTCTCTGAACAAAAGTAACACTGCATCTTTTAACGACTGCTGCAGCACATACAACGTTACCTTGAACTTAGCACTGGATTTTCATTTTGATGTAGAGCTCATAATTAAGTCTCACTTATCTGATCCCATGGTAACTGTTAGGTGTACCTAACAGGCCACTGTACCACAAACACTCAGTTGTCACTGAAGTTAGTTGACCAACTGGAACACATCCTGCCCCCTATACAAGCAACCTCACACTTCTTGCTCATGAGTAACCTGTTTCTGACCACAGCGGGGCTGAACTGATCTTTACACAGATGCATACGCTTCCTGTCAAAAGGTTTTTTTTTCTTCATTAGTACTTTTCAGTTTAATTTGATCAAAAGTGTTGATCAGCACAATTGTCTAAGTTTTGATCCAATCAATGGAAGGTTGTGAGTCCAAAAGAGCACAACTTGCCCTTCCTCTCCATCCCATCATTCAGCACAATGCTAGCCAGCATGAGAGTCTGTTAACTGATCTAAAGACCTCCTGCACTCAAAAACCTGTTTTTAAAAGGTTAACTTGTGTCAGTGGTTATTTGTGTTCTTTTTGAAAACACAGGCTCTCTCAGCACTCCTGCAAATAAGCTAACCATTGGGCGCTACATAGCAGCTTAGCTTTTTACATTACAAATAAGCCTGAACCCATCAGGGTCCAACATACTAAACATGCTAATGTGGGGATTACGACTTGGCAACAGAAAAGAGTTACAGAAAGCAAGTGCTAATGTTAACAGTTAGATAGCATTAATAAATATTTATGGCATTTAAACTGTGACTGTGTTAAATTTAGATTGCACATCTGTATAATAAACTGTACTGGTGTGGTAGAGCTGTCTTAATAACAGACTGTAGCAGCTTAGTATGCTACAGCTTCATACACCACAGCACAGCACTGAAACTTCACTGATGCAAGTTTAGCAGACAAAGTGTTGAGCCGTTAGCCAAGCTGCTCTTGCTCCACTATACTGCACTTGGTAGCACCAGAGGCTAGCAGGAGCTTAGCAAGCAAACGAAAAGAGTTTCATACAAGACAGTTTAGATATCCATAAGTTTAAAAAATAAAGACTCAAATCTGAGGGAGCAAAGTTTTTGTATGTTGAGCCCTTAGAAGATCATAAAGGACTCCACCCACCCAAGCCACTGTCTGTTCTCACTGCTGTCGAGTGGCAGGCGGTTCAGAAGCATAAAGTCGAGAAGCAGCTGATTCCATGACAACTTCTTTCCTTTTAGTGTTTTCAGTGAGAGTTCTCTGCTCAATCAATACTTGATTCAACTAAGCAGTTAGTTACCAGGTTTAGCAGGCATGATACAGCAGGGAAACTGTACCAGACTTAACTAATGGGTGGAATAGGCCACGACTAACTGGAGAAAGATTTAAAAAATAAATAAATAAAATAGTGAACTTTAAGTTTTCTTCTCTTAACTGTTGTTAAAAGCAAATGTTATGGTCCAAAGGTGGTGCTGATGGGTGCTGACACAACAACAAGGGCACAAACTGTGTGAGGTTTGAGATTATTGATATTTACATTATTTATATTGTTTTCCTCCAAATAAGCCAGCTAGTCTTTAATACATTAAGTTATTGCAAAGTGATAAAGACAACATGGATTTGCATTAGAAACATTTAAAAAAGGTAGGCCCCCACAAGGTTTTGAATGGCAGTGTACATAAACTGAAAACATCTATCTACAAATACAGTAAAGCAAACAGTGGTAGGAGATTTTATCAGGTAAACCTGCTCTGTCCATGACACACTTCTTAATCAGTAACAAAAGCACAGAAAACACTGGTAGTGTGCACTTCAGGGCTGAGCGTATGTATGATTCAGCCAGAGCAAAACAGTTCATTTGATAAGGATGTTCTTTTAATTCCCTCTTAGCTAAACTCCTCAAATTATGCATGACCGTCACAGTACTGATGCATCATAAACATACTTTACATTATATATTGCACTCATTCATGTCAGCACGTAGAATTTTACTGCACTGGAGTGTAGCTGTTCTTTTGTTTTAAAAATGTATCATACCATTGGGCCTTCCAATTACATATCCTGAGAGGGCCCTGTTTTATTTTATTTATAGGCCATGTATTATGTGGGCTAATATGATTTTGCAATGTAATTTCCACCAAGCCATTAATTCCTACAGTGAAAGTTATCATTCTATAGACCAAATGCTAGTATATTAAATTACATATATCTTAAACACAAACATAACTCACTAAATCAACTGAACAACCAGGTATAAATCGCCCAAGTATGCAATAAACAAATGTTTTTTTTTGTTGCTAGAAATATTAAATATTTTCTTGTTGAGATATTTAACACTATTTGAATAAAAATGTGGGTTTTTGGGGGATTTTTGCCCAATTTTCTCCCCAATTTCATCACTGCCAATTCCACCTTTTAGTTAAGTCTCTCCCATCAGGGAGGTAGAAGTCTAGCAGGAGTTTCCTTCATGGCACATCTTTGATGCACATCTTTTCAAACTGCTACTAATGCAATGTCATTGGACAGCAACACACTTGGAGAAGAGCAGCAACTACCAATTCCGCTACATCACCTAACAGATGCCCATGCTGGTTATCATTACAGGAAGAGGGAAGGCCACCTACCCAGAAACAGCAAGGCCAATTATGCTCTTTTGGACTCCTGGCTACAGATAGCTGTGGCATCTCTGGCAATCAAACTTGAAAAAATGTAATATTAGACACATATATTTAAATGCTACCCCATCTCCCCTCTCACCGATGAGCTCTGCTGGTTTGTTGGGTCTTTTGTTAATGAAGCTCTCAAAGGCCTCCTTCATGGCATTGATGAAGGTTTCGTTCCTCTGGAAGCAGCGGTGTGTTACGTTGTCCATCTTGTCCTTAAAGTCCAGCAGCTCCTGCACCATGTCCTTGTCTTTCTCTGGAGAGCCCACAATCTCACCCCCAAAACTCTACAGGAGAAAGACAACACTGCCTAAACAAGAGATAAACTAGGCAAGAGCCAGCAGGGGCTGGACTACTGATGATAGCTGAGCTTCTGATAAACTTGCATTGAGAACTTCACAAGAGTAAACGCTGTTCCCAATAGACTGCGCTGCGAGGTATACCTACACTTGTAGCCCATCTGTAGCCCCCCTCTCTACCCCATTCATCAATGGAAACGGAGTACAATAGGACAACTGCTGACTAGACATTATTAGGGTGGATGATTCTCAGCACATGTCAGTGACACTGACATGGCAGCAGCATGGTAAGGAAAGCAGGGCTGTGGGTCGGGCAGAGCAGTGCTACTGGGTTTTTAAACACTGTGTACACTTACTGGCCAACATATGGGGCCCACACTGTGGATGTACTAGTATAGATTATAGCTCTTATCTTTTGCTTGCAGAATTTCTAGTATTCAGGCCATGGATCGCAAGTTAGCATGACTGAAAAGTCAAACTTCAAATATACATGCAGTAAAAATAATTAGTTACAAGGGAAAAACAGCTCTGTTAGCTAATTATAGCCTTTACTAGCCAGCTGATTTTTCTTGTTATAAATTGTACTCTGGACAGTAAAAAAACATTGTTAATTTTGGGGTGGGTTTTAGAAGAGATGTACTCCAAAAGTTTAACAAGTTTCCCCAAAAAAGCCCCAAACTTGTATTCTCATGAGATCACGTCTCGCCACATGAGACTATTCTCAACACTGCAATGTCACAGAGGTGTTTATAAAAAAAACAAAACAAAAAAAAACAAACAATACATCTCGGTGCTTGACGTACTGGCAGCTCAGTATATAACTCCTGAGCTCAGATGTGTGCGCGCATGCTCACAAATGTAAGAAACACATTTGGATATTTCAACAATTCAACATCAACACATAAAAATAAGCTAATACAGCTGCTTCATTATCAGTGACTGTGTGTGTTTGTTTATGTACCTTGATGTAATCTCTCCAGAACTGCAGCAGTACAGGCAGACCCCCTTTCACTTTACTGAAGAGCTGGTACAGTAGAGTCAACTCGGTCACACGATTCTCATCCAACAGAGTGCTCAGCCCTGAGGGTCAGAAAGGAGAAGAGTTAGTTTATGTGATCACACACTCTCTCTCAAGCCTTTCACAATCATTACATAATTGTCTGATCACAATTATTTTTACCATTAGCGTTCACCGTCTCATATTTATGTCCAACAATCATATCTTTATGTTCAACCAACAGAACTGCATGTGCTTTCATCAGCTGAATTGTAGCAAACAAATGTAAACAAAAAGCTGGAAATGCACTTATTGAGATGTCACGAGTTTTACAAAAATGACAAGAGTTCTAACTTCTAACTGGTGCTACAGCACATTTAGATGCCGTGGTGAATAATGCTTGTTTATTTGAGCTCAGCTATGTTTGTCGCCTACTATGTATCAACAATTAGGAATCCAAATAGCTAATCACAGAATTTGGCCACTTTAGGCTTGTACTTTAATAGCTGTACACAATGAGCAAAAAAGACAATTACATTGTTAATTAAAATTATTAGATACCAATTCTGAAAAGATATGACCCGATACTGAGTTACGATTTTTTCATTCACGAAACCCAACCAAATGTGGTCATCAGTGATGCATACAAGACACCTGGAAAAGCCAGGTGTAAATGGCTGTACATCTTACTGTCCACTTATAATCAAGCTAATAGCAAGCGTGAAGAGGGACTGTGAAACTGTATAGAGAGTGGATTGGTCACACCGGGCCGATACCCGATCAGTTTAACTAGGCCAGTATTGTGCCGACACCAATTCAGTGTATCGGATCTGTGCAAAACTAACTCACAGAAATGCTCTCTCTACGACACACAATAATATTTCACATACCTTTCTGTAATATGGCCGTCATGTGTTCACCCAAAAGTTGCTTCTCTACCGTAGAAATTAGTGGTTTTCTATAACAGACAAAGGCAGAGTTCTAACTTACAGCACTTTTATAACTAATAGGACTGTCTGTCAGACACAGAGGCATAACTTACTGAGTGCTCTGATCTAGGTAACTGATGACACGATCGTTCTCCTCCTCTAGCCGTCGTGCTACATGGTGCAGGTATTCAGGCACCTGAGTGAAACACATACGAGCACTTCAGTTCAAAACTGTGAGCTAAGGAGTTGACATATGGGTGTACGGGTAAATGTGCATTGGTTCACATACAGCAGGAGATTTATGAAGCAATATATGTAGCCTTTTGTGCTTACGTCTCTCTCTAGCATCAACCTTTGACCTTCTGCAGCATACAAGCGATCTGTCTCTACTAGGAACCGCTGTTCAAAAGACTCCTTATACACCTAAAAAGAAGAAAAAGGAGAAGTAATGAGCTAAAAAACGAAAAATTGCACTAAAATCAAGCAAGTCCTATTATGGCCAATATAAGTCAACTAATGAGTCAAACCGTTCTATAGTCCAATATTTGCCACAACTGTCATTTAGGTAAGTACAAGTTTATAACTAATATTAAAATGCTTCCAAGAAACCACCCATCACCTGCAGGTCCGACAGCATGCCCAGTAAACTGCGCAGGAGACTCCGGTCCACAGTCTCACCATTCCTCTCTCGCTCTATTTGCTCTAAGATCCCTTCCACTGTGCGGCTCTGGACCATGCTGTCACTCACAATATGTGTCCGAAACAGCTCCAGTCCTGTGTCCCTAAGTGATTACAGCCAAAGTTATTACTGCAATAAAGCAAATAGGTGTGTGAAAAGTTTACAAAGAGGGTTTCTGATTGGTTAACTCACCAGATGGAGGGAAGCAGGGAGTTCTGGAGGACGTAAGTACGATCCAGAAACAGAAAAATGCTACGGATCATGATCTGGAGAAATACAGTTCATATTAGAGAACCGCATGACATGCAAACACATACAAATACTTCACAACGGATTCTCGAAAAAAGAGTTATTAGTCAATTATTTGCAGCGCGACTACTTAAAAACTTAAGACAAGTGTAACCATTTATGATCTGAATGTTTTCAGATTTGATCCTGAGGTAGTCGAGTAGGCACTGTGACCAGATCTCTCTCTCTCTCTCTCTCTGTGTGTGTAAAAGCAAAGTGACGAGCTTCGCTACATTCACTGTTTACAGTCACGTGCACTCCACCCACAGCTTCAAATATCGTTCCCACCTTTCTAATTAAACAATTTATTTTTAGGCACTTCTACTTGTATTCAAACATAGGCTTACAAACGCAAAAGATGAAAAGCCATTTGCTGCCTGTGAAGGACAGTACACAATTCTTCCACCACTCCTGCCTGCAAATTTAACCCGTATCTTTCTGTCTATTGTGCTTCAGTTGTAGTAGCTAAAGAAAACGCTCAGAATTCTTTTCTTTCTCTGTGGCTTAAAATGCCTGTAAAGCTCTGAACAGCAATAGCAAAATGGTTTGTAAAGCATTTAACACAGTATAGCCTATATAGACTCCACCTTCTCCGCTTTAAAAAAAGGAAATACTGCGTGGGAAATGAGATCCGATCAATACCTGGACGCAGAAAAGGGCAAGTGTAAATGTGTCGTGTCTTGACTAGAAGATGATCATGATAATTTGATATTAATGCCAAATGTAAACAGGGCCAAAGATTTCACAGATTCAACAATACCTTTGGAAAAAGACAAACTAAAAAGTCTTTTTAAAAGACTTCATTAAAAGAAACTGATCTCACTAAGATAATTTAAAATCATGCGAACTGTTATTTAAGTGTTCATTCACTGAGAAAATACATTTCTACTATTTTAAAAATATATAATTTTGTAATTGGGTTTTAAGTAATCACAGAGGCTCTACTTTGTTCCCTCAGGGCTAAAACTCTTTGTTTACCACTGTTTCTTTCTTACTGTTTGTCTACAGTGGTCCTGCCAGCATCTGTTCATCCTCTTCAGGAACGACAGGCTATCCAGTGAATCTGTGAGAGCAGGTTAAGGCATTCAAACATGATATGGAGCCAACCTGTTTAGCAGAACATCTGGAACTGCCAGTTAGTGAGATTGCACCATGTCATTTGGTGAAAATAACAGGATGCTGCCCCCTAGTGGAAGAGCTAACATGAAGTGCTTTGGCTTTAGAAAGACGAGGGTTATCACTGACGAACAGCGCAACACAGCAACACACACTTCGCTGGCCAATCTCATATCACACATACACGCTGAAAAACACACAGCGAAGGATATTCTCTAAACTGGTGGATTTGAGCCTGGACGTGATCTTCACACACTTGACGGAGCTGCTTGTATAACATGGGGGAGACCTTGTAGGAGCAAAGATTCTCCACTGCCTAAAAGAAAGAAAAAGAGAGAGAGAGTGAGAAAGAGAGAAAGACAATTATTATTCCATTACCCGATAATATTGTTAGAAATCAAATTAAATAATAAAAAAAGATATTTACACAATACTGCAAAAATATTAATAATAATAATAATAATAATAACATCAATAATAATAAACTATAATAATATTGGTCAGAAAATAAATAACAGTGTAACTTCAACAAAGGCAACAAAAAAATAAAAAAACTTTTATATTCAGTTTATATTCAGTTATTACTATACTATAATCATGATGTGTCTTGAGCTTTTCTTATTCTATTACACTTTTCAACATAATATCTGCAAATTATATTATTAATTTATGCCTCTTATTGATTTCCAGTTTGAACCAGAATGAATTTGCCAATTAAACTCTAGGGGCCTGTATGTGGGTCCACACTTCAACTCCTTACTAACTATATACTTCATAAATTAGTTTTACGGTAGTTATATTTTACAGCAATTACTGAAAAGTATGTCTTAAAATAAAAATGTCTAACAACTTCATAATGAGTCTGCAGTTTAGTCAACTACTAAACTGTTCCTTGACAAGCAGAACATGATGTTCAGTAATCTGGCATGATATGCTGGAATGTTCTGCTTGTTTACTACATGACTGCTCCACTTGGCACGAACCAGCAATGTTACATCACCATATGCGAACAGCAAGCAATGCAATGATCAATCTGGGCAGAGGAAGCACTAATCCGAATCTAATTTGTGACACATGTAGCTGGCCCATAATAAAACACACAGGTTAACTGTGTTTGATGATGTTTAGTCCAGAAGACAGTTCTGTAACTCAGAGGTTCATGCAGCATTCTTTGTACAAAAGACTCACAATCAATGACAATTGACAAATGTTTCTGCTGTTTGAAAAAAACCTTTTATCTTCATCTTTGTCTTATTTATACATAATTTATAAATACGACACACAGACCAATAGAAACGATCCAAAATGATTTTATAGAGATGCAAGGTTTTGTTCCAAAAGCAATGACTGAGGTTAGTTTAGCCAATTCCTTCATTTCACTCAAAGCTTTCAATTGCAAGTAACACAATTTTTGCCCTTGGATTAACATTCAGGCACTTGGCAGATGCGCTTATCCAGACACTTTTACAGAGGTAGGCAAAGGTAGCGTTAAGAATCTTGCCCAAGGACTCTTATTGGATAGGGTGCTTGCCCTGGTGGTGGACTGAAACCTAGTCTGCAGCGTAGAGGGCAGAGGTGTTACCCACTACACTATACCAACAATTTGAGCCCAAGCCTCCATTTGGAGACCAGAAACTTTGATTCTGGTGCTTTAGACCACTCGTCCATTCTGACATGATCATGCTGAAACTTCAGAACAACATGGCCACTGAACCACAGACGTGGTTCTAACTTTGAAGCTTACAATGAACATTCAAACAGGGCTTGTGAGCCAGTCACAAACTACAGCTTGTCAGAGAACACTAAGAACGGAAATACTAAAAATATATAGTGGGCTTAATATTTACTCGTGATGGCTTAAATGAATCCTAGGGCTTCCCTTAAACTCAGTGCACACTTATCACATGCTTTTTATTAATTATTATAATTATAACTGATTCTATATGTAAAACTACAATATACTGCACTGTATTCTGATGTGTTTGCTATTAATCATAGACGTTTCAGAGGCTGAACTGCTCCGACCAGCTGTACAGATAATCTACCATCTCTTTCATTTGAATGTTGTAGGAGGAATTACAGTGCAGCCTGCTACAAGTTGTACAAGGAAAGCACAAATCATGCACTAGGGGAAGTGTAATAGGGTATGTAAGCGTGACTCCAGGGTGACTTGTTTTGTCTTCTGATATAAAACAAACTGAGTCAAGTTAAGGCATAGGCTTTACTTCTGTGTGCGCAGGCCAAACTTAGGCTAGCAGCTTACACCAGTTCTGGACCCTTCTCTGTATGTTTCCTTAAGTGCATACCACTTTTCAAGGTCAGAGGGCACTGTTTGCATTTCTCCAAGACCCAGAACCAAGGTCAGTTGGTCAGCCTACCTGATAAAGCTCCTCCAAGTTGTATTTGATAGAGGTGCTGTTCTGTATAGCACCGACAGCATCTCGCAGCTTCAGCCACGTGTCCTCTGTGTAAGTTTCGGTCAGCTTCGGTCTATCTGTAAACACAAGGCAAGCATTTTCAGTTTAGCCGTTCTGCTGCCCTGCCCCATCCACAAGTATAACTTTACAGTGTATACTCGTTGGAAAGAGCATGCATGTAATAGAGAAAAAGAAATTCTATAATTGCAGAAAAAACAGATGGTAAACAAGCATGTTGGAGACAACATGACTGCTCAGAAGACTACATTCAAGAGTTAAGTAGAGCAAATTACTAAAAAGGACAAATGATGAAGAAACACATTGAGCTGGTTTCCCTGCATATGGACTAAGCCTTGTCTTTAAACTGCAGTGCCAATGGTGAATCGCTGTGAAAACTGTTTTAAGTCTAGGCTTAGCCCTATTCGGGGCCTGGGAAACTGGCCCACTGTCAGTCAACACGAATAAATTAGGGATGCACTGATACGGGAACTGTGGACCGCTGCTGATGTCCGATATATACATAGGACACACAGGACTAGATCTACCTGAACTAGAATAGGGTTGTAAATACAGTTAAATGAATAAAATGCAGATATTTTAGCAAAGTATCCCACTGTCACCTAAATGTTCTGCTCTTCTGAAGTACAATAAATTTGTAATCAAATACTGGTTTGAAAACATTTAAACATCTGGCCCATATCAAAGAAAACTGGATTTCTAAAACTTAAATAAAAGTTTACAGTACTGTTCACTCATCAGTCCATACATGGAAACTAAGCTGCAAAAAACTGTTTTACATGCACGAAATCCAGTGCATTAACATATATCCATCTATTCAGCCTACAGCAGTTTAGTTGCGCTGACATTATAAAGCGTTTTTCAGTCCAGACAGCTTTGTGAATGAAAAAACATTACAGGGCAGCCAATCAGAACAGAGCCCATTTATCTTAAATCAGTTTTAAAAGCACAGTGATAAAAAGTCTGTTTAATTCTTTTAAATAAATAAATAAATAAATAAATAAATAAATAGAGATTTGGAAGTGGTCATGTTTTTGGAACATAAACATGAACATCAAAAGTGGACCTCAAGGGAAAAAATAAAATAAAATACAACACAAAATACAATATATACAGTATACATGATAAATCGTACACTTTTAATAGTTTAGCTTTAAACTCATAGGTGCAAATTCTCAGACAAAAGGCCAATTTTTGATGCCTTTGAAAAGGACATGGAACTCTACATTGCATTAACCCAGCCCACTTTAAAACAGCTATAAAAACTGTAAGAGCATGTATGTACTTCAATGTTTTGTGTAGTTATATATATATCCCCCAGCAAATTTACGTACGTGTACACTGTTACACGTATGTTTCTTTTTTATGCATCCGATGTTGTGTACTACGGTTTGCTTTCAATAAAAAAAATAATAATTTTAAAAATTGCCAGCACTGGGAAGACCTAACCTGACATCACTACTGTTATGTTATGGCACATCATTGTACATCATTCAGCAATAAAGAAACGGAATCAAAACACTTTATTGGACATTGTGTAATCCTGCACGTCACTGATTCGACCTGTAAACAGATGAACAGCAACCATCGTGATTCATTATGAAACCTGACCTGATCCTTCTGTAGATTAACGAAAGCAGTAGAAGCCTTACAGAGCCCGAGTTTGTACATGAAGGTGAAGTCAGTTTCTTAATCGCCAGCTTCTTGTTGTAATTTTCCCGTTCCACCTTAAATGGTGCAGCAGTTACATGCTGGCGCCTCGGGCCAGAACGCAACTGCCGCACCATTTAAGGTGGAACGGGAAATTTCGAACAAGAAACTGATAAATAGGAAGCCAACTTCAGCCTCACAGCTTGTACCCGACAAAACCAAACAGCAGTTCGAGGGACGATGGTGTTAAAAGTTAAGATAATAAACGGAGCGACTGTATCCTGTGTGTCTTCTTGACCGTTTTGTTACAGTCATTTTCCGTCAGTGTAACTGCCTGTTGGACGGAGCCTCTCACTTCAAAACAAACAAAAAGCGACTAGCCTAGCATGGCTAGGTAACCGTTACATTTCAGCATGCACCGGTTTTATTTTCATTCAGCTGAAGCTAAGAGTACATTCAGCTAGCTATCATTAACAGTTCACAGGCCGTGACATTTAGCTGATGTTATATAATCGTTTCCATCGGGCTGGAACTGCTGGAAGAAGCAGTTTTTTGGCAAGCGCTCTACTGTTATAAACTTAGGAGCGGAGAGCAGCTTAGGTTAGCTTAGCCGGCGTTAGCCACACCGCTAACTCACCTTTAAAGTTTTTTATCACCAGTTTCTTCGACGCTCCTGTTTTTGAGGCCATCGCAGCAGAAGCTGGGCTCTTTGTCACTCCGTTGCTGTGCTCTGCCAAGGCTGAAAAGTTTGCTTTCTTGTTCTGTCGTGTGTCTTCTGCCATTATGTCGGAAGATTTGTTCTTTTCTGCGCTAGGAAAGCGACCGCAGGCAGGCTGTCACCGTTTTGTTTTGTTCGCGGCGCTCCGACCTGGACGGATTAAAACTCTCCTTCTTTACTGTTCTGGCTACTAAAATTAGATGAAACCCAACGCCCGGTATGAAGCCTAGTGACTAAAGTATAAATGTAAACCTAAAGCCCCGACTAAATAACTGCTCCCTCTCTATGACAAAGTTATGAGGAAAGTAACGCTACAGCCGAACTGGAGCTTTTCGGTTCTGCTAAACTTAGCCGGCTAGCTAGCTAGCTCAGTTAGCGTGTAGCTAACTATGCTAACCTAAATAAAAACCACACCGCTATAAGCACCGTAAATATCTCCAAAGCGCTGCTTGTCCTCAGCATTCCTGAGGCGTACGACCGTCATGTAGGGTTTCGGCCTAATGTTTCCGTACGAGAGAAAGCGCACTCGAGTAAAAAGTGCAAAACGGTCATAGTTAGCGGCTAATTTTGGCCAAACGCCGTAACAAAATGGCCAGAGCGCCGCGTCTCCCCCCAGCGTGTCGATAATAAAAGTCCCTCCTGCGTTGTTTACGGACTGAGATCCGCAGATGAATTTTAACTCTTTAGGGCATTGAGATTGGTCCCAAAATATTTGTAATGACAAAGTCGTTTAATAAAGTACATGTTAATGTGTTTTACTGTTTCTTATCTGTGAATAATACGTTTAAGAGCAAAACTGATCAGGAACAAATATTTCAGCACCATGGAGAGAGAAACTAATCAATGGTCCGTGTTAGTAAGCGTTAAATAGCATTATTAGTTATAATGAATATGATATGATCGGGGTCCAAACCACATCTCATTCCTAACCCTAAATCCTCATCTTCTAACACTTCGCCTATAAGAACTGAGTTGTAGCCAAGGGGTGGCCAGAGGTGGCCAGTGCCGCCCCAGTATGAAGCATGGTCATCCTTCTGACCACCTCAGTTATGGAAAGTGACACAGTCAACTATCATCAGTCAGCCATCATTAGTAAAGAATCAGTTATGCGTTGTGGTGAAAATCTGCTTTTGGGGTTTTTACAAATCAGTTATAAGAGTCTGATGATGCTCATTAGCGTATCTTGCAGTAATGGGTTCATCTGCTGAGCAAACAGGCGAGTGAACGTGCTCTGGGTCCTTCAGCAGTGCTGCTCTGTGGGCTACATTATGAAGTAGACTATGCGATGCTAAGATAAGTTAACTATCAAAATCAGTCATAATAATTTATCATGCTAGCTTATTTCTTTTTACAGTCAAATACATTCAGGTGTTGTAGGTTCCCTTATACAGTGCCGAGCTTTCTAATCATTAGACTCATATATAATCTGTAGTGAAGGGCAGCCTAAATGAATAACTTCTATGGCCGGTCTATATGAAATATTTTTAATAAAGTTAACACTGTGCAAAAAAAAAAGGATGAATTTCATTTACTTTATTCAAATGAACCATTTCCTCATGAACGGCTAAAATATGTTAAATCAACACAGTTTTGTCTTTCAGTTTACTTTCGTCAGTAGTTGTATTGATGTATTATTTTATTCACATGGAAATGATGAACAGGTTTAGTTATGTACAGAGAAAAAACGACACATTAATTCATATTTCATTTTAGTACAGCATTGCTATTTTATTTTATTTTTCTAAGGAGTGTGCTGCCACATAAAAAAATCTGTGGGTCTTACCTGGCTCCCCCATTCTAAAAGTTTTAGCTACACCCTTGTATAAGATATCCCAGAATTCCACATTCTGAACTGTGCTATTTGTGGTGGATTAAACAGCACCCCAGGGTCAACCACCATCTTTCACCCTTGTGAGATAAAAGTATGCTCTGTAATGTATTTTGCATATTTGGAAATTTTCTGTGTAAGTATTTGATCTGTGATATTTATATTCCTCCATTTTGTTAGCCTTCAAGATGTAGTAATAAAGAATTAGAAAATGTAAAATAACAGACATACATATACAAAACTGTCTTTCACACATTCAACTCCCCACCCCAACATACCTGATCCAGCTCATCAGCTTATTAAGGCTAATGAAGTGTTACAGGTTTTGATAAGCTGGATCAGGTGTTTTGGAGCAGAAAATACATGAAACTGCATGGGTCTGTGCTGCTGCCCGATTTATACTACACACATTTATATTACTGTTTTCATATAAAATACCACACGTGCACACACACATATTATAAATGTATATATATATATATATATATGTATATATATATATATATATATATATATATACATATATATATATATATATATATATATATAACTGTACTAGCTATTTAACTGGGTAGTAAGTGTTAATTTGCTCAGAAAAACACTGATAAAAGAATAAGCACAAATAACATTAATACATTCCAAGCTTTTGGGTGGTAGTGTGTGTGTGCTAAACTAATCTCTCATCGGATCACCTAACAGCTCTCTCTGTGAGTCTCGGTTCCTCTCAATGTTTCTTCCTTTTTTTTGCTCAGAGTTTTTCCTTGCCTCTCTAGCCCTAGGTGACACTGGGGACTGGGGACTTGAAATGTCCTTATTTACATTCAGTTAGGGTCAGATTTGAGGTCACTCCAGGGCTGATCAAAGAAAGAGCCTGTAAAAAAAAAAAAAGAATGGGTGAGGCACCAGCAGACAGTTCAATAAACTTAAAAGAAGCAATAAATTATACTTTATTGCAACAAACTCTATTTGAGAGATTTTGAGTTTTGGCTATTAATTTTGTTTATTTAGGTTTTGTGTGACGTAAACATAAAAATGAAGAGCATTAGCGTTTCGAGTTAATTTGGCTTTAGTGTGTTTTAGTGTGTGTGCAAACAGTTGCAGTAAAGGTTAAACACGCTGTTACTCCAAATCAAGTCATCTCTGATTCATGCAGTGTCTTTCTGGTGTGTGTTGTTTTCTTTGTCTTTTCTTTTTTTTTCTTCAGGAAGAAAGAGCTCTAATAGCTCAGTCCAAATTCATGTTCCTGTGAGAAATGCATTTTATACATCGATGCTTTCCACGAGATGGCGCTAAGGGTTTTTAAACAGACTTCAGTGCAGGATGTGCAATCAGGTTCGGGTGAGCTTTGTCACTCAATAAGGGCCTCAGGGAGGGCGCTGCCGAGCGAGTCCAAAATGAATGGGTTCCTATGGAGCGTGTGTGCAAAACTGCAATTACAGCAGTGCTGCCATGTTTCTGAACGCTTTTCAACATAAGTTACAGGACTTTGTGAGTGTGAGCCCAAACCGCATTATTAACCGATTTAGCCAAAAAATAAGACCTGTTTCCTGAAGGAAACCCGAAAGATGCTGGTAATTTTTCACTGATTTGTATAGTACAGTATTCTACTTTCCAAAAGTATAGTAAGGAAATTTCTGTGTAAAAGAACTATAAAAATGTTAAATTAACATTTTTAGTCATTTAGCTCCATTCACCCCCATTCACCAAGGACTCATTCATGGTTTTGCAGTGGTGTTTTTGGTTTAATGTGAGGAACAGGAAGAGGCCAGACTCCCCAGAAACACAGGCTGAATCTCAAATGGCTTCTACTCCCTACATAGTCAGGAAACTGCCTTCTACATACAAACAGTGCAGTAAGTGTGAAAGAGAATTATGCAGCCTATGGCTGAATATAAATGGCTTTCTATGGCTTTGTTAGAAACATAATGCACCATTTGGGTGTAGAAGCTATTATTTCATGACTTGCATAGCGCAGTACGCAGGGAGTAAGAATTAAGACATTTGACACAGAGCCCGACTCTGATTATACTGAAAGTGTGGTAACAGCCAAACAAAATAAAACGAGCAAAAAGCCTTTATATACAATACTATTTTCAATTAAAAGTAAGATTAAAGTATTACTAATAAAGTACAAACATTTTGCATTTTATTTATTAAAGGCTTCACTTGGATAATTCACATTTTTCTGAAAGTTCCTCTTTTTTTAATTTTCGTTTAAATTAAGTTTAAACTCAAAACTATTTAATAAGTTCATCCCACTTTATTGTGTAGCTTAATAATACTCACTAAAATGTAATTTGTATGTTAATTTACATTGTTTAATTTGTGTTACATAGTTATGTGGTGTTACTGTATATTGTTTATTTACACTCCGAGTAGAGAAGAGTTTATTTTCAAAAGAACAACTTTGTTAACATTTTTCATGCTCTGTATTTTGCTTTTTGTATATTTTTTGTACATATATTTTTTGCGTATTGTATTGTGTTTATAATGGCTTTATGTTACCATGCACCTGAAAAATGGAACCAGTCTACCAGTCGAGATGAGACAGTACAAGCAGCTTAATACATAATTATTTATATGAATTCTTTTCCCTGAACCCTTATTTTTACTTCTACTATTAATACACTTATTTATTTATTTATGTAGTCATTTAGTTTTTCATTCATTCATTCATTCATTCATTCATTATCCATGTTATTTTAACATTCCTTTGCTTTGATTTTATTTTATTACAAAATGTATATTTATTGTTACTTTTAATTATCTATACTTTCTTTTAATATCATTATTTAATTATTGAATTAGTAGCTCTTGCTTTGATGCCCATACAGTGGATGAAAGGTGAAAGGTGCTGCACAAGTAAAGATTTAAAGAATTGAATTAAATAAAAGCCACAACAATAACTACTACTTCATATATATTTCATTGTATATATTTATATGTTTTATATTCATGACGCTGAACGAGTGCCAGAGCCCGTTTTTCACTATAAGTTCTCTGCCAATACCACATTTTTTATATATATGCTGTTCACTTCATATGTGTCCGGCGGTATGTGTCCGGCAGACAGTAAAACGCTTTTTTGATTCTTATCTTGAGATTCGACGCCAGTGAAAAGTAGCGAATCTGCTTTTGTGAATCCCGAGTTCACATGGGTAAACACGAAGTCTGTGAGGAGCGCTGAAGCTCTCGGGCACGTTTTACCGCTGAAAGAGTGATATGAGACCTTAAAGGTATTTATGATTGGAATATTTTGTGTGACAGTTGTAGGACAAAAGGTACACCACGCCGCAGCCTCGAGTCAAACGTTAAAAGGTGTGTTTTGTTGATGGCTGTTCAGCAGAATGAGAGCGCTAAGCTAGCATACCGGCTAACTAGCGTAGCCGGTGTAGTGATGCGGCTCGTTTAGTGATATAAAGCAGATTTTAATGACGACCGCTGAGTTTAATCACATTAAAGTCCCGTCAGAGGTTCGGCTGTGATATTAAACTCGTACACTGAATGTTAATGACCAAGAAGGCGTCTCCTTAAGACGAGGCGATATGATAATATTTATCATTATCGTGATAAATTATGTCTGTTTAAGCTTTTTTGAGCATATTGTGGTTATCGTCAGTACTGAGAAGAACCCAGACTGACTGCGTTTCATTAAAAAGAGGGCATAATTGGTCCCGTTTAAGTAGATTCAGTGCAGTATGTGAAATGCTGTAAAGGTCATTGGCACTGCACGTTCTTAATAGTATTTTAATTGTGGAAGCACTGGCCCTTTTTTTTTTGTTTTTTTTTGCCTATTTCAACATTTCATATGTCAGACAAAATAAAGATGATGGCATATCGCCCACCCCTACTTCTCGTACATGATGAATGCAGCTGTTTTGTTTTGTTTTTAGCTCTGCTGTCCGGGATCAACATGGCTCACATCACGATCAATCAATACCTCCAACAGGTACCTTCAGTTTGTATGCTGTAACATCACTCAGAGTGGTTTGATGTGTAGTGCTTTGTTCTTGAGAAATTTACAGAGTCAGAATTGTTCACAGTGGTAGTGATGGGAACCAGACATCTGAAGTGTTTAATGACCGTAGAAGCTCCCTCACAGAAAGTTATTACGTGAAGTGGTAACAAATACGCTGCTTGATGTCTGAGACTCTGTTTTACGATAGTTCGATTAGCAATATTTTTGGCGTAAAACATATATTTTTTTCAATCCATTAATGGTGGAGAGATACATGCCGGGCCTTCTGTGGCAAAATAGTTCCCAAAGAAATTTTCTTTTTTTCAGATTTACCACTATTTCACTATTATCAACATTACATATAAAAACCCAGAAGACACGTGTAGGTTAAGTGATCGGTTTGTGTCATATACATCATGACTCCTGGTTCCTGTGACCACCACTGTAACGTTAAAAAGACAGAGCTGATTAGTGTCTTTACAATGAACCATCTCACATCAAAACAGTATTCATAGGGACAATGTCTTAAAATATCATGATATACTGTTTTCTCTATATTTGACCTCCTCCCAAAAATATTGAATGGTGCCACATCACTCCAGAAAATGCAGTTCCACTGCTCCACTGAGGGGCTTTATACTCCACTAATAATAATAATAATAATGAAAAAAAAGTGTGGATGCTCCAGATTGTCCGGTTCTATTGGCAGTGCTTTTCTGTGGAGATTGTACAAGCTGTGTGTGCGCAACTGAATGCATCTTTAAGGGAATTCCACTGATTTTTAAAAATTTCTGCATAATTGAAATCTGTGAAATTTAGACACAGAAAAAAGAAAAAGAACACCATGCAAAAGTTTGGGCACCCCGAGAGATTTGAGCTCAGACCTTAATCAGCTCTTTAGGGCTGTGGCTGGTTAGAAAAGGCCAGGTAAAGCAAATTTCAAAGCTTTATAAATATTCTGGCTCCTCAAATCTTGTCCCAACAATTAGCAGCCATGGGCTCCTCTAAGCAGCTGACTAAAACTCTGAAAATTAAAATAATTGATGCCCCCAAAGCAGGAGGTGGCTATAAGAAGATGGCAAAACGTTTTCAGGTAGCTGTTTCCTTGGTTCCAATTGTAATTAAGAAATGACAGTTAACAGGAATGGTGGACGTCAGATTGAGGTCTGGAAGACCGAGAAAACTTTCCAACACGACTGCTTGTAGGATGCCCTGTTTGACTGCAAAAGACTTTTATCAGACTTTGGAGTGGTTGGTGTGCTGTTCTGCTTTGCAGTGACACATTTACACATAGGACCTTCATCAGAGAAAGCCATTCCTTTATCCTTACCACAACTTTCAGTGTCAGAACTTTTCAAAGGCACATCTAAACAAGCCTGATGCATTTTGGAAACAAGTCCTTGGACTGATAAGATTAGAATGAAACTTTTTAGCCACAATGAGCAAAGGTATGGAGAGAAAAAAAGGGTGCAGAATTTCATGAAAAGAACTGCTCTCCAACTGTTAAGGATGTTGGTGGATCGATCATGTTTTGGGCTTGTGTTGCAGCCAGTGGCACAAGGAACATTTCAGTGGTAAAGGGAAGAATGGGTTGAATTAAATATCCGCAAATTCTGGAAACAAATGTCACACCATCTGTAAAGAGGCTGAGGCTGATAAGAGGATGGCTGCTACAACAGGATAATGATCCTAAACACATGTCAAAATCCACAATGTACTACCTCAAGAGGCGCAAGCTGAAGGTTTTGCCATGGCCCTCACAATCCCAAACCAAAGAATATTACAGAACAAGAAGCCTTTTGTAAGGAAGAATGGGCAAAAATCACTCAAACAAGAATTGAAAGACTCTTAGCTGGCAACAAAAAGCATTTACAAGCTGAGATACTTGCCAAAGGGGGTGTTACTAAGTACTGACCATGCAGGGTGCAAAAACTTTTGCTTTTTTGTTCTTTTAAAATTGTGAAAGATGGAAATAAAAAAAAAGTGTTCTCGCTTAAAATATAAAAAAGTGCCATCTTTAACTTAATGTCTTTAACTTAATCAGGTCATCTTTTACTCACTTAGCTATTTACAGCAATAAAAAATTTGACCAGGGTGCGCAAACCTTTGCATGCCACTGTATATATCATTGCTGCAATATATATGTACAACAAGTATCTCCAAAGTAACAACAGGAGAGGACACAAATGTTCTTTACTTTAATGTAAGTTAACATAAACAATTTTATTCTAAGCAATTTTGGTGCATTTCTGTTGGTCCATTGAGTATCAACTTTTCACACATTGTAAAGGGCAGTAGGTGTACTCAAATTATATAGAAAAATTAACATCAAAAAAAAATGAAGATACTTCGTTTACTTATGTCGTTATGTTAGTCTTTTTGAGAAACACGGCCCACAGGATTTGGAGTCATGGTTAAAGTCATATTGTTAAAGATGCAGTGTTTTTGATGTAAAATTTGAACACCATGATCCAAACTGCCCACAGATACACACGTCTGAAACATCTAAGCATTGGTCAGGATGTTTGAACTTTGTTTGCTTATTGCAGCTTTCTTCAGTAGCAGTACTTTAAATGTGAGGATTGCAGTAGTGAGTGCTGAGTAGTGTATGGTACAGCCCTAACAGTCAGTATGGTTGATGTCTGTGCCATAGAGGTTGTATGTCGGGCTTAGTAGCAGCGCTCTTTTCACAGGTGCTGGAGGCCATTGACACAAGGGATGGAGTGTTCTGTGCAGAGCTGCTGTCATTCAAACACCCACATGTAGCCAATCCTCGTTTGCAGGTAAGACGTCTTATTCTCTCATTCTTTTATCCTGTCTCTTGCAAAAGGTATGCATTGATTGTGTTTTTATATGCTTACCAATAATACGATCTGATTTTGGCAGTCATCTTTTTTGATTTTTAAAGTGTTAGTGTACAAACCCAATTCCAAAAAAGTTGGAACAGTATGTGAGATGCTAATGAAAATAGAAAACGGTACAAAAGCACAATATTTGCTTTATTTTGTTTCTGTTGTGGCTGATTGTGTTTGCAACAAGAGGAAAATTCTGAAAATCAGGCTCACATTAAAAAATGTGAACTTCATGTAAAATTTAAGCAATTAATATTTAATAGTCTGTGAGTAAAGTGTGCTACTTACTCTTATTTTTTACTCTCAGCTTTCCAGTCCGGAGGACAAGTGTCAGCAGGTGCTAGAACCTCCTTATGATGAGATGGTTGCTGCACATCTCAGGTAAACTGCTTATCTGTTCTTTCAGCCAACACTTCACCGGGCTTCTGTTCTGTTAAGGCTTTCATTCTTTACAATTCTCGCAGTTGTTTTTCTTCCTCTCTCTTTGCAGATGCACGTATGCTGTGGCTAACCATGACTTTGTGGAGGCATACAAATGCCAGACAGTTGTGGTCCAATATCCTTTTTTAATAACCTTAAATTCTATGATGTAGCAGGCAAAATGAGTAAGCAGTAGAGCATAATGAAGGTATAATTTTCTATTCTTAGCTAAAGATTCATTTCAGTTTTTGGTATGTTTTTTGGTAATTCCACAGAGCTGTAATTATGTGGCACGGTGGCGCAGTTGGTAGCGCTGTCGCCTCACAGCAAGAATGGCCTGGGTTCGATTCCCAGCCGGGTGACCAGGGTCATTTCTGTGTGGAGTTTGCATGTTCTCCCCGTGTCTGCGTGGGTTTCCTCCGGGTACTCCGGTTTCCTCCCACAGTCCAAAAACATGCAGTCAGGCTGATTGGACATGCTAAATTGCCCCTAGGTGTGAATGTGATTGTATATGTATGTCTGTCTGCCCTGCGATGGACTGGCGACCTGTCCAGGGTGTATCCTGCCTTCCGCCCAATGACAGCTGGGATAGGCTCCAGCACCCCACCGCGACCCAGAAGGATAAGCGGTTTAGATGATGGATGGATGGATGGATGTAATTATGTACTACACAGGGCCCAGTTTTTGAAAAGCATCTTAAGCATGATTTTAACAGGATTAGTTTACATGGGGGTGGTGTGGAAATGAAATTTTACCGCAGGACGTCTGTAATATTTTGACCAGCATAAGAAATGTTGGTATAAAAGACAGAGATGGGAGTGGTCTATACTCCAGAATAGAGCAGAAAAAACATTGTATGCTTGAGGGGGATAGTACATATCAGCTTGATTTCAGCCACAGAGACCACAAGTAAACGCTTCTTTGAGAAATGCCAGTAAAATTACATTACCCTACCTCTGAATGGTCCCTCTACCATTTAAGAATCATCTTTGTGCTGAGATGCTATCGGAAAATCCAGCCCAGATCGATTTGGCTCATTTTTCTTGGCAAACTGAACGATTACAAAGTAGCACATACCTGAGCAAGTTGCAGATCTTATAAAACAGTGCAATTAACTTATAAACAATACAAAAATATAGAATGCGCCAGGTGTAGGTTTCAATCATTGACAGTGGTTTATGGAAAAATGGCAATAGAGAGAGACCCTCAGAAGAGCCCGAAGTACAGTTTAAGTTCAATACACTGTTTCGAGTTCATTTTTTTTTATTTCTCAATAAAAGATTGAAATCTCCCTCAATTGATGTATGTTCTCGTTTATGCCAGTGATTAATACGAGCATGTATCCTAGATCTGTACTCTGTGAATGCAAGCTTAAGCACCTTTGTTTTGCCTTAACATCATACGTCATTTTTGAAAGCTTTTCAAGCACACAAAGAGGAGAATTGGTATGTTCAAACAAAAATGCATACTTACAGAGCAATGTTTCAAAAGTGCTTTTTTTCAGATATTTACAGTTGAACGGTTGTGATTACAGATACAATTGATCTCCTCTTGTTTTGTTGTTTAGGGCTTTGCCTGTGATGTTTGCTGTAACTCTTGACCTGCGAATATTCGCCAACAATGTAAGTTATGGTACTACAGGGGTTTAGCTTGAGGGCCTGTTTTGTTTCTGATCAGTGCTGTTGGTGCTTGTGCTGTTAACCACACTACTGTAATAGAACCAGTTATTTACAAACATGATGTATCCTACAAAATCACCTGTAGATGTTTATTTAGACTGAAAGTGCAGTATGTCCCAGAGAAATCCTGCACATGTATGGTGTTTAGATCAGAGTACCACCCTGAGGAAAGAAATGACTCAAACACGTGCTGTACATATTGAAAAACATACATTTCAATAAGGACATTAAAATAGGTCACTAAGATGATTGTCCACAACAGAAAAGGCAACAAGTTTATCTTTTTGAATTGAAAGTTTATCTTTTGAATGTTCTTTTCTGTAATGTTCCCAAACATGTTTGATCTCATAGACAAGTCATCAAAAATTTGTGATGATCGTGAGGGTGATATATATTTCTTTAAATCGTTTTGAATGTAGCTTGGTCAGCTACTGATTTAAAACAATAGAAAAACAAAGTGGAAGGGTGCCTCTTTGAAAAAGAGAATATACAAAATCAACAGTACTTTAAATTCTTAAAGAAGTGAGTTTTCAGTATTTTATATCGAAATGGCATAATAAAACGAATTGTATGTACAGTTAAATATTCGGGAAAGAGTAGAAAAAAAAGTAGAAATAAAGTCCTCTTATACTGATTGTGGTACAGCACCCAGTGACATCACTAGGCGGGGACTTATTAATAGAGAATTCAATATAGAGTATTTTACAATGACATTAACAAGATTTAGTCAGTCAGCTTAAAAAAAGGAAAAGGTTTGAGGGGAGGTACAGTGTTGCTGCTATCGTGATTTAAAAGAAGTCACTAACTCAACAACAAAACAATACTTCCATTTGAGCACCCATACAGGCGCTGAGCATCGGTCATTAATATGCATTACCTCGTTCATCTGTTGATTTTGAATGGAGGGACGCTTGTAAAAATGTAGCAGCTGTATGAGTAAGACTTAATTACTCTGCTACAAATATTGTGTGGCGAAGTGCGATTACTGCTGTGTTTTAGGAGTCAAATTCCTTATTTCTAAATTAGTGGATGTGATGAAAATATTTGTGACTACGCAGTTTTTCTGAAAGTTGACAAATTCTTCTCTGAAGGTGTGGTTGTGGTGTGCGGATGATGCACCTTTCACACCTTTAAGCGCTTTGCGTTAGCGGAAAGAGAAAATTTGCAGAGTGGTGGAGTCACTGAGGAGGTGTCCAGGACACGACCTCACAGGATGTCAGTTTAGTAACGTAGTGCAAGATTCTTCTTAAGATTATAATTTCTGAGATTATGCACGACATAGATTGATTGCTTACACTTTGGATTTAAACATAACAGTAAATGGGACTTGAATGATAAGTGATTTCCTATCCCCAGAATAAACCTGGCCCTGAACTAATAAAGAATTTCAGTGGGGAATCACCATTGGTATTATAGGCTTACTCCAAGATTGAGAAACAAAGCCCTAGCAACATACAGCTAAGGTCAAGATTATTAGCCCCCAAGGAGATCTGGAACATTTTCCTAAAATTCTGTCCAATGTTAACATCATTCATAAAACTTTACAGATTAAAACATTCATCAGTGAACATTTGTCAGTGTACCCCATTTCATAAGTTTTGTATTGGGAAAAAAAAAAAATTAAGATGGCTCTGTTACAAATGTATTGAATTTTGGGGTGGTCAAAATGATTAGCTCCAACAGGAACCCCCAGATCTCTGCAATGTGATCATTTAAAAACATGGGGATGCGTTTTGGAAGTCTGTTCTTTGATCTAATGAGACAAAACTGGAGCTGTTCAGGCACAAGGATGTTACTTTTGTTGGTGAAGGATGGGAGACACCTTCAACCCTACAAACACAATTAAATGTGGTGGTCATAGGATAATGCTGTGGGGCTGTACCATTTTCAGACGAAAATTGTTGATGGCTGAAATCTTGGTAAAACCAGTCCATTGATTTAAAACGTGTCCGAATGCAATAGGTTACTGAAGTTCAGGATATGGTGTAGGTGTTGACTAATAAGATGGAATAAGACGATGCCTACTGTGTGCCTTAAAACTGCTTCTTTGTTGTTATGCTGTGCTTCTTGTGGGTGTTCAGTTGCTGTGGTTTCGTTGCTTTGGCTGAGGTGTTCTCATTGTTTGTGTGGGCAGGCGGAGCAGCAGCTGCAGAAGAAGGGCAAAGGGAAGGTGGGAGACATGCTGGAGAAAGCAGCCGAGCAGCTGATGAGCTGCTTCCGAGTGTGTGCCAGTGACAAGTGAGTACGCACATAGACGCTTTACTAGGGCTGCTCAGTAAATCATTGTTGATCGTTACCACAATATTGTGTTTTCTGATCGTCCTCATTATCTCAGATGTTCCACATTCGTGTTGGTAATAGGGCTCACCTGATTTGAATTAGAACTCATGCTAAAGCTTAAAATATTTGTCCAAACAAAATGGGATCCAAGTGTTTACATTGTGTTCAGTCGGGTTGGGTTGGTATTTTGCAGATATGTGTCTGGCTGCCCGGTTTGATTAAAACTAACAAATATTTTTTGCTTCACAAACAAACTTTCACGTTTAAGTTTCCCACTCACACCAATCTGTACCCACAAACACACCCACAACAAACCACTAACACGTCAGTGCTTTTTTTTGATGGATGTGAATGCAGCCTGACAATGTGCTGTTAATCCAAACTAAAAAACGTTTGGGATGTTGTTCAAAAGCATTGCAGAATTTAATTTTGCACAGCTGGTTATTTTATTGTAGTGTATTATTTTATAGCATTTTAGATTTTATTTATCTGTTATCTAATGACTGCTACTATTGTCACAACTCAGTGACTGATGCTATTCTGTCAGGTTTTATTCAGCATTTTGAGTGAAATGGGCTGTCCAGGTTGGTTTCAGACTCAAGAAAATTCTTGGGCTGTTTTCTGATTTGTGCCAAATGTCCAAGCTGATTAAAGCTGTAGCTTCAGTACTCTACCACAAACACGTAGCCTAAAATAAATTTAATCAATAAAGACCTTTAGATAGAATTGTTAATGGAAAATGTTAAAAACAAGTAAACTGTGGCTAAATTAGTTGAACACATCATAAACTGATGCAAAACACTGTGTCATCTCACCTCACACACTGTTAGTACAGCACAGGAGCTACTACTACACCAATATGTCTTATTTATAACATTACTGAAAGTACGAATGACTGATTTGAGTGGATCTCAAGTTTACGCTGCACTTAAGTGCAAGGCGAAAAATAATAAGCGTGTTTTGATGGACACAAAATGGACGTGTCATGTAGTCGTTGTTAGGGAAACACTAAATAAAATAAAAGTGAATATGTTCTATCAGGTGGACGACCTGAAGCACTTCCAATATTGTTGGTTTTAGGGTGATTTTGAGTGAGTATTTGAGTACTCGTTCTGACACATCAACAAGTTTTGAGATCTGTAAACTGCGGTTCGGGCTAGTCCTAGTTCTTTGTGTTTTGGTGAATGAAGGCATTGCCGTGATCCAACAAACAGCCAAAATAATGCAGAGCAATCTTATACTACATTAAGACCACCGAAAAAAAACTACATTAAGTTCACCAGTGTGGTTTGTAGTGATATAATCACAATATTGTATTTTGTCCATATCATACAGCTCTACACTGTACATAAGCACAGACATCAGTCCGTTTGCATTGTCTCATCTGATGAATGATAACGTACATGTACGTCTCTTAATCTCTGTCATTAACAGTCGTGCTGGCATTGATGACTCCAAGAAGTGGGGGATGTTGTTCCTTATCAACCAGCTGTTCAAGATCTATTTCAAGGTAAGAGGCAACATATAAGAGGCTAAACTTTATCAGAATCACACCAATTCCCTCTCTAGTATTACATATCACAAACAAGATAACCTTACTGTAGACCACAATCTCTGGAGTCCATGTGAGGGCAGTTGGGGAATAAATAGTGTCTTTGTTTAAATAGTGCCTAACAGAGGATGTCTGGTATCTGATGTTCATCTCTCCAGATCAATAAGCTGCATCTCTGTAAGCCTCTAATCCGGGCCATTGACAGCTCCAACCTGAAGGACGACTACAGCATGGCCCAGAGAGTCACTTACAAGTACTACGTGGGCCGCAAGGCTATGTTTGACAGCAACTTCAAACTGGGTTAGAGTCGCAGCTCAAATATCACTTTTTCCATGAAGACCACTATTAAAACTTATGCAGATGATATTGACCTGTCTTCTGTCAAGTATATGGCATTCACTCCATTTCACTTTGTGTATGTGTTCTCAGCGGAAGAGTACCTGTCCTTCTCCTTCCAGCACAGCCATCGCTCCTGCCAGAGGAACAAGCGGCTCATCCTCATCTATCTACTGCCTGTCAAGATGCTGCTAGTAAGCAATACATACACTCATACTTATGTAAGCACTATATTGGGAAGTGATTGCAGTGTGCGTGAAATCACAGTACTGCAAACAGGTGTTGCGTGAATTGCATACACACAACACCAGTGGTCCCTTGCAGAGCCTAGTTCCAACCACAATTTACCACACCTCCTCCAGCTAATCGACTTCTTCCCAAGTCTCTGATTGGCTAGATGTATTTGACTTAAGTAAAAGGCGGGGCAGCTTATTGGATAGAGGCTGAAACTAAACTCTAAGTCTGGAGACCACTGCATGTAACTATTATGTTTCCTTACACACTATGTAATAAATTATAGAACTATGAAATCAGTTGAGGGCCACACACAAATGAAGATCAGGACAAGGGTGTGTCTTCTAACTCTGCTTTTATCACTGCAAAGTATAAGTTGCTGCTGATGCTTAATGTAGGCCTGATTCTGTTTTACAGGGCCACATGCCAACGACCCAGCTGCTCAAGAAGTATGACTTAATGCAGTTCACAGATGTTACCAAGGCAGTGAGGTCTGGTTGCTTTCAACACTTACTCTTAAAAATAAGTGCTAATTTTTGGAAGCCCTTTTCAGACTGGATGTTTTACTGGATCCTGTGATGCTATTTGTAATGTATTTGGCCAATTAGTACAGGATAAACTTTGTGTAATTTTGCTATAATTACTCCACATAGCCCGGATTGAAACAAGAAAACCCAAATATACACATCAGTGTTACGTGACAGGTGTCACATTCAGTAACAGACAGCAACAACACTGTGAAGGGCTGTGTGGATTACATTACCATGTAATCAATTCAAACAAGACTATTATTACTGAGCCCTGGGTTCAACCAGTTATAGAATGTATTTCAGTCTGGAATTATTCTTTTTTTTTAGTCTAAAAACTAAGGACATTGCAGGTTTATACTGGAAATCGATTTATACTAAAATCACAGATCTCATTAGCATTCACTTAAATTACAGTACCTTCACAGGTAAAACTAGTCCATCTTAACAGGATCTAAGATAGTCACCATATTATAGGAGACCATTATTGTTTGCTTTGTTTTTATCTTCTGCTAGTGAGGGCAACCTGTTGTTGTTGAATGAAGCTCTTGCCAAGCATGAGACGTTTTTCATCCGCTGCGGTATCTTCCTCATCCTTGAGAAGCTGAAGATCATCACCTACAGGAACCTTTTCAAGAAAGTGTAAGTAGACCTTATAAACAGAAGATGTCTTTGAAATAACACAGAACTTTACTGTTTATGTGGCTGGTTCTAACTGGAATAAATAGGAAAGGGCAAATTTCATGTTTTAATTTTATTTATTTATTTTTTTATATTTATCCTCTTCCTCTCTCTAGGTATCTTCTGCTAAAGACACACCAGCTGCCTCTAGATGCGTTCTTGGTGGCGCTGAAGATGATGCAGGTGGAGGAGGTTGACATTGACGAAGTTCAGTGCATCCTGGCCAATCTCATATACATGGTGAGATATACATGGACGACACATTACAAACATACCCACACAAACACAGTAAGATGTGCTTGATGTGCCTACTGTTTGGCCTCATTTTCCTGTCTCATTTTCTTTGACTTTATAATATTCATATTTCCTTGTGCCTACACCACTTTGGCTCTCAATTTGTCAGAAACTTAACAGCACTGCTTCCAGTTTAAATCTTTTTCAACTCGGAAACTTTGTGAATTGCAATAAATACCTGCAAAGCCAATGGTGGTGAACAAAAAGTACAAATAATTCTGTACTCTAAATTAAAAAAATATTTCTTCTCATATTGTTGAACTGTTTCTGGTAGACTTAAATTTAAGGCCATAATCACTGTGGCATTTTAAATTCATAATGCTGGAGTGCAGTACCTAAAAAGCAGAAAGTCTGATACCCTCCTAAGGTGATAAAGTAGGCTGCTATGCTAAAAGGTCTGCCTTTTGTTCATTTTTATTGCGTTGGTAATTCAGAAATCAATGTTATATTTCCCTCTAATACTAATCCAGGTAGATGTAGTCCCAATTTCAACATTTTATTAATGTTTATGTATTTTCATCAGCAGATATGTACATGAACAATATTGGATGTGTCCTAATTCAGTGCATTCCTTATTCTGGCAGCTGTCAATAAATACATGCTAGTAAAAAGTCCAGGATCTATGGGTGCCACAAGTTCTGAAAATGGGGGGAAAAAAACATGTGAAGTGGACCACCTAAGATTCAACCAATCATGACAAAGAGGCGTGTCTACTTGCCTATCAGATTGCACTTCCACAGCATGTAGTGGGGAGTCATAGACTAGCCATTCAGTTAGCGAGTTACAAAAGTGGGTGTGCTCTGATGAGACCTACTGAAACGGCTTCAAAGAATGTTCAAAGAAATAATGGCAAATGAAATAGTGCCAAAATTGCAGATCCCCCCCTTACCAATAAAGGCTAAAACTGCTAAACAAAACTGATAAAGAAAAGAATATGAAGAATAAGTGGTATAGAGCATCAGTATGGCTTCCCAGTGCTGGATAGATAAAGGGAAGTCTAATGGCATGAAGAGCGATGCTAACCTTATTCAAAATCTGCTGAACTGGTAATTACTTTCCTTAACACAACTATGCAGTTGGCTTACTAAGCTAGCTAAGAAAATGAGCTACATATATTAGCTCATCCAAAAACGTGTGGTAGTTGACGTTCACTGACTGATGAGCTGTCCCATTTTTTCTTGTGTTATCTTTGTAGAAGGCCTTGCATGTTAGATTAACTACTGATATAATAAGGACCATGGAAAGAACCAATGAATTTCAAGAACAGTTTCATGAGGAAAAATGTCACTGTAGGCCTTCCTAGATATGAATGGGAAAACCCTGAAGGGAGAGGCTGTGTTTGTTTGGCTGTTGGGTTTCCAAAGGGCTAATTTGGACTAACGCATCAATTAAATTTTTTTCATGTCTCTGTAAAGATATCCTTACCATGTTCTTATAGTTAATGTATATTGTTTGTATTGTTTCTCTCACTTAGGGTCACATCAAAGGTTACATCTCCCACCAGCACCAAAAGTTGGTTGTCAGTAAGCAGAACCCCTTCCCTCCATTGTCCTCTGTGTCTTAAATGCCATCGCTTCGAAAAGACTGAACCTGGAACAACAACCCTCCACTAACATCAACTTCTGCTGCATTTACGTATTCCTGGTATTACTGTCATTTTGAGCTCCTAATTACAAATGTTCAAAAGTTTTTTTTGTAATCCAATTGATAAAAGTTGGATGCCTGTGACTAAAAGCTTTGAGAACCATGGGCTGATATTATGTGTCTGTCAGTTACCGCCATTTAACATTTGCAAAAAATTCTCTTTGTGACAAATATTTAAAGGTGTAAAGATTTACCAGCGGCTCACTTAAAGCAGCGTTTCCAGGTTAGAAAGAAATTGAGCTCTGTGAACTTTAACAGGTGAAATATATGGATTTGAATGGACTATTTTATCGCAGCAGTTAGACTCTGCAGTCTTGTTGCTACACAGCATTGCTTTTCCAGATGGTGTATTTTATTCCTTTGTGGGGGTTTTTTGTTTTTTTTTTATTGGTTATGTAAAATAAACTTATCATGATTTTGTACAACTTGTCAGTGTTTAATAATGTATTTATATATAATTGTATACATCTATTGCTACATACCTATTTAAGATCAGCCAAATATCAAAAAAATGCATTATTTTTTAGATTTGTATGTTGAGAAGCAAGGAAGCAGAGCACGTCTTTGAACGGCACATATAACCATATAGGTAAAATTGCTCAGTAGTTTATTTTTATAATCATAACAGTGGGATATTTCTGGCTTCAAACATCATCTTTGCTCAGCCTCAGACCTCAACAGGAGTGGGCGAATCCAGTGAGTGTATCTGGAGACTTTGGTGAACACAAGTTCCCGATTACAGTCATTTTGAGACAGAGATAGTCCAGTCAGAAAAGCTGTGTTTCCTTCCACTGTAGCAGCAGGAGTCCCAGACTTGAGATCGCACTGGACTCTCTTTTGTAACCGTAATCTCATACCGCCACTCTTGGGTTCTTGCTCCTCTATACAAAACATCTTATTAGTCAGGGAGAATGTCAGGTTAAGTTTGTCTTGGCAGTCTTCCAGTGAAAGATATGAGGGATGGCTGGCACCAGAGACCACGACACCTTCCCTGCCAGTCCTCATCAAGATGTTCTCACTGTAGTCTTTCTCTGGGAGGCAGAGGGATACAGTGTCTGGACCAAGGGTGATTGGCTGTTTTAGCTGCAAGAAAGCCAAGTCATCATCAGGCTGACCTAGTATGTACCTCCTATGAAGAGTCCATTTGCTGGCCTGTGAAGCGTTCCTTTTTTCATCTGAATGGCCCGCTGTTGAAGGTATTACATAAAGTTCTGTTATTAGAAACATAAGCTCAAGCCAAGAACCAATTCAGCAGCCATTTATTTTTAATTGCGTATAAGAAAACATCTTATTTGTCATTTTATTTAACTTGTTTAACTTATGTTGAAGTGTTACTAACTTGTTAAAAGGAGTCAACATTGCCTTAGCTAAGGATGGCACTGTTACTCACCAAATACCATGTAAAGGTCTTTGTCTGTTGTCATGCATCCAGCTGTGGTAAGTACAGACCTCCGTCCTAGGATCACGCCGTGACAGACCACATCACCACGGCCATCCACAAAGGTCACCTAGCCGCCACAGCATGGTATAATTCATCTGTTAACATTCCTATTTCAGTTCTTTAACAGTGTGACATTCCTTCTCTCTTGATGTTTCGATCTGGACCTGGAGCACCTTTAGGGTTAGGTAGGGTAATTTCTTTGTTCAGACACACCTGCTTTACCTTTGTAGGTAGTTACTTGGTTAAGTGGGTGTGGTTAAAAAGGAAAACATTGCACTGTACTGGACTCTATCCCTCCAGGATTAGAACTGGACACGCTTGCTATACGTTGATTCATTATTGTGCTTACCTGCCATGGACAGTGTCCTTGGGAACAGATCTTGCCAAGTTCATTTTCGTTCTTGTTCAGATTGGCATATCTTTCAGAGGAGATTCGCAGGTTCCCACAGGGGTTCTGAACTAAGAGAATGGAAGATGTCATCACTGGAAATCCTGAAGCATCCCAGCAAAGCACTGTTAAATTAGGCTCCACTGTACTGTTCTGATGATCAGTATAGCAAAACTATGACAATGACAATGACTACGTCAAGCCTAGGATGTGTTCCAGTTCCAGGCATCATCAACCCACTAAAGCTCTGGTCCTAACTAAGCTAACTGGATTTTCTTCTCACGACGGTGGATCATTTTTTAATTGTCACTTTGCAGCAGAGCAAACTAATTGCACTACAAAGATATTAAGAATACAAAGCAGTTATTACTTCAGGAAGCAGGTGTAACGGGAGTTCTTCATAAAACTTTTACATAATGGGAAGGTTCTTTAAACTTTGAAAAGGTTCCTCACACGCACACGTCTCCTTTACAAAATTAGTTGCATTTGTTAGGTTTGTAATGTTGTGATTTAGTCAGGAACTCTTGTCTTATTGAACATGCTTTGTGAGACAGGTCCCTGTTCAAACAAACCAGCCCACCAGGAGCAGAGTTGGCCACTCCTGCAGAAATGGACAAGACGTAAAGTTACTAAACCAGCTCTAACTAGACTCAAGTCTATGACATGAAGGTAATTATTCCAACAAAGAGGCCCAGGATTGCATGTTGCTTACAACCAAAGTGCTGTTGATTGTATGTTCTGGCAGGGCCAGAAAGATGTTGAGGGGAGTTGAAATGATCGAAAGAAGCTTATAGGTAACAGAACATGTTCTGAGCTATTCAGTAGGTGACAAAGCAGACGTGACCAGCTCCAGTCCTGGAGGGCCTTATTCAAACACAGGATTCTGGCCCTTCGAGCACTAGACTTTACTGAAGGCGTCTCTGTCTGGGACAAGCCCCCAGATCTAGCCAAGACTAGAGTAGAGATGAGACACTGTAAACGGCTTCACATTCTAATACGAAAGGTCTACTAGTGTTAGCATCATTGCTGTGGGCTGCACTTCTTCTTCTGAGTAGAAGAATGTATTTATATACATACCTTGAGGTACGCAGCTCCTGCCATCACTGTGAAGGCTGTAGCCCTTGGCACAGAAACACCGGTAAGATCCTTGCGTGGGTTTGCAGTAGTGTTCACAAGCCAAAGGGCCCCCAGAAGGGCATTGGGATACATCTGCTCAATGTACAAAGAAGAATGCGACTTAAATTAAGACGAATCTACATGTAGTAAATCCGCCAAGACATGTTTGGTGTCCAAAATTTGCTTCTTTAGTTTTGCAGTGGAGCTACGAGGCTAATATAGAATTCAGCAAAGTCATAAATTATTAGTTTTCTGTTAGGGAGCTTTTAGAGGTATTAAACTCTTCAGACATCTGGTTCCTATCATCACCACTTTAAACAATTCTGACTTGGTAAATATCAAACCACTGTGATTTTAAACTAAAAACACATGACATCAACGCACTCCACCCCTAAAAAACGTTACCCTTTTCACAGTTGAACCCGCTATACATGTCTGTGCACTTGCAGCTGTAGCCTCCTACTGTGTCTTTACAGGCGCCGCCATGTTGACAGGGATTGGTTTTACACTGGTCTCCATCTGAAGCGAAGAAATATTACTTTAACACTGCCAATGTTTCTTTTCTTCATCATTCCATTTAGAGATAAATGAATGCAAAAATTAATAATACCCACCATAGTATGTGGCCCAAAATTCTTCCTTTAAAAGCAACATGCAAAATAAGGTTATAGTTAACAAAGCATAGTATATATTGAATATTACGTAATAGAGCACTTAAAACACAGCTATACAGGAAATGTGTTTTAGTAGCTGTTCATGCCTGGATGATCATGTGACTCACAGTTATGCACAGTTATTCGTTATTATCATGATAAATAATATTGTCACATATCGTGTATCGTGACAACTTTTAGAAGTATTGCGATATTACATTTTTGCCATATCACCCACCTCTGCTCACAGTGCTGTAGAATGAGTAATAGTTTACCAAAAAGTAATTACTAATTTTAATCTGCCTTGTCATTGCTGGCATATTTGCTCATGACATGATTAGCATTAAAGTGTCCTAGATATTTCCTACGTCAAATCTTACAGTTTTTTCATTGTTCTCAAAGACCTCTCTGGCCTCCTCCTTGTTGCATCTCTCCTCATAACACTCTCTTTCCAGGTTACCCTTTAGGATCTCCTCCACAAAGAACGCATTGGCACGTTTAGGCCGCAGGAAGATGGTGTGGGCTTGTGAATGAGCCGGGAAAACTAAACAGGACAAAAGGTAGACAGCAGATTGTGGTTAGCATCAATCAAGAAGAAGTATTTATGTAAAATACATGTTAAAGGAAGAGTTCGGTACAACAATGTCCAAAACAGTGACTGAACAGGAATAAACACCATTACAAAACAGACAGCAACTGTACTACTGCGCCAGGTCACAAAAATCCTTGTGCTGTTACTGGGTTAATCTTTGACTCTAATGTTGCTCATGGACCACTGAAGGTGCTGATGAAGTAAAACCGGTTTTTGTTCACACTGAGGGGCTGACGGTTTATTCTCTTGACTAGAACTTGGCTGGTCTGCTAGCTAACAATTGAAAAGATAGCAAACATGCTAATCAAGTCCATCATTAATATCACAGGCTTGAATCAAAGTATTTGCGATGTGATTTAGTGTAAAATGGCGATATAAAAGACTAAAGAATGTCACTTGAATGGATTACACGCTTCAACTGTCTGTTTTTTAGTCAGATCTGCCTTAAGTAGCTTAGCATCAAACCCAGTGAGAGTCTCAACTGGCTCCATATTGCCTAAACAGTGAGCTAGGGAAGTTTAGAAATTTTAGCTTCTGCAGCCAAATATTGCACTTTTTGTTGAGTGTGGATGTGGCTGAATCCCAAATAACTATTTTAAGCTATATTATGTGATGTTGGGATACAGGAGCCAGTATTTAAATTCCTGTGTAGTGCACTATGTAAGGAGCAGGGAGCCATTTGAGATTCAGCCCCAGCATGGGAAGCTCTCTTAGACTGATGCTAAATAAGACTTGCGGTGGTAATTTGCTGACTAAGAAGTACTTATAAAGCAAAGGTTTTTGCATTAAACAGTGACACTCAAGGCCAAGTGTTACTGTGATTTTATCACAGGGAAGGGGGTTTTCTAACACCCTCGTGATAACATTGCAGTAACGCAAGGCGTCTCGTGGCTTATTGCTTTAATTAGCTTTATGCAGATGCAATAGTAACTGGTGACTACCAACTTCCGTTCCTTTTTAGCCATGTTAGCATGTTTGGTCAGGCTATTCCATTAAAGATATTGAAAATGCTATTAAATCAGACAAGGTTATGTATTGTCATGGTTATTTTACCAAATTTGTGAAACTTGTAGCTAATTGCCTTGCAAAGAAAGTAGGCTAACACCAGCACTGAGGTTTCTATAAATGTATTGTTTTGTAACATAGCATAATTTGTTGAGCTTTTACTAAACTTGAAAGTTGGTTGGCAGGTTGCTGAAAAGACACTGTCCTATTTAATTTCAGTACAGATACACTACCTATTTGTACTCTGCTATGCATCCATATTCAACAGCCATCATAATGCCAAAAGCATGTCATAGTATCACTACGCTGAACCTTAACACAACATATTAATGAATAATGATACAATATATAGTGTTTACTCTTGCCCAGTGACAAACATTTTCTAAACTGTTAAGGATTGTAAAGCCAGAGAGAAGGCTCGTTATTAAATATCCAATTAAGTAAGAAACTTAGTTTATCTTCAGCTTCTCAAGTCTAATGTCTCTTTACCTGTCTGGCCGGCGTTGGTCAGGAGGAAGTTGCACTGCAGTGCAAACAAGATAAAATTCCATGTTCGAAAATCCATCACGATCAGATAAATGCCCAAACGTTTTATCGTTGACAGACCCACTCTTGTGCCTTTCTGTCTGTTACGCCGCCCACTTTTCCCGGCACTTACTGCCCCCTGATGTGTTCTCAACTAGTTCATGAAAGCAGGGTCCATCCTAAAAGCTCCCTCTGTACAATTCATGTGTGTGGGCACGTACACACAGACATACATATATTCAGATTGCTATGGTTCACAAATGATGGTAATGTTTGCCTTCAGTCTGAGTTAAATGACTTAAAATTACATATATGACTAAAAAATAAAGATCAGATGTTCTACTGCTGGAAACAGCCTGTCCATCTGCAAACACTGGGGTTGAAATGTTTGTCCTTGTAGGAGAGCTTTGCAAATAGAGCTTACCATGAGTTGGACTCTAATCTGTAAACAAACTAACAAGCAGAATGTACGCAAGTAACCAAATCAGTAGGTTTGGATCTTTGACCCTGTTGTTTTTCTCTTCATCTGTATCATATGAAGGGTAAAAAAGCACTGAAACTGACATATTACAGTATACATTACATACATCGTTGCTGTTAAAGCAACACTGTATTTCCAAAATGATCACTATATAAGAGAAGGAAAAAACATTCTTAACTTGTTAATGTAAAGTTTTTTTGTCCAATTTTTTTTATTTTAACACAATTCAAAAGATAACTGGAGTTATCAAATTAAGAAAATCAATGAAAAAAGGAGATACCAGGTTTTTAGGTGACAGCAACAATATATTTCTACAAGCCATTTATCAAAAAAACTTCAGGTAGGTAATGAGGATGTATGGTACTTATAAAACCCCTAACCTCTAAGAGCCCATAAGTGGGTCCATAAGTAGTTTCATAGTAGTTAGTAGATAATTTGTAGCAGTTAATGAAAAATAAGGATCAAGAATAATACCAGAATAATAAGCCTATAAGCCAAGGTTTCAAGAGGTGAACTCTCAGAACACCAATCAGCTGTGACATCACAACAAAAAACAACATAACTTGAATAAATCAATATAGAATCTTTATTTAGTTGTTGTTTTGTTTATTGTTTTTTTTTTTTTTATATACGTCCGTTTATGACGTCAGTCAATCTTCCTTACCATCCGTATCACAGGTGAACACCTAAGGACCTGCCTCTTTTCCCTAGCTTTTTCCGGAAGCTGCCTTTCTGGGCATGACCTTCTCCATGGCGGTTTCGATCCACTTGATGTACTTGGACACCTGCGTGTAGACGCCATACTTTCCTTTGCGAGCGCAGCCCTCACCCCAGCTCACCACACCGGTCACAAACCAGGTGTTTTGGTACTTGGTGACGTGAGGGCCGCCGCTGTCACCCTGGCAGGCGTCCTTGGTTTCTCGATCATAACCGGCGCAGAACATGCGGTTAGAGATCTTAAACTTGGTGGACTCCATGCAGGTCGCTCGGTCGACATATGGCACGGTCAACTTCTGTAAGATGGTGGACTGCGGGCCACCCTCGTAGAGACGCCCGAAGCCGCTGACCATGCCGTCTACTTGTTGCATGAGCACGCGTTCCGCAAAGTCGCGTTCTGGCAGGCAGGCAGGGAGGATGTATTCAGTGAAGGTGATGGGCTTGACAAGCTTGATGAGCGCGATATCGTTGTGGTAGGTTTCGGGGACGTAGTTCATGTGCTTCAACACCTGGGCGACTTGATGTCTTACCTCACGCCCCTCTCTTTTCAGCGTGTCAAATTCACCTTTTGGAAACAGGAATACACACAGATAATTTATTCATATGGTCTATGTTATTCTTGGCTTGGACATGTAGTCCAACGAAAAGAATCTTTACATTACGTGGAGGTTCTTTAAACTTCAAAGAGTTTCTACACACTCACTTGTCTCATTTACAAAAATGTAAATCATCCATCGAAAAGTTCATGGAGCCAAAAGTGGTTATTCCATGGCATTGCGCCAAATTATAGCCACAGCAATAACAAAAGTGTTGATAAATTAGATCGCGTGTCAACCTGCGGTCCTTGCAGGCCACAACACTGCAGACTTCAGCAGACTGCCTCATTAAACACACTTGATTCAGCTCATCAGCTAATTAGCAAGGCTTTCATGAACAAAGTTCATGTAAACACTGATATCTGCAGCACTTTGGTCTGGAAGGTCTCCAGTTTGACATTCCTGAATTAGATTATTTCAGCTAAAGTCATCTTCACTGGAGCTCACTAGCCAGTTTCCTGTGCCCTCTAGTAAATTAACTTTGAAGTGCAAGCTTATTATTTAGTACATGCTATAAATTGTTCAGCAACAACTATGAAACTAAAATTCACTCAAAAGTATGTGGACACCTGACCATCATACCCATGGGCATTAATATGAAGTTGGCCCCGCTTTGCAGCTATAACAGCCTCCACTCCACTAGGTAGGCTTTCCAGAAGATTTTGGAGTGCATCTGGGAATCTGTGCCCATTAAGGCAAAAGAGCATTTCTGAGGTCAGGCACTGTTGGAGGAGAAGGCCTGGCTCGCAATCAATGTTCCAATTCATCCCAAAAGTGTTGAGTCGGATTGAGGTCAGGGCTCTTTGTTGACCATTGGAGTTTCACCACACCAAACTTGTCAAACTGTGCCATGCACAGTCATGCTGGAACAGGAAATGGCCTTCCCCAAACTGCTGCCACAAAGGATGGAAGCATATAATTGTCTTAAATGTCTTTAGATGCTGTAGCATTAACATTACTCTTCACTGGAACTAAAGGGCTCCAGAGCCCCAGACTATTATTCCTCCTCCACCAAACTTTACTGTTGGCACTATCCATTAAGGTAGGTAGTGTTTTCCTGGTATCTGCCAAATCCTGATTCATCCATCAGACTGCCAGATAGTGAAGCATGATTCATCCCTCCAGAGAATATGTTTACACTGCTCCAGAGTCCAGTGGTGGCATGCTTTACACCACTCCAGCCGACACTGCCCATAGTGATCTTGGGCTTGTGTCCACCTGCTCAACCATGGGAACCCATTTCATGAAGTGCCTGACACACAGTCGATGTTGCTTCCAGAGGCTGTTTGGAACTCTGTAGTGAGCGATACAACAGAGGGTAGGCAATTTTTTATGCACTATATGGTTCAGCACTTGGCAGCCTTGCTCTGTAAGTTTGCAAGTTCTGACATTTTGTGGCTGAGCTGTTGTGGCTCGTAGACACTTCCTTTTCACAATAGAAGCTTTGACAGTTGACCAGGGCAGATCTAGCAGGGCAGACACTTGTGGCAGACTTGTGGCAAAGGTGACGTCCTATGAAAGTGCCACATCTAAAGTCACCAAGCTCTCCAGTATGACCCATTCTACTGCCAGTATTTGTCTATGGGGATTGCATAGCCATGTGCTTGATATGGTGTGGCTGAAACACCTGAATTCCATAATTAAGAGGGGTGTCCACATACTTTTGACCTCATACTTGACCTCTTTTACAGGTTACATGTTCACAAAGTAACATACCCCTCACCCTCCAACACACAAACACACACACAAACATATACAGGATACCTAGAATAACTGTGATGGAGCGAGACTGGTTCATGCAGTGGGCAGCAGAAAGAATGAAGTATTCATTTAGGATGGTCCCACCACAGAAGCCTATTTTATCCTCATTCACCAGCAGGGCCTAATAGGGACAGTAGCACAGTCTGTAACAAGTTTTCTATGAGCAGCAGATTACCAAAAACAATCAGCTTTAAACTGTACTACAACAAATAAATGTCAAATAAACCAAAATACAATATAAAACTTCATGATAATAAACCCCTTCTCATATATGTTAGGCCATTGCTCTTAGCTATGATTGCGGAGTGCATTCGGACATTTAAAGTTATACAGTTATAGACATAACTAATGATGGAAAAACTCCATTGGCAGTAACACTCAGTCAAAAATCTCTCATAAATGCTTTTGGATTATGTGTGTACCTGCCATGGGCAGTCTCCAGGTGCACAATCTTCCCCATTAACAATTCTTGTGTCTCCTGCAACCTCTGGAAGCACAGGATCCTCTTCTACAGGATTAATCAGTTCCTCATCATCCAACCCAAACAAAGTGTCTGGATCAGAGATTGTCTGAGTGGAATTTGAGACTTTCTTTTTTGTGATGGTCTTAGTTACATTTTTGGTACTCATGTCATTGGTATGGCCAGTGCTATTGTCTGTACCAGTACCGTTTTCCACTACATGATGTATAAGAATACTTCGGGTCTGCTTAGGATGCAGCTGACCACATCTGAAGGGATCTGTGATGAAAACAAGAGGTAAAATGAGCATCGATAGGCTGAAGAGTTTCAATTCCAGCCCTAACCTATTATGGCATCAATATATTAATGCCTCTGAAGAACTTGAATGGCAACAAGCGTGCAACACTAGGGTTGGGACAAAGTTCTGCAGGATTAGATCTCCAATGACTTGAAGCTTGAAGTTTCCAATGAAGTTTGCCTTTAGTGAATGTTAAGGCTCTTAATAATGAATGCATGTAAACTTTTGTTTAGGCAATCTGTCATTCTCTTACCATCAGATATGCAGGACTTCCCATCCGCAGCCAGTTTATAGCCTTTGACACATGAACACACGACACTATTGCGAACCACACTGCAGAAGTGCTCGCAACCTCCATTCTTGACCTCACATAGTTGTGGTATAGCTGAATTGAAAAATTAAAAATTAGAAAACTAATATTGTTGCATGTAGAGGTTATCAGGAGTTATCAGTGATGCTGTGGCCACTTACCAATCTCACAGTTGTAACCCTGAAACAGTTCAGGGCAGAAGCAGACATATTTTCCTATTCCATCTTTGCAGACACCATTGTTGAGACACGGATGGGACAGGCATGCATCTCCATCTGTGATGACATTGGAGACAAAAAAGAGGCTTGAAATGACCATTTTGGATTCCTGGCCTCTGAGTCTGATGAAATCTTGAAATGTGGCTACTATGTTGACTATTAGATTGGGTCGACCCAAAATGAGCCAAAATTTGATTGGATATTCATTGAAAAGATTGCCCTTGAACACTTTCACTTACCAAAATACACATTCCAGAATGCGTCCTAGGAGAAGAAAGAAGCAGTAAAAAGCAATGGGAAGATTGGAACAACAGAATTGAAAGGTTAACCCCTAGAAGTCAACTGTTGTTACTTATAAATGCAATGCAATTTGGTATCACAGTGAGTATAATGAGCAATGAATTATATTTACATTCAACTGAAATTATGTTCTGGTAGGCTCAAGTCTGCATAAACAGAAATGTTGTATTGATTGTAAATTCGGAATACAATTTTTTTGTTGGTTTCCATGAGCTACACTTTACATTTGTTACCACCGGCAAAAACCTTTTAAGGGTTTAAAAAAAACCAGCATCATGGAAAGAAATGGAGAAAGATGAGTGTTAACATGCCGTCTTTTCCTTGTTCTCAAAGATCTCTCGGGCCTCCTCATAGTTGCACCTTTCCTCTACACACTCTCGCTCCATATCACCCTTTTTAAACTCCTCAAACATGCTGTTGGCCCGCCTGCGCCGCGTGAAGACGTGGTTGGCATCCTTGTTCTGGAGGAATACTAGAGAGACAGTCAAACCACAGCTTATCATCAGTAACACCATCTGATTTCATTATTACCACTAGACCAGTGGTTACCAACCCTGGTCCTGGAGATCTACCTTCTTTTAAAGACCAACCACAATCTGCCACACTTTGTCCAGTTAATGTTCTTTAGATGTTCTAGATTGGCTGGATAAGATGCATCAGTGTTAGATAAAGGTTGGATCTAAACTCTGCAGGAAAGTAGATCTTCAAGAAGTGGATTGGTGACCACTGCACTAGACTATAACAAAAAGACAGAAAACTAAACTATTTCTTTGGTATTACCCATTGCACAGTATAACATACCTACTGCACTGGAGTAGTAAATTAATTGTAGATACTTGCATGTCTGGCATTACAGCATACTAATAACTCAGCATGTGTTTCCATACTGAACACCATCAGTGCAACACTACCTTGCTAGCCTCCAATGATTAAACACAAACCAGAGTTGGATCTTCACAAACCGCATGGTAGGTGTAGGAAACAATAATGAGGTCAACTTACAAACTTAAACCACAACCTATCAAATTAGTAGGGTACTTACCCTCAGATGTGGCACAGTGTACAAGAACTAGACAAAAGAATGTCTTCAATACCCAAAACATGGCAAGTTTTATCGCAAGGTACGTCTCTGTAAAAGAGGAGTGAAATCTGGAACACAGGCACAAAAGATCAATGACCTGTGTGATAAATGGGAGGGGGGAAGAGAGAGAGAGAGCGAAAGGACAGAGTTGCAGTACACTGCAAAAAAATACATTGGAAATTGAAAGCATCTAAAATGTAAGCAATGTATCTAAAATTCCTCTTTATGAAATTGTGAAAATTTTTTACTTTACCTAGGTGTATATAAAATGAAATTATATTAATTTTCTGATAGTTCACCCAATTTTACTTAATAAGATGAAGTAAAAATGTATAAATATGTTGAAAAATCTAAATATTTTGACAATCATATGACAAATATTAAACATATTACCTACATTTAAGATGTTTTTCACTTTACATGATACAATTATTTTGCAGCGAAGTAGAAATCGTGAGTGCTATTAAACATATAGCTGTTATTTCAGGTTCTCTGAAACCACAACAGGCAAAATATAACTTTGAAAACAAGAACCTCCCCAGTGTCAAACTGCTTATCTGAATCAATCATATCGGCTTGCTGAGAAGGAGCGAACCCAGGCTGCTCTTGGGACTGTGAGCTAATATTTACGCTGTGTGGCCACTGTCCTCATGCTACCAGCAAGAGACTGAATGTTCAAACACAAATATGCCCAAAATCTGCAAATAAGACAAAATGCACTGAACCTCATTTTATGACAATTATAAATGTTACAATTAAATCAGAAAGCAAACTTTAGATCTCATTGACAGAACACAAAAGAATAATGCAATGATGATGTCTGATTTAACATCTTTATTTCAGAAAAGAACAGCAACTCAATAGCTAGTGTCAGTTAAGCAAGAATGGCACATCAGGTAAAGTGGGCTGCATAAGCTTCATGCTGAATTAAATGACTACAGAAATAATGACTACAAGGATGCCTTTGTGCAGCATTTGTTGTGACTGGCCTACAATCAGTTCTTTATGAACTGCTCAAGAGGAGGTGCTGCTGAGACTGAGACATTTGCAGTTTTGCTGAGTGTGTCCAGCTGGGTGATTGGCATGGCCTTGGTCTGCTGAATCCAATCCAGAAAGTTGGAAACTTTGGTATATATCCTGTAAAACCCTGGATGAGCACAGCCTTTACCCCATGACACTATCCCTGTCAGGAAAGTGGTGTCCCCATACTGAGTGACCAGGGGGCTGCCGTCATCTCCTCGACAAGACTCCTGCCTACCCTCAAAATAACCAGCACAGAGCATGTTATCAGTGATATTAACCCCACTCTTCAGTGAGCACAGAGGCTTCGGCAAAAGCGGCACAGCTAGCTTGCGTAGTATGGGGGATTTTGGCCCTTTAAGACGCTGAGAACTAGGGGCATTGCCACCTTCAGTGTGCCGGCCCCATCCACTGACACTATGGAAGCGGACAGCGGCTAGCTCCATGTGAGCGAACTGGAGTGTTGGCAAGCATATGGGGACAGTGTGAGCTGACAATGTAGCTGGCTTATGTAGACGCAGAAGAGCCAGGTCACTGTCCATTGACACTGGGTCGTAGCTCTCATGGACGATCACGTGGGTTACAGGAAAAGCTTGCTCTGTGTCGTCCATTATGTCAATATTATGGTCGCCTGGTAAAACACAGAAGGTACAGTATAAAGAGATTATAGCTATGTTCCCATTTGAAGACTTATTGCTTAGTTTCTATGTTTTGCTCATATCAGATTTTTTTGCATGATGGTTCATATAAAGGGACCCACATGTACACATTTAGTCAGCCACTGAAAGATAAAATGTTTTATATGGTGCACTGGATTTTTATTTGATTGACACCTACCTTTACCTATATTCTTTGTCCATTTTATCAGTTCCACTTACCACATAAGAGCACTTTGTAGTTCTACAATTACAGACTGTAGTCCATCTGTTTCTCTGTAAACTTTGTTAGCCCCTTTCACCTTGTTGGGTGGTGCATTTTTAGCACTGCAGTAACACTGACGTGGTGGTGGTGTGTTAGTGTGTGTTGCGCTGGTCTGAGTGGATCAGACACAGCAGTGCTGCTGGAGTTTTTAAACACCTCAGTGTCACTGCTGGACTGAGAATAGTCCACCAACCAAAGATATTCTGTCATAGAGTCCTGTGACCACTGATGAAGGACTAGAGGATGACCAACACAAACTGCAGCAAAGGATGAGCTACTGTCTCTGATGTCACATCTACAAGACGGTAGAACTGTCTAATAGAATGGACAGTGAGTGGACACAGTGTTTAAAAAATCCAGCATCACTGCTGTGTCTGATCCGCTTGTACCAGCACAACACACACCAACACACCATCACCATGTAAGTGTCGCTGAGAATGATCCACCACCCAAGTAGTACCTGCTCTGTGGGAGTCCTGTAGGGGTCCTGACCACTGATGAACAGGGTAAAAGGGGGCTAACAAAGTACACAGAGAAACAGATAGACTACAATCTGTAATTGTAGAACTACAAAGTTACTATATAGTAAGTGGAGTGGATAAAATGGACAAAGAGTGTAGTAACAAGTTGGGCATACTTGAACAAGTGGCTTGGTTTTGTATACCGTAACTGTCAGAAATTGTATTTATGCTGTGATGTAAATTTTCTCAATACCGGCCACTGCTATGATGAACATATATGAAATACCTGCTTTAACTTTCAGGTAGTTTGTATCTCTTTTATCCACACAGTGAGCAGCCGTGATGACCCAGTTGGCATCTACTAAAACCCCACCACAGAGACTTTCTCCATGATAATCCAACAGGACCTGTATGAACACAATGTGAGCAGATGGGCAACTTCAATATCTATGGGCCTCACTCAGCAATATTTTCCTAATAGTTTCCTAAGAAAAGTCCTAAGAAAAAGTCTGCATCAGATTTATGATGTGTTTTTAAACCTCAGAATTGTTCCTGCCTTTGTGCTCTTGAGTGTGTGTACATTCTGTTCTTACTTGAGAACAAACTCCAAATAAGAAAACTTTTATAAATGTCAGAATCTTTGGGAAAACTGCGTAAGAAGTTTCTTCTTAGGAACAATTGGTGAATGAGGTGAAATGATCTAATTGACTGACTCTTCTGAAGACCTCAATGATCATCATCTCAGCTGATGTACATTATCTAAGATTTATTTTATGGCTAAATAAAGTTGCTGTTCAAGGCAAAATTCAAGGACAAAATTCTAAAATGAATGTTTTTATGTGGAATTTTTATACGTACTGTAAACATGATCCACATTATCCACATATATTTGATTATTTATCTCTATTTTTCACTAATATTAATTATTATCAGTAATATTTGAGATGTGCAAATGCACAAAAATAAAGGTTTAATTTATGCATCTCAGTATAGGTCTTTCCAGTAATAGTCTTTGGCAGCATTAAGTACGCTACTGAGCATATTTCAAACCAGCTGAAAAAGTGAATGTGTTCTGCCTAACGTATAGGTTACCTGCCAGGGGCAGTGGCCTTTAGGGCATTCTTGTCCACTGACAGTTCGTGGTAGAACAGTCTGATTCATCTGAAGAGGTGCCTTCCCGCATGGATACTGAACTACAGAGGACAACTCCACAATCATTAGAAGCCAATAATACAGACGCAACAGATCATATGACATCAGCTTACACTTACAGATTTAGTTCCTCTCTAAGGAATGTAAGTTATCGTCTGTTAAGCTCCTATTTATTCTGATCCTGAATTTCTAGAGGAATTTTCACACCTTGGGCTACGCAGGACTTTCCGTCCTCTCCAAGAGCATAACCTGAGGCACATGCACACTTGTGCCTGGGTCCTGAACCATCGCAGAACTGCTCACAGCCTCCATTGAGATACAGGCACTTCAGCGTATCCACAACATCTAAAAAAGAGACTTGTGTTTTTAGAGTAGAACTGCTTTTAGGATGGGTTATGTTTTAATTTTTAAATTGTGAAAAGCAAAATCTAAAGCAGAGAGATGTGTGAAACCAGAATGCGTAAAAAGAATGAATTTGAGCCCAGAATGACAAAAAAAAAGAAAAGAAAAAAAACCTAAATGTTTGATTTGTGCACTGTACCTTTTTGGCAATATTTGCCCTCAAAACCCTCTAGGCACTGGCACATGTAGGTGTCTGCCAAATATATGCACGTCCCGTTGTTTTTACATGGGTTGGTGAAGCAGGGCTCCCGAGCTGGAGTTAAAATGCCATCATAAACAGCATAAAACAGGTATACAGGTATAGTAGTTTTATCATTTTTGTATTAATACACACTTAACTGTAAAATGCAGTATAGTACTAATGCAGGCCCTTAAATAGCAGTGGCTTATTTTATGTGAATGTTTCTCTATTGAAAAACCAGTTAGCTGAAACACCATTTGAAATATAACATTTTTAATTACTAAAATGTAATAATACCCAACATTGGAACAATCATTAGTCATCTGGTTTCTTAACTCACCATCGTATGTCAGCCAAAACTCTTTCTGTGAGAAAACAAAACAAGCAACACAAACAAAACAAGTCACACTTCACTCAGCACCACTAAGGTCTAATTCTCTTGCCTTTGGTTTATATAGTATCATTCACATAAATCAGAGATTAACAACATAAACAGAGTGATTCCATGAGCAGAGTGCCATTTAACTTTTGTAACTCTTAAAACTTAAAGAGTTTTTAAAAATCTATTTCAAATATTGAATTTAACAAAACACATTTTACCATTTCAATATCTGTTAAGCAATCTTTAGAACAATTTCACTTTTCACAAACTTTCACTGCTCACAATGAGCAAATACCCAAAACATGGTTAACTACCATCCATGCTAATGGTCTGAGGATATTCTGTTGATTTAATTTTAACGTATGTTTTTAAATCAATAATTTTTTTTCAATCAATAAATTTGGGTAGCAAGTATGAATTTTCAAAGTTAAGGAAAAACATAATAGAAAATCAACTTTTCTTCTTCCCCTGATCTTCAGAAAACTCAGATGGTACAAATTCCTGTTGACCATGAGACTTTCTAGAATATATCTAGATATTTCACCAGGGTGACTGTTCAGACAGCAGGGCTGAGTGAATGTTGTGGGACACAACTAATGTGCAATAAAGCAATACAATTTTGCACTGATCAAAAATGTAATAAACCCCCAAAAATGTAACAAGGTATTAAATATAGTCAACCTGAAAATGTAATAAATTCTCAATAATGTGATGAGGTATTACAATATCATTAAAAATATTTTTACATTATTACTTGTGACACCATATTACATTATTGGGATAGTTTGATTTTGATCAAGATAAGTCCTACATTTTACTACATTTCTGGGTGTTATTACAGTATTCGCGAAATTATTACAGTTTTAGGTTTTCAGCATCTGCTTGTCAGACTCAGTATTCACTTTTTAGGACTCCCACTACGTTACATAACATTTACGTAACTCACTGTCCTGGTCTACATTCACACAAACATGCGTCTTCGTTGAGACGTACACCCAACAACGTTAAAGGGGAACTCCACCTATTTTTCAAAATGTCTTTATAGTTAAATAGTTTAGATGTGAACAACGTCATTCAGAGTGGTTTGGTGTGAAATGCTCTTTTCTAGAGAAACTGTATTACAGAGCCAGAATTGTTCAGAGTGGTGGTGATAGGAACCAGACGTCTGAAGTGTTTAATACCTCTAAAAGCTACATCACCAAAAATGATTACATGAACCGGTTCTAAAAATTGTTTATTTTAATCTATTCATGGTGGAGGGGTACATGAAGGGTGTTCTAAGGCAAAACAGCCCCCAAAGAAATCTCTTTTTATAGATTTATACCTGTTTTATAATCATCAACGTTACATATAAATGCTCAAAAGATATGTGTATATAAAATGTCTCTACAAATTTTTAAGTCTCTTAGTTTCTCTACAATTAACCATTTCACATTAAACCACTCCCAATGACTTTGTGTACATCTCAACCACTGGATTATGCAGAAATTTTGAAAAATCGATGGAATTTCCCTTTAATATCTCCCTGCCTTGTCAGTCGTGCTCTTTATAGTCTATTTTCACACAAATCTGCAGTTTGGTTGCTCTGAAGTTGTGTTTAAGCCGAGGTCTGGTCAGTATAAGCCCACTCAGGTGTTAGCCCACCGTTTTCTCGTCGTTTTCAAACACTTCTCGCGCCTCCTCGTAGTCGCAGATCTCCTCCAGACACTCGCGCTCCAGGTTTCCCGCCTTGGCCTCCTCCAGAAAGCCCGAGTTCGCGCGCTTAGCGCGCTGCAGCACCGCGTTAGCATCGGCCCTCCTGAGAAACACTGCAGGAGAGAGGAAGGTTTGGAGGAAAACGGCCAGGAAAAAAGACAAAACTCCGAGGAACTGACCCTGAGACTGTTTAGAGCGTTTTACACCATGTGTACGTACCTGCTCCGGATACCCTGTGACAGAAACACGCCAGTAACACCAGAAGCGTTTGGGTCTTCATGCTGGAGCTGTTAGCAGTTAGTTAGTTAGCTTTGGGGCTTTACACGACTCTGGTGGTCAGCACTCTCAGCCTTCGATCCGCAGGGCAAAGTAGTGGGGGGTTTGGACAAAGTAGGTTATATTCTGGACATTGTTCCTCTAATACAGGAGCCTAAGCAGCCTGTGTTGATGTGGTTTACATGCAGCTAAATGACATGGTGATCATTTTTGAATCAGGCAAGGCCACAAATTATTATATTGAGGCCATGAGTGATGAGAAACATAAATCGAGGCCTCATCATAGTAATTTGTGGCTTCATTATAATGATTTAAGGGCATGCCTTATTAAAAAAATAATCACCATGTCACTTTAAGGGCTCCGTACATTCTTATTCTAAAAGAAAGAAAGGGAATTTAAAGAAAGGAAGTTAGTGCTGATCCTGAAATCTGAAAAGCCCACCCCACTAACACCACACCACCAACATACGCTCTCAAAACGTATCTGTTAGAAAAACATTACGTTCTGTCTCTACCTAGACACACAGTGAAATATTTCTATACTCAGTTAGGGACACCTTTTGGGTTGCTTTTAACACAGAATGTGGTAAAATAAAAAAAATATGACACAAAAAGTATTGAAATGGGTAACACAAGTTATTTAACATCACTTTTCAGAGTTTGGATGCATTCACAAAAATAAGAAAGATGTACTTTAAGTCAGATAAACCTTTATTTCAGATTATAATTTTATTTCATAGGGAAGGAAAATTGAGTTACAAAGCTGACACATGCTGTAGAGATATTAATGTTTTGAAATATAAATAGAAACAAACAAAAGTTAAAATGCTGCTATCTTAGTATAAGTTGGAACATTATTATCTGTGTGACAATCTGACTATACTTTGCCTTTTTCACAGACTTCGCCTATGTTGCCATCGGTGAATTGACACCTGGTGCTGACGTGTGCTGGTGGATCCACTCCAGGTAATTGGACACACGTGTGTATATGCCGTAATGTCCAGGGCGGGCGCATCCTTTCCCCCAACTCACAACACCCAGCAGAAATGTGGTGTTCCTGTAATGGGTCACCAGAGGTCCGCCACTGTCCCCCTTACAGGAGTCTTGATTACCCTCAAAGTAACCAGCACAGAACATGTTAGCGGTTAGCGAGACGTTACTTTGATCCACACATTGTTGGGTGCGGATACGTGGCACCTCAAGTTTTCGGAGCACCCGTGAGGTAGGCCCACCCTCACTGCGCCGTCCCCACCCGCTTACAGTGTGCAGGTGAACGGCCCAGAGTTCTCGTTCTGCGAACGTTTTGCGAGGAAGGCATACGGGTACAGCATACGTGCTGTAGACAATGGGGCGGCGAAGACGCAGAAGGCCGATGTCGCTGTCTGCTGTTGCTGAGATGTAGTTAGGATGCATGATTATCTCCTCCACTTCTATTGTCTGCTCTGAACCTTCGTTCACGTCAATGTCATGCTCACCTGAGTCATATAAAGAAGGCCATCATGCACACACCAGCTAGAGAGACACACAGCTGTCACAATGTGCGAACCTGCATAAAACTTAGTAATAGAACTTATACCTGCCACAATCTTTAGAAACTTGACCAAGAGTTTCTCCAAACAGTGAGAAGCTGTGATTATCCACGTAGGCTTAATAATTGCACCCCCGCAGAATCCCTTTTCTCCATATTTTAGCAAAACCTGAGGAGCACAGACGTTTCATTTTACAACAGCATATCCTATAGGTGCAGCAAAGTATACATATTGTCGCTGTCATATCAAAACGTCAAAAATCACCCCCCCCTTTACCAATTTCACCTCTTGCCCCCATCACTTAGCACTAGCCCTCCATTTCGCATGTTCACGTCTAGGGTAGGGTGTCCCGATTTTTGTTGAGATGGAGGAGTTGGGCAAAGTGTTAGGGCTACATGGCCATCCAAATGGAGGTTTTTCAAATGCACACTCCAAATGTTATAAGAAAAAAAAGAGAAAATGGCAAGATGGCAGTGCTAGTGAACAAAGAAACCCACAAATGTGAGTAATTATAATAACCATTTGATTATCTTAGTTTAATGTCATTTCAGTGTATTATGGTCCTTTTCTTCATGACAAGCATAAAAAATCGCTAGTATTATGCTGATGTCTCGGTAGCTAGCTAGCTAAATTTTCCCATTCCACCTTAAATAGTGCAGCAGTTACATTCTGGCGCCACAGGCATCAGAACTGCTGCACCATTTAAGGTGGAACGGGAAAATTCGAACAAGAATCCACCACCCAAATAGTACCTGCTCTGTGAGGGTCCATGGGGGTCCTGACCACTGAAGAACAAGGTAAAAGGGGGCTAACAAAGTATGCAGAGAAACAGATGGACTACAGTCTGTAACTGTAGAACTACAAAGTGCACCTATATAGTAAGTGGAGCTGATAAAATGGACAATGAGTGTAGAAACAAGGAGGTGGTCATAATGCTATGCCTGATTGGTGTATGTTCTGTAATGACACTTATACTCTACCTGCCAGGGGCAGTGACCCCTAGGACATTCTGTTCCTCCGACTATCCGAGCCCTTGGGTCCTGCTCCAGGTCCTTCTTTAAAGTGATGTTACTCTGAAGAAGTGGCACCTTGCCACAGGGAAATGTCTCTAATGAAGAGAGATGATGTCACATCAATACAGTAAGTAGGCTACAGCATCCTGTATACACAAGCTTACTTAGGCTGAATGCTCAAAACTACTCCTGCTAATACAAAAGTTTTGGCTTGGCCACAGCTGCTACTCTCAGAGATTACGCTGAGTTAATTATCACAGCAGAAGTGGAAAATCACAACAGTACACTCAGAACATACATTGTAATAATTGACATGCACGTAATTTATCCATCATTTATAGTACTCTCACCATGGGTCAGACAGCTTTGACCATCTGTTCCCAGAAAGTATCCATCTGCGCAGGAACAGTTGCGTTGCCCCTTTTGCTCTTCACAAAAATGCTCACATCCACCATTGTTGTGGAGACAGGAGTCAGGAATAGCTTTAATTTCTGGAAGATTGGACAGCAAGAGAACAGTGAGCGGTAAATGGCAGCCTAGACTACAATCTCTTTGTATTATTTTACTATCAACGTTGTCATATGTAGGTTACAGGGAATAGTCTGGTAACTATTCACAAGCATCTGCTTGCAAAAAGGTACATATAAAAATGACTGAGGTGATAATCTTACCACGCTCACAGTTACGCCCACTAAAACCTGGTGGACAGAGGCATGCGTATGATTCCTTGAGAGGGGAACAGACGCCGTTGTTTTCACATGGCTTTGACTGACAGTGATCTTCAGCTGTTAAAAATAACAAAAGCTCAAAATCGAAAGACAACATGCACATGGCTGTTAAAATATCAGCAACTGAACATCTTACCGTTGTAGACTTTCCAGAATTCATTCTGTTGTGAAAAAGATAAGAATTGGACAAAATATAAATTCTGATTGCAGTTGTAATGAAGATGCTGCACAGCCTAATTATAAAGTTCAAGCCAGTGCAATTGCTGTAAATAAATTCAGGACCATATTTGCTGCATTGGAAGAGATGCTAAAACGAGCTGTCCTATATGCATTTATAAATCATTTTATTTATTGCCTTGCATGTGTAGTTCATAATACTGACCGTGACTTCAGTGTGTTCAAACACTTCTCTGGCCTCCTCATAAGAGCATTTCTCCTCTAAGCATTCCCTCTCCAGGTTTCCCATCTTCAGCTCCTCAAACCAGCCAGAATTTGCTCGCTTGGTTCGGGTGAGGACTCCATGGGCCTCATTCCGCTTTACAAACACTGCAAAGTTACCGTGTACATTGCAGAAGTGTATGTGCACATGTGAGTGACCACAAGTACGCTGACACACACAGACGCTTATGCAAGAAGGTTTTACTTAAATATACATACGTACACACAAAACTCCTCTAATTTTGTACATATTTGTCGTACAGACGTAAACATATTTTACCTGAGGCAGAGTTGCAGCAGCACAAGCTCAGTATCAGGGAAAACAGAGATAGCAGTTGCATGTTGGACAATGGCAGACGTCCTGATCTCTCTGGTCCTCACAGCTGAAGGGTCCAAAGTCTGGGAGCTCTCTGTGCAATCAGCAGAGGCTAAAAGCATGCCCCAAACCTCCAATAATGTAACTTTGATGTTCACTCTGTAAAAAAACTGATTTAAATATACAGAAGAAATACAGCAATAAGACAAATTTATAATATTTATTTAGACTATTATTTGCCATTTTCAGGAAATGCAGCATATTGCTGTAAAAATAAAGATCAAGCTTAATGTTAAAGAAGTTAAAATGTTTTTTTTAATTAGCTGTTATTGAGAATGTATTGAGAAAGTGACTTGTCTCTAAATATACAGTGGGGTCTAAAAATCTGAGCAAACTAGTGAAAATGCATCTATTTTGCATTCTTTTCTAATTTAATACAGCATGTTCTATTGCAAATTGCATTATCAGCATACAAATGTGAGTGAAATGTATTATATTTGAAATATTTAATTGAATTTGTTAGTATTTTAGTTTCTTAGTATTTGGTACAGTACATCCCCTTTTTGCTTTAATGATAGCTTGCAATCGAGCTGGCATACATTCCACAAGTGTGTGCAAAAACAAGTTTGTGATGAGTAAATCAAATCAATCAGAGCCGTCTGAACTCTGAGCTTCAATGGAAGGGGTAAGACTTTTTGTACAAAGGCATTTGTCAGTGTCTCTTCCATTTGAGTCGTGATCTAGAAAAGTGCAAATCTTCAATATTTGTTCATTTTACTAACTTTGTTCTAAAATTTCTACAACTTCTAAAACCATCTGTCGTTTTATTCCAGGTTTAAATGAAAGAAAATTAAGATTTTCAATGTGGTCTCAGACTTTTGGACCCCACTGTAGATCTCTGAAGTCATGTCAGTCATGCTGTAGTCAGCGTTATGTTGTTTCTCTACAGGAAAATTAAATGATGTTTTTGAAAAAATGGTGCTATCGCTCTCTATAATAAACTAAAAATGTTCTAAACCCAATACATTTTGCCATACATACATACAAGTCCTTAAGGAGTCCAAATATGAATTTTCCTATGTCCATGCTTCAAGGAAGCTAACAGTCCTGTGTATTTAATAGACATTACACAAAAGTAAGTGTAATATTGTACTTCAACAGTATTTTATAACAATAAAAGCAACTCAAACTGTAACAACAGTGCCAGCTCTGCCTATTAAGCCACATAAGCAGCTGCTTAGGGCCCCAAAGCCACCAGGGGGCCCCCAGCAAGTTCTGGATTAGTATTGTATTATTATGTTGTCTCGAAGGTGGTGGAGCATGTGGCCCCTTTGCCCCTTAATGATTAATAATTTAACACAGGAACGGTGCTAAAATTATGTGGACGGAATTTTAACAAACTTTAGCATCATTTTAGCATAATTTCCTGCATGTTTAACTGCCCACATCTTTGACAGATCACTCTCAAGCCCCGCCTCGTTTTCTTGGCCCTTCGATTGCACTGCTTAGCTGTTCTTATCCACCATTGGCTCAGTCAAGTCTTGAGTTCAGCCAGCGCTAGATTTTGAATGTGAAACTTCAGATATGGTGATAAAATGTGACTGTACCAGATAGCCTGTTGACAGACTGAAGGATGTTGTTTTCAAAGCATTTCCAAAGACAAAAATCTTTTTGGTTAACACCACCATCAGCTTAACTCATATATCGACAACACTGTGTGCTCATAGGTGAGTCACTTCATTCGCTGGTTAGCTGATAATATGATCTAGTGTATGAAAACACTCCTGCAAAATATCTGTCCTGGATTTTAAACCCCGGTGTAATTTTAGCCTTTGCTGAACCATCCAAATCGATGGATTTAATGTAATGTTTTATTGGCTTTTACCATGCTGAGAATGAAGTAAATTAGCTGATCAAACTCAAGCCTAGTAGGGCAGCAGAGCTGATGGCCTTTTAGCTCTAATTTTTACACTGAGAGTGAAGTATTTTATGGGATTTTTCTCTTTGTTTTGCTGTTGTCCGTTTTGGCAATTATCTATTACTTAGTCTTCTTGTAGCAGGTTTATTTGTTGTGTTCATTAGCTTGTTTATTACATTTTATTAGCTGCCAGCTGCGATGGGTATCAAGATTAAGCAGTCAGAATTATATATTGTTCCCGTGAAAGTAATTCCATTTAAAAAGATTCAGTCACTGCTAACTGACAAGATATTATTTAAAATACATGGTTGACTGAAGATATGTTAATTATAAAAACACTATTTTGATATAAGGCCATCTCATGTTGTAATATGGTGAGATGTGATGCTCGTACTGAATGCTGGATGTTGTCATAGTTAAAGAGTTGTGCTGTAGTTAGTGGTATTATTTTGGTCCATGTGCCCCATTTTAACTTTGAGCATCTGTCACTCTGAGGGTCACCGCACGGCTATATATCTAATATATCTATCACTCTCTTTTTATTTATCTGCCTGTCTATACAGACACCATATGTGCAAGTCTATTTGAATTTGCTTAACAGACCTGCTTAACTCCAGCAGCACTTCTGTGTCTGATCCACTTGGACCAGCACAACATATACTAACACACCACCACCATGTCAGTGTCACTGCAGTGCTGAGAATGACCCACCACCCAAATAATAGCTGCTCTGTGGTGGTCCTGTGGGGGTCCTGACCATTGAAGAACAGGGTTAAGGGGGCTAACAAAATAACCTGTAAATTTGGATTAGAGCAGTTCATGAAATTGCGATAATATTTGGTATGACTTAACCACAAAGATGCCCCTTAATTATCACATTAAAGTTTTAATTTTATTAATGACAGAACCTCACAAATTGAATAGTACAAAGACGCATTGTTGCATGATAAGTTTGACACTGAACTTGGTATTAATACAATCAGTACTGATCTTTGCAATATTAGTACTTAAGATGTATGTTGTGGCATTTTTAGATTGTTTAAGATTTTCCTCAGCAATAATTCTTCCCAAAAATTCTCCATTCATTTTTTAGCCATAGTGTTTGTAATCCATTCCACAAAGATGGACACACGAGTGTAGATCCCATACATATCTGAGCGAGCACAATCTATTCCCCAGCTCACTATGCCCGTCAGGAACCATGTGTTGTTATACAACGTAACCAGCGGTCCACCGCTGTCTCCTTGGCATGCATCACGTCCTCCTTCCTTGAAACCTGCACACAGCATGTTTTTGGTAACCCGGGGACCTACGTGGGCTCGACAGTGCTCTAGGGGAACCCTTGGCACTTCTAGCCTCTGGAGCACAGTGGATGGAGGTCCAAACTGGGCAAGTCGGCCCCATCCACTCACAGTGGACATACGCACTGCCCCCAGCGTGCGATCAAATGTGCCTTTTGTTGGGGGAAGGCAGATGGGCACAACATAGGGGCCTAATGTTATGTTCCTGCGTAGGTGTAGTAGTGCTATGTCACTATCAGTGGTTGTGTGGTTGTAGAGAGGATGGATCAATACTTTAGACACCTTCCTAATCTGCTCTGTGCCTTCCTTGCTTAAACGGATGTGCTCACCTGAAAGGGGAGAGGAAGATAAGCATACAGAAGGACTGAAACAGTAAAAAACAGTTGGATTCTTTGAGAGCTCAATGGGGGCCTCTCAGCGTTAAGAAAAAGTTTGGCAAAAATCAGATTTATACAATTTTCCTTTTACCCTAAATGTAGTCGATCAGCCTAGGCATGTTCTGTTTTGCTTTTTTAGTGTTGCGCTGGAGCTACAAGACTAATGTACCTAACAATGAATATAAGCTTATACAGGACTGCCATGCTGTCATCCATGAATATGGACAAAAGGACGGACAACTGTCAGTCTAATATATCTGTCACTGTCTTTTTATTTATCTGCCTATCTATACAGGCGCCATATATACAAGTCTATTTGAAATTACTTAACAGACCTGCTCAACTTTGCAAAAAAGTGGTGATTTTAATTTACAAAATGTGCTAAATTAAGGGGCATTATCTTCCATTATTTGTTAGCTACCTTAGCCTCTTAACTCCAATGAAAAACAAAAGAAAACCTTTAGACACCAAACATGTCTTGGCTGATCGACTACATCTAAGGTAAAGGTAAAAGTGTGTAATGTTTTTTGAGGAAAGGTGGATACTTCTATTTGATTAAACAATTGATCTTTTATTTTCCTTACCCACTATCACTTGTAGCTGGGCTTGATCTTGTTGCCAGATGCAATGAGCAGCTGTGAGGATCCATTGATTGTTTAGAACAATTCCCCCACATTTATACACACCCCCAATCTCAAGCAGTGCCTGAATAAATTAACACAGAAAGACAAAAATCATGGTTATCCTGAAAAACATCTTAAAATCAAAATTAGGGTGCTCTTGCTCAACTATACCTGCCAGGGACACTCTCCTTTAGGGCACACATGCCCTTTAACAACCCTAGGGCCCACGCTTTTCACCACTGATCTGCCACAAGAAAAGGGTTCTAAGGAAAATATTAAAAGACATAACCAGTAGTGACTTTACATGAAGGAATGGGATCAGACCACATGATGGGATTGAGAAATCAGACCCTTAGCGTAACAGTGTGAAGACGCACCTTGTGACACACAGCTGCTGTTGTCTACACCTAGGCTGTAGCCTGAAGCACAGTGACATTGGCGGACTGAGTCTCCAGTCTCGGTACAGAAATGCTCACAGCCTCCATTTTTATACAGACAGCCATAAATATTCTGAGGAACTGTTTCTGTGAAGTAAGCAAGAGTACTGTTAGAGTTGTGTTACAAAGAACACTGTCATTCAAAAGTTAGAAATCATTTGGCATATTACAAACCTCAGTTACAAAAATGTTGAGACTGTATGTGAAAAGAAGATAAAAACAGAATGGATTGATTTGTAAATCCACCTTGATGTGTGCTCAACTTGATAGATCAAGGCGACCCACTTTGCCAAAAAATGCCATTCTAAGAACAAGGCTCCTCAACAAGTGATTGCAAAGATTTTTAGCTATTTCACCTACTATGGCTCCGTAACGAACAAGGCATGGAAACACCAAGTAAGTTTTCTTTTTTGAGGTCCAGGTTGACAGAACTGATGAATTATGAAGCCAAGGCAAGCAGGTTTGAGATATCCATGGTGAACACATAATGGGAAATCAAAGGAAAAGCAAATGATTAAAACACAATAACTGGAAGCTACAAAACAAAATGTGAGCCAGACATAAAATGAACTGACCGCTTGAGACAGCCCGAGGACTGGAAAGGACAAAGAGGAGACTGACCAGAGCTCAGAGAAAGGGATGACGTAACTCTGGACAGAAACTGCACATGGACCAAAACAGTAGACAGGGTACAGGACTGGACAGGAAATGGACAGAGGGCAAAAGCAGGAAATTGAACAAAAGACCAGACACTAGACTAGACAGCTGAATGAGCGGGAACAGCGGGAAAGAGCCACAGGACTGGGTAGGAGACTGGACAAGTACAGAGACAGGGACTGGAGTGAGGACCATGATTGGTAAGCAGTGGGGACAGTGATACTGAGACAGGGACTGACACAGAGACTGAGCGAGGAATGGAGACACAAACGGTGACTGTGACAAGGACAGGACTGAACTGGCTAAAAACAGACAGAAAATGGGGGGCAGAGGCATGGCAGAGCACTAGGAGGCCAGCCTGGCAGGGAAATAGGAGGCATTCCTGCAAGGACGTTTTCTCCTGCTGAAGAATTTTCTGCTGTTTTTCCACCAAACTCGCTGCATCCTTTGTTCACTGAGCATTTTGTAACAGATGATGCAAGGAAGTAGGATGTAAGTATGAGTTTTTCTTTATCGAGGTCCAGGTTGACAGAACTGACAGGGATGGAGAAGGAAAAATTAACATGCAAGAGCACATAGCTAGGAGAAACAAATGGAGAAGGAAACCAAAACTAAGGCAGGATAGGGCAGGAATGTTACAGGTGCATGCTTCTGTGATGAATATCATCACATGGGCTCTGAAATATTTTGACAAAACATTGTCAATAAACACTGTTCATCACTGCATCCACAAATCCAGAAATGCCACCAACTTCTCAAGCTCATCTGAAATGGAGTGACGCACAGTGGAAATGTGTGTTGTGATCTGACAAGTCCACCTTTCAGATTAAAAATGGAAAAAATGGATGTTGTGTTTTCTGGGCCAAAGAAGTAAAGGACCATCCAGGTTGTTACCAGAGTAAATTTCAAAAACCAGGGTCTCTCAATGTATGTTAGTAGATAACCTGCACATCTGTGAAAGCAACTTTGTTACTGAACACATTTTGGAACAACATATGCTGCCCTCTAGACGCCATCTTTTTCAGGGACATCCATGCTTATTTCAGCATGACATTCTGCACGTGCAACAACAGCATGCCGGTGTGTGCAGGTGCTAGACTGGCCTGACTGCAGTCCAGACCTGATTCACACTGAAGACTCTCAAAATACGCCAAGAAGGCCCTGTATGGTTGCACAGCTGAAGACATATATATAAAAAGAAAGGCAAAAAATTACTCTTTCAGATTGTGTTCTCAGTCCCCGAGTGTTTATTTGTTAAGTTGTTAAGTGGAAAGGTGATGAACACGATGGTAAATATGCTTTCTTAGCTTTCTTTTAATTATTTGAAACCAATAAAATTGCACAGAGTAAATATATCATTATTTTATTATTTGAAAACAATGATTCTGAACTTTTGAAACGTAACATGCTGACAACAAGCTAACAAGTTTTCTCAGTCTTTAGTACACATTCTGTTGTTGACTTTACCTTTGTCGCAGTTCCGTCCCTCAAACCTGGGTGGACATATGCAGATGTAAGTATTGACATGACTGACACAGGTGGACCCATTTGTACACGGCTTTGATTTACAGTAGTCTGGCTCTGCAGAGAAAGCAACATTCAAAATACGAATCAAGCCAAAAATGGAGAAGGATGGAGGAATGATTTCAGTTTGGTCATGTTCACCAACGGTTAATACTGTACCTGTGTATGACTTCCAGAACTCATTCTGAAAAAAAGAAACATAATTGAAAGATTTGCTCTTCAGGTCCAGTTTTGTTTTTTGTATTTACAGTGCTTAGTTTCACTAATGCAGTAAAGTTGGGGAATAACCCAATAATTTTACTAAACCTGGGCTATCCTCACATTACATGAAGTGGCACAAATCTAATTTTTGCCATAATGTGACCCAGATATGGTGTTTTTAGAGTAGTGTGAACATAAAAATCAGATTTATTTAAATCACATTAGAATCCTTGTGTGTTTTGACTGACAAAAGTGTTTTGTAAGTCCTTGGGATCTATTTTAGTGCCTGTGCAAGTGAAATCTAAAGGTATAATGTGGTATGTTACCAATTTCGGTGGATGCAGGCCCATTCATGCCCATTTGCTTTGGTGTTTTGGTGGTGTGGGTGGAGTGACAACATGTGGGGTGATATTAAAAATTGACCAGTACGAGGATATTTTTGAGCCCATTTCAGTCAATGCATTTTCATTACTGCCTCTTCAGACATATTCTTATTGCAACCGTAAGTGCAAAAACAGTATTTACCTGACTTCAAGCACAGGCTTAAAGACTTGTCCAACACAGCTCTCACAGCGCGATTTTGTGAATAAATACTATTTTCACCACCCCACTAAAATATAAATAGGTAAGTTCTTCCAACTACTAACTAAATGATCTCACTAATTTTGGAACAAATGAGGAAAAACAACAAAAAGTTGTAGATATTAAATATAAATCAGACGGTTTGTATGTCAATACAAACAGAACATTACATAAGTATTAGAATCAATGGAATGTTTAAAAAAAATAAAATCTGGCAAATCTGGCTTTAACAGGCTAAACCACGTTCAAAGCCATTTTAAATAGCTCTTTTTTTCCTTTCAGTGTTTGAGGGTTTGCTCCCTCAAATTTCAGTCTTCATGTTCTAAGTTGAGTCAGTGAAGCTTCAGTAAGCCTTAATGAACTTGTGCTGTAGTGAAGCTGTAGCATGTTAAGCTACTACGTCTTCTGAAAATTTATTCACTCTAACTCCACTCGTTTACAGCTGCGCTGACTTAAAGCCTGTGGTGTCAGCCATGAAAGTACTAAAAATATATTTACCACACCGACATGTGCCAGCGTTGCGATTTACACCTCGTTTGGCGCTATAACCACAGAAATAGGTGAAGCCCTTGTTTGTGAACATACAGTCAGTGCTAACAAAACAAACTATCTAAAGCAGCTGCTTTAGTTTCTGCTGTGAAGATGCTTTTGATTAGGCGGTCCTTCACTGTTGTCACGGACACATGGTGATACTTTAGAGTTGACATTACAAGTCCTATGTGGTATTTTGAGAGATCGGATCAACGAGACACATTGGAGTCTCTTCACACTTAGCACTGTCCCCTTATGATCAGATTACATAGGATGCATATTAAAGCCAGGTGTGAAGGGGCCTGTAATGAGAGCGGTCAGATCAAAATTCATGTGCGTATTACTGAGAGATGTTCAGCTAATAATTTTTGCGATGGAGCCTTGTTTGTTCATTTGTTGATGTTGTAGGAACCCCCTTATAAACACATTTGTGAAACATCAAGACAGAAAGATCAGATCTCAACAATGAGGCTTGTAATGTGAACGTAGCCATTGTGTGCTGAAGTAATAATTGTAGCTCTGCCCACCAGTTGTTCAGGGACAGAGAAGATCTCCCTGGCCTCCTCATAGGAACATTTCTCCTCCAGACACTCCCTCTCCAAGTTCCCTACTTTCAGCTCCTCCAGGAAGGAGTTGGCGCGCCGATAGCGATGCAGAAGCACCTGACTGGCTTCAGTCCTGCTGAGAAACACTGGATCTGACATGCATGGAAAGCCATAAAGGAGATAAAGAGAGATGGGTTCAGTTTATATGGTGAAGAAATTAATTACCTTTTTTCAGGTTTTCTTTAGAAATGGGTCGAAAGAAGAGGGTGGCATGTGGCAAACTTGGGTTCTGAGTAGACTGAGTGTATGTGCAGGTATCTTCAGTAACACTCTTGGAGATTTGCCATCCTATAGAGTTTAGCTAGAATTGTACTTGTTTGCACCTGATCCATTCTTCTGGGTGGTGGAATCACATTTAGGCTTTGTTCTCACTGCAGGGCAAGTCAGATTTGTATGTATGGTCTGATATGTATGGTCAGACTGTAGTCGCTTTTGCTTGCATGTCCACATTGGTTTGTCATTTGCATATATTGACTAGGGAGGGAAAAAACTTAGCTAACGATGATGCCTAGCTAACAGAACAATCATGCTATATTTCACTACAGCGTTTACTTTTTATTATCTACAGCATGAACAGAGCATGACATTAGTTTAGGTTGACCTGGTCAACAGGCGGCTAATAAGCTACAGGCTGTATTAGTAAAATTCAGAGACAGACTTTAAGTTCAAATCTTTTAATGAAGCAGTTACAGTGAACTACAACATATGAAGTGAAAAATATGTTTCCTAAGTGTCTGTTGAAGCTTCCACCTTCCGTGTTTAGGCTGTAATATGTGAATGTGCACAACTTTCTCATCTTAAGTTGTGATGTCATAAAACCGCTGCACCCAGGGTGAGAACAAAAAAACACATGAAATCTGACATGGCTTCAATCTGATGCCATTCAGACTACGGAAAATCTGTCCTGCTCAAATTGGATATGCCAAAAAAATTTATTTGAGCTGCCTGTCTAAACAAGTGATTGTGACAAAAATTGGTTTCAGGCTTTCAAGTGTGGGGAAATATTTCATGAAAGAAGCTAAACTGGTGTTATTAGTGTAAATGATTCTCCTTATTTTACAAGGCTGGATTGTTGTGTTTTAATAGTGTAAAAATGCAAGTGGATACTCAGATTTCTTTACAAAGGAATAAGGAACAAGGGGGTCATGATGTCTACAATGCAAATTTTATTATACCATTTTATTCACTGTTCAAATGGCCAGTGAACCTACATGTGTTTTCTGAGTTTTACATTTGATGCTGATGATGGTGAAATAGTGATAAATCTGAAAAAAATAGTTTTGCCATACAACACTACTCAGGTATCTCTCTGTGTGAGGGGGCATTTAGAGGTACTAAACTTTGGATATCCTCTCATCACAACTGTGAACAATTCTGCATTTCATATCAAAACACTATGAATGACTTTGTTCACATCTCAACACCTGAATTACGCAGAAGTTGGAATTCTACTCTAAATACATTTTAATATGTCAAATTATTTTAATTAATGATTTTTATGTTGAGTCTGTGGAGGAAGTGTTCATGTTCAGAATTTGCAACTAATCTATAATGTGCACTGTAAAAATGATTCAGAGTTTTAGCTTAAAAAAGTAAGTAACCTGCCTGCCTTCAAATTTTATTCTTATTGAGTTATCAGAAAGTAATACACATAAATTCTGTTCTGATAATTTACTTTTCATGTTCAATGAACTTGAAAATTTAAGACAGACAGTTTTCTGACTTTTTTAAGTCAAAATAAGACATTTTTAACAGTGCATTTTTGTGCATTTCTCAATAAGCTACAGTGGAGAGTCATAGAGAGAAACAGAGTAGGCTGTTTAAACATGACTAACAGACACAGACAATAAGAAATCTTACTAAGAGACCAGTCAATGAGCTATAAGTAGAGACGTGGTTTGGCAAGCGTGGTTGTGACTCGTGTGCTCTTTAGACTACCACTCATACCCTTTTCTGGATGTATATAACTTAAGAGAGAAGCGAGAGCTTACCTGCCGGAATCCCAAAGCAGGCTGGGATACTGAGCAGTGTGATTAAGTGGCAAAGCTTCATTCCGCCTGGGCTCAACTCCATTATGCTGTTTCTGGTCTAAGGGCTTTGATCAAAGTTCAGTTCCGCCCCTCTTCAAAATCATCGGGATGAACATGTGCCTGAAAACCAAACGGGGGTTGGCTTGGGGACTACATAATACTTTAGACAAAAAGAATATTCTTTATCACTTGATTCAGCAGTAGATGGTGCCATTTTTCCGGTGAACCGGTATGGCAGTGCAGTACTGTAGCGGTAACCTCATCCACCCATTCATATGTGAATGATATACTATCAGTTGAATTTAGAGGATAATGTAAGCATATATGTTTGGGGCTATAATATCATAATATGGAGTTATGCAAAATCAATTTAACCATAATATTTCCTTTACACTCTGTTAAAACAGGGTTTGAACATCCTGACAGAATCTAAAATTTGAGGTAGAATGATAACAGTATTGAATGACAAAACACAAAAATATTCAGTCACAAAAGGATTCATTAATTTATTATGTTTCTTAAGTACATACAACTGAAAGTGCTTCGGGACAAGAATGATTAGTATATATCTTTTAAAGACAGAGTAGATAATCAAAGCACCAATGATCATAATATTTAGTTAATTCTGAAATTTTGAGGGTATAATTGCCCAACATAAATTAGTTCTACCGGTTTAATTAATTGTACAAACAATCTAATCTCAGATTCCTAAATAATAATATGTTATAGTCAGGCATTGCACTCAAATGATCAAACAAACATATTACAATTTCAAGTTATGTCCTCATTGTGCCATTCAACTCGGAAAATCAAGCATTATAAATGTCAGCAACAGACTACTACCCAGAATTATCAATGAATATAAACAAATTACAAAATAATTGGTGCATCAAAATCAATAATAATGTGCATAATGATATGTAAACTGCATGCATATGTATAAATAAAATAGCTTATGCAGTGTCGTAAAAAACATACAATACATGGTTATTATTTACTATATTCATTAAGAAAGATATAAAGTGCTAAAAGAGTTGAAGGCATGATAAAATATTCAAAGAAATGGTGCTTTTAAGGTGTTATTGTTATCATATTACATACTACTACCAAAACAGACTATCCAATTATCTGTCTATTCAGCACTGACCAAGTCCGTCCAATAATGAACTACAAAAACTGTGTTTGTTCTTTCTTATAGCTTGTTTTTTGTATCAAATCTAGGTTAAATTTCATATTCAAATCAAGCATGTTTCTGCGAAAGGAAGGTGCCACAGTGGAGGTTGGAAACCACATATCCTCGTGGGCTCCATTTCCTGTGTAACTGATGTGAACACGTATCAGAATGTGAGAGCATGTGCGCAAACAGATTAAAAACAATTTAAAAGCAGCAGGGAAAAACAGAGAAAACTTCAACATCAGCCTTTATGGCAGGTTCTTCAGGATATTATGAATTTCCTCCTTTGCTCTCCTCAGGCCATCCTTCCAGTCTTGAGGAATGGCTTCACCAGCATATCCAGCCCTGGCCCCCAGGAGAGCCCCTAGAGCTGCACCTCTGTTACAGTTCTCACCTAAAGAAATTGTGCACATTAGAGAAGCTGCAATATAGAATATTTGGGCTAGTAGCGACAATTGATAATGAACACTTTATTGTGGCTGATACCGATAACCAATAACTGAATTGTTTTGCCTTTTAACACTGTAATCCATGTATGTAATGCAGTGAGTGTAAGACAGGTTAAAACTCTACAGGTCGATCATTAATTAATTTTACATGGCTACAACACGGCCAAATCAGACATGGCAATTATTGTAAGTATATTATTTAATGTAAATATTATTTAGCAGACACTCCAGAGTCTTACAGTGGGTGAATCCATTCTTTAGCACTAACGACTACACTTGTGTCAGTGCATTTGCAAGCAGAAAACTGGCGCTAAATTACTGATTGTAATTATCAGAGGAGATTACTGCCGATAGTTATGATGAAATGCTTGGTGAGCAACTGATATAACCGATGGAGCATTCCTGTGCCTGTGTATCATGGAAGGGTGTGTGGCAGATCTGTTTTTTGAACAGAAATTAGCCTTAGAAGGTGTTGCTTTGTGATAAGCCCCCTAGTAAATAACAAATTAAGTTTACACTGGTTCAGTGTCATGTTCAAATGTGATGGTCTTTAACCACGTTTTCTTACTTGCTGACAAAATTTCTTGCTCACTGGCAAATCTGGAACTTGTCAGTACAATCTGTGGCCATATAATGTTTCGTTAAAAGAACGGCAACGCTACAGATTTAGAGCAATGGTAAAACAAACTTGACTATACTTCTGCGCTAATGTAAATGTAACCAATCAAGTAGTCGTCAACAAGCAAAGGCAAACTACCATCGTGTTCTGGGAATAGATTAAAAACACTGTGGCATCTTGACGATGCCTGGCCCCGCCTACCAAGAAAAACTTCCGCAGTCCATGCATGTAATATGTGAACAAGTTACCTACAACTATACAAGGATGCAGACGCACCAACTTCTCAGAACTGCATTTATATTATACATCAAATAAAGAAAACCCAACACCATGTTATTTGTACATCATTGACTAAGTATGCAAACCGAAAGACACAAAAACACTCATTTCACCACTCACCACCACAGTTGGTGTTGACTAGGATTCCCCCCTTCACGTCATTGTGAAAGACATAAGCCAAATAGAAAAGACTGCTAAGAGCACCTGCGGAGCACAAATAATGAAGGGTTATGAGCGTCACTCGTCTCCATAAAATGGAAAGAATCGCTTCATTTCACCAGAAAAAGGCTGATATGAAAAACAGCACCCAAAAGTGAAAAACAGTGCCCCAACAAAAGTTTTTGAAATGATGTTTTTCCACTTGTTGCAAAAAGAGTGCTGAGGTTTATTTTTGCACTTTGAGTTGTGTTCGTCGCTTTTTTTAGTGGCTGTAGACTTAAAACCACAAGAGAGGAGCACCAGCCTTCCCAAGAACTTATCACACACGCAGTCACATGAGTAGAAAACTCAGAATCAGAGATCTAAAACAGATTTCTCATTAAGTGGTCTGTTTTTGTATCATTAAAACTGATGACGCTAAAAGCACATTAACAGATCTTCACTACATTGACAGTTTATTTAGTACACTGACCTTGTACCCACATTCAGTGGCCATTCTATCAGCTAAACCTACAATATTGGTTCTTTTTGTAGGTTTATGATTACTGACTTTAGCCCCTCTGTCGATGTACATTTTATTAGCCATCCCCACTCATTCAGCGAAAAGGGATCACTATAGGACTGACGCTGACCAGATATTATTTGGGTGGTGGACTATTCTCAGCACAGCAGTGACACTAGTGGCATGCCACTGGATGCTGCGCTGGTGTACGTTTTGTACCTCAGAGAGCATCTATATATGGTAAGTGTAGCTGATCAATTGCCATGACCAGAATGTGACAGCAGTTTTTTATGGTGGGTACAGAATAAAGGCACACCTTTTGTGTAGCAGGCCAGGCCAAGTGCTTCTGCAGCCTTCTGGTGGACCTTCAGTCTCTCCTCTGAAGAGTTTGGAAACCTATAGCACAGTGCAGACCATGCGTACATACAACACTTTACAAACTGAAATGACTTTATAAACTGCTTAAAACGGTTAGTCTTTCTGCACATTACAATACTTAAGAGAAAAACATTATTTTTAATAATAAAATTTATCATCCATTGCTCTAGTCCAGGGCTTCCCGGTCCTGGTGACTCTACACTGTATCACACCTGATTCAACTGATTAACTATTCAACAAAATCCTTCTGTGCTGAGTCAAGTGTTTTAGAGGAGAGAAAGCATGCAGAGCTTGGGGATACCAGGACTAGGATTGGGAACCACTGCTCTATACACTAAATGCAATGTATGGTTTTGATGTACTTACAGTCAAGTTTCGAACAGTCGTCGGCACAAATACTCTTAAAGTGGGCACAACCTCAAACTTGTTGTTGACTGGCAAGCAAAGGGATTTTTATTGTTAACTGGTATTGTCTTTACTAGCCTACAGTCTACATTGTATTTTGAATGTTTTTTGAACTGCCGTGAGTATTTGTGAGATGTTATCAGACTTAATTGTCGATTCAGTTTTATAATAGTTTAATGAGTCTTAGTGTTATCAGCTACTGGTTAAAGTTACTCTAACTACACAGGCTAATTTATTGAGTATTTTGTCACTAAAGCTTCACCTTTGAGGTTCTCAAGGACATCGTTAATAAAAGCGACCTGCTCCATGTTATGGCGAATCTGATTTGGGTTCCATATTTGTCCATTTTAATTAACAATGTAATTTGATCATTTTTGACCCGATTCTGCAAGTGTGACAATATGTTGCAGGCCCCAAAAATGTCCTTGTGCATCCACTGGTGTAGAATCTCATGCTGTTTTGATCTGATTAGGAGATTTTCTTTAAGTACCTCTCTGCCTTGTGTATGTAGTGCTGGCAAGTGTCCCAGGCATTGAGAGCAGGAGATTTGAGGGCCTGCTCAACCTGCTGCTTCAGACAGGCTCCGTTCAGGGTGGCATGGAGCGCACGAGCATACAAGGCCACAAATGTGTCCAGCTTTGGGTAAGGATGGGTGAGCTTCACAAACTCTACTGCAGCAGACACCTGAGCAAATTCCAAAAAAAGGTCAAAAATTAAAATGAGATGAATTCTTCCTGACGTTGGGGCGGTTTATGGCCACAATAAGCTTAATCTATTAAGAAATCTTAACACAGTTTGTTAGGTTAAGGATACTATGATATTAGAAATAATTATTTTTTGACATTTTACCTCATGCTAATGTAAGCTTATGTATATAATACACTCATGGAATTACACTTGAATTACACTAACCGCTTTGTCCTCATTGGCTGTAACAGAGAGCAGTACAAAAGGGATGGCCATTGGAAGGCAGCCAATAGCATTAAGCTGACTGTCAGGGAAGGATGTATTGATCATCTCTTTACAGCGTTTCTCTGCAAAGTCCAAGACCTAGGACAGTAAAATGAACAGGATAGATTTAATGGACCTATACTTGTTCTGTCCACAAATGTACTCTAGCTACTGTTACTAGGTTTGACAACTTTCTAGAACGCTGGCAAAAATCACATTCAACCCAAAAGGAATATGTCAAAATGCATAAATTATTCACACTGGAGTCCTATGACGTTTGTATAAAGTCTTCAAGTCTTCATTACAAAATGTTGAGTTTACAGTTTAAAATGCTAGCTAGACTGTCTTGTTGTCACATCACATCTGAGCTATTCTAACATTATGACCTTTTACATACATACACAATAAATACCCTTTCAATTAATAAAGCATTCTTTGCGTATTGTGACAATTCATTTTGCAATTCTTTAGGTTGAGATTTTTGCTAATGTTCTATAAAGCTTTGCTAATCCAGTAATAAACAGTTGCTATCAAAGAATGTATTTGTGGAAGGAACAAGCAAAAAACATCAGTGGCATCTTGGATGGTACAGCTGTTTAAAGATCAACCATCTAGTAAGCGTACCTTAATGGGTGATGTAGGGCGCAGCTCCTGCCAGTCAGAGAAGAAGGATCGATGAAATGACTCAGCGTAGGTGTCGCTGTGACTGCCAGGGGTGGTCAGGAAATGTACATAGTCAGAGAGTACAGCTGCCCTCGCTGCAGGTTCAGCAATACTGACAAAGTGCCCTGAAGAAAGAACCTGAGCGACCCTTAAAGCGCAAAGTAAATTCAGTGTATTCTCTCCTGCCTGCAGACCTACAAAAGAGTAAAACAAAGAGGATCCCTGTTTAAACAGAGACAGCAACGTGTGAGAAACGCTTTTTCTGTATTCCTTCCAAATTATGTCTGAAAATCAAATTTGGCTGCAGTTTTGCCGTTAATAAAGATACAGTTGTTATATCCTAGACTACGCTGTAAATTTAAAATCTATTCAAGTACAAGCATTCATTAAAGAGCCATACGTGTAAAGACGCTGCCAGCAATAATAAAAGCATGGTGCAAAAATACACATATATGTTATACATATATATGTTATACATATTATTTTTATATTTTACCATTTTGAAATCATAAGAAACTGGAAAAGTGAGAAGAAAATGACAGTAATGACTCTAGACTTTAGTCATTCTGATTGAGGTTTACCTTGATGGTAGTGCACTGAGCCTTTAGGGGCTTTCCAGTACTTCAGTTTGTCATGGAGGATGACATTCCCCACCACGGGAGGTTTGTTGGCAGATAACGAGGCTGTGCGCCCACTGCCAGCTAAAACCAAGTCAGAGACAGCCAAAGACGGAGTTTGTTTGAAATGGCAACCCAAACAAACAACATACTAATGTTTGTCACTTTGCAAATGTAAAAAATAAATGAATTAAGCAGCTGACGAATGCCAAGCACCTGCATTGGAGAGGGTGAGAATACTTGAAGGATGCTGTTCTTTAGGTGCACTGAATTCTGTAATCCAGCCGTTGAAATCATTTTGGATGTCCTGGACATTGTAGTACCAGTGAACTGGCATAGACATGGCATCTGCTGCACACATCCCCCAGAAAGCTTCACAAACTGATCTGCACACCTGAGCCTTCATGATCGGTCAAACAGATCTGAAAATAAGTGTTTTCTGAAAATGAGTATAAGCACATGCATGTGTATAAAACTGATGTTGAAGGAAAGACCGACACTGTCGACATTTTCAGTACTGCAGCAAAAGTGACACAGGGACGATTACAAACCCTTACAAAAAAGATCTACAGTAATATCATATGAAATTAATATTGGTTTTACTATTACTTTCATATCGCTGTGGTTGGAACAAAACCTTGTGCCGTTCTTCAGTTTTTGACAAAATGCCTGTTGCCCTTTACATTGTGTTTAAAGTTCATGAAGAATGGACCAAAAGAAACGGCTCAAAAATTCTTGGAAAAAGTCTGGTCCTTTGACTTACATTAAAAGTAAAGTAGTTTTTTTCCGTCTCCTGTAAGGTTACCATTTTGGAGATACAAGGTTTTGTTCCAACAGCAGGGATATGTTTTTTTATATATAGCACCTTTTTGTTATATTATATTTTATTATATTACATTATATTATTTTTTATACATTTTATATAGTCTCTGTTGGTACAAAACCTTTGTCATTTGTGTTTTACATAATTTGAAAACACCAACAGCCATTTACACTGTATCAGAATTCCCTGGTGAACAGACCGATAGAAAGACTTTTCTTCTCCTGTAAAGCAACTTTTTTGGAGACGTGAATTTTGTTCCAACAGCTACGATAAAATATGTCCACCTGCATATACACTGCAAAAAATATATATCTTATAAATGAACTGCTAACAATCAATTGGAAAATTATATACATGATTTAAACTAAATATCTTCACGTTGAACATTTCATATAGATGATTCTAACTTCTTAAGATCTAATTCAATAGGAATTTCTATAGGATTCCTATAAGAATATTATAGTTAATACAGACAGTTACCACAGTTTACTACAGTGCACCACACACGAATTATAGATTATTATTAGACAGTGTTACAGACATGACATATTGGCAAGTGAAAACTTCTTAAATCTAGTCAATGTATCTAATGCTCTGCATTATGGCGCTGTTGTATAATAAGCATAATAATTGTTATTACTTGTTTTGAGTAATTCTATGTAATGAAAGTGTTATTTGAAACAAGTAAAATTATATGCCAAAGGAATAAGACTAGATATAATTACTTAAAACTAGTAAAAATAATAGAAGTTAAACAATCTCATAGTAAGAAATATTAAATACAATGACTACATTTAAGATGTTTTCACTTGCCAATATGTCATGTCTGTAACGCTGACTAATAACAATCTATAGTTCGTGTGTGGTGCACTGTAGTAAACTGTGGTAACTGTCTGTATTAACTATAATATTCTTATAGGAATCCTATAGAAATTCCTATTGAATTAGATCTTCATAGAAGCTGGAATCATCTATATGAAATAGACAATATGTGAAGATATTTGGTTTAAATCATATATATAATTTTCCAGTTGATCGTTCACAGTTATACCTCATTTATAAGATAGAACTGCAAAGTTGCCTCTGAATGTCTGAACCCCCTGCTGTAAAAAGACCATTAACCACTGGAAGTAAAACCTGATGGTTTTGCTTTCTAATGGGAATTGGCTTAATGGTTACCCTTTGACACCACTAGTTTCCTGTAGGATACACCTGGTCTCAGTCCCAGAACACCTGTCAAACCAGAGTCCTTTACGCTGTGATATCAACCCATCACGAAAACACAAAATACCATTAGTGACTATTGGACTCCACCAGAAACCAGCAGAAACTTTTAAGGGTTTCTTTGACTTTCAGCAGGGGGGCCTGAACCTTCCTTCAGCGTTTTAGCTACAAAAACTACAAAAAATAAATGCAGAAGGTAACAGTCCATCTGAAATACGGCAGGGTGCCTTTAAGGCAAACGGCTCACCAAAAGCAGCGCTGTTCTTAGTTTCCTTCTGCAGTTTCTCCTCTGCTGCCCCCAGACTGACCACCTGCTTCGGCCTCGCTCTCTTCACGGACGGCTGTGTGTCCGTCCACGTTACAAAACGCTCAATTACACATGAGGCTGAAGTTGGCTTCCTATTCGCCGGCTTCTTGTTATAATTATCCCGTTCCACCTTAAATGGTGCTGCAGTGCCGTTCTCACGCCTGTCCACCATTTAGGTAACTGGGCTACTGCTGCATCATTTAAGGTGGAACGGGACAATTCGAAAAAGAAACTGACTTCAGCTTCGTCTGTTATACAAAGCGCTGTTGCGCTGTTGCGTAAGTTCATTGACGTTACGAAACACCGCAGGTAGTGCAAGAAATAAGGACTTGAATGTGTTCAAGGACTTATTCACCACTTGATGCCATGCAGTAATGTCGTTACTGTACGGTGCGTCTCAGTGGAGAAGAGCGACATAAACACAAAATGAATTAAAAATAGGTTAAGATCAGTAACAGACGAGCTTAGCTGCATACTCCTGTAAACCACTCACAATAAGGGTTTTATAAGAAAGGTCAGAGCGGCGACCAGGTCTGTATATAGCATTTTTTGTTATTAAGTAATATGTTAGTATGTTTACCTACATACAAGTTTAAAATGATCTATAAGCGTTGAGTAATCGACTACATCGGTGATCAACTGCTTTGGTCCGTTGGTGTGACGTAGCCTTAGGAAGCGACGCACGGCTCTCGACTCCTGTGGCTGAATCGACGGAGTCGACTCCTCGACTCCACTCAGTCTAAAACCTCGAGCTGGAGCTTCGAGGCGTCGCTGCAGTCACGAGTCTGTGAAAGTAAACCGGCTTTAACGTACAGTCTTCACTCCGGAGCAGCTGAATGTGATCCTGTTCCTGTTATCATGATGCTGAATTTGTCGTATTCGCCAGTTTCGTATTCGAATTTTCCGTTCCACCTTAAATGATGCAGAAGTTACCTACATGGTGGACAGGCGCGAGAATGGAACTGCAGCATCATTTAAGGTGGAACGGAAAATTTGAATAAGAAGCAGGCAAAAAACATGACAACGTCAGCCTTTTTTTCCCCACAACGTTATGTGAAAAATGCTGTTTATTTTTATTTTCGTTCCCTGTAGAGCTTCAAATGGTCGTTTGTTAGTCATGGTGGGAGCCCGTTTCTGCCACTGGAAAAAATATATAGCCATTAAGAAAAGTCATAATAATTAGAAAATTTTCTATAATTATGGCTTAGTATCTCATAGTCATGACACGGTTTTCTCATAATTGTGAGAAGGCTATTTATAATTATGACACAATAAGTCATGAGATACGTCATAATTATGACAGTCATCATTATAAGATGCTAAGTGATAATTATGAGATACATACATACATACATACATACATACATCATCTAAACCGCTTATCCTGGGTCACGGTGGGGTGCTGGAGCCTATCCCAGCTGTCATTCGGCAGAAGGCAGGATACACCCTGGACAGGTTGCCAGTCCATCGCAGGGCAAATTATGAGATAGTAAGTCGTAATTATGACACTGTAAGATAGAATCCCATTATTATGTATTATTATTAGATTTTAAGTCATAATTATGAGATATTAAGTCATAATTATGGAAAACGTATGACTTAATAATAAATAGCTGTATATTTTGTCCAGTGGTGAAAACGGGCTTTCGTAGAATGTCCCTTTAGCTAGTTACAAAAAAGTCGAAGAATCGACTCCAAGCGCTTCGACTCTCAGAGTCACTGGCCAAGAGTTGGCCCTGAAGAATCGACTCTTTTGTAATCGACTCCCAATTACTAGCGTTATGACCAAAACACCGCGCTGCATTGTGGGAGGACCTCGCGGCTGTTTCATTCAAGAGGAAGAAACATGGTTTTAGTTAACCTATATTTCCCACTGTGAACCAGTTACTGTAGAACATCTAATTCTTTGCTTTTAATCCAAACTACATCACAGAAACGAAGCACACAGCAAAGCTGACTGTAATGTTGTGGTGTTTTCAACGTTAGCGGCTAAAGAGTTAGCAGGCTGTCTGAACGAGTTATGAGAGTTGGCCATGGAATAATTTGCAGTCTAAATAGATTTATTTTAGTAACTGGACGCAAACCGAATGCAGGACAGTAAAATCTGGACTGATATCAGTGACATTTCCCCCCACACTTTCATTCGGTTCAAAGTAATCCAGCTAGATAGCTGGCTACCTAGCTAGCTGTTGTTATTTCTGCTGTTAGTTAATCAGATTTTGTCTGAAACGGCACAACACATCGGTTAAATGGACGAGTCAGATGTTGGTAAGCTGTTGTTTGTTTAATTTAAGTTCGTAATATAGTGTAATGATTGTAAACATGTATTATCGACAGTACAGGAACCTTCTCGTCTGTAGGTTAGCTAACTTCTGAGATTTTGACCACCATCACAAATGTAGGCTGTGGCAGTGTAGCCAAACCCTTTAACCTGTTTCCATTAGTAATCCCTGCTGGAAGAAGACCATAGAGATTAAAACCTGATAGTTTTGCTTTCTAATGGGAATTGGCTTAATGGTTACCATTAGAGACCACTAGTTTCCTGTAGGAAACCATCATATGCATCTGGGACCAGTCTTAGAACACCAGTTAAACCATTAGAATCCTTTACAACAGTGTTTTTCAACCCTGGTCCTGGAGGCCCACTGTCCTGCACATTTTAGGGCTTTTCCTGCCTTAACATACCCACCTTAACTCAGCAGTGGGCTGTTAATGAGCTGATTAGTTGGATCCGGTGTGTTGGGAGCAGGGCAGTGGGCCTCCAGGACTGAGAAACACTGCCTTAGTGTTACCTGAGAGAAGTGACAGCTTGTTGCAACTGAACTGCAGGAAAATAGATCCCCAGGAGGAGGGCTGGTGAACGCTGCTTTACACCGTGATACCAACCCATTCAGGAAAACCAAAAATACCATTAGTGACTAATGTTAATAATGTATATTATTACTGCTCCATATGAATCCAGATTCTAAGATCAAGATTTGACTCAATTTTTAATATTTTATGTTTCTAGTGTCTTGATTGCACTGAGTTTTAAAGACATGCTCCACAGATTGATTTGATTGAGTTATAATGATCCTATAAAACAGCACAACTGAGCTATAAACAATGCAAAAATAGATAGGATGCCCCATAGTTTTGATGGCAGTTTCCACAAGACAGTAAGAGAGATGCTTGGAAGATACCGAGAAGCCTACTGCCTGTGATTTTAAAATTAAGTACACTGTTTTAAATGCTCTTTTTCAAAACTCAATACTGTAGTAAAATTGGTACACCCTTCATTTTTAGTGTGGAGAATTACATGAGCCATCACTGTCAACACATAAGATGTCCAAACTGCTGTATCTATCCAGACACAGAAGCCTTATAAATACGCCATCAGCAGCAGTAGTAGTAGTTTTAAATTACATGTCACATTTAGGGTGAAAGTGGCTAAATCAATTCATCATCTAATTAAAAACATGTAAAAAGGGAATAGATTCAATTATTGCAAAGAAGAATATGTCTTGTAAAATTCAAATGTCTTACAGAGAGAGCAAAGGACTTCTGGTCTCAAGTGGATGTGGACCGGGCTTTTGATGAGTTACTGAGGTTCCTTGTGAGTCTGAGAGACAACATCAAAAATAAGACTGCTTCAGACAAAGGTAAACACAGGATCACAACGCAGACCACTAAGCACATGTTTAAAATAATATACATGGCATTGACATCCATACAGGCCTAGGTCCTGAACCAAGTTTCTTAATTAATTCTACTTTGAATTGAAAAAATGACAAGACAGCCCTTTTTTGATAGGCATGTGATGTCCAGAAGTCCATTTACACGCAAATGTTACAAAGTATTCAGAACTGTAACAGTCCTGCACAGGAAAACAGGTTGTGAATACGCCTTTGAAAAATATTGGAGGAAAATATTCTGCCTGGTAAGCAAGATAAGTGAACTTCCCTTGAACTCCTCTCCCTGAGCTCTTCTAGATGTTCTTTTCTCAGAACAAGCTGATCTGGACTTTTTTCCTTCATATTCACACTGCACGTACCATCAGCTGAAATTATAATAAACTGCCCAAATATTAAGATCAACTTGAAAGCAAAATAGACCTTTTTATCTTGTTAGTTCATATCCCTGGTCTCATTAAACACAGTTCGTCATAGTATAAGTGTTATTATCATATATTATTAAAATAGAAAATTCTTGTTTTCTTCCAGCATAATGTAATAAATAGGAGTTTTGAATACATGCACCAGCAGGCGGGGAAAGTAATACTAACCAATACTGTCATATTTTATTTCCCACTGCCACCGTCCCTGCCTCACCAAGTGAAACGCTCACTAACACGCAGATGTTGTGTGATTCCTTTAGGCTACATCCAAGCCAGGAATATTATCTTGGAGGCTGGCGTGACACTGAGGGCGGCCTTAAAGATTGTTGCCATTGAGGAGGTGCTCATCAGTGAAGGTATTATTCTCCCAAAATTCTAATGTGTCTGTTTGTATTTTTTTGTCCAGCATTCTTTATAGAGCTTTAACATGGTCTTAAAAAAGTCTGCTTCTCTGTCATGTTGGAGCTGGAAGGTTATGTTCGAGATTTTACACAACAATTTTGAGGTATGGAAGCATATGACTCTTTTTGTGTTTTGAAAGAAGCAGTCTACGAGGCCAGATATTTAGTGAGTCAGTCTGTACCTGCCTATTTGCTCACTTTCCTGTTCTCTGTCTCACACTTAAAGCAACATTAAGTAACAATTTTAGCATAAAATAACAACTTCAAAATCATTTTGATGGTACACCGACTAATAATAGGGAAAATGGCGTCTCTGCCATTGCCACCCAGGGCTCGGAATGTCTGCTATAGCGCTATGTAACTTTGGAGGAGCAAGCACAAAACCTCTTGCAAGAACTGCACAGGCACCCCATCACACAGCAACAACTGTGGCTCTTCGGTTAGCTATAAGAAGTAGCTCGGTATTCCCAGCATGGACATCGTAGCAGAGGCTGCTGAAAGACCAAATGAGAAATTGTTGAAGGAAGTGAGGAAGAGAAAGAGTGAGTGTCTGAGCAAGAGACCGGACAAGAGTAAATCTTGGACTGGCTTTTACTCGTTGACAAGAGTTGAAATACATAAAAGGATGCAAGACAGTCTCATGGCTAACAGGAAAACAAGAATATCTAACAGCAGACTGTAAATCCCTGCCTGTGTTATTTATGAAAGACTGTGACGTAGGCTGTAAGCTTATCTGTGTCAATCCTGTCTCACAGGATTTTGTAGCTTTTCCGGATGCTAAAACCTCAGTCCCGTTTCAGGCTAGCATGCAAATAAATTCATCTCATGCCAAAAAGTTTAGTCAGTCTTTGTCAATATCACGCCAAATAAGCCTTGAAAGTTTGCAACCTTGTGTAATAAAATCCTGTGATATTACTCTATATTCAACATGGTTCTGTCTGGTTCCGATGCAGGTGTTGTGCCGAATTGCGACAGTCTACACACATGACGTTGGTTATTTACACATAGAAACACAGAAATCATGAGTGTAATCTGTAGCATCCATATACCTGCGTACATGCGAAGGGGGTCGGATTGTGTATTCTTCAGCTGGTCAACAAATGCACATGTATATGAGGGGGGCCCAGCACGATTTGTATTTACGACAGTGGTGTAAAAGTGAAATACACTCTGCAACTGTAGGGGGAGCCCAGGAGCAAAAGAATCAATTCTCACATAATGCTGTTTTAAAGCTGTTCAGAAGCGAGTCAGTCCTGTGTAGCGCTGGTGTATGAAATTAGAGAGGTACGAGATATTGTCTGTTCCGACATTTGTATACACAACAACACTGATTTTTTGTTTTAGTGGCATTGATAGATAGGAAAACAAATTTAACTGCGAGATGTAATCTGCTGAGTGCTTCAGACTGTCAGTTTATTTTCAATATAGATCAAAATGCAAAATCTTTCTTTTTTTTCCTTCCTTTTTGAAAATGTGGTTTCTAGCTGGTTAACGTTGACATTACAAAACAAGCTATGTCAGGTATGTAAGACACTGTTTTAGCATAGAGTACCAGTAGGAATTATGGCTTCATTGACTTCATTGATATCATGATATGTTTGGAAAAAGCTTCAATATTGAACTGTATAAAATCTGTAAATAGAGTAGGGTCTTTTTAATTATGTCATTTCGCTAACATTTACTTTTTCTTACAGACATTCTGACCGTGTCTGTGTCAGATTCTCACTGTACTCTACTGAAAATGAAGGATGGACCTGTGCCAGAGGATGTTTTACACGAGGACAGCTCAGGGTTTGTGCTTTGTTGTGTTATCTTGCCTGATCGGTTCTTCTTATTTTTAGCTTTTATGGTGATTTCCACTGAAGATTTCCATGAAATGAAGTGCTAATGTAGTGTGTAATGTTTAGCAAACGGTTGATGACAATAAACAGTCATTTCAAAATATTTCCCATACCAGTACTTGTATTTTTAACCTTGTTGATTTTAAACACTAATAACAGAAGTCAGCGGGCAGGTTTACACTTAGTACAGGGGGGTTACTGCCCGGCAATGTACCATATGCTACACACCCAGAGATTATGTTTAAAAAGAAAGAGCACTAAAATATTTCTTTAATTTTACTGGTTTGTTTTGGTTGTTTTTTCATAGAAGTTCGAGGAATCCGGAGTCTGTTTCAGACAACAGCCAGATGTCTTTGTCTAACAGAAACGATGCCATGTTATCAGGAAAGTTTGACCAATATGATCATGTGGTGCTGCTGTCACCTTCCAGACTGTCACCGGAGGACCAGTTGGCCCCCATGTCACCCATTCAAATTTCCTACCAGCAACACGACTGCAGTGCAGCCTGCCTCCCTCGCCTACCACCTAGCGTAAACCATTTTCTGGGTCATAATCCTTTGAGAGTGCCTCTTCTCTGCCACTTCCAGCGGCATTGTGCCAAGCTCCGCTCATTTGCAGAGCAAGAGGCGGAGCCACAAGGGGAGGAGCCGGACTCAGTGGAGGCAGATGTGCTCTATAAAGCCCCTTGTGGGCGGGGCTTGTGCTGCATGGATGACGTGCTGCAGTTCCTACAACAGACCAAAAGCCTTGGAATTCTGCTGCCTGTGAATTTTAGCTTCAATCCGCAGGTGCTGCCGGACCGCCAGGCTCAGCCACAACTGCTCGGATCCACTCCATCTCTTCCGGCAACCATCTTGTTTGAGAGAGACATTAGCCGTGGGACAGAGGCGCTCCCAGTTCCGCTGTGTAACGAGGTGGATGGGGTCAGACCCAAGGAATTTCGTTACCGCAAAGACCGCTGGCCTCATGGCTGCTTCTTAAGTGCAGCTCCGTTCTTCACAGCCTGTTGCGACTGCACAGACGGCTGCACAGACAGTCAGAGCTGCACTTGTCTTCAGCTGTCTCTGAAGGCTGGTGCTGACCCAGGCCAGCTTTACGTCCACCAGCGGCTAAATGAACCTGTGTCCACAGGGTAAGATGATGAATACTGATCTATTGACTTAATTGGGACCACTAGGGATGGACTGATATCGGAAGTGTGCGTCCCTAGATAGATAGGTCTGTGGACCACACTGTACATCATCAAATAATGGTTTGAAATATGGGTCAAATCTAAAACATCTGTCTAATGATAATTTTTGTTTGGCAGATATCTGCTGATACTTCAGTATCATTGTTTCCTTTGTGACCCCTATTGGTCTTCATAAGAAGATAAGCTGGTGAACGCATAGTGAAAATCAAGGCTAAAATCAATAATTAAATTATCATTTGATTCATAAACCATTATAATTTCTGATGTTTCATGTTACTTTGTCTGTCATTCAGAATTTGTCTGTACAAGTGATTTCTGCTTGTATGGTGAAAATGTACCATACAAAACAAGTGGAATAATAGAAACCTTATCTTTTATGTAGTATCATATTCCTGAATATGTCATATTACCATTATAGAGTGTGATGAAGAGCTTTTGTTTTTAGTAAATGTGTCAACTTTTCTCCATAATTGATGTCATTGATGACTAATTGGCTTTGTTGACTAACTTGTTGCAGTGTTGATGAAGTTTCATGGTGTCCACGCCAATCCTTCTCATTTTTGGTCCTGGAGTATCACTGGCCTTTATGTTGTAGTGTTTTCCCTATTCTAACACACGCAGTTCTCCTCAGGAAGAGCTTGTTAATTACTTCATTAGTTGGATCAGGTGTGTTGGGAGCAGGGGAAACTCTAAAATGTGCAAAACAGAGGTGCTCCACATTTGAGAACCATTGGTTTAAAGTGAGGAATTCAAAAAGTACAAAAACCTGCAAACAGCACAACCACCAACAATCTTATTGATAAGGTGAATTCAGAGTCTTCTCCTCTATAACCCAAATCATACAATGTCCATGTAACATTTTGACAGGCTGTATGAGTGCGGCCCTTGGTGTGGATGTGAGAAAAGCAGGTGTCTGAATCGTGTGGTCCAGCGTGGACTCCGTGTTCGCCTGCAGGTGTTTCGCACCCATGACAAAGGGTGGGGTGTACGCTGTCGTGACGACCTGGACAGGGGCACCTTTGTCTGTACTTACGCAGGTGAGTTGTCACATAAGTTATGTAGGTTCATGTGGGTGTTTGCTCCTTCAGCAGTTTAAGGCTACCTTCTTTGGATCTTCTATGTCACCTGACCGCTAAGGTCTACATTAATGTTCTTTGGAACACAGGTTTAGGTGATATTGGCACTTTCTGACTATAGAATTGCAAACACATTTATGTACCCTTGTTCAGGTGTTGTCCTTAGTCTTGGGCGGAGCTTAGAAGAGCCCCTGTCCTCTAAAAACATGAAGGAGGAGCCAGTGTCGGATGACGAGGTGGAGGTAGTGGAGGAATGGACTCTTCCTACAGGGCAGAAAAAAACAGTCACTGAATCACTGGACACTTCTCCCCCTCTTTATATTCCTGTGATCCAGAGGCCTGCAGGCCAACTGCCAGTGGCACTGGATGGAGAAAAGCAACAGCTGGAACAGCAGGTCAGTTACCACTGCTTTCTATAGTTAAAATGATTTTTGAAATTGTAGATATTTCCTGTATTGATGGATAATCTTGTAGGTTCTGTGGCTATAGAGCTTAAAGCAAGTAAAATTTCTATGCCTGAAATGTGTTTGGGGGTTAGGAGAAAGTACGTGAAGTGAGAAAGGGAGTGAAGGGGGGGTTCACAAAATGAAGAAATTAATTAATTAAATATGAACATGTTTATTAACAAAACTGAAACAAATAAACACAAATAGCAAATAGTACAATAACAAGTTGTGCAAAATGAACAGTTTATGGTAAAAGCACAACTTTCAAAACCATAAAGAATATCCAATACATCTATCCTTCAAACACGTCATCAGTCGCTCCTCCACTGGTCTCCAAACAGCATGTACAGCATACTGTTGTATGTGCAGTCACTAGCATTATTGAGCTGACACTTGACTGAACCGCTGTGGAAACAAAGGTTTTTAGTAATAAAGTGAGTTTACTTTATTAATACAAAATATAGGGTTCCTGTTCTTGCTATGCGACAGTTAAATAAATACGCAAGAATATCTTTCATAGAAATATATTTAAGCAATAAGCCACGAGAGGCCATGTGTTACTGTGATTTTATCATGGCGTGTTCTTAGTCATGACACGAAGTGAAGCAGAAGAACTTTAACTGAGCGTACTGATTGAAGAACCATCCCTTTTAAGAGTGTAGCAGTTTGCTTGCTCAGTACTTGGCTGCGCACCGTGTTGTTAAGAATAAGCATGTCAATCAGATCGAGCGTTTTCGGACAGTGTGAATCTATAAATCATAGGCTTTGTCTGACAACGATGGTCCATCCAAACGTACAGTGTGAGTCACCAAAGAGCAAGATTACTATAATTGCACAGTTTATGCCCATTTCTTTGTGAAAACCCATTTCATAAAGCTCTCGACACATAGTTTTTGTGCTGATGTTGCTTACAGAGGCAGTTTGGAAGTGTGTAGAGTGAGGCAGAAGAGGATAGGCAATTTTTATGCATTATGTGCTTCAGCGGTCGACAGCCCCGCTTTGCGTATTATGTGGTGTACCACTTCGTCGCTGAGCTGTTGCTCCTAGATGCCTCCATTTCACCATACTAGTACTCACAGTTAATTGGGGCAGATTTAGCAGGGCAGGAATTTCACTAACTGACTACAACAATCACTGATTTCTTTAGACCCATTCTACTACCATTCTGTTTTATCCATCTTATAGTAATGAATGTGGCTGAAACACATGAACTCAATAATTAGGAGGGTGTCCACATACTTTTGGCCATACAGTGTATATAAACAAGTATATGTAAAGTTTCAAAAACGTTTCCTTTATCTCTTAGTCCATATACAGAAACTAAGCTGCAGAAACAGCATAGCATTCCTTAAAAAATAGTGTTGAATTAATTTTAATAGGAACAGAAGAAACTGTTTGTCAGTCTGTATAAAACATGGTGTTGTTCAGTGTTGTAGAAGTACTAAAGTACTACTGTATAAGTACTACTATTCAGTACGTAGATATACGCAGATTCAGAATGTTTGTGACACTAACCTTTTCAGTGCATTTAGTTTCTCTCTGTTTTTAAAGGATGTAGGAGGATGTTTACAGCTTTTTGTTTGTATCAGATTTGCTAGATTTGTCAGATGATTTCCTCACTGAATCCCTGCTGATCTTTGTTTCAGGAACAGCAGGAGGAAATGAATGCCTCTTCATTATGTGATTCCAGTAAGACAGGTACATCTAATGCTCCATGTCCAGGTTGACAAAGAATTATACAAAGGCGTATGAGCTTTTTTTATGAACTAAATATCTTGTCATTATATTGGTAGAAACTAAAAGCCAAGATGATAAAGAGGAAGTAGTGAGGAAGAAGCCCAGGTTGGATGGCAAGGATGAAAATGGAGACACCACCCTTCCAGATCAGACAGTGCCCAAAGGAGATGTATCGAAACAAGGCTGTCAGGAGCAAATGTATTACCTTGATGCTTCAAAAGAAGGAAATGTAGCAAGATTTATAAATGTAAGTAGATCTGGTGTTCAATACCTGTATGTATGTGACGCTGATGATGTCAAGTCATGATATATTTATTTATAGAACACTTTTAAAACAGATGTTGGCCAAAGTGTGGTAGAATCTATTATTAGTTCAACACTAGAAGAAAAATTATTAAGACAATGAAGGGAAGGCAAATCTGTAAAATATTATGTGGCTTGGGGTTAGCAAAACAGAATGTTAAAACACAAATAACAGAAAGACTGCACACAAATCATGGCATAACTCTGTTGCAGTTCTTGAAAAATTACATACACATTTAAAGGACTGTCTTATTTTGATCAACACACCAACCTAAACATCAGTTTTTTTATGGATAGGTATGTTATGCCATGAATTGCTCTTCTAACATGTTACCTTTGTTTTTGACACCACAGCACAGCTGCAATCCCAACCTATTTGTCCAGAATGTCTTTGTTGATACTCACGACCCCAAATTCCCAACAATTGCCTTCTTTACATGCAGGTAAGTTCCTTGGGAATGTATATATGTTAGAATCCCAGGCTTATTACAGCTTAAATCCTATTTACAGCAAGTAAGATTTTTTTCAGCCAAAAAAATGGATGTGATTTTAATTGTAGTGGAACCTTCACATGAAGTCCAATGCGTTTTTTTAAACACTCTGAGAACGAGGGAAGAAGAGGGAAGAGGAAGTAATTTTCGAGTGCTAGCAACGATGAATTTAACATTTTTTTAAGCACTGCAACTAAAAGGCACACTCCCAGGATACAAACATTCTTCACAGAAGACCAGGCATGAACAGACTAGAATGCACCCAGATAAGCATAGCTAAACAGATATAAACAGTCGCTTTGTTGTACTAAGGTATGCGGCGTCATTCCCCAGCCTTTCAGCTATGGTTCTTAAACCTCCCCATTTTTTGGTTTCCATGATGTTTGCCATATAAGCTTTTTGTGTACTGTCAGAAGCAAGATAAGCTGTTGGAGGGTTATTCCAGTGTTCCAGTATCTGACTAGCTTCATTATTTCACAGAACAATCACAGCAGGGACAGAACTGACCTGGAACTACTCCTATAACCCGGGAAGCGACCCTGAGCATGAGGTACCGTGCCTGTGCGGTTACGAGAACTGTCAAGCAGTTCTTATCTAAGCCAAGTGTGAGAAGTGCTGCATATACCACCACATGCCTGAGCTGCATCAAGCAGCAAGAGCAAGCGTCAAGTCAAAGGCACAGGAAACCCAGTGAAACCACGTTTATGAAATCTACCCTGTATGGCGAAAACCTATCTTGAAGCTGGGCAATCACAGACCATCTTCATAATGGGATATTTCAGGTCTGTGCTTGTACTTACTGAGCTGTAATCTGTAAAAGTATCAAATGAAACCATGACGGTCAGTAGCCATATATTGCTGTTCCTACTTTGTCCTACTGTACAAAATGCAACACCAACGGTATATAACGAATCTTTTTTTTGATACAAACTTTGAAATAAACTTTTTTTTAAAACAAACTGTTGTAGTTGTGTTGTAGAAACTGCACAAATGTAGCAGTGTTTTGTGTAGCAAATAATGATTAGTGTTAGTAATGAAACAGTTTAACCAGAGCTACATCTGCTGTATGCTTACTCGCTATTTAGGCACATCTGCTGCATGCTTACCCGCTTCTTACAGCAGTGCTACACTAGCCTGTAGAGTGAGATTATCCAGTTTAAAGACTAGAAACCCCCCCCTATTGATTGTGTATGTTAAAGGGGGGACAAACTTGAAAGACAACAACTACTTTGGGGTCATCTTTGTTACTGTAAATGTGTAACTGTAGAAACTATCTTCAGATCTCGAAAATGGAGAGAATGAGTTACTCAAACAACAGAAATGACTCATCAGATGCATCAAGCTAAAGCTAAAGTTAGCAATGCAGCTGGCTAACTAGATATCTCTGTTTGGCTTTTTTCTCAGTTTTAAAGTGTCCAAAATTTGTCTCTGGTGTCCTTTTAGCGCTGAATAAAGATACTACAACCAATACTGGTTGACACTACAAGGATTCTTACTGGTTGTATGGTGTATTTGCATAATGCATGCTGGATATTGGGAGAGAACACTGATGAATGAAACATATAAACTCATGAATGAGGGTGATGAGGGATACGGTAATGCAGTACAGAATACTGTTAAACATTAGATTTAAGCTGGAATGTCTCTTAAAAGTTTCTTATTGCAGTGGGAACTCTTTTTAACTTTGATTTGTCCAGAGCTTAATGGCCTTTACTTATTGCTTGATTTCTTTTGGCGTAGAGACAATTTTTTTAAACAGGATGACAGATTGTGACTTTTGGGTGTGGCTTTTGTTATTCAGCACATGAGGTGCTGTTTCTGTGGTGATGAGGACAGAGATTACCACTGAAATTAATATATACATGATTCATGTATATATTATAGACATATATTCATAATAAACAATGATCACTGTGGCCATATGTTATTTGTGAAAGGCAAGGAACAAAAAAATATATATATATATATATATATATATATATATATATATATATATATATAGCCCCCTTTTCCCCTGTTCTTCAGTGGTCATGACCCCCACAAAACGACCACAGTAGGTAATAAGGTGGTGGATCATTCTCAGCACTGCGATGACACTGACATGGTGGTGGCATTTTAGTGTGTGTTGTGCTGGTACGAGTGTCACTGCTGGACTGAGAATAGTCCACCGACCAAAAATATACAGCCAACAGCGTCCTCTGACCACTGATGAAGGACTAGAGGATGATCAGCGCAAAGTGTGCAGCAACAGATGAGCTACTGTCTCTGACTACATCTACAAGGTGGACCAACTAGGTAGGTGTGTCTATTAGAGTGGACAGTGACAACACACACTAACACACCACCACCACGTCAGTGTCACTGCAGTGCTGAGAATGATCCACTACAAAGTATGCAGAGAAACAGAAACACTACAGTCTGTAATTGTAGAACTTACAAACTTCTCCTGTATGGTAAGTGGAGCTGATAAAATGGACAAAGAGTGTAGAAACAAGGAGGTGGTTTTAACGTGATGGCTGATCATTTTCACTTGCAGTAACAGTTTTCATAAACTATGATGAAACGTTTAAAGTTAAACTGAAAACACTTGTTTGTGTCTCTTATACATGGCATCAAATAGCGCTCTTGATGGAATGACTAAGACCACAGCGGAGGAAAAACGGTGATGATGATGAGTAATCTAGTGGGTTAGCCTGTTATACCTAGATGCAGTTTAAATGCGTTTCCTCATTTAGATTTTAATCTTCATCCTTAAACTGGTTAAGGTGATTCTGATGTTGGAAACAGCGCGGGTCTGTGCGGAGTAGCGCGCGCACGACCACGCGCTCATTTCAAATTCAAAATTCAACGGAAACTCAACGGCTCAAGGCGGACCTCATGCAACAACGGTCGTCTGAACCACTTACTTGTGAAGTAAATACTGTAGTTTTATATGTTGTTCTTAGAATTAATACAGTGCGACACTATTTTGTGTGCAGAACAAGTGTGTAAGTAATTTTGACAGCCATGTTAGCTTGCTGTGACCTGAAGTTAAGTCTTCATCAGTTTTACATTAAGGACAGCTAATCAAGGTAGCTACCAGCCTTGTTCCCATGAGGCAACTTTGATGGTGATGGCTGTTATTTTTGTATGTTTGATGCCGAGTAATACAGAGCATATCTCAGATGAGTTGTGGCCTTTTGGCATGTGACATGTCTTCATGTCCAGTGGCGTTTCTGGCACAGAAAGCCTGGTGGGGCACAATAAACTGTAGGGGCAGCAGCCGACTCGTCATTGAAACTACACACAAACCTGATCCAAACACAAACACACCCCGTCAATGAAATCACAAAAAGTGGAGAATATAAGTGATATAATAACGACATTAGATCTCACAAAACCTTGTTATACAGCATCACATTACAATTCTAAAGTTATCAAGCAGTATGACTGTGGTCTGCAACTAGCTACCTATCCAAAGCAACATTTCCAAAAAAGTTGGGATGCTTTGCAGAATGTAAACAAAAATAAAATGCAACAATATGCAAAACATGTTAACCATATTTTTAAAGGAAAATACTACAAAGACAACATATCAGATGTTGAAACTGAGAAATGTTATTGTTTTTTGAAAAATATATGGCCATTTTGAATTTGATGCCAACAGCACGGTCCAAAAAAGTTGGGACGGGGCATGTTTATTAGTGTTTCATCATCTCTTCTTTTAACAACACTCTGTAAGCATTTGGGAACTGAGGAGACCAACTGCTGTAGTTTTGAAAGTGAAAAGTTTTCCTGTTCTTGTTTGATATAGGATTTCAGTGGCTCAACAGTTTGGGTTTTCCTTTGTAGTATTTTTTTTATTTCATAATACGCCAAATGTTTTTGGTGGAGACAGGTCTGGACTGCAGGCAGGCCAGTTTAGCATCCGGACTCGTTTAATACGGAGCCATGCTGTTGTAAGCGTCCATGATTTCCAAAAAGAATTTCAAATGTTGATTCGTCAGACCACAGGACACTTTTACACTTCCCCTCAGTCCATTTTAAAAGAGCTTGGGCCCAGAGAAGGTGGCAGCATTTTTATATATGGTTTCTTCTTTGCGTTTTAAAGTTTTAACTGGCATTTGTGAATACAGTGACAAACTGTGTTCACAGACATTTGTTTTCAGAAGTGTTCCTGAGCCCATGCAGTGATTTCCACTACAGAATCATGTCTGTTTTTAATACAGTGCTGCCTGAGGGCACAAAGATATACTGGTTTTTGGCCTTGTCCCTTACATAGAGATTTCTCCAGATTCTCTGAATCTTTTCATGTTATTTTGAACCATAGATGATTTTTCAAAAAACAATAAAATGTCACCAGTGACGTTCACTGCTTGAAAAGAAAAGATGCACGACGATGTTTCACCTGGGCAAACTTGTCAAAAACTTTTCTCTCAAAGTCCACCAATCCATGAATCAATTCAAGTGAAAGCATAGCAAGGGCAGGAAAGCTGCACTAACATCAGTTACATACATCTGTCTTCGATTTGTCCAAAGAATCAGCTTGGAGGGGAGGACCTGGTATAGAGAAGAAGTAAAAGCAGCAGAACGGTACACTGGAGGAAGAGTCAGAGAAAGAACAAAACAGTCTGCAGAACGACTTGTGGAGGTAAAATGTACACACAACAAATAGGTTTTAAACTAAAGCCATTTAGTGTTCATCAGATTGTTTACCACTTGCATAAAAGTGCCTTTTGACTAGCAAGTAAAGAGGTTGGGCAGTGACTCCCATAATTCTGTGTGCCCTTGTACATCTTTCAGTCTAGAAACAGGAGTGTAAATCCTATACTCAAAGCTTTCTTTTAGTTCATCAATTCATCATTAATGAAGTAAACTTCAAGGTTAACAGTAATGAATGAAGAGCTTTGCACCTTAAAGGGCCCATATTCTACATTTTTCTTGTATTTTTTTCTCTTGATGTCAGCTTTTACTTATGTACCAAAAATAGTCTGTAATGAGGAAATATGCAAATTAGCTCTGTTTTGATTAGCTGCGCTGTATTGTGTCTCATCCGAAAGCACTCGGCACTGAAACACTGCCTGGAACTTTAATGCTGTAGTGTTTTGCCAAAGAAAGAGACACGGGAAAGGTCATGATTTCTGCAACAAGAAGTGCTCTTTATTAACACCAGCCGAGGAGGCACATAAACACAGCTGGGCAAAGCAGGCAGGTCACTTCTAGACTTTTCTTAATGGTAGACCTAAACCCACACCAACTAAGCCCCCAGCCCAACACAGTAAATCACAACAAACACATTTTGTTTGTCTTTGCCACACTTAAACTAAAGAAGTACAGAGGCAAAAATAACAATATTTAATGTAGCTTTGACGGAGTGGGGTGGGGTGCATGGCGCAGCACTGCTGTGTCTGATCCACTTGTACCAGCGCAACACACACTAACACACCACCACCACATCAGTGTTACTACAGTGTTGAGAATGATCCACCACCCAAATAGTACCTGCTCTGTGAGGGTCCATAGGGGTCCTGACCACTGAAGAACAGGGTAAAAGGGGGCTAACAAAGTATGCAGAGAAACAGATGGACTACAGTCTGTAACTGTAGAACTACAAAGTGTACCTCTATAGTAAGTGGAGCTGATAAAATGGACAATGAGCATAGAAACAAGGAGGTGGTCATAATGGTATGCCTGATCGGTGTATATATACATCTTTCTATCTATCTGTCTATCTATCTATTTATCTATCTATTTATATCTATCTATATATTTGTATCTATCTATATATTTACATATCTATATATATTAAAATGTTACCATTTCTGAGACAGCATTACAGACAAAACAATATGCAACTAGGTTATTTCAGATCTGTTTCTCACTGATCATGTAACATTATAGGCCATTTTTCAGGTCTTGGCCCTAGTACTTCCTAAAACAAAGCAACTAATAGGTTGCATTCATGTAGTATCAATTAAATGGGCATCACTGAAAATCATAGTTTCAGGTGTTTGCTGCTTAAGCATTGTAAACAAGCAGATGCTTGTCTTCCAAAATTACCCAAAATTAAGCCGCTCAATCGCTAAGCACCAGTTTTTATCAAAAACAAACTGGTGAGGGGCTCAATACCTGACAAGTTTAAAAACCTGAAAAGGCTACATTTTACACTGGGTCTGGACCATAGCTGTAGCACCAAATTTTGGGCCCCGGGGACAAGGCCCTACTCCGCCTCCCAAAAAATTAAAGGAAAATATGTATTTATGCCAGAGGCTGGTTGGTTGGTATGCATTTAAGTGTTATAATATAGAGCTGGGCAATGTCATTATCATGAATTACATCACTATACATCAGTATTCTTTTCTGGGCATATCATGGATAGTCAATACCTAAGTCACTTCTGAACTGCATATTTGATTAAAAAGCATAATTAATCCAGTTTAATTGGATTTAGTGTAGCATGTGAAATGTTTAAAATTAGATTGTTTTTGATAGCATTTTTTTAATGTAGCACTACTTTGTCAGTTCTAACTTGAATGTCAGAAAAAAAAATAAACATTGCAACATGAATCAAAATCTTCCTGAAGTATCATTACATTTTGCTACATCACTCCTATAGACAGCTGACAATAAGGTGGGCTTTGAGTCAATCTTGTTGCAGTGAAGATTCAACTTATCAATTTGAGACAAAGTGTAATTAAAAGGAAATTCAAAAAAGTATTTATATAATCATTTGTTTTTTTACTGAAACTGCTCAACAAATGGTTGCTTGAAAGTTCTGTTAGCCACTTATTTTGGTGAGCACAGCTTGTCATTTTCATTTGCATCAGATGCACACACTGCAAACCACTTGAAGGATACCCAAGTCACAGACAAGTCAAAATAGGATTTAACACTTTATTGATTTAAAAATACTTCTTAAAATAAGTGCCAATAGCAACGCAAGCTCTTAAAACTCTTGAGACTGGATCTCTTTACTGCTGTCAGCTTCTCTGGGTCCCTTGGTTTTCTTGGGCAGCAGCTGGGCCTGGATATTTGGTAGTACACCTCCCTCAGAGATGGTGACTCCCCCAAGGAGCGTGTTCAGCTCCTCATCATTCCTCACAGCTAGTTGGATGTGTCGTGGCGCGATGCGCAGCTTCTTGTTGTCTTTGCTGGCATTACCAGCCAGCTCCAGCACTTCAGCACTCAGGTACTCCAGCACAGCTGTAAGGTAGACTGCAGCCCCAGAGCCCACTCTCTGCGCATAGTTCCCCTTCCTCAACAGGCGGGCAACACGACCCACAGGGAACTGAAGACCTGCCCTAGCTGAGCGGGACGTTGACTTCTTGGTCTTGGCAGCAGCAACCAATTTCTTTCCACGGCCAGACATGTTAGCAGGTCTACATTTAAAAAAAAATAAATAAAAAAATAAAACAAACACCAACCAAAGTTAAGTGTTCATGCTACCTCAAAATCAGTAATATTTGCCAGTCAATTTGACTCAAGTGGACATCTTACATGGTTTTACAGTAAGTCAGTCTATTGAAACTACATATGCATTATTTAAGTACTTGGCCTAATGGAAAGAAGCTACTTTTTTGCTGAACTATTAAGGAGAAGTTAAATGCATTCTTTATCATCAGCAAAAATAAAAGTAGGAACACTCCACAACCAGGACTAGTAGTCATTACTTTGACATGTTAAAACTATTAAGAAGGCCACATTTGTTCATTAACTAGTGCCTTACAAATTTAGCAGAGCTTAGTCTTCACCATTGGTTACAACTGACCCACTAATAAAACTATAACAAACAGCACATATTCAAGAAAGCTATTTTAGCAGTGTTTAAGCTTTTGATGGCAGAGATATGACCTAAAGATACTCTAAAACTACTTAGTTTGGTCTACAAACAAAGAAAGCACTGAAAATCCTTTACCTTTCAGAGGCAGTTCAGCAGCAATCAAACAGGAAAGACTGACATAGCTGTATGACCATGAAGTTCTTATACTGTGAAGGTGCTGGCCTAATGAGGTTCACCTGTGCAATCATGCCACATCAGTGGCTGGACGGTGAGGGTTACTTAGAACCAATGGGAGGAGAGATTCGCAGAAGTTGATAATGGCAACTGCAGTCATTCAGAACTTAAACTGCACATTTAAGTTTTGCTAATCAGCACCTTTACATTTACAAACATGTATAGAAATGGTAAAATACATTTTAAACAAAGGTAAACCAGTATTTGTTTGCCTGTCCCAGTCCACAAGGACACTAAATACAAGTTACCTTGAAATATAATCACTAAAATGCTTCAGAAATGTAATTGTTTTTGTATTAACGTGTGAAATCATTTAATGGCTCATGCTTAAAACGTCCTTTTTACTCATTTGTTCATTTACTCATTGTGTTGTTAACTGATGAAGTCATTTTAAAGGAACAACCCTGTTACCTAATTACAGATGTATAGATTTAAAGTAAATTTTGTACATAATAAAACTACATAGATCATTTCGAATGTCCCTAATGGCCCCCATGACATTAGCAACAGTGCTAGTTAATGTACTAGTGGTGTATTTGCTGATTCTGTGCTAAAAAAATCTAACCTGTTACTTTTTAACTGTTTCTCATTTAAGCCATTGTCAGCAAAGAAATCTGAGACATTTTACTGACGTGGGTTAACAGATTTTTTGAAGTATGTTTTCTAACAGTAAAAATGTCACAAAGGCTAAATGGCATCCCAATCGTGGAATCAGCCAGTTCTTTATCTGGTTAGAGATGCTCCCTGTCAGTTGATAGAGAGAAGAGAAATAGAGTGGTTGATAAATTGTGCAGCATCATATGGACTACAGTATTGTGGGATACACTGGTAGTTCAGTGTATATGAAGTACATATACTGACTTTTACAGAGCTCCTTAGGTGACATGGTCATTTTTAATAAGGCGTGGTCACATATTACTATATTGAGAACATGATTTACTATATTGAGGCCACACAGTGCTATATTGAGTCCACGGATTACAATATTAAGGCCACAAATGATTATATTAAGGGGCATGATTTACTATATAGAGGCCACAAATTAATATATTGAGAACATGATTTACTATATTGAGGCCAGAAATTAATATATTGAGGCCATAAATTACTATTTGAAGGCCATAAATTACTATATGGAGAGCATGATTTACTATATTGAGGCCACAAATTATAAAAAAAATAGTCACCATGTCACTTTAGGGGCTCCGTAGACCTTTAATACTGAGGCATACTTGAGTAACAGGTCTGAATACGCTGATCAGTAAATCATAACTCTGTAAAAATACGTGGTGTGTAGGATTTGTAGATCGCCTGTTACGTGCGCATGCGCATCCCCGGTCCCGCGCGTGCGTCCCGGACACTTGTACGATCTTGCGGTCATATGACCACTGGCGTACATAAACATTGTCGCTGTTGACATGGTGTAGAGGAGCGTTATCATGACCCCTGCGCTGCTGCTGCTGTCTTTGGCCTTCACGGCCGCCCGAGCGAATGATTTTAAAATCCCGCCGCACGAGGAGGTGGCGCGGATGGCGCGGTTTGTGGTGAACCGGTGCGACTGGGCTTCGATGGCGACCATCTCCACACACGAGCCGGTGAAAGGACAGCCGTTCTCGAACGCGTTCTCCATCAGCGACGGAGCCCCCGGTAACGGCACAGGCACCCCCTACATGTACCTGACACACATGGAGATCTCCGTGCAGGACCTGCAGGTACCAACACAAACACACACCACCGCTGAAAGGAGAACTCCACCGATTTTTCTAAATGTCTGCACAGTTCAGTGGTTGAGATGTAAACAGAGTCATTCAGGGAGGATTGATGTGAAGTGGTTCATTGTAGGGAAACTTACTGACTCTGTTTTGTTTACAGTGGTGCTGATAGGGGTCACAATGTCCACAACACAGATACAGCCAATTTATTTACTGCTCAAAAACACCAGAGGACCTACAGGTCCTTTTTTCCTACAGGTCCTTTTTTCCTGAAAAAAGTTTATCTGGTCACTACTTTGTGATATAACGCCCTGCATGTATCTCTCCACCATTAATGGACTTTAAAAAGTTCACTGTAACCCAAAAGTTGATCTCAAGACTATCACAGAACAATGTGTTGGGCATCAGTCTTCATGTTTATAACAGTTTCATGTAGTAACTTTCTGTGAGTGAGGTTTTAGAGGCATTAAACTCTTCTGATGTCTGGTTCCTATCACCACCACTTTGAACAATTCTGATTCTGTAAGTTTCTCTAGAACTTTCTCGAAGTAAGTTCTAGTTATTTATAAAAATCTCATTTCACATCAAACCACTCTGAATGACTTTGCTTACATCTTAGCAAGTGACTTCTGGAGAAGTTTTGAAAAATCGTCTCTCAAAGATACCCGAAGGTGGCAGGGGTCAGTTCCTCAACAGCCAGGGAATCACATGGTCAAAAGAAACTAGTCTTGTGCCGTGCCTTTCAAGCCTCTTAATGAGGGGTGGGCGATATGGCAAAAATATGTTGTTCCAACACTTTGTGGTATTTTAGGGTACTCTATATACATCATGATGTTTAGTTTTTCTGTAATAAGTTGTAACAGACAAAATAGAACCTGTAGGTCCACATATTCAAGAATGCTATAATAATAACGTTAAACCTAGAACTACAGTCATTTTCATTCAGTGTTTTACAAACTGCAGTGTACTAAATTAAAAGTACTAAATCCAAGTAAACGGGCCTAATTATACTCACTTTGTAGTGAAACATGTAGTCAGTGTTCTTTAAATACTGACGATGTCCGTAATATGCTCAGAAAAGCATACCATGACATAATTTATCTCAATAATGAAGAAATATTATCATATTGTCCCTCCTTACTTCTAAAGAATAGACAGTGGTTATCATGTCACAAAGCAAAATTTCTCAGCCAGATAATTTAAACCAAAAACATTGTCTGTTCAGCTTACTGAGAAACTGAATGATTGATTAGGAAGCTGAATAAACTTAGGCTGAAAGCATAGAAAAGCCTGTCCAGTCTGAGCAATAGAGGAAAGGTCAGGGGCATTCCAATTTGACAGTTATGTTTTTGCTTTTGTCACAGGTTTATTTAGCTTACTGAGAAATTACGCCCTATAAAATATTCCCCATATTGAAATACATTGTACATTAAAAACACTATCCATTTTTATTTTTTGAAAAACAAAGCAAAGGATATGAAACTGAGCTTTGAAGGCCTCGCTTGGGAAGAGCAGTAAGTTGACTTTGCATGCAAGTGTTTTAGTTCGTACTTGTGGTGCAAGTTTCTAATCACAAATAATTGCATATGCTGCTGTATACAAGTCTGTGCTCTGGTGACTCAGCTGGTTTTAGGTGGTGACCGTGACGCAGCGATTTTTCAGCGCTCGCTCTGACTGTTTCTACTGATTTGGTCTTTATCTCCACTCCCAGCAAGCCAACGGAAACTGCTGAAACCATGTGACAAGTATCACTGGGTTTTACGTAACCACTTGTTGTCACAGAAACTAAAGTTACCTTTTTTTTTCTTTTTTTTTTTAATTAGTATGTTTATTAGTTTTTTAAACCACTATATCAAAGTTACATATAACATAGATACAGCAGTACAAACTTCATCCACAACAATCCCCAGCAATTAAATTAAATTAATTAAAATAAAGATACACAAGTATGATGATTTGTTCTCTAATATTTTCCATTTAAATATACTGATTACTGATATATGAACATTTAAAAAAACTGTAGAAACTGGGAATACATCCACCTGCATTAGTATTATGTAACATTGATTTCTATGAGGTTACAAATGCAGAAAAATGAACAAAATGCAGATATTTTAGCCCAGGACCCCAGTGCCACCTATACATTCTTCTTTTTTGAAGTGCAATAATTGCAATTCAGTTTTATATCAGTCTGAAATATTGGCTAAATCTAAATCTCCCTCAGATGTTGCTAATACAAACAGTTGATGTCCCCTGACTGTCTGAACAGCCATGCTGTCTTCAAAAAGCGTGTAATTTCTGTGTCTAGCTCGAGGCTGGCCATACAGTAAATGCAGTAAATGTACATAAAAATGTAAATGTTCCTTTTTCCAGTGTGTCTGATTATGGCAATTCAAATTGTGACTGTGTTCCACAGGTGAATCCTCAGGCCTCCATGTCTGTGTCTCTAGCTCAGACTCCCTTCTGTAAGCACAAGGGTTATGACCCACAGAGCCCCCTGTGTGCCCACATCATCCTCTCTGGCTCTGTACAGGAGGTATGAAAACAGACACACACACACACACACACACACACACACACACACAAACAACATAAATGTCATGCAGTGAGTTAAATCACAAAAATAACCATCTTGTGTGATCCTAAAATATTGGGGATGAAGGAAAATTTTAACGTTTATTAAAAAACAAAATCATGTTACCAGAATTGTTAATATCAATTTGGATTAGTGCAGCCTTGAAGAAGTGTCACATTCTTTTCTTGTCTTTAGGTGAATGGCACGGAAGCTGAAATAGCAAAGATGGCGCTGTTTAGCAGACATCCTGAGATGATTGATTGGCCAGTAGATCACAACTGGTTCTTTGCTAAAATGAACATCACCCAGGTTTGGGTGCTGGACTACTTCGGTGGTGTGAAGGTGGTCTCTCCTGATGACTACTATAAAGCCACCCCATATGCCCACTGTAAGTGATTTCTGTTATGGTCCCTTTCAATATTGCAGTTTCACAGCAGCTAGAAGCAAAATTACTTAAAGGGCATTCCAAAAATCATCATTCAATGTATCTGTCCCAAAGCGATTGTAGTTTTTCAAATGTACCTCCCAACTTAAAGATACAGCACTGTACAAATATCTCAGACCACCCTTTATTTCATTTCCAGTCAAGTTAGCCATCAACTAAAAGTTGTTCATTTTTCAGGAGGTATTTCTTCAGATATTAGATACAAGATTATCCAACTGTGTAAAGGAAGGCGAAAGTCAAAAGAAAAAAAAGTGAGAAAAAAAAACAGGAATAACTTCCAAAGTGGAGTTCAAAAGGTTATAAAAAATTGGACTCTTACTGTGCAAGACCTGGTAGAACTTGCTGTCAACAATAGATAAACAGTACATTAAGCTGTCGTCTTTGAGAGGGAGGAGAAAATCAAGCTCTGCTCTTGCATCTGAAAAAACCACCAGTGATTCTGCCACTATGAGAAGACAACTCCAGACTGTGGGTATGAAAGGATCTGAATCTGTCAAGCAGCCGTTGTTCAAACAAAGAAGCTGCTGCTGTTCTCAAAACAACGGACTGACCACCCCAGAGTCCAGACCTCTTCATTAAATGTATTTGGAAATACTTGGATTGTGAGAAGCAGAAAATGCAACCAACTTCTATGACTGAAATTTGGAGGAGTGGATGAAATATCCCTGCAGTTTCTTTGAAAAATTGAAAGTGAGACTGCTGAAAATAATGGAAGCTGTAACAAAGAAAAATGGTGGGCACACTAAATACTGCTAATTTACTGCTTATTTGTTGCCTTTTGTGTAATTTTGTGTTAAATATGTTTTCTGCTTTTTTTCCTGATACTGAAAAATGAATAACTTGCACTTAATGGCAATAGGTTCTGCCTGGAAATTAACAAATGAAGGGTGGTCTCTGACTTTTGCACAGTACTGTAATCTCACTCTTGGGGCTATTCTGACACCACTGTAGTAGGCAACAGATGTAACAATGGCTACTTTTTTCTGGAGTGCCTCTTTAATCTATAAGACAATATACCAGCAGTCAGGTAGTAGATATTACAGCAACTAGCAAAACAACCTTACATTAATAAATGGCAAGCTATTAAACTACAAAGTTACAAAATAGCTTATTATAATTATTTGGGTATTTGTAATTTTGTGTCTACATGGTTTTGTTTTTTTTTGTTTTTTTTGCCAGGATGTCATGCAGTAAATGTGATTAAGAAGACTCTGAGAGATCAAGAGAATTTTTTTAGGAAATGGCTGACCTTAAGGGCACAGTAATAGCCCATGAGTGCAGTTGCTTCATTTTGTGTTTGATTCTGTGAGACTTTGCAAGAACTCTTTCATATCATCTTCATATAATTTTCAAATTATATTTTAAAATCTATGCTTTGTATGTAATGTAAAGCTATATTTTTAAATAATTCAGTCATTACTTAAAAACAGGCCTGTGTAGTTTAGTTGTTTAGTCCTGACGTAGATCAGTTTTCTCTTGGATAATATGATCCATGATCAGTTTTTGCACTTTGCACATGGGATTCTTCTTCTTCTCTTTTCTCTTCTTCTTCTTCTTCTTCTTCTTCTTCTTCTTCTTCTTCTTCTCTTAGCTAGTCTTTACATTAGATTAGCAATTCTCATTCCTTTAGGCCTTAATTTCTGGCAACCAAAGGAAAGAAAATCTTTCAAGATTGCTGTTTTTCTTACAGATGCTAACATCTATTTTTATTAAAAACAAGAATGGGAGGGGCAAAAAATAAAAAAAACAAAATGAAAGTGTTTGCCAAAATCTGGGACAAAGCATGTGCATTGAAATAAAGTGTGTTTGAAATAATCCACTTCGTCTTGCTGTTTTTACACATCACTTTTTCTTTATTCCTGTGCTTACAGTGAGCCAGGAGCTGTCAGCAGTGCTGGCAAACAAAAGTTCTCTGTAATTTGAAGTTGCTGTTGCACATTTCGCTGTACTGTATTTTCACCTTGGGTGGCTCATGGTAAGTGCCGGAGGGTTCAGCTTTTTTTAAACTTTACAAAGGCAAAGAACAAAGGTAAGAAAGTTCTGCAGGGAGACCCCTGGTTTGTTCTTTTTTGAGAGTGTCACCCCCCCACACCCCCACCCCTTCTCGACGACAGTACCCCAACAGCAGAGGCAGTTATAGAAAACAGGCCACAAAGCTTCAGTCTTCAGTGGCAGCCATGTCGTAGGGTAGGTGGGCCGTCTGCATCATCAGGTGGAGCTCACAGGAGCCACTTCCTGTCACCAGAGAGAGCTCGGAGCTTCAAAGAAGCAGCAGCGTCACTGAGGCCCGCAGCACAGCTGCGCATAGAGGACTTTCAGCACTGCTCCCCTCTGCCCAAGCACCTAAACATCTAACCTGGGACCTGACTTGGTAGGATTGTTTCTGGTAAAACTTCTTTTCAGGGTAACCAAGAGACTAAGACCAGAGATAACTTCAAGAACATTTGGAAAGGAAGTATGGGGCATCAGAAGACTGGCGCATTGGCGTTCTTTGTCTTAATGCTCTCTCCTGCAGGTAAGACTTGACCTCCAACTTGAACTCCTAGAAATTACTGAGTATTTTTTTTCCACTATCTCGAGTATGTCAAATAGGATTTGAGGTTATTAAAAAGCACATTCAAAGAGAATCAGATTTAGGTGGGTCTAGAGCATTGAATGTATGCAAAGAGCATCCGCTTTCAGAGCTGGGTCGCGTAACTAAAGGCAGCCATTTTTGTTGAGATTTTGTTTAATTTTGCATCTGCTTAGTTTTTGTAAGAATATCCAGTCTGAAACTTAGCAACTGAGTGAATGTGATCTTGATGTAGATAATCAAGACAAAGATGAAACAAATAAACACTTAGTGTTTGGGTTTTTGTGTGCAAGTGAGAGCATTAGGCCCTTTTCCAGTTATGTGAGGGCCTTAACTCTGCTTGACGCTAAGCTGTTTTATGTGGTTTGTGCATTATTTAGCATTTGTGAATTCGTGAGGGAACATTGACAAATTATCTGTACTTTTCTGTGACGGGTTGTTTTGAATTTTGCAGTGAAACCAACAATTGCATCAAAAAACTGCAATTGCATCTGTTAAATCCTAACCCATTTTTTGTGGATGTATGGGGGAGGTGTTGTAATGTTTATTCTGAGAGATAAATCTCCATCTATTACAAATCTCCATCCTTTCAACTTTTATATATTTTATTTTTCAAACAGCAGTTAAGCGTAGACTGTAGGCATAGTGTGCTACGATGTGCGTAATTTCTGCAAACATTATAAAACGATATTTCTGTCCTCAGACATTTGTAAAAACAGTGATTTTGAAAGAAATTCTATGGATAGAGTCGATATTGGTGGGAAATTTTTTCAGTAAGACTTAATTTAAGACAATGTCACAGTAAGATTATTTATGTTCACTTTCGTTTTCAACCTAGATTAAGAGCAAAAACATAAATGTGCGTACAGTCTCAAACGTACATGCATTTTCAGTGCTATTCTTAAAATTTAAGTCATTTTTCATTAATTCACATCTATATTTTGGTCTGAGCTGTGACCTTGATTGATTGATGTTTAACACCATTTCTCAAGATAATATTGTCTAAAATCTGTGTAAAAGCTGTAAAATCCAGTGGAATCACTTTTTAATCTACGATAAACACAAACTTGCTTTGCGTAACCTCTAACAGCTTTGGAAAAATTGCCGAAAAATCTTAAAAATACATAACTCCTCATTCTTTGTATGTATTTATTCATGTTGCAAGGAATTTACAACAACTCCATTTTGTGAAAGCTTCAGAGCGCTCAAGTATTTGATAGCTGCTTTAAAGTGCCGTCAGCTTCCGAAGAAAACAAAGAAAGGCTTAAATACAGGTTAAACTCCTAAAGAGCTTCTTTACGAAACTTTTCATATCATATGCTAAAAAACCATCCTCATCATGATTTTTCTAAAGATCACTAACTTTTAAAAGTTGCAGAAAATGGTACAGAATGTTGTGGTACTTTGTTTATTCTGGCTTAACATTTGCAAAGTAAATTCACAGCAAAAAATGTCCCCTTGTCAACATTTTACTCCTATATTTTTGTAATAAGGTTGTTAAAGATATTATAGGTACTTTTACATTAGTATTTTGAACTGCAGTGTTTTCTGGTTGACGCAAAGGAAAGTGAATGATATTGCGAATAATCTAAACAATGAAGATTAGATGTATGAACATCCATTGTAGTGTTGAATTCATCAGAACAGTAAGAAAGTGTTTAAATGGGTATTCATATAAACATTTCGATGCAGTGCCTAATGCAGAAGCTTACTCTTCAACCTCCTCCTGCCCGTTAACTAAACAAGAAGTGAAAGATTTGGAGTCTTGTGACAGTCATTTGTTCTCTTCACTCATAACGGCGTCATTGCTGGGACTCCGTGTTGTTGTGTCCAGCAATCTGCCAAGCACAGCAGAAAATGCACTGAGCTAGGTCTACTGCTCCGCGCTGCTCAATGAAGTTTCTCTTTTGTGCTCCTCTGAAAGCAGCTCAGCAGTTTCTCAACCCGTGGCTGAGGTTAGGATTCAAGTCAAAGTATCTGGTCCTGGATCAGTCATAAGGATGAACAAATGTAAAGCCCTTGCTGTCATTACTCACATAGGAACTCTGTGTAGGAGGGCACTTTCCATCTGCAACCATGAATAATACTGCCTTTGACCTGACACTGCGACTCAACTTAAAAGAACGATATATCTCACATATGGTAAACACGTTTACAGAAGTTTCAAAAAGGTGTGCACCTCTCCCACTTTTACATGTGATTTAGAGAACGCTCAAAAAGATAAGACATATTTCCATACAGTGTTTATTTTCTCTTTTTTTCCACCCCAATGCAGACACTTAGTAATTTATAGAAGCTAAAACTGTGAATGTTTTGTTCTGGTAGTTTTCTCAAAATAGATTTTTTAATTACAAAATGGCAGAAATATCAGGGGACTGACAAGGGGCTCGTTATCTGAAGCGACTGCACCTCATTTACTAAACAACAAACAGTCCAGAAAAGACATACAGTTACATGCTAATTGCTATTGAAAGTATTTTTAAATCAACTTTTTAGTATTAAAAGAAATTTGGAATATAACAAATAGTAAAAGAGGACAAATTTGCAGGTGTGCTTGAATGTGGGTACAGGTGTGCTTGTCAGAAAATGTTCATGTGTAAAGAGAGACATTATCGGCACAGGGGGAAAAAGTAGTTAAAAGCTAGAACTCGTATGGCCTAAAAATAATTACAGGATCTAATTTAAATGTTCATGGCCTTTCGTCAACCTAATTTATGTCATTAGTTTAAAAATAAGTGACCGGCTTGCTATTTGAGGTGTGAACAACCAAAGCCAGTGATAAAAACCATGTAACCTGGATATAATCATTATAAAACCACTGGGCAAAAGTAATACAATTTGTCTTTTGCTTTTTTTTTGGAGGGGGTTTCCTTTGTAAAAGCACACCGCGTTATTAGCAGCTCCGTTTTTAACAACTGGTCAATATACCATACGATGTGTATCACCAAATAAGAGATGTAGTTTCTACTCTGTTGTTTAATCCTCATAGACAATTTACTGAATCATTTCATAATAACCATTCATAATTCATATACAGTAGTGCAGTGTTACGGTCACAAGTCAATTACCAGACTTATTCATGTTAATCCAGCCTTTGTGCCCATTATATACAGAACTTAGTTATTCAAGTAAAACAACATATACTGTAAGGTAAATGTTATTTTTCCACATATATGTTTCTAAGCTGCTGATGTTTAGGAAAATGTCATTGTATCTGTAGGCGTTTCTATGTCCGTTTACAGTCAGTGACATCATTTGAATTTTCTGACTTTTCATTTTCAATAAAACACCCCCAGAGTGTGTTGAAACTCGGCAGAATGATAAACAATGTCAGATAGTAAAAAGGAAACATATCACTTGATACAGAATTTTGTTCTCTCTGCGGCAGAAAACTGTTTTTCATCTTTATTCACACTATTCACACGTATAGAGGTCTTTCAAGGTGAAATGTCAAAGTTTTAAGGGACATAAGGACATAAGCATAAAAGGGATGGTTTTACAGTCGGCATCGTTGGAAAGTGGTATCGATACACAAATACCTAAACTTACAAACTACGTTTACAAAATTGATGGTTTTTCTAACGTGTTACATAATCCTTTTATGTGCAACGTTGGATTGAACACGTAACGATGAGTCGGACATGATTGTCTCTATCCATGTGGTTCGGCTAGTTACAGGAACATCAGCAAGAAAGCGACGATTTCCTGCAGCTGATATATGACCTATCTGAAATAGCCGCACCAAATGAGATGGTGGTGGTTTCTTTATAGTTCACCTTCGCTTCTCTGCCCCAGCATCTCAGCAAGACTTTGATTGCACAGCTAATCTGAATGTAGAATGAGGACAACACTGAGTCACACAGGCCATCTAAAATGGTTTGTTTGTTTGTTTTGGTTGTTTATTTATTTTTAAAATGCCAAACCAGTCATTATTAAAGCCGCTGTATGATAAGTTTTTGTTTGAATCGTTTTTTGTGATCCGCTAAATATTTCAAATGTCTCATTCAATGTATTTTTTGTATTCTAGTTATCTTTTTTGTTCAGGGCCTTTGTGCCGTTTGGCAATGTGCAGACTCTTTTTAGAGGGCATTGCATAAGTAATAATACATATGCACTGGCTCTTATTCCACCCAGCCAGCCAGACGCAACAAGTGAATGGAACTAGCGGTACAAGATGCGATACATGAATGAAGTGTATCGTCTATAAATAAAAGTTTGATATGTAGCAGTTTTTTTTACAAGTGAAACCTGCAGCCCACACAGCAAGAGACTGAGGATTACAAAAACATTTAAATTGGAAACATTGTGAAGCCTTAACTATTGATACGAGAATATATGGGGCTTTTGTTGCCTATAAGCTAGCATGCAAACGCATGTCTTCTCTATGCAGGCATGTCCAAATCAGCTCACTACAGTCAGTATTTAGCTGACAGTGGTATGGCATTGGATAAAAGTAGTGAAGACAAAAATACTTTTGAAGCAATACCATAAAATATTAAATATTAGCATCATAACAAATTACAATTAGACACTTTGGCCCAAATTGCAAATACTTCAACTTAGCAAGTTTGCCAACAGCTTGGTTTACTATCATTAGTACACGTCCTTAAATAAAACATTAATGAATCTGTATTTTCAGATCATAATACTTCTACTCAAGTATATTAATGAGTAAAGGACTGTACTTTGGAGCTTTAGACCAAAAGAATCCCAAAAAAAGAAAAAAGTATATTATAACAAACTTTAGTTCCTATGCTGACTGATGCTGGGTTTACTAAGAGGTTCCGCGGCAGTTCTGTAAGTTACCCAGTACTGAAGTAGTTTTGGGACTTAATACTTTTGTACTTCTACTCAAGTTGTTTTTTCAGAAAAAAAGTATTTTTACTCGTGCCATTATTTTACCCAAGTATCAGTACTTTTACTTGAGTATTGATTAAGGCCACTCTACCTACCACTCAACATGCAGAGCAGTGGTGCTTACAGAAATATCGTAAATGGAGGACAGCCACTTGTTTCTTGCCCTGTAGGAAGCTGTTTCAAAGAGCTGTTCACCAATTGACGACCAGCAACAGCACATTTAACATGGGCTGTTTGCTCATGCTTTACTGCTACTAGCGGTTTGGTGGTGGTACACATCAATTTGAGGTGAGGACATGTAATTAAGCGCTTACGGACGAGTACATTCTAATGAAATGCACAATCTGCATCAAAACCAGAGCCATCTTTGAATCTTAAAACTGCGTTTTTTTTGTTTTGTTTTTTTTTTTGTTTTCTGGTCAGTAATTTCAGGGAAGCAGGGTTTTATGTAATACATTAACAGTATTCTCAGGGTTTTTAAATAACAAAGAAAAGAACAAATAAAATGTATCATCCAGTTTTTCAAGATAATATAATAAAATTGAGAACCCAGGTTCTACAAAGATGCTTGTTTGCAACATTGTCTTTGTGATTTGTAACACCAGCATTATAAAAATGATGAAACCAGCAGAAACTTACTCGTAGCATAACAGATGCTTGTGCTAGTGCCACGCTACTCAGGAAAAGGGTATGAAGAAAACGGAGCCCTATTGTACTGAGCTATGTCTGTTCCAGCATTGGTAGTGTTTTTTCTGTTTTATGACTTACGAATATGATATGTAAATTGATAGTAGTTAACTGTTTTGTGAAGCTTCCACAGATCTATATTTCACAAATGTAAATGGGGATGTTGATAATCAGTAGGCAGAAGCCCGTAAACATGCCTGAGAAGTTATATCTGCGTAAAAGCATCTCATATTCAGTAGGATGTAGTCCTCAGTCTCAAGTCTTAGTTGTCATAAAGTAACATTTGCTGTCTTCATGCCACCACACTCTGGTTAGACACCCACTATAGATGTATTTTTCTGCATTATTTATTTTGTGGCTCTGTCTTAAGGTTGCTTATAAGAGGGGAAATGTAACCACACCAGTTCACCTCTGTGGTGGGTTGAAAGGGAAGTTTAGACTTGACCACAGCCTACGCAAGGTAGAGCCATCATATGCAAAGCTATGGGAAGACTCAAAGATACAGCCAGAGCTGATACTGAGTTTAATCTTGTGAGGTTTTTCACAAACCAGCTGAAGGTTATCAGACGACAGATGAAGTATGAGTGTTTTTTCCTATTAGGTAATGTGAACGACTGTTCAGTTCATTGGAACAGAGGCAGGCCTATCTGAGACAGAATCACTTTTTCACAGAAAACAGATCAAAAAGGAAACCACAGAGACTCCACTGGCCCGTGAGTGGATGTGGCTACTTATTTCTGCACATACTTCATATTTCCCAATAATAGAGTTTATTGCTAGAACTGTGGAATAAAAAGTTATGAGCAAGTATTGTGACAGTGTAGTTTTGAACAATACAGTCAACATAATTTGTAGCAAAGGAAACTGAAAAAGTTAAAAAGCGTAAATGGTTGAATTAGATACTAATTAGCTTTTTATTAGAAATGTTTGCAAAAGCTTATTTATGTGATGATAAATATGTGTAACATATATATAAAGAAGCATGTTTAACCCCTTAAAATCCAGGGCTTATTACATACTAAAGTTTGTTATTCAGTAACTAGAGGGACTGGTTCATACGTGTGTGTGTGTGTGTGTGTGTGTGTGTGTGTGTGTGTGTATTATAATATATAATTTAGAATCATCTGCTAGTTAGTATCACTTTAAACCTCTAATTATTTTAATGATCTAAAAATGAGCTTTCTTTTTTTTGCCTTGTTTTTTTTTTTGTTGTTGTTGACAATATTTGTTATAGAGGAAATACCACCAAAATTGTTGAAACTATATTTATTTTCAAAGACTTTAAACTTCTAAGTCTAACTGCGAACTGAGAAACTTTATAAGTTGAAACGGGAAAAACTGCAAGGTGTCAACTGACACAAATCCTGTAAGTCTCATATAGTTATTTGTTATTAATGATTTACAAAAATGATTTCACTTTTAAAAATGTTTAAAAAGTTGTATCTCTCTAGTCAACCTGATGTGGCGGATGAGTTCTGAGAATGAATCTTTAAACAAGCGTTCTCCCTGAACGCGTTACATTGTGCAAAAGCATGTTGTCGTTCCAACCCACGTCAAACATTTTACAGTGAATAAATTCAGAGCTTTTATAAATCTTCAGTGTGTCTGTAGTCTATATTTAAAATGGGTGTCTGTGCAGTGTAGAGCATTTGAAAATTATATTTAAATAGCTATTAAACTGGGCAGTACATGTTTTTTCTTAGAAAAACACTAATATTAGAGTGAATACAGATAGTATTAATACAAAAAATATTGATTTATGTATGTATGTGTTGAACCATTTTCAGAGCTCTCCTCTTGGCAGCCCAGTATTTACTGTAGTTAACATCCAATACCTGGTTTGATTAATAAAACCTTCATTAAACCAATGTGCTGGTGGTGGAGTTCTACTAATTAATACAATGACTGAGGAGCGATTTGGAGCCAAAGCTCTGTTCTTTTAAATAGCTTAAAAGATGTCAACCACTTTTGTGAAATCAAGAGATTCTTATCGGTCTTTACAGCATTAATGTTTGTTTCCGCTTATTCTAACATTACATTCTTTTTTAGATTCAAAAACAGGGTTATTGTCCAAAAATGGTTTTAAACAATCACTTAAGAGTTTTGCAGAGTACTGAATATTCACATTAGCTTTTCTACACAGTTAGAAATAGAAGTACTGTGCAAATGCATTTTTCTTTAATCAAGGTACAAACAATGTAAGTGTTCCCTCAAATGTACAGTGGTTTTAAGGTCCGATTGTGCACCTTAAGTTTTTCCAGGTAAAAAGTGCATATTTGTACCATTTCATGAGCTAATGTTTTAAAACAATAAAATAAAAAGTGTGGAGACGAGACGGGGCGTGTGGAGTCAATACAACTTAGAAAATATCATTTCAATGGATTATGTTACAATTTTGTTCCCTGACTAAAGGTATTGAGATGGACCCTTGAGGGTCCCACCCCAGCGACAGGAGGGATACTGCCCCAGTGGCATTTAGGCTGATACTGATGGATTTGCAGGCTTCATCCTACCCTGCTTATGGAGAACTGATTAACTTACCAGACCAGGCTTAGATACTGCGATGCTTCTGAATGAAGCAGATCAGGAGTTCCATAACACCGTTGCCTCTAAAGGCTGTTCGGTGATGGTTGAGCACTTTTATCTTTGGTTGTCAAATATGTTTTAATGCAGGAAGATTAATGTAAAATATGTTATCAGTAGCATTGCTACACAGTTTAGACCCTGTAAAACTGTTACATAGGGGAGATCATAAAAGCACAAACTCTCAGAATACAGTTGTTCAAGTAAAAGCTGTTTAAGGGTGCACATCGCCACTGCCCCAACAAAACCATGTATGTCCAAAATGGTCACTTGTCAAGTTTTTAGTAGTTTTGAACCATTTCTGTTGGTCCATTCGTCATGAAATATTCACACAATAGAAAGAACATTTGCTGTGTTAAAATAATGTGGAAAAAAGAAATGGAGATACGTGATGCATGCTGTGTGTGTTCAATGAATGAACATCGCCGCTGTCAAAAAATATGTTTATATATCGCTGCTGTTGGACCAAAACCTCATATCTCCATTTCTGTTGTTTTTCAGTATTTGACATAATATTAAAATACCTACTGTCCTTTGTATTGTGTGTAAATTTCAAGATGGACGGACAAAAGAAATGGTCCAGAATTACTTGGAAAAATGTCGGATTCCATTAACTTACATTAAAAGTAAGGCATGTTTTTGTCTTCTGTAAAGTTATATATATATATATATATATATATATATATATATATATATATATATATCTGTGTGTGTGTGTGTATGTGTGTTTATTCCAAGTCATTTTGGAGTATTTCTGTCACTCCGTTCATCATGAAATGTTCAAATAATGTAAAGAACAGCTACTGTGTTCAAATGATGCAGGAAAATAACAATTGAAATCTAAGTGACAGCGACTATATATCGTTACTTACTGCTGGAACATTACAGCGTTTCACTAAAAAAACAAACAAATCTCATGAAAAGACCTGGGTTTGCACTATTTTTAGTTTAAACGTCTTCTGTGGAAAAAGATACAGACTTGGTATTTATTGTTGACAGTAAAAAATGATAAGCATTTGAGGATTGATTGCAGCAATTAACTGTATTAATAACTGCACACGATCTTTATCTGAAGAAGGGAAGTTAGTGACACCTTTCAAACTCTTTTATATGCATATTTGCTACTGTTATCTCCTCAAACATCAGTCTGTGTGTGTAGGTGTATATTATAAATATGGCCCACATGAGTCTTCCTCCTTCTCTTTCTCTCTCTCTCTCTCTCAAACACACACACACTCACACACACTCACACACACACACACACACACACACACACACACACACTCACACATACACAGTCAGTTACACCACTTTACCTCCTGATCTCGGAGAGAGCTGCAGCTGAGGAAACCACTGAACTAGAAACTGTGCGAGTCTCACCGACCGCAAGAGGCTTGGTGGATCACACACCGCTCACTGTTCTGCACCTTGTCTGAGTGTGCGTGCGTGTGCGTGTGTGTGTGTCTGCGTCTGTGTGTGCGTATCTAGCTGTGGAGCATTTCACAGGTCTAATTTGCGTTTTATGTTCAGTGCTAATGAAAATAGCCGTAATTGTGCCTGAGTGGTTTTTGTTTAAAGTTTTTGAATTGACATATTTTTGGAAAGGAGCAAAGAAAGAGACATTTTGCTCTGAAAATTTTTGCTTTTAAATTTTTTTTCAGTGTTTGTCCACAGATTTTTCAACTTTCACGTTACCTGTGATTTCAGTATTTTACTTGTAGTACATACTATGTTTTAATCCATGTGCTAAACTTCTCAGCTCTTCTAATATTCTAATCAGAATGCATCTTGCATTTAAACAACATTGTTTCTGCAATATTTACATGAGCTGTACATTTTGTTTCTCAACTGAATACTTACAGTAATCGCAGGATAGATTTGAACATACAGAGAACTTCTCAGGCAGCGTTTTGTTTTGACAGTGTTGAAATCGGGGCTGAACGATTTGAAAGAGTGCAATTTTAAAATTGCAGGAGCTGCAAATTTAATAGTACCTGGTCTTAAGTTTCACATTACATTATAGTACGTACATTCAGTCTGGTACACTGTTTTCAAGTCCAGATATGTTGGTTTTATTGGTGGATAAATAAGGCCTGGAGCTTAACTGATCAACAAATTTTAAACTGCAATTGCAATAATGGTCAGATATTTTCTCCAAATCCTTCAGTCCCAGATTAAATATATACACAGTGTTGTGCAAAAGTCTTAGGCCTTTAAGAAAATGATGTTTAAAAAGCTATTTATTTGAGAAGAAAGAACTTAATAACACTAATATTTGAATAAATACAAATGACATTAATAGAATAAGTGGTAATTTTACATATGTCAGTGTTTTAACCATTTTCAGACTTCTTCTTGTGGCAGCCCAGCACTATGCTTATTCAACCAATACCTGGTTTGGTCAGGAACCAAGAACTACTATTAACTATACTAACTAGTTCACAACATCTCCAGTACTTTTTAAATAACAATCTTAATGTTTCCTGCATCAGTGCTTGTATACCTATGATATATAGTGTCTTTACAAGCAAAAGCACACATACTGTCCAGATGAATGATTTTAAACTATTTGCTAAGGTGCCTTTTTTGCGGGCGCATAAATAAGCCAAAAAACAAAAGTCAAACATCAGTACACAGTGTTGCTTCTGCTGTGCAAGTAACCGACTTCCAATGTGATTCATAGTTACTACGTTTGTGAACGCTGGTAATAGAGATGTTATTCTAACATAAAGCTTGATTGTTCTCTCTTTTGAACAGAGGCGTCAAGCGGACTGTACGACCCCAGATTCTGCTACATCCTAGATGTGTTCCTGTTAATCTACGGCATCATAATCACAGCCTTGTTTCTACGTGAGAAAGTAAGACTGCGCTTCTTCATTGACGCAACACTTTCTACGCAAACTGACACCACAACACCTTTTTCTTTTTCTCATTTCTCTAGCAAAAAGGCCTTTAGTGTAAGATCTCTCATCCGAATCAAAAACTCAATTTTCCTTAAATCAGGGGTGCCCAAAAGTCATGTGGCACAGTTTGGTGATTTCCCGGCTTCAACACACCTACTAAAACTGGTAATTAAGTGATGATGAGCTGAATGAGGTGTGTGGGGAACTGTGCTGTTGTATATATGGAAGACATGTTTTTCATCTTCAATAGTGAATAATTTTACAAAGTGAATTATTTATAGACACGTTTGAGGCCTTCGCCTTAGATTTAGGAAATCAGTAAATTACTCACGTTAACCTTCTTTGATACAAAAAAACAAATACGTCAGATTTATAAAACCACATCAACGTTTTTCTTGTGTGTGAAAACGACTAAATTTCTGTCTGTTTTGTAACCAGTTCTGCAAGCCCAAAGGCAAAGTGGAGAGTGAGTCTGATTATCAAGTAAGTGCTCTTTACTTTTTAAAGGAGTGAAATATTGTTAGCTATCAATGCAAATCAGCGTAACAAGATTTTATTCAAAGTCATTTTGGGCCGTTTCTATTGGTCCATCCATCATGAATTTTTGAAGCAACGTAAAGGGCAGCTGGCAAATTTAAATTATAATAATAATAAAATAAAAAAGGAGGGATTTTGTTCCAGCAGCTACAGCTGAGGATGTGAGCAGTAAATACATTAAAGTGCAGATTTTTCATCTTTTTTTGTTCCGGATTGTTCACACTTATTGCATTATAATTTTTTGAAATTGAGGACCTGAAGGGTGTCCGATCCACCTATGATGGACTGAGACAGAGAGACCCTGAGAGTGGACGGGCCCGTGGGGTGAGTATTCGTAACCCAGCATCTGAATGTGTAGCCCGAGCACTTGTGCGACACATGCGATGGTCAGACTAAATGACTACTCTTAGCTGAGCCCCATTTGTTTCTGTCTGAAGAATAAAACTTCTCTGAGTCTTTGTGTTCACTCACTGTTTGTGTAACCGCTTGCAGGGTCGCAGAGACATGGAGGACACATATACGGTAAGGACCCCTCTGATCAGCAGCACATTACCGTAAGCCTTTTAAGCTGGAGTGTGAACGAGTTGCGAAACTCTGCTTATGAGAGTGAAAAAAAGAAAAGTTCCTGGTATTAGAGACCAGCTCTTCACCACGGCAGGTCAGGTTACACTGGGGACATTTTGTACTGACAGCTAATAAGACCATTTGAGGGGCTGCTGGGGGGTTAATATCTACAATTAAAGTGATTTAACGTAAATGATTTCTACGGAGAACAACAGTAATGTGGTAACGATTTGTTTTTGTTTATAGCGTCTGCAGAAGAAGACAGACGACACATACAAAGAGATCCAAGTGAAGAAAGATGTGAGCTTTGTTTATCTTTTTTAGTCTTTTTATTATTCAAGTTCAGGGATCTTAAAGGCTACACTCTTGAAAAATGATGGTTCTTCAAGGATTCTAAACAGAACCATTCTCTTTTCTAAAGAACCCTTATTGAAGAACGCTTATGGTTCTATATAGAACCCTCATGGTTTTATATAGAGTTCTAAATAGAACCATTTCATGCTTAAACGGTTCTTTGCGTGGTGAAATAGTTCTTCAGACTGATAGAGGTGTGTTGTATATCACTCTATAAAGAACCTTTTTGAAAATATTTCTATATAGCACCAAAAAGTGTTCTTCTATTGTTATGATGTCAAGCTTATAACCTTTTTGGTGCTATATAGAACCATATACAACACATTCTCTATCAATCTGAAGAGCCATTTCACCATGCAAACAACCATAAGCGTAAAATAGTTCTATATAAAACTCAAGGCTTTAAATAGAACAATTCCCTTTACTAAAGAACCCTTGAAGAACCATCATTTTTAAAAGGGTAGAACTGTGTATGTGTGTTTTGTGTGACCTAAAACCTCTAATTGATGTAGAACCTTTATATTATATAGAGGTTCTGTAAGACCTTTGAAACGTTCTTCTCACTCGCGCATCTCATTTACAGAACCTTTATGTCTTTATGAGGAAAGATCTATCCAAATTAAAACTCTAGGGAAATGTGCTAAAACTGTAAATTTGCCCTGAAAGTTTAAGTTTAAATATTCACTTCAAACAAAAAGAGATCCTCTTGAAACCATTACCGCCTGCCCCACTCCCATTATCAAGTTTTTAAAATCATTTTTTGGACAACTTAATATAAGTACATGCATTCTGTTATCCACTGATGTAAAATACTGGATCAACTGACCCCAAACATTTTCTGGGGGGATAAAATCCAGGAATGCAGTCATATAGCTTATATTTCAGAATTAGCGTGTAGCTATTTAGCAGTTGTGTTGAGATTAGATTTGACCCCATCATATGATCAGAAGAAATGCGTCTTCCCCCACCCAAGTGACCCTATTTGATTTGTCTTCTTTGGTACAAAACGTCACCTATCTTGCCTTTTTTAAAGGCGTTTGTATTTCGAAGAGTGTAGCAAGCTCTTTTAAAATCTCCAGCTGGCTGGGATGATGTGTTGAAATGAGGCTGAAGAAGTGGAACGTGGTGAAATGGAACTAGACAGGTCAGGGCTTTGTGGCAGAAAAAAGGGTGTGTGGTTTGGGCTGACAGCCGTTTTATGTGTCTCTCCACAGCGTCGTCAAAATGACCAGGTGTACCAGGTAAGCAGAAGAAATGTTTTAGCATGCATGCTTCACACGTTCAGATTTTTATCCTGGAACAGGAGCGCTAACAAAGTACAGTGTATTGATAAGTATTCATCAATTAACAATGGCCAAATTATCTCACCATGTCTTCATCTCTGTCTGTACCAGGGTCTGAGCTCCGCCACTAAAGACACCTACGATTCACTGCACATGCAGCCTCTGCCTCCACGTCGCTAATACCAGCAGCTATTAAGTAAAGTTCTGTTCTAACAGTTATTATAGTGCAGTCCATCCAATAACTTGCGTTACTGAGGAATGCAGAATCTTTGCAGAGTAAGTTACCTGTTCCATTCATGTACATTAGCCTTACTCCATCTTATGCTATTCAAATTTGGCTGGTCTGATGTTTTTGATTTGAGCTGTCTGGTGAGTCCAGAGTGAACTGGGCAGTGTTTGATATGGTTACAGAATTTTGAATCTACTGTAAATACTGTTTGACCAGTGATACGATTCTAATACTTTTCACCCCGTGATGTAAGACCTGATACAATGTCCTTCTACAGTTTACAAAAACCTTAAAACAGGACCTAAATGTACATAGAAAAGCCAACAAGGTAGTTTATTATGCTTAAACTAACTCAAACTGTAACGTCCCTAAGCACGGACACTCATTAATTGACTCTTTTTTTTTTTTTTTGAATGGCATGTTTATTTCCACACATCTGTGCAGTATTTTATGAGGTAACATTCTTAGTTTCATGTGGTTGATGGTTTGCCATACGACATATATGCTTACTAAAACTAGCATATGAGCACCAAACTAGTTTCCATCCAGCTATAGACGTTTCTGTTTGCACAAACTAGCTACTGTATATCGTTATGAGGGTCATGAACCTATTTTAGCACAGACAGAACTACTTATTTGGCTTTTGCTTACATATTTTTTAAGATTTTTTTTTTTGAACTGAACTTAAACTGAGAATATCTATACATTTGCTGTTAAATTGCTTTACTTCTCCTGATTTTGTTGTATAAAAATTCCTTCTCTTGTTGTGCTTTGTGCATAATTTTAGCAGTTATACAGTGTAACCTGTGTATGCAGTTCTATAGTAATGCATTTTTATATTGTTACAGACCTGCAAAAAGACATTTTAAGAAAGGCAGTAGACTACAATATCAGGCCATTTTATGAGCAAAAGTCTTATATGAGCCTTCCTTATGTGCATTGTGTTGTTTTGTAAAGATTGACCATTTTTACTCCACAATAAAATGAAACTCATTCCATGTTTGTCAGATTTTTCCATTTTTAGATACCAAAATAAGTCAGCTGCAGAGTTAGAATGTATGTCCTACAGAACGTGAACGCAAGAAAATGCACTCCATGCACCTCCTCACCACTGCTCAGTAGAAATTCATGCAATGAAAAAATAGAAGTTAGATTGATGTGTTTTTGTAATGAATGACACACGTCTTCTCAAATCTGGAATCTAGAATTTGGAATCTAGAAATCTGGAATTTAGAAGCAAAGCGTTGAAAACCTGGGAAACAGCTTGAGTTCACTGCTATTCACTCTCACAAGAAGGACAAACACTTAAATACTATAAGAGAATTCTTTACAGATCTGAAGACGGGTTTCCATTAGTTTCGCAAATGTTATGCGCATTTATGAATTTTGGCAGAAAAAAATGCAAATTAAGTTGTGCTTCCATCCATTACAGTTTTGCAAAGAAACTTTAGGTGATGTAGGCTTCCATGATTAGGGGTGGCACCGAAACAAGCATGATGGAGAGATTTAACTCAGTTTTTGCTTCAAGCAGAATTATCTTTACAGTCGTTTGCCATCTTTTTATGGCCATATTATTTCAGATCAGAAGTGCTGGGCGGGATGTGCAGTGGCCCGCCTAATGAGGGAAATCGTGCCGCCCCAACGACATTCATCTTGCATTTAGGAGCACAAACGCACCAGACAATTTGGGAACACACTGTGCAGAGCCAATAAACAAAGGAGCTTTGGATCAGGCGTTTCAGAACATTGAAAGCAACCTTCAAAAAGCTATGAGCCACGATTGGACCATTTGCAGGGCCAATCATTTCTTACTTACTGCTTGATACGTCGTCATTGATTTGAAAAATCCTTTTCCATCACCCTTTTTCGCATTTCAGCTTGAGCAGTATTCTAACTTTCCACCTTGTCCTAGCGTAAAAACTCTTTTTGCAATGTTTGGTTGATTTTTGAACTTTTGACTTTTCCATTTAGTTTTTTTCTTTTGCACATTTTCAAAATTAGCAAAAAAAAATTGGGGATTTTCACCCACGTCATTACTTAAAGGGTCAAAATCCAACATTCTTGTTGTATTTTTCTTAAACTTCACTTATCATTTGTATGCTTTTATGTACCACAGGCAGTTATAATTCATTTTACATGATCTTCCAACATCTCTTCATATCTTAAACAGGCAGTTTTTATTATAGTGCCTTTAAGAACTCTGTTCTGATTGGTTGCCCTGTATCACACCTTATGTCTTCAGTGATAAGCATTTGGGGGGTGGATCATTCTCAGCACTGCAGTAACACTGACGTGGTGGTGGTGTGTTAATGTGTGTTGTGCTGGTGCGAGTGGATCAGACACAGCAGTGCTGCTGGAGTTTTTAAACACTGTGTCCACTCACTGTCCACTCTATCAGAGACTCCTACCTTGTCAGAATATAGTATACAAAACCATGTTTTCATTAGTGTATAATCACCTGTAATTACGAATTGTTGTGTTTTCATTAGCTTAGAATGAGCCCTTCATTTCTAATAGGGAGTGGTTATTTAAGAGTGGGTCCTCTTCCAACAGAGGCCGGCATGATGTAAACTTTGAAGTAAATGTAAGATTTTGTAAACGTAACCTGAGAATTATACCTGCACAATTTGTGTCAAATTATAGATTTACAAAATTAATAATGGCTATGCAGTTCATAAAACTGTGATTTCAGCATTGCATTCACATTTGATTTTGACATGAAATAAATCCCATTTTTGCCATTTGCCTGAAAACTTTGAACTTTGCAAAGCACTTCAAACTAGATGACAAAAGGGCTAGAGAGGTCTAAATTAAGAATTACTAAGCAAATTGTAAAGAAAATGGAAATTTTCTTGTCATTTAACATAAAACACCAAAGAAAAGCTGCCAAACTGAGTAAAGGCACCTATCTAGCACTTATGCTTTACCTCTGCATCAGAAGAGTTATTTCCGTTACTCACTGTAATACATGCTCTCTGTTGAGACAGTTATATGATTACAATTTTCTCTTCAGCGACCTGGTAGTAAGGTTGTCGGGGTTCCTTCTGCATTAGCCGATTAGCGGGAAAAACAATCAAACTTGTAACTTTGCAATTTATCAGGGGATTGTGAGGGGATTGATGTTTGACAGTAACAGCGAAACTCTCCTGTCTGAGCCAGACGCATTTCATCAGACTTTTTTCACTAAAATGGAGCATGTTGCACCTTACAAGTGGTTTCAGTATCTTCAGCTTACTGTTGGGGTCTTCTGTGAAGTCTGCACAAAAGTTAAGCTGCCTACAGTCATCTTGCTTTTCACACTGAAGTATGCCAGGTTCTGTCAGCCAGTTACTAGAGTCCAGAATGCTAATGTCTCAAAGAATATTGGTCTGAAAGGGTCTTTCCACTTCAGACAATGTTGTACATGCGGCCAGAAATGACTGATGTTGTTTACTCTGACTTTGTAGGGCTCTGTCTGGTATGAATGTACCTGTATTTGCTGTTCTTTGTTTACCTGCGCAGTGTTTGTTGTGTTCTTCTTGAGATTTCTACACAGCTTTTAGAGAGAGGCAACGGCCAAGCAACCAGCACACATTGAAGACTTTGTCCTGCAAACAGGACTTGTGACCCCAGTTCTCCTGCTGCTTCCAGGAGTTTCTGTGCATTTTCGTTGGACTGACTGTATAGATAATCATCTCCATAAATAATTTCAAATGGTTGATGGAGTGAACCTCTTCAATGGGATCCAATAGATTCAGTTACAACCTTCGATTCATGCAGTGCAGTCTGAAGAGATCGGGATGCCTTGCAGTTAGCTCTGCCTTTATCAGGCTGCTCAGGGTAAGAAGGCTTATCTGGCATCAGTTTGTGCTTTTTGCATAGAACTGAATGGATTAAATGGACTGATGAGGCCTAATCTTAAATCAGTAGTCTTACTCTGAAACTCTTGACAAATATGGGCCTAGATATTTTTCCTTTCATGAAGCTGACACCCTCAGAAATGAAAGAGCTCTAGATGACCTAGTTTGCTTTAACAATAGTTTGAGTTGCTTTTCAGATCAATTAAGCCTCTTGGCAGTGTATGGATGGGCCATTTAGTGCAGCAATGTATGATAGTATGCTTTGTTAAATTAAACACCATCAGTCTCTTTCAGGACCCTCTGAACCTTTTCAAAGAGCTATCAAGCAATTTTATTCAAATTTCATTTAAGACCCACTCTTAGACAGTGTCACTTGCTTCTCAGTTAAGATCCTTGTAGATTTCATAACACTGAAAACTGCCAGAATGTAAAATATGATCAATGGAATATATATTATTAGCTAAGTTCTCATTTTTGTATTTGCATTAGGAACAGTTTGTGACAACAATTCATGAACTACTAGCCACTCATCAACAGGAGGTGGACCGAACTGCACAGAGGGGGGAAATGTCAATGTCAAAAGTATTTGTCGAACTTGACGGAAACAACCCCCAGATATGCAGGCTAGTACCAAGACATGTACAAAACTTTGCAAAATTAGCTGCACATTTTGTCAGAGATAAAAATGAAGTCAGCCGTTTACATTCCATTAGAAGTTGTTCAGCGAGGCGAGAGACCTACTCAGTGAGGAGGAGAGAAAGCAGAAGCAAACAAGGTTAAAGCTCAATTAAAGGCACGTAAAGTTCAGCTCCACAGCAAGGTGATGTTTACTCTCCTGCCCACCAAAAGGCAGCATCTGCCCCCTCCCTCTTCCTTCTACAGTTAACTGAGGAGCTCAGAGCAGCACAACACTGCCATCTGCTCTGTGAAGTAGCTCAATGCAGCAGCACTAAGAATCTACCATAGCTGACAAACAGAACACTGAAGATGCACTACAGCTGTTAATGATACTTTAGGATAAACTTTCAGGACTCTGAATCATTTTACATACAGTAATAATAGCTGCACAAGCAAAGTGTGATTCACCAGACATTTTTTAGTCAGCAAATCTCTGTAATTACAATATTAAAGAGAAACTTGTATCCAGTAACTTAACCAGCCCATACATGACATGTTGTGTTGTAATTAAGAGTGTTTTATCCCAACCAGCTATGAAATGCCACATTAAATGATTCTGCCTTAGTTCCTGCCAGCCAGGCCTGCAACTGTGGATAATAACCGCTCAGAATTGGGCCCAAATGTGGACTCCAGACCAGAGCTGACTCTGCAAAACCTGGGCAGAATCACTCTGGCATAATTTTATGTTCCCTTTTTAGCTTTTTCCACATTCTCATATACACACAGCCTCTCAGATAGCAACGCTGCAGCCACTTTTGTGCTATCCTTCCATGCGGTATGTGGGTCACAAATACATGCTGGATGTGGATGTTCAGGCCATGTCAACGCTGCTGTTTTGCACATTTATACTTGCTTGAAACAGACTTAATGTAAAGAAAGTCATTTATTAGAAAAAAAAAATGGACTGTACAAGTAACAATCAACAGCTCTCAGCCTGTGAGACACAGGATACAGCTTGCTAGTTAGCTCAATATTTTCCAAGAGCTGCCAAAGAGGAGTTCCATTAAGCTATCGTTTACTGATATATGTTTACTTATTGTCATGTTCAATGTTTATATTTACTTTTATGGTAGCACACTAGCTACATTAGGTGGTTTGCTAGCTAAAAACAACTCGTTAACTCTTACTGTTAGCCTGTTAGCTAAGTGAGCTTTTCTGCTAATGTTACCAACAGTTACATCAAAGTAATCATCCTATGATAGATAATATTATTTAATATTTATTCAAGCATAAATTCTCTATATCAAGATGACACTGTGTGATCTGCAGTCTCAGTCAGGGATGCTTGCTGTGTAATTTATCGCATAATTTGTTGTCACTGTTTAAAAATGTTTTACATCACCATCGAGGCTCTTAAAGGGTTCTTTAGTAAAGGCAATGGTTCTATTTAGAACCATGAGTTCTATATAGAACTATTAGCTTAAATGGTTCTTTGCATGGTGAGATGGTTCTACAGATCGTGTATGTGCTGGAAAATGGTTCTATACAAGAGGGTTGTTACAAGCTTGACATTGTAATGAAATTGTTTAATGCCATGACATTATTAGTTAGTCAGCTAGCTTTATGCTGATTATGTTGAAAGATAAATCTCTATTGATTGCCAAAGGGAAATATATATATATGTATACACACATATACATATATATATATATATATACACAACTATAGCTCTTGATGACTAAATAAAGCACCCAGTGCAGAACAACTACAAAATACATCATTGAAAAGTTAGCTGGATAAAACACACCTGATCCAAGGATGTTTATATTCATGACAAATTGTGCCCAAACCTTTTCATACGACTGGATTTACAGGCTGTTTTTGTTACTGTGCCTTTAAGGCTGATATATGCAAATGAGCTCTGTTCTGATTGGCTGCCTCATTCAAAAAACAGTGCAGGCTGAAACACTCCTCATAAACACTGCTAGGAACTTCAATAAGTGGGCGGGGCTAAACCGCTGTAGGCAGAATAGGTGGATGTATGTAAATGAGTTGGGTCTCATGACATCACAGAAACAATGAATGCAAAACAGGCTGTTTTTGCAGCTTAGTTTCCACGTATGAGCTGAGGAGTGAAGGGATATTTTGAAAAATGTTTACATATGAGTCAAGGCCGCCTGTCTCAGATTTTCTCGACTGTGAAGCCGAGGCAGAAATACAGAGAGCAGAGACGAGGCCTGCAGGAGAGCATCAGGGATTTCGTCTTTCAGTATTGAGCCTTCTGTTTGAGGTGGGAAGGAGGGAAGAGACGTCAAGAGTTACTGCAGATCATCCAGGATCTGCAGCGCATGGTCAGTCTGAGGGGGTCAGTGAGCTCAGTGGATCAGATGCTGAGGACAGATGCACACAAGTCACTGCAGGCAAGAGACCAGTCATCAAAGTCCACCAAGTCTAGAACTGTGGACTTTACATGTATTTACTGACCTGTAAGGGGCTGATACTGAACTGATATTTACAAAAGCCAGTCAAAAATAAATAGTCATTAAATAATGAATATAAAAATAAGAACTTGACTAATTTAGAATAAACAACAGAACACTGGTGTCATTCTCTCTCTTTTTTAAACTGTGCTGAGAACCCAAAAATAAAACAGAAGATTTTGCTATAAATGCATTATTTTTCCATGGAGTGGACTTTACATATACAAAAAATATCTCTGTTTTAAATTGTTACACATGTATATAGAGCAGGGGAGCCCAGTCCTGCTCCTGGAGATCGACCACCCTGCAGAGTTCAGCTCCAAACCTAACCCAAAACACCTGATCCAGGTAACGAAGGCCTTCAGAAGGATCTGAAAATTAGAGACAGGTGTACCGGATCTGAAACCCCCAAAGATGGTAGATCTCCAGAACCAGGACTGGGCACCACTTATATACAGCAGCTTGGAAGAAAACTCTTCAAATACTGACCGTCCATCTGTGAGCTTTTAAGTGTTATCCATTGTTCAGCAACCCAGGTTATTGGACATGGTCTATGATGTATGTCCCCTTTTTTCATAGTGCTTTATTGACTAACTGAAGTCAGCAACTGCATGTTTGACCAAAGCTTGAGTGCTAGGATGTCACTAATATTAAGCAATAATTGCTGACTCATGGCTTGAATGTGTGGCTTTAAGAAAAGCCTTAAACTAATATAGAACTTTGAGGTTCTTAACACTCACACATCTACTTCACATAAACCACAGACTGAAAAGTTCTTTAGCAAACCAAAAGTGGTTCTTCTACTTTGAAGGGTTGCAGGGTTGCATGATCAAACTCTGAACTGAACAGGTTGTGTGTGCGTGTGTGGTTTGGTGTCGTTTGGTGTCTCCACAGAGTCGTCAGTGCTGCGCTCTTACTATGGACACGTGTAAACACTCAAATTTTTACCCTCAAACAGGAACAATTAGGCCAGTCCCAGTTATTTGAGCTGATCACAATTTTCCACAGTTGTTTGCTTTCTCAATCTTATGTTCATGTCACAACAAATAAAATGAATTTGGCGGTTTTCATCAGTTGGTTTGCAGCACATGCAGCCTCTGCTCCCACGTGTCCACTCTACTAGACACACCTACCTTGTTGGTCCACTTTATAGATGTAAAGTCAGAGACAGTAGCTCAACTGTTGCTACACAGTTTGTGTTGGTCATTCTCTAGTCCTTCACCAGTAGTCACAGGACGCTGTTGGTGGACTATTTAGTCCAGCAGTGACACTGAGGTGTTTAAAAACTCCAGCAGCACTGCTGTGTCTGATCCACTCGTACCAGCACAACACACACTAACACATCACCACCACGTCAGTGTTACTGCAGTGCTGAGAATGATCCACCACCCAAATAGAACCTGCTCTGTGGTGGTTCTGACCATTTAAGAAACACATGGACTACAGTCTGTAATTGTAGAACTATGAAGTGCTTGTATAAGTGAAGCTAATAAAATTGAAAATGAGCGTCAAAACAAGGAGGTACTTAATGTAGTGCAATTTTATGTGCATTCAGCACATAAATATTTATGTATGTTTTATTTTTTCTATAAAATTCAGTGCTGTATTCCATCAATGTACTTTTTAACCTATAAACAGGGACACAACATTCTGAGAACACACTGAAAATGATTTAATGATATAAACAACTACAGCATATTCTAACAGAAACAGAGACTACACAGAAGACATAAAATGTCAGCAGACTACAGCATCAAAATGCCAGATGACCTAATCGGTAAGTTAAAATACTTTTACTCACTTCACCATAGAGAACTTATCTGTGTGCATTTTGTTTCTTTGTGAAGAAGCTTTACCAGCCCTTTTCTGTACAATAAAACATAAAATGATACACATTCTGCAGTGACAGAAAGCATGACCTCGATACCGATATGTTTAGATCCCCAAAATAAAAAAGGCCACTATAGAGAAAAATGTACATTACAAAACTTACACACAAAAAAATGCCAAATACCTTGTTCCTACACTCACCACTGTCCTAGACATCTCTACAGTGCGAAAACAGAAGAGAGGATGTAGTTTTGAATGACACACATTAAAACGTAAAATGGGAAAAATGGAAATTACAAGAATAGAGTTGATTAGTTGAAGAAAAAAAAACGCACAGAAAGAGAGAAGACATCTTTGGTATTGTTTCTATAACATTTTAAACAGTATTTAAAAATATTCTCTTTCACTTTGGAAGAAAGCTAATCAGTGTTGAGCAGGAAATGTAATTAAATCCCAAATGAAAGTTTTAACAATGCCTTTAAAGGGGAATTTCACTGAGCTTTCCGAAATTTCTGCAAAATTAAACCGTCAAGATGTAAATAAAGTCACTCAGAGTGGTCTAATGTGCTGTTCTAGACAGAACGTGGCAGGAATTGTTCACAGTGGTGGTGATGGGAACCAACCAATGCCAAAATGCCTCTAGAAGATCCGTCACAGAGAGTTATTACTCAAGTTTCTTATGAACACATGCCTAATGCCTGATGATGATTGTTTTCTAATCATTTTGAGGTAAAAGTTTTGGCCGTAACATACTTTTTTAAATGCGTTAATGGTGGAGAGGTACATGCAGGAAAAACAGTACCCAACGAAAACATTTCTTCAGATTTACCACTGTTTTATCAGCATCAATAACATTCCATATAAACTCTGAAGATGCATGTAGGTTCAATGGTTGTTTTGGATAGTGGGTAAAAAGGCTTTATTTGCATTGTGGACATTGTGACCCCAGGGTCCCATCATCACCATTCTTAGTTTCCCTACATTCACCATTCCCACCTTCCCACCATTTTACATTACACCACTTTGAATGACTGTATATCTCAATGATGATACAGCAGAAAAGTTCTTTGAAAGCTGCATGCTTGAGAGAAAAACATGTATTCTTGGAGTCACTTACAAAAACAATAGCTATGCTGTGTGATGAAAATCACTGATGTAAGTCTTTGGTATTTCTAATGTAGTATCATCTCAGACCTAACACTGAAATTTGACAGGGGCGACAGGTGAACCTGTGAATGGAAATCATTAAAATCTCTATTAAGGCCAGTTCAGCACTCTTCCTCCTCAACAAGAAGGGTTTTAGCCCTGGACAGGCAAATGGAATTTAGGCCCTCAGTGTTTTTTTTTCTTCTGTGACAACTACAGAATAAGTGCGTTCTAACTCTGAAATGACAAAAAAGGTTAAGATGTATAGAATATATTAACAACTACTTATATATAAAGATCAAAAGACAAGTATTTCAATAAGACCAGGTACAGGAGAGAAGGGGAACACATCCATGCGCTAGGACCTGGTTAGCAACATTGCTAGTAGAAAGCAGCGGTGCAGAAGGCATTTGCTTTGGCAAGTAAGAGAAAACCCCCACACACACCCCAAAAAACAAGTACAAACATGAAATAGTAGTATAAGCAATGCAGTAGTATTTAGTATGTGTGTTCATTATGAAAGTCAGAACTATGAAAGATCTGCTTCAACCCTATGAGTAATATTTTAATATTTTTAAACAGATGAAAACCTGACTCTTATGCAGTGTTGAGAATTGGTTGTTTAGATGAATTGCATAGCATTAGAAATGACTTTGGTGGGCCTGAATGGCCTTGATGCAATCACAAAGCAATTGTGTCTCTAAGTTGGTTAATGGCCATTTTAAACAGTAAGGCATGTGGAGACCACACATTTACTTTCTCACTGGCTGTTCTTATAAAGAACAGCTGCAAACTGCAGTTAGACAGGCACTTACAATAGGTGCCCCTTACGGAATGCTAGCAAGCTAGTTAGCGCTGTTAACAGCCAGTGGTAAAGAGTACTTACTGTACTCATTACAAATCATCCTACAACATTCAAGTAACCATTAGCCATTTTTAATGCTCTAATGGCCACAATCTAAAGCCACACTGTTCATCTAAAAACCATAATGACCAACAGTATTTAGGAAAAATGTTCAAAATTCCAAAACATGCTTTTAACATCAGTATTTCCTTTTAGTATTAAATGCTGCTGAGGTATTTCTACAAAAATATACTCGCTACAAAACGTAAGTCCAACATGTCTGCTCTATGTACACATGATAAATGTGATCTGATGCTGAAGGTAGAACATTCTACGCACTCCATTCAGTGACGGTGATATGATGTGGACTTCAATTTAGCAGCTAGGAGTTCACTTTGGTTGAAGCTTCTTATATCAGATCTATGTGCCTCAACACTACCACCGAAATGTCCAGCTAATGCTCAAAGGTTGAAGAAAAGTCCAATTCAAGCTAATGAGAAACTGCAGCACACGGCTGTTTCTCAAAACACCAACATTTAGCATGGGTTGTTATTTTAAATGGTATTATTTGGATACATGTGGAATTTCACAGTGTTAGGCTGGATTGGGAGTATTTTTGTTCTCTTGTAATATTTAGAAATAAACATTTGAATAATAGGCTTTGGCTGTTTTAGCGTTGCTAGTTAATGAGTTAAAACCTATAAAGGAAGGAGACGCTGTAGGCAGGGAGAGATTATGCATTAAAAATCTAGACCTGATCTAATAATACAAACTTCCATTTGAAATTTATAACACAAATGTAGGTATTTTGACAAAAACTAACCAGTGTGCTGATTTCCCATTAACTCTCATTAGGTTCTTGTGAAAGGTTGGTGAAGCTTGATCAAGCTATCAACAGTTGCTATGAAAGAACATTTGTGGGCAGAGAATGAATAAATAAATTACTGTGCAAAGCTACATTTGTGACTTCTTTCAGTAATACGTGATGAGACATTTTGGTTTGGCTGTTTAACTTCCAACAACATACAAAGGATGCTGACCCAAGCATCTCTAAAAAAAAATTGCAAAAACTCACTTTTGCATTTTCAGAATCAATAGAAATTTTTTTATGTAACCTAATTTATCATCAGGCAAATGTAAGGACACTGTGTAAAGTGTCATTAGTAACTGTATCTTCTGAACATAAATCCAATTTCCTCCCATCCTTCTTCTATGTAACTCAGTGCTGCTTGTAGACATTATCCACCCTTGAGTGAGTGTCGCATTGAACAGGAACTAAGTCAGTGTTTGCAGACGAGAGTCGGACAGATCAAAGACCACTTGCATTGCTCTTGAAGAGACGCTGCTTTGAACCAGAGCCTCTGTGATTTATTACTAGTTTTAAAGCCTTCTAACCGAGTTTATAAAGTGATGCAATAGTCAGAACATTTTTAAAAAGCCTCCCAAAAAACATCCACTCTGACAATTTTCAGTAACATCTCTAAATTAAACCATAAAATATATGAAATGATCTTGGTTATAAATCTGAAATATTCTACAATGGGCCTGCACAACAGGCCTGGAAATAAAAGGAACCTTGTACAAAGTGAAATATAAACTCTGTTGTGCTGAGTAATCTCATTTAAGGATTTGTTAACTTATCAAAAAGTCTCACATTTTTTGGTTCAGTTTGTCAATTTTTTTTTTTTTAGTAAATGATTTCAGGAAAAAGACCCCCTGACCCATGCAACCATAAGGTAAAGATAGCTAAACACCTTCCTCAGCATGTGCCAAAAAAGTACAGCAAGTTCTACTGTACAGTTGAAAAAGTCAAGGTCCTAAGAAACGAACTGCTAAGAAACACAGTCAGCATTGTCCAGAAAAGAAAAAGTCTCCCGGCACAAGGAGAAGGATAAAGAAGAGCAGTAATAAAATGTCTCTGTATTTGGTAATAGCACAGGGATTAAATAAAGTCTAAGAAAAGCGAGGGAAGAAGCCAGAAGTTCATTGAGCCTTGGAGGCCACAGTGATGCTTTTGACTGGCACTTGTGCTGCAGCAACAGCACTCTGGTGCGTGTCATTGGTCACCTGTAGATTTAGAGCCCCACCTGTGGCTGCGCCTGCTGACAATACACTGGTGGGGAGCAGTGACAGACCGGAGGGATTCAGGAGAAGAGGAGCGGTCATCAGGCTGGGGGCCGCACCTCCTGCACTTGTGTTGGCAAACAGCAGGTTGCCATTTCCATCAATGGAGGTTATGGGTAACGCCCCTCCAGTTGCAAGAGCTGGAAATTAGGTAAAAGCAAACAATGAACTTCAATAAAACACACAGAATACAGAAAAGGTATGACAAAACAGTTAATTAAATAATTTTAAAAAGTCAAAAAACATCTAAGTTCACACACCCTGAATGGTGGCCAGTGTGGTGCTGTTCATTAGAGCTGTTGGATTCAGCGTGTTGCCGAGAGCCGCCGGAGCCAAACTCAGCAACGCTCCCCTGGCAGAGAATTGAATAATTATCAGACAATAGGCCATATTTTCCTGGGACATTGTGCAACAGCCTTCAACAACTGCTACAACATGTTGCAAAGACATGATCCAAGAGGCCTGTGCAACTGTTGTGCAGAGAAATTCATATATGCTGTGCACACACAGTTGAATACAGACGAGTATAAAGCAATATGAAGAAATGTTATGTAAAGTTATGAACTTTATTGGTCTTACAAGGGAAATTTGTCATTTTTCTGCCTTACTATGCTCGATCTGGGAGCAGCAGAGTGTCGCCAGCAGAGCAGCGCTGCCTGGAGCAGTGGCGGTTAAAGTGCCTTGCCCAACACAACCTGGTATAGCTATTCAGTATGAGGGTTTGGAACCTGTGACCTTCTAGCTGCTGGCCCATCTCTCCTACCCCGACCACAATATGATGTTAAGCAGATGGAAAATAGTAGTAATTGTACTTCATTACTCTACTTAAGTATTATTTTGTAATATTTGAGAACTTGAATAACTGTACCTTTACATTACATTTTCAATAAAAAACTGTTTATTTCTCTGCATTTAGACCTTCAAAGTACTCATTCATTTCAAAAGCAAGGAGATTTTTCTCTTTTTAAAATTTTTCTCTTTCTAAATCAGTCAAATTCCCACGCATTTGCTTTTTTTAAAAAATTGTTTCAGTGTTAAATGAAACCGTCCACAACTATGCTAATTCATCTTTGTGCAAGGACCAGTAACACTGGACAATCACTGCACAACTAGATGATTAGATTCCCTGGTCTGGGTTACAGGGTGTGATCAGCTTGTGGCCAGCATTACTTTGGGCACTTTAAAGTAACGTTAATATCCTACGTCTTTCTTTTTTTTTAAAAAAAAAGTTTTTGCAGCTTAATTTACTTATGTGAACTGTATGGTAAGTTTTGAAACTTTTAACAGTATTTTACGGTATTTACCAAACGATGATTTATGTCAAAAAATTTAAAAACTTCAATTTTCCATTATACTGCCACTTAAATATAATTTCTCTACTTTTCCCACCCCTGGTGATTAGTATCTTTTTAGTTACTCATATTGCTTGTCATATTAAGTTAAACAGCTTTGTGAGAAACAAGCTAGACATCAGCAAATATATGCCTCATTCTCCTTGCAATAATGTATTCCATTACTTTGCTACACTACAGACAATTGAGCCTAAAATGAAACAGGCTGTTCAACTATATGTTAAATTATTCCAGTGTAACATGGAAACTATGATTATCAGCCACATTGTTCCATGACTCACTGTAACAAATATATTTCCGATGTGCAAATGTCCAATGTGCAAAATCTGATGCTGGTGGAGTCACTCAATTTTGATTATGCTTATGATTATGAAATTAGACATGACCCTGCGAGTCAGGGGTCCCAATTGCCCTGCAGAGTTTAGTGCCAACTCTAATCTAACATATCTGATCTGTTTTCTCTACAACACTACAGCACTCATTACTCAAATACGTCAGTCATCTAATGGCGATAAAAAAAAACAAACAAAAAAAACAACACACTGAAAAAGAGGCTATTAAATAGAGCGACGATAATCGACTTCCTAGACTTCCTCCTTCCTTTTTTCACCACAAGAATAGTTTGCACTATTTCATTTACCCAGGTTTTCCAGTTACACCAACTCTGACAGTGTAAAGAGCAGAGGACACCACATTACCACAATTCATGTCGCAAGGTCGTAAAAATACCAACTTCTTGTAGTGCTACAAATAGGTTCTGCTGTCTCTGAACACAAAAAAAAAAATAAGAATTCAGATAAAATATCTGAAGATAGACAAGTGCTCTGCTTACACCTTCAGTGAATAATACAAGCAAGAAGACTTTTATGAAAGCATGTAGTCATACACACCCACACACACACACACACAAAATAAGACTTCATGCTCACCCCTGAGTTAGCTGGGTAGGTGCAATAACTCCTGGGTTAAGTCCTGCAGCTGCTGCCACAGCTGCCAGGTTGACTCCTCCCAGCCCCGATGGAGTCACCACAAGCTGACCTGCTCCCTGTGCTGCTGCTGTTGCCATAGTGGAACTAGTCTGCGTTGTAGCAACTGCATTCGGCCTTGAGCTGGTCAGAGCTGCTGCAGTGGCAGAGGTAGTAAGTAATGGTGATGTAACCGTTGGGGCTGGAGTGGCAACAGCGGGTGCCAACGAGATGACTGAAGCTGTGTTTGAGGTGATGGGTCCTAGGGTTGTACCTGGAATCAACAGAACAACTCAGGGACAGGAAGGAATACAAAACCATTCCTATCAAATGTTCTACTGCTAGCATTATCTTATGGTGTGCCCCAAGGCTCGATGTTGGACCATCAATTATGTTTGAACTGCTGTGGGAACATACCATCATTTAAAAGAGATTCACTGTTCATTCAAAGTGGTGTGAAACAAAAAAAAACTAAGATTTGACCATCCTGAATGACACACACACTATGCGCCTGTTTCAGGAAACTGTTGTATGACATCTAAACGTGTTTTTTACAGCACAACCAATGAACTTAGCTTCCAGCGAATGGAAACAAGCAACAATGCCTTATTTACAAATCATTTGCAAAGGAAGGGCTTCAATTTGACCCTTATTTACATATAATTTATATGAAGCATGTTTTGCTAGTAAGCCAATAAAAGTAAAGCATTCAGCAAGCTGATGAGCCAATTGTTGTCCTCACTGGCGGAGTTTGAGGTCAAGCAGAAAGTGCTACTGGCCAGGGCTTAAACAGCATGACAGGGGAAAAAAATGTGAAATGAACAAACCATCTTAGCTTTATTTAAGATGGTAGAACGATGACTGTGATGTAATTATCTTTCTAAAACATTGGCTCCTTGAGCAGTATTATTGCAGTATATGAGATGGCTTCTACAACACTAGGATAGCTTTGTTTTGTATATTCTGAACGGTACTTAGTTATTTCATCAGTAGTATAAAGCAAGTCTTTGAATTGAATGTACAGTCATAGCATTTTTTCTGTGTGCACAATTACTAGTATTATCACTATTTTGTACTTTAACTGTTATTACTGTAATATTATTTTATTGATGGTTTTGATCATTTTCATCATTTAACCACAATGAAATATTTTAACGACCTGAAAAATATTAAGCTCGGCTTTACACGCACTTCTACCAGATGCGCCAAAGAGGACACTGATGAATACCAAATTAGTCTGTGAAATCTGCATGCCACATTTCATGATCAGATTTGACTGCACATAACTTGTGCACATAGAATATGAACCAATACCACAGAATAGATGTAGGTAGATTTTAAATTATGATTACATTAGTGAACAAAGTCAAACATAAACATACCAGTGAGAGTGAGGCCGGGAAGAGAGGCAGTGCTGAGTGGGAGCGCTGGATTTACAGTCAGTGCGCTTGATGCATTGGACACCTGTGAACATTCATGAACCAACAAAAGAGACATCACTGTACAATTCACATCCAAGTTTGCCTTAAAACTCACTTGTAACAGATTTACATGAATCAACTATAGAGTAGGTATTTAGATTCTACCGGTGTAGCGCTGCTAAAGATGGTTTTCACAGGTGTGCCGGGTGCGCCGCTGTTTGGTGGGTTGATCCTCTTTTCCTTCTGCCGACGGTTACAGAACCACACTCTCACCACCTCCTTCTCCATGTTCAACTGATCTGCGATCATTGTGATCTCTTCAGAGGTAGGCTTTTGACTTTGCTATAGAATGGGATATCAGCCATTAATTCCCATATTAGTAAATGGTGATTGATCATCTTGCATTAAAGCCAGCAGTTAGCATTGCATGATAGCATCCCCTGTTAACCATGAACTCATTTTGAACTAAACTATCCCATAGTGTAGTCAGTGTAGACAACTGACAGAAAGCTGTGTGTGTAAACTGTTTGTTGATTGTCCTGCTAAAGACAGTTATCAGAAACTGTTAAGTAAGATGGAAAGATACTTTGTATACTATGCTTAGTCTGCCCCCTGGTGGTAAAGAAAAAGTCTGACCTCCAGGAAGCTTTTCTCCAAGGCAACACGAATGTTGGTCTCAATGCTCGTTCTCTTCTTGCGGCGGCGATTCAAGCCCTCACACAGGCCTGGGGACAGATCACTGGGACTAGAAACTGCAGCATCAGATGTCATGTTCTCTATAGAGATAAAAAGAAAAAAGGGAAGGAGAAAATGTTGGTAAGCTTTGAAATAACTACATTGAAGGCTTAATGCTTTTGAATGAGCTTGAGGAGAATAAATTTATGCAGTAAGAGATGGTTATACAAAATTAACCAGTTTCTATAACGGAAAAGAGATCAAATGAAGGTGAGACAGACCAGCATCATTAAGCCACTTCTCCAGCAAAGGTTTGAGCTTGCACATGTTCTTGAAGCTCAGGTTCAAGGCCTCAAAGCGGGAGATTGTGGTCTGGCTGAAGTCATTTCCATAGAGCTTGCCCATGGCCAAGCCCACGTCTCCCTGGGTGTCAAATGGAATTAAACCATGAGTGGCGCCATGAAATCTTGGAGACAGCATCATAAAAAAGGTTCAAGCGTGTTGTGGGGCAAAAGCTTAAACTGGATCAAAATATAGCACAAGAAAGTTATGTCCAAATCTAACTAGACCTGAACCAGATCACGAGTTTTGAGTCTGACCCCAACCTGAGCATGAGAAATATTTGTGCAAACCTGACTTGAACCACACTGTGCAACAGTATTAGGTAACAACTCTCTCTCTCTCTATCTCTCTCTATATATATATATATATATATATATATATATATATATATATATATATATATCATATCTATACTACACACACATACATTACATATATATATATATATATATATATATATATGATAAAATAATCAGCTGTCCAAAAATAAGTTTAAGTTCTGCTTAAACAAAAATATCTAGCAAGCAATGCTTTCATGCAACATCTCAAACATTTTTAGTCTGGATAAATCTTTCATCCTGCACTTTTCTTACACTTAACGGTGCTGATATAGCAGGATCTTTGCCTTCACCAGATTCATCCTAAAACTATTTCTTTACATAGAACATAAGACACATAAATTGAACATAAAAAAATTAGCAAAAATACCATTTTGGCTGCACCATATTTCCCACATTTTCATTTTTTCAAGCCTGGGACTCATGGGCCTCTATGCTAAACTCAGTCAACAACATGAGTGGGTGGCTCCAGCAGGCCAGATTAAAAACTGATTTAATGTAACGAAAGTCAGGAGGGAGAATAAATTAAATGAGAAAAACTAAAGCCGGGAGAAACGCAAGGTAAAATCTGTTAAAAGGGGGAGGCGGGCTGCAAGAACCCAAATGTAAACTCAACCCCAGCCCAACATACAGTTGGGAAAAGACATTTAAACAAGGCGTGAGCGGTCAGGTCCTACTGGGTTCTGCCAAATATTTCAAGCTTTATTCTAGGTACCTGAGTAAAGCCCAGTTTAATCCTTCTCTGTTTAAAATTCTTGGCAAACTGCTCCAGTTCCTCCAAGTCACTGGCCTCTTCCACTAGAGAAACATCTACCCGCTTTGGGGTGGGTGGTGCAGGAGCCGGCATGGCAGCTATCTTCCGTGTAGGGGTTGCTGCCTGTGGACATGAAAAAGATATATGTCTTAAAACGCGGTAACGTAACTTGCGGATGTTTGTCTGATTTTGACTCCTGATTCGAAGTATCTGTAATTTTCATCCAGACTACCTGTAGTCATGTCACTATTACTATTACTGAGAAAACACTGGATTCGGTGAACAACAGAAGACCATTCAGTCCAGAATTATTACTGTCAAGCTGTCAAACTATGGATTAACTGCACTGCTGAAAAAAAAAAAAAAAGTGCTTGTTTTAAATGTAGACGCTGATCAAACAGAGAAAGAAAGCTCTTTTGATTACCTGTCATGAAAGAAAAACAGCAAAAGGGTGCAAACTCCATGCAAAAGCAAGGATATGACATACACTGGATAAGGGCTCTGATGTGTGTGAAGCTCTTTTGACCTCATCTATCCTTGAAGTAGACTGTGAATAGCTGTTAGCTTGACTTCTCTCGCAGGAAAGTGCCATGCGTCTATGTTTACACTGTCCGCACTTCTCTCACTTTTCCAACAGAAAAGACGTGAAGCGTAACCCTAGTAGCAAGCACTTTGATGATCTGCTGGTGTCCCGAACATGAAATGATGATAAATATCGTGTTGGACTGAAGTTTCACGAATACCAATCAGGCTGATCACACAACGCTCCCATTATCGCATACTGGATGCCTATCGGATTTCAGCGCCACATATAAAAGTGGGCTGAACTGAAACTGTCAGATTCAATGTGGTTTTGCGGTTCACACTGTGACACAAAAATCTAATCTCGTCACACATGAAGAAAAAGATCAGATTTAGACCGCTTTCACCTGCAAAGAAAGACTTAAATACCCTTAGGCTCAACTAAGATAACCTATCAAGGCATCAGAGGATAGAGAGCTCTAGTGAAAGCTTTGGAAGATGCAGTAGATTTTGACACCACCATAAGAAATTTTATGAATGTAGATGAACCTGCTGACTAGGATTAACTGCCCAGTGAGAGTAGTCATTTGGAGTTACTGACCTGTGTGGAAGCCATCTGCGTGACCTGAGACTGCAGGACATGGGCTTGGCTTTGAGGTAGTTGTGTGAAGAGATTCTGGGATTGAAGAAGGCCTGAAAGAAAAAAAAGGAAGAGGTAGAAAAAGAAAAAAGTAAGAGAGCACGATAACGAAGCACAGCGAATCAGAGAAGGTAAAAATGTAAGTCTGGAGAGCAAAGCCTCTTGAAATATTGATCTGAAAACTTAGACGTGTCACTGCCTCTTATCCAAACTGTCGGCTACCTCAAACAGCTAACACTTTATTTTACAGCAGGATAGATCTAGGCCAGGCTAGAAATACAGTAAAGTCTGTTTTACCCAAGCAGCACTGAAAGTGCTGTCTAATCTAGAGTAAAATCTAGATCTTGGATTCTTATCAATGTTGAAATGTATCAGAACATGGAGGATGCTATGAGTGTTTGGTGTGGCGTCCATACCAGTCTGTCCTTGAGGTGAAGGGGAGAGGATGAACTGGGCAGGTTGAAGCTGGCCAGGCTGCACCAACACGAACTGAGGCAGGTTCATACCCGAAGGCTGCAGCTGCTGAAAGAAAGTAACCACAAAATACAGCAAGATGAGACAGAGAGCGAGAGAGAGAGAGAGAGAGAGAAAGAAAGAGAGAAAGAAAGAGAGAGAGAAAGAAAATGAGAAAGAAAGAGAGAGAGAATAAACATCTTCTAGTGGGTTTTTCGTTGTCACTCACTGTCCTTGCTTGGTTTGCTCATTTCTGTGAAGTTGCTTTGTGATGCTCATTGTAAAAAGCGCTAAAAAACTGCAACATATTTTATGCTCTCAGAGAGGCCTTGAAAGTTTAACATCAATGTGAATCAGACATGTGACTTTTCTGAGTGAAACACGTGAGAAACATTTTATCCATCGGCCACTGACAAATTTAGTCAGAAAATGGCTGAATTTGGGTTATTTTTGGGTCTGGTTTTTGGGCGAAAGAAAAAAAGGGAAAAGTAAAAGATCGAAGTGAATAATTTGAATGGTAATGAAAATCAAAGATGAACAGTGACACACAAACACAGTCCTCTGCAGCTGCATTCTATAGACTCTTTAAATTAAAAGCTTTTCAACATCACGTTTTTTGATGGAAATCAAATAATATATAGTACATCAGTATCTTTTAGCAATTAACTTTGAAAGTTGTTTTCATTTCCTTCTTATTTTTTTTACATTCTGAAAGTTGTTACTGCAAATACTGGAATTCAGCTATAGACACCTTTGGGAAACCATAAAATTGTTTTATTTTAATAATAATAACAAATGTTTAATAACTAATATTGTCTAACAAGCTGTTAAATTAGCTCTCAAGTTCTCCATCAGTTTTCTTTGTCAACATGGTCAAGATCACCTCTGAAGCACTGTCAGCTTTATGTTAATTTAAAAGTATAAATAAAAAAATATATATATATAAAATAACGCTTGCTTTTGTTTTTGGCTTTGGTTTTGGTCCTGAATTTCAATTTTGGTCAAGAATGTTCATTTCTGTGAATCACGAAATTAGACTGAAATTGACTAAACCATTGGTGTGCATATAAATGCAATTAGTGTTTCAAATGACTAGATTATTGTTGTGAGCTGTGCTGTTTTTTATTTATTTATTTATTTTTTTTTTACAGGATTAGGGAAAAAATACATCCTAATAAAGTCTTAAACTGTTCCTGTAAATCAAATCCAGGAGGACGGTCTCAGTTTCTTACCGGTGCAATCTGGATTGGCTGTGAGAGGGGGATCTGAGTGATGGGCGTAGCTGCAGAGGCGGAGATGTTGGCTCCAGTGGTGCTGCTCTGCTGGCCTGCTGACTGCTGCACGGCCGCTGCCAGGAGCTGAGCCTGTTGCAGTGCTGAATTCAGGCTCAACTACAGAGATGCAGATAAAAGAGAAAGTGAATATCAGAGAGTCAAGGAAACATCTTTGTGCTCCGATTTGCAAAGTAGACAAAATAATCACAATCATGACCGACATTCCTAAAGGCACAATCCCTATGTTTTAAAACTTTGCCTCTTCAGTGCACTTTTACACTGATTATGGAGCAACTGCCTTATTATACATGACGTTAAATACCCTGTACATTAATCCTTGTTCAATCTAAATAAGACAGTAATCAGAAAAGTCTAAATCACTGGCCTACAATGCTATAATTTACCTTTGGAAAACTGCAAATCAAGTGAAAATTAAGGCTGGGACTGCGATTAGATGAGTAATCAAGTAATCCAGTGTTTATTTTGACAATTAACTAAGGAATCAGTTTTGATTTTTAAAGGTCAAACAAAAGAATAGGCTTAGATGCAAATAACTAACAGTGTTGTTCACTTCCCATAAAGGGTTTAAGACTTCTGACATCAGACTGAAGAATTTGGAGAAAACAGACAGTTAAGAGCCATATTCTTTCATTTTGTTTCATTCATGTTTTTTTGAATCCACTAAAGCCTAACTCTAAATATTACTTAAGGAGTCTTTTAGCTAGTTAGCTGTTAACTTAGGGAAACAAAAACTTCATCCTTAACTTCATATACATGAAATTTGTTACTACAAAACACGTGTGCCTTCGTCAGGTCCTGCTGGTGTGGGTTTCCTCTTTTTAGTGTCCTAATGCCTCCTTATGAAGAATCTGAGAAATGCAACTTTATAATGACCTACAGACACACATCTTATCATTCAAATTACAAAGTAATTATTAAGACGCTCAATCTGAAGTATTCATTCTAACAAATGAATACTTGTCTTTATGAGAAAGTTATTTACCTAGCACGCTGTACCCAAGATTATTTAACCTATTAATGTCTAGGCATTTCAGCTTATTTCAAGCAATGACATCGAGTCCTACTGACTGATAAATGTTTGCACGAAGCAAAATTACTTATCTTGACTTCACTTCAATAGATTCTATCCAAGAAACTTGGTTTACTTTAATCAAACATAGTATGAGGAACCCTAGGGTGTACCTATACTATCAAAAGCAACTGTCAGAAGTGGGACCCAATAAGCCCAACACACATCTACACACACAAACTCCTAACCATTTGCTTATAACAAGTAGAAAACATTTACTGCTAGCGAACGTTATTAGTATCAGTGATGGCCCACTAGTGCCTCTCTGTCATTAAACAATTTAGATCTCCATCTATTATAGCTAGATTGCTCATGAATAGCACCTTTTTTGTGGTGTTTGCATGTTTCAGGAAATTGAAATTCAAGCTTAAAATCTCCTTACGATGGGGCAAAATTTTAGACGGTTATGCCACTGGACAGACTCCAGTAAGCATATGCCCCAACACTTAGACTGCACCACTGTTGGCAAACTGTTGCACATCGCCTGTATTAAAATTCGCAATTTGAATAAATGTAAATACTTTCAGACTGAAAAGAAAGACATGGCCAACTATCGGTACTGATTAATGAATTCTTGCGTTGCAAGTTTCTGCTTTTAGTAAGTGAGAGGAAGACTCTGCACAATAGGCTTTGGACCAGATTCATGAAATACCATGGTAACAGCACTGTGCCACACAAAATGTATAGCACGCTAGTAAGAGCTATTCATAAAGTCATTGTGGCGGTGATTAGCGCACTACTATCTTTTTAATGCTGCAGCATTTTCATCTGTCTCTTAGACAAGAGCCAATTAAAATCCACTTGTAACAGCGCTGTGCTAATATGAGATCATGCATGTTAAAGACCCATGCCAAGGAAGCTCTTGTTTGGACATGATGAGAAAAGTAAAAATGCAGAAACAAAGAAAATTAAAAACTCTCAGAAACAGAGCTGTTAATTTTAAGAAGTGCTGACAAATAATAGCAAATTATTTGGTAATGATCGTCAGGAAGTGTTTTTACTATTAACAAATGATATAAAAAATATAATTACAGCATAAACATTCAAGTGTTAATTGTAGGAATTACATTTAAGCATGTAACACATTCGTAATATTTCAAGCCTTTTTCCAATTTATAATAATTGCAGTAACAATTTTACTAACAAAGTTCAACATTTTGTATTTTTATTGCAATTGAAAATTAAACTGACATGCTGAAATTCTAATTACTGTGGTGAGCTTTTTCAGGATTTATTTCCTATTTTTCATCATCCCAGGATTTCAATGTACACATTAAAATTTAATTTCAAAGAGTAAATAAAATTCTTGATATCAGAAATTTAATTTGCACATGAAATTTAAAATTCCTCTAGTAAAAATTACATTGACTGGTAAAAATCCCTTTTTTACTAGTAAGAAATGTGGTTTTTACTGGTAAGAAACGTGTAAATTTCTCTGTAAAATCCACTGCAAATTGAAAAATAGAACTAAAAGCTAAAACTGCTTGCTAAAAAAAACTATTGGATCGTGTAATTAGAATCTCAACATGTCAAATTACTCTTCACTTATTCGCATTTTAAGCTAAACCTGCTTTCCATGCACAGTGGGATTTGTGAAACATGGAAATTGATGTAGGAAGAAGAACCTGTTTTAAGTACAGTGCCAGTTAAATCTGCAAATCTGAAATCATAGTGCTGTTGAACCCAGACATTCAGGGTTCCGTAACTAAAATTTACAGATGAACTGAATGACTTGCACTAGGAGCACAAATTTCATAATATTTGACTTCCCCTCTCAATCTAGTTCACCATCAACTATGAATTGAGACTAGACTCCCACAGTTATGCCCACGCACCACTACCATCTGAGCATAAAAGACAGTACACTGCTCCTTCATGCAATAGACAGTACATGATATTTTGTACACAAAACGTCTGACTGGGTGCAGCCTCTAACAACTACACAGACCTAGAGCGTATAATCTGTTCGGCTCTATAAGTAGAAAAAGCCACCGAAACTTTCATGAATGCAAAAATCATCTGGAGGGAGGCTCATGTTTCACAAATGAGGGCATTATGCGGCGCATATAAATTCTGCATAGATTTGCATATTCTCCTTCACCTGTTTCAGAGTAACTGCAGCAGAGTTTAATTAACATACCGCTCTGATCGCTCACACTTGTTTCTAAGAGATAACAAGTGCCAAGACACTTTCTCAGTAATTTATTTCTGACTTGTCTCCAGGGTGAAGGAACCTTTGCCATGGAAACTGAAGAAGCAGTGGTCATTACTGTGCTCATACGCATTAACATTCATTCTGCATTCTGTATAACAGAGTATAGAAATTTACTGCAACCAAACAACAGGGGAGGGAGGTATACCAGTATAAAGGTGAGAATAGGTGTGTTATGGTCGCAGGATATAGATTTTACCACATTACGCTTACTATAATGTACCCAAAAATTGTGAACCACAAACTGGTCTGTTTCTGATACCGTACTGTTCATATGATATATCCCTACAAAACGGTTATTCTATTTTCTGTGTAAGAGTATGGCTGTCTGGGACACTTTCAAGCTCAATTCCAAGTTCAGTGCCCATTACCTGTTGGAGCAGGGCTTGTGCCTGCACATTGCTGATTGCACTTGCTGCTTGTCCATTTGGTTTCTGCTGTGAGTCCAGCCCATTTGTTTGAGCAACTACAAGCAGAAGGAGAAACAGTTTAATAAGAAACCCATCAGCTTACATGAGCAACAGATGAAGGTATCACACAAACCAATGCTTGAGGATTTACCTTGGACATGCATTCCATTCTCCATGGTAGTTTTACTTGATTGAGTGGGACTAGGAGCAGAATCTGCATTAAAAAAAAAGTAAGAAAGAAAGAGATTTTTGAGAAGTGCACATTATCACTACAATAAATGTCCGAAGTCTCTGACGCAGAGGTCACTTTCAAGCTTATATATAAATAAAAAAAAGAATAGTACTGAAACTTTGCATGCCTTATTTGTTCAATTTTTGCCTTCATCAATTTTCAACATGAGGAATTCAATGCAGTGAAACAGGGGAGAACTGCATAGAAACTGCAAAAAACTTCAAACATTTTAGAATAAAGAGAGCCAATTACTAAGCTAAATTATGCTAATTGCAGTGCTAACAATGGCAAACATAATGCAAAACCGAGTAATCACAGCAATATCTGCATAGCACCTTCATACTTAAAACTCTACACAATACCCCACACATACCAAAGGATTAAGCCGAACAAGTGCATTCACAAGAGTTTAAAGATGGAAGATCATAACCTGAGAAAAAGATTTTGATGAAGCATTGAGACGTCAGTAACTTCAGCAAAATTACTAACAGTGCAAAACACAAGAAAAATAAAACTTATTGTATGTATTTCAAAGAAGACATACTACTAGCCTGTAGTACAAACACCAAAATCATGAACAACGGAAAGCAACTCACCAGAAACAGCCGTGTGCATGATCTCTATCTCTGCAAATTTGCTTGTGAACGCACTCTTTAAACTAATACAGGCTAACTGCAAAACAATCCACAATACTGTTAAAATATAAAGAAAGGAAAGAAACCTGTGCGCAGTTATCCACCTGCTCCTACGCCGGCTCCAGCTGTAATGGTGACAGTTACGACTGGCATATGGAAAAGTTATTTTCCTCCCTCACCAGAACGAAACAGAGACAAAGACTGCAGCTGGAACTGTAGCATCCATAATGAAACTTAATCAGTATGCAGCTGATTAAAGCCGTATGCAAATCTTACACCCCGTTGCTCGTTAACGGAGAGCGGCTTTGAAGTTCGGCAAGCAATTCATTTCGGAGAGACCTCTGAAAGCTTTCTGCATAATTCAAAACTTTCATAAATATTTATCTGCTCATTAGCATATTAATTGGATAGCTTTTAGGGTGGGGGGTATGGCAGGCACAACAGGCAGGGAGAAGTAAACTGAGCCCAATTACCACCCGAGTGTGACTGTTTTAATTAAGCAGAGAGGGAGAAAACCTTCCCAGCATGCAATCTTTGCCCCAACAACAATGCAGGAATTCATTTGCTAACGACCACTGTCGACCACTAACGACCAGTTACTTAATTTACACACCCTGAGATACACTACAAAAATGCCCGGCAACAACAGGGGAACATATGCAACAGAGACATAACATTAAAAAAAAAAAACCCAAACAGGATTCCTGTTATCCATAAAACATTGATTCTGAATTACACATAAGCCTGACATGCTAATCCACAAGTGGCTCTGACTGTGGCCAATTCACATAATTGTCACTTAACCGATCCTACCCAGTCAAACGTAAAAAGTTCATCATTTTCCAAGTGTTCCTTCTATTCAAAGGCAGAAATTAAGTTGCCAGAGGTTTCTATCAGGTGTACAATTTAAAAACACACAAGTTGTTGGCAAGTTGGCAAGTTGCTGATACTTTATTGGCGTTTCAAGCTGTTAAATTTTACAAGTAATACATTAAAACTTATTTCTGCAGTTCTCATAACCATTTGATGTGGTTAAACCAACTCGACTGTAGATAGTCAAACTTGTTTTTTTAAGGACGCTATCTGGCCTTAAGTTCTCTGTCTGCTGCAAGGCTGTCAGCAGTATATTCTCAGAGTGAGGTAGTGAGACACAGGTTTATCTATGAGCCAAATTTAACAGCTATGAAAGTATAGCCCATTCATTAAATCATGTCCTAGAACTAAACTGCACACGAGAATTCTTAATTTAAAATGATTCAAGAGTAACGACACCCTTTCACTTTCAGATAACTCCACCCCAAGTTCATCTTTGAAAAATGCTCAAAAATGGGAGGGACACTTTGGACCGCCTGGCAGGGGAAGAGGGTGGGTGCTACGACGCACAAAAGCAAACAGAGAAAGTAAACTCTGTCACAGTCACCTTAACTTCACTGTGACCATCATGCAGATGAAACATATCCGATACTGTGCACCGAACTGTTTGTGTTTTAAAATTTCCAAATAACAAATTTGGCAGGTAAAACTGTAACTGAAAATGCAGTAAAGAAAGTTATTTTTTTTAATGATCTCTTCAGATATGTAATATTATTAGAGCTTAGGTCAGAACCATTTACAGACAACAAAGGCCAATCAGATCAGATTCATGCCTATTCATGATCACTTCGTCTAACAAACTTTGTTTACCTTTGCTTTTTACATACCTGGTGAGGCTGCGTGTCACTTTTTCTTACAATGGCAAATTGACTGTGAGATGTATATTCAGACATTGCCCAGTAGGAACAAAAATGGAAGAAAAGAAAAATAGAGTATGGTAAAATCTTTCAAGATCTTTCGATCTGAGAGTTCTGTGTCTTCTGTCACTTCCACTGTTTCACCACTGTCTGTCCCCAGAGTTTCAGCCTAAGGCTTACACTCTGCAGTTGCCTTGGCCCTTCTGTTCCGTCCACCTAAACAGATTAAAGTTCAACATAGGTGACCCCCCCCCACCAATCCCCATACCCTGACCTGTCCTTTTATAGTATATAGCATGGGTGGGCAGTATGGCAAAAATATTACATCACAATATTTCAACACATTTTCAGGGTACTTGATAGGCACCATGATATTTAACAGAACAGAACAAAATAGAACCTGAAGTGCCACATATAAAAAAAAATTAGAAACGTAGAACTACAATGATTCTTATTCACTGTTTTACAAACTGCACTGCACTAAATCCAATTAAACAGGCCTAATTACACTAAATTTTAATGAAACCTAGTCAGTGTTTAAGTAGTGATAATATCTGCGATCAGCTCAGAAAAGCATGAGAGACAATTTATCACAATAATGCTAAAATATCATCATATTGCCCACTTTTTGTATATAGTATGGCTTTGACAAAGAATCCACGTGACAGTGTGATAACCACCATATTATGCTGTCCTACTCTGCTTTGCTATCATCTTAAAATTGACAAGGCCACAGGGTCACCATGTTCTTGTAAATAATAACATGTCATGTTGCTAGACATTCCTAGCCAAAGTAACAGTACTTGGCTAGCGTGAAAAGATGAGATACCAAAGGATTACATGCATCATGGCTTAAATCAGGAATTGCAAGAAACTAAAGATTCTAAAACTTGGCATGTAAGGTCCTGTTTGAGGTCACATTGTCACAGTGTAAAGAAATGGGGCTGGACTTTGCGCTAGAAGTCAGGAAACAATGTTTTGCCTTTGTGTCTGCACTGAGTGGGCCTCAGGAGGCAGTACAGTTAACAAGAGTCTTTTTATTAGGAAGTTTCATTGCCTTGTTGTATTGTGTTCTCATACTCTGTGTGCCACCAGCCAGAGGCTCCGTGTTAGTGTTTCCCTTGTTTGAGCAGATTCCCTCAATGAACAGTGCGCCTGTGGTAATCCAGAATACCAAACCAGCGGAGCTCTGACAGCTGTCACCTTCCTTCATTGCAATTTCAAAGAATATTCTTGGGAAAACAAGTTTATTAACCCACAATTGATCATTTTTAATTTGCTTTTAATAAAACATTTAACCAAAGAAATTAAGGGGTGGGTATGAGGTGGTGTTAAGTATTCCGAAAAGCAAAGTTGTAGAGTTCTTTGACTAAGTGAGTGAGTGAGTAACAGTAGGCCGCAATTGCTAAGCATCAAAAGTTTTTAATGACTTGCATTAATACATAGTTTAATTTTGTGTGAGTATTTTACAACAGTTTTAAATGAGGCTCAGCCAGAATTCAGAACCAGAACTGTCTGTTTTATGATGGTGATTTGGGCCCAGTAGCAGTGTTTCGATAGAAGTAGTTCACGTTCCAGCTGTTCATTCCAAAGTGGTGCCAGGAATGTTTTTGCATAGCTACATTTAAATGGCTGTTATTTGAATGCTTAATTTCTGCACCTCATTTGTAATCCCCACATCCTTCACTTATCTGCTTTGAATTATGCTTCCAATAGAATGAAAGGCCAATTAGTTGCTCATTTTAAATGCATTAATTAAAACATTTGCATAATGCATTGTGTGTCAATTAGAGTTCTGAAGCTCTCGCCACAGCAGTATGTAAATTGTGTTTCACTCACCTCTGTTTTTTTGGCATTTCAACTACAAAGCTCTCTTGGTTCAAACCGTCTCTCTCCCTCAGCTGAACTATTGTCATAGCAACCGCTTGAGCAGAAAGCCAGTAGGCTTTATTCCACAAACTGGACACTGATTGATTCCTCCGTTCAATTAAGCTACCAGCTCTGATGTTTCGCAGTAATTCTATGAATTCTGCCCAGACTAAGTTGAGACGTTACTTTAAATTTAGTTAAGCAAACAAGTTATGAGTTTCTCGGGAGAAGACACAATAAAGATTATCACCACACATTACTGGGAAGGTGGTGTTCTCTGCTTTGTCTGATCTACAACACTGTTCAAAAGTTTGGGATCAATTATATAAAATCAAATTAAATTAAAAGGGATTCTAACATGATTCTAATATGTCAGTCCTGTGCAACTTCATAGGTTTTAAATAATTACTAGGACACTAGCAAAATGTCCAAAAAAAGCAAAAAAAGCTGCACAGCAACAAGAATGAAATGTAAAAATATAATAATATTCAAGATTCATCTTGTTTCGAAAGTGTTCGAAATGCAGATAATTTGACCTAAAATTTTTGGTCACAGAATTCTGAATATAAAAATCATTTTGGTGAACAATGTGTGATACTTAAATTCATACTGTTAAATAAAACTGTAAACACGGCAGGTGATTCCAAACTTTTGAAAAGTATTGTACTACCGATGTTCAAAGCATGTGTGGAGCTCCTGTTAAGATATATTCATATTACACAAACGGAACAGATCTGGATCTCTACTTACAAACATGATGAAGCCGATTCGTCTTTGTTAGCACAATGTATGGCTAAAGATTCTGCTCAAAATAGCAGACACGGCAGATTTTTTGACAGGTCTGTTCTTGAAGATGAACTGATCAACACTACTTACACTGAAGATGGGTTGACCAAAAAGTGAAATTAGAAATGAGAAAATAAAATCATGATCAGGTCATCTTGGATGTTACTCCTAGTGGATTTAGGATTGACAGAGTGTCAAAAGAAGGTCTTAAAGCATGCCTCTGAGTCATAATTGAAACCATGAAAAATAATCTATGTTGAATAATAAATCGTTAAATATTTGCATGTATTATTTTTATGCCCAGGAAACAACTCAAAGTGGCATAAGAGCATTTCTAAACCTCAGTACATTAAGAATGAACGATTTATGAATATGCATGATTATGCAAATCTTAAACGCCCCCTTGCCTCCTGGATTCTAAACCTCGCCTCGCCTTCCCCCACTACCCTGCACACTGGGCATTTACCTCTGCTGAATGGAGAATACAGCCCTCTATGTTTGAACAGATGAGATGAAGCAAAGCAGAGACAAAAATAACATCCCACTGTAATTTTAATAATCAGAAAATAAACTAGCAGGTTTTTAATTTGTCATTCCAACAACAGTCACTTAACTTTACTTGTTCTGATTTGAGACTTCTTCCTTTAAATTTTCTTAACGGAACGTCAGTGAGCCCGAACAGGTGGGGTATGTGAAGCCCTTTTAGCCTGCTTGCTAAGCTAACGCTAGCCTCTAGTGCTAATGAAGACTGAAAAGCAAGTAATTTAGGCTTAATAGATTTACCTGCTCAGAGTGTTTATTCTCTAAACTTGTCTCAGTGTAGTGTCAGTAAGCTGGAATTAACCGTGTTGTAGTATGTGAAGATTTCTTCTAGCTTACTATGCCAATTATTATTATTATTATTATTATTGTTATTAATGCTAGCATCTAGTGATAACGGGGGCAGTAAAGTGGCGCAAGAGTAGTTAAGCTAGTGGCTACACACACACATAGATGTGTCAGATTTGCGTCATTATCCTCCAGATTTGCATCAATGAAGCTTCACTGAGCCTGAATCGAACCCATGTCGTGGTAACTGAAGTTGCATGCAACTTCATTCCCTAGCAAGTTGACAGTAACATGAAGCAGTTCAAAACAAAGTTGCACACAACCCATTTAATTAACTGCTAGCAACTGCTATTTTTTTTTAAATATATCATAACTTCACTACATAAAGGCATTAGCATAATTACATTTGCATATTTCATATGTAGTATGATGACATTTTTTAGCTGTTTTTGTTGTTCTTTCATGCACATATTTATCTGTGGTTATTTACTATATATTTGAGTTTTTAAATGTGATGTATTAATGTTTACGTAGCCATTACGGATGTATATAATGTCTCACACACTACAAGTTCACCAAGGAGTGCATCTCCGTCTCCCCTTCTGTAATCACTTTTATCATTTAGATCCCAAAGGAATCTTCGCTCTGTGTAAAAGTAGGAGCATCTAGAAAGTAAGTTTCATCGTGTAAAGGCAACTTAAAAGGAGGATGACTGAACACAAACAGTGTATAGAAAAATATTATAGTTTGAGGGTCACAAAACATAAAACTAAGTGGCAGCCACATTATGCCATGTGAAATGTGCAGCATGGTAATTAAGTTTTGTTTATAAAGTGAGCATGGTGGTGATAAGTGCACTGATCCCTTCTTACCGCTGTGGCTTGTTCATCTGATCCCAAGCAAAAGCCAACAAATACCCTGCTAAGTGGATGCTTGTTTGATATAAACGCTACATCAAAGAAACTAAAAAGTCTCAAAACCACAGACACTAAAAAAAAGAAACAGTGGCAAATAAACTATTTGGTAAAAACGCAGTGAATCAATGGAAGAGGATTTAGTAAATGGAAATAAATACAGGGTGTCCCAAGAAAACTGACATAATTTCGTAGCCTAATAACATATCCAATTCTCCATCAAATGATCTCAAATTTTAACAAAATGTGTAAAAACTAACCAAGGTTAATTTTCAATGTTTTTTCTCAGGTTGAAAAATGGCGTTCACTAGAAATGAAAAGGCATTTTGTGTGTTAGAGTATGCTCAAACACAGTCAAACAAGAGTGTGCAGCGTGCATTTTTCGAGAAAATTCAATAAAAATGCACCAACTGGAAAGCAGATTTGGACATGGCACAAAAAATTCAAAGAGGAAGGCAGTGTGCGCAGGGCAAAGGGATCTGGACGAGCACCAGTATCAGAAGATATTACATTTGTGAAGCTTTGTGAAATCGGTTATAAAGTTTACATCCCTCTGAATTTCATGTTCGAATTTTGATAAATAAATCTTGTATTGTTCAACATGAGGCCTATTTAATTTCGTTTGCCTAAGACATGTAGTTACTCAGATATTCGCATCTCAAATGAGGTCAGTTTTTTTGGGACACCCCGTAAATAAAATTCAATAATTTACATATTCAAAAAACAGAAGTAAATAACTTTTAACTGTTTTTATGAAACCAGTTCCATATACCTTTTTTTATCACCTATTTATCAAGCTAACTGCTAGCAAGTCACCAGAAGCACACAGCAGCAGCTGCATTTAAATCTGCATTTCATACACAAACAGTGGTTTATGGTTGGCATTCTTCATGCAGTCCAAATAAGTTTCCTACTGCTCCAGATTGCTAGTTAGCATGTTCTCCACAGCATTTATTCAGAATAAAAGAAAAATACTGTCGAGCTGACCGGAGCAGAACAAAACATATTCACATTGCACATGATGTTAAGATCAATACAACAAAGTTAAGCATGTGCTTGGGTATAAAATGATTTTTGAGTGGCTTAAAGACCTGATCATTCAGAATCTGAAATACTGGTCACTCCCCTGCGCAGTAACAGGAGTTTTCCTTTTTAAATAGACGGTTAAAAGATGGTTTTTTCTGCTCTCCTCCACCACATCACTGACGTGTTCATACAGTCTTAGCAACCTGTTCAGTGTTGCCAGATTTAAACGTGATCACCCAAATTAGTATTTTATGCTACCTGTTATGACAATACTTAATTATTGGTGATGTTTTCCTATTACCTTGTAGTGTTTCAGTTAAGGTTCTTAAAAGGTTTTGGGGTCATTAAAAATCAACTGAAGAGGTAAATGAAATGATCATAAAAACCACACTAACAATAAAAAAAGAAAAAGTTGTTTGTTCCATCATTAAAGTGAAACATGTATTGAGATTTTGTATAGAATGTTGGATAAAAATGTTGCAGCCCTACGATCAATCCAGTGTCAAATATGATGAAAACCTCTACCGAATGTCAGTAACAGTGGCAAAACGAAAAAAGAAATGAGACAGCATGTAGGTATCAGACAAAGTCACAGCACATGGCATCGAGTTACACACTTCAGTTCTTCTAAATAGAGCAGACGAGCAAAACTGTCTATTTAGTGTCCTCCTGGGTAACAACTACATTTGTGTTTCTTACAGCAAAGGTGTGTGGTAATCTGAAATCCTCCTCCCTTTATGTACAAGGTAGTTGCAATGCTTGCTAGATTAACTTCAGTGGGGTGTACACATAATTTTCTTGATGACTTACATGTACGACGAAACATTTTAGAAATCCAAACCACACAACATGTACTGTCATACTACTTCAGATGAGAGCTCTTTTTTGTGAAATGCTCTGTTATGAATCGCTAACGGCACACGCAAATGAGTAAAACGATGGTGTGTGTCATACATCAAACAAACGGTAAAATAAGCTGTCAAACTTCAGCTTACAAATGAGAAAATGTTTGACTGCGATGTTATTTGCCCTTAAGGTCACAGTAAATCCGAAGGTGCGGTTCATAAATCTGGCTCACAGTCTCTGACTAAACACCTAAAAGATCAATCAACAAGATTAATGTGTCTAATAAAGTGGCCTATATGTGTATACAATGTTTAAAAGCCCCAGCAACACTGCTACAACTGATAAACTCATATATGCACAACTTTCACTACCAGTGTTTCCTTTAGAGTTTTTTCCACAGCAGGTGATTGACCCTTCAATGACCTGCATGTGGGGTCAGAGCAATCATCACATAGACGGGGTGTACCGATACCACTTTCTCCCTTCTGATACGATACCTGATCTTCAAGTATCCGCTGATACAGATACCAATACTAATGCTATCAAACCTAACTAATCGATAGGTGCCTAAAATCCTGATAAATATCAGGATTTTAAGGATTTTAGGGATTTTATTAAAATCCGTAAAAAACTTACTGGATCTTATTAAAAATAAATGTTAACAAAATAATAATAATTGTCCACTAATAAATGCATACACATACATACATACATACATACATACATACATACATACACACACAACACACACATTCTTTTATGCCCCTCCCCTTAGCAATGTTAACGGCTTAAGTCTACAGTTAGTCCAAGAGACTGGCTGTTTTTTCAATGCATCTTTCTAATGTTCTCTACCTCGATAACCTGGACTAACATTTACACATTAGCATGTTTTGCACTGTATGGACATTGCATAACCCAGTCTTATTTGTGGCCTACTAGTATAAAGGTCATGAGAAACCTAATGACTTAGGGATAATTTTAAACAGTATATCATTTATTACTAGGCTACATCCTATGTCTATATTTCATCGAAGCTGGACACAGTGTGAATTTTGCTGGGTAGACCACCTATTCTATGGTAGGAGAAGTGCTGACCCTAAAGCGTGCCAGTGAAACAGTCTCACTTTTTCTTAAACTTCTAGAGTGCCTAATCCTTCAGAAAGTTATTGTGACACAAGATAAGGACTTGTTTATGCCTTCAATCTCCAATCTATTCTACCAGACATGGTGGTGGCCGATGGTGCCGGAGTTGGAAATGCGTATTTCCATCAATGTAGAACTGGGTGAAAGGTGACTATTCTGGAATATTTAAGGCCTTGTGACTGACTGAGAGCAACACTAGCTGATGTCATTAGGATGCTAGTAACACTAGCTTTGTTGACTGAACCTCATCAGTGGTGCTGTATTCATTTATGTTTCTGAATCCATCCAAGTCTGCATTATAATAGTTTTGATTTGTGATGATGAATCACCTATTGTATGTGCAGTCTGTCTAATTTACATCTAATTTGGATAAACATCTAACTGCTTTCACCAATTTCGGTGAGGGAGACATCCCCCAGTGCACTCTCTCACACTCAAAAGTTTTAGCCTGTTTCAGCCTTTCAAGACTCTGCCTTAGTTAAGCCTTTATAAGTAAGGTTTGCTTGTGCAGCTGTGTTGGTTGGTGGAGATGATTTTTCTCCATTTTAATCCGTTCTTTTAATAAAACTTCCTCTATTAAATTTTAAAATCAATTCTATTTTGAAATTCACTTCAGTTATTCTTAGTTTTCGGGTATAGCGCATTACAGATTATAAATAGATGTTTGTCCTCTGTTTCTTTTTATTTTAGTTTTGCTGTGGTAAATGTAAATTACCCAACAGACTCGACTGTTCACGTCTGGTTCATGTCATTTCCCAAATACATGTTCGGCTCAGGTCAGGTTTAAATGTCTCTTTCAGGTTTTCACAGCCCATCTCCCACTTTTAACAGATTTTAGAGCATTAGAGATGTGCAGGACCCACCACAATACAAAAACAGCTCATTTTTAGTGTCACACGCGACAGCTGGCTTTTAACCAGCACAGTGTGGGTGGGAGTGGGACAACACGTGTAGAGATATCTTGCAAATTAATAAATAGTTAAAATAAAACGAAGACTATCACTTAATAATTGGCATATATAAATAATATTTAATAGTAACATAACAAAAAATAACACTCATTGTAAATAGATGTCTAAAGAGTCCTAATTAGAAGCAATGAATCATGAGAATCACAAATATTGCTTTCTTGCAGGCTACAGAAATGCAGAGCCTTCAGACAGTCAGATGGCCACAGCTGTGGAAAGTGCTTTTAATAAAGGTGAATACCTGAGAATCAAGCTCACCAAAAGTCTGGTGTATTGTGAAAGTATGGTGATTGTGAATCGTGACTAACGCAGATGGAAACCAGTTATAAAGGTTCGTGGGTGAGAGCAGGACAAATAGTTCAGTATGCGGGTGGGAGCGGCACAAACGGTGCAGATTTTGAGTTAATGGGACTTCCCCAAAAAAAATTAAGTCTGGCATTCTGCAGTCACACACTCATGAATTTACCACAACAAACACACTTGTGGGAAAATGGATACGCCAAACTAAAAACCGTTTGGGATGTTGTTTGAAAGCACTGCTGGATGAATGAATTCAGAAAAGCATAAATGTAAACTTAATTATGGATAACTGATTATCTTATTATATGATCTTTTAATTTATCTGTTATCAGTGATGGATATTACTGTCACCATTCAGTAACTTAACCACTGCTATCCTATCAGGTTTTATTCAGAACTTGAGTGATATGCCAGTTCAGCTCAGTTTGGGACAGAATTTTGTTGGACTAAAGACTTGATCTGACTTGGTCAGTCTTAGTTCTACATCACACAGGCAAATGATATCAGGAAAGTTAACATATTTGGTGTGAATTATTTTCTGTGCGTAGAATCTTTATAAGTTTGATGTCTCAAACTCCTAAAAAGTGCAACATTGTTAGTGTCGTGGCCAAAAAAAAAGGATCATAACACCAAATAAGCAATAAATGTATCTCTATTTCCCGCTGTTATTTACAATTGTTTTTCTAAATGGTACTGACAAAAACATGAAAAATTCTTAAACATCTTATATAAAATGAAGCTGGCATACGAATACTGTTTCTATCATATATTGTTAAATATGTGGATTACATATATGTTTGCTATGTAAACATGTGGCTGAAATATCTGTCCCATATTTGAAAATGGCCAATTTAAAAGACCATGTCACATACATGTCTATACATATATAATTTGGATATTAGGCAAACCCATATATACTACTATATGGCATATTTATAATCCATGTCGCATTATATCAGATTTCCATATGAGAAGAAAAACAGTAAATAAACGAGTTTTTTTCCCCAGATTTCCCATCATTCTATCATTGTAAACATTACATGTTTACATTACAGAAGACACTGTGTGTACACTGCTCTTTTCTGGATAACAAATAAACTGTTTATATTTGCGTTGTAGACATTGTGACCCCCCTGGTCCCCATCATCACCATCAAGTCCCATCCCATATCATAAAATCAGAGTTGGTACAATTTCACACCAAAACGACTCTAAATTACTTTGTTTACATCTCAACGACTGAATTATGCAGAGACGCTGAAACATCCGCGGAATTCCCCTTTAAGGCTCCAAATCCGTCTTAAAGGATGAATCATTCATGACCCGCCTGTTTGTATACATGAATATTCATTAGCGACTTTGTGCGCTGCATCGGTGTGATAAATAAACACCGGTGCAGATGTCCTTTCAGGAATAAAACAGCTCTTTCGTTAAACGACGGACGAGAGCAAACTATTTTCAATATTTTTCATCTCTGTAGTCGCGCTGAAACTGTAAACACTAAGTTAAACGTGACCGTTGACCGTTTAAGTGAAACTTAAACTGGTCACTGGTCAGGGGCCGCGGAAGAGGAGGGATGGAGAGTGAGATTTTTAGGAAGAATTTGAAAGAAAAACCTGCAAGTTTACGATTAGTTTAGCCGACCAGCTAACACTGGTCAGGTAACTTAGTGAGCTGGCTACTTGTTAGGGGCAGACAAAAAGTTCGAAAACAAAATACCCGGCTGAAGTCAGCTTCTTGTTCGAATTTTCCCGTTCCACCTTAAACAGTACAGCTGTTACAGTCTGGCGCCACCCTCGCCAGACTGTAACTGCTGCGCCATTTAAGGTGGAACGGAAAAATTCGAACAAGACGCTGG